>NW_024062846.1:644413-1288826 GCF_006381635.1 Hibiscus syriacus | reverse complement strand
ATCAAGTTAAAATTCGATCGAAAGAAAGGAAAAATCATAAAAGTGGATTGGAACTTAGTGAGGCTCAGGTGAGTGCATATTAATTCTTTTATGGTGCTAAATGGAAACAAGACTTGTGACAAATCTATTTCTTATGTTGAATGCATGAATATATGATTATACGTAT
The DNA here is from genome assembly GCF_006381635.1 of Hibiscus syriacus. Taxonomy (NCBI): domain Eukaryota; kingdom Viridiplantae; phylum Streptophyta; class Magnoliopsida; order Malvales; family Malvaceae; genus Hibiscus; species Hibiscus syriacus. The sequence goes on along the minus strand of NW_024062846.1, from coordinate 1,288,660 downwards.
ATGCATGACATAAATTGTATGTATGCATGATTATATATGTTGACATGCTTTTGAATGTAATGATATGAGAAGTATGTGCTATGTGATGTATATATATATGAGCCATATGACAGGATATATGTGAACATGAGAAAACAAAGTATAAGATATAAGCTATGTAATCTTATGAGAATATGAAAAGAAGCCATGTGACTACATGTATATGTGAAAGAAGCTATGAGCTTATATGACGTGATATGAAAGTGTACATGTGAATATGTGACATGATAGATTGCTAATGCCCATGTTATGTGTAAAGCGAGCTAGAGGTATAGTTGGCATGCCAAGAGTCGAGGGTTCTACGTGGCCCTTCGGGACATATATGTATTCTTTGGAACATTTACAGGGTCCTATGAGACATATATGTGATCCATTGAAATATGTATATGGTTCTTAAGGAGTGGTCCTTCGGGACAAATACAGTACATAAGTCCTTTAGGACAAAATTCATAGCCCCTTGTGGGACCCCATACGAGCTGTGCTGACAGCATAGTGCACAACCTCAATAGACTCACATATTTACAGTTCTCACAGATGTACATGGGCTAACAAAGAGATAATAATAAGCATATATAGAACATGTAAAGTATATGCTTTTGTGATATGAATTGTATTATATGATTGATATGATGATATGTATATGTGTATATTTGATTACATGAAATACTATATTGTTTTCTATGATAGCATGATATGATATGTTCATGCATGATTAAGTAGTTAAAGTTACTTTAATGTGTTTAATGCCTCACTAAGTCATAGACTTAGCGTGTGAGTGTTTCACACGTAGGTTCTGGAAAGCAATAAGAGAAGTTTAGAGGAGCAAGATATGTCAGTATTTTCCTTACAAAGTTTCAGATCAGAAAATAAATAATTTAAATGTGTTTAGTTAATCTGAATATAGTTGGCATGTACTAATTGATTGAGTTGAATATGCTCTGATCGATTTTGGTTATTTTGGTCAATTTATGTAAATAAATAGTTTTTATTTTAATGAAAGTTTTAAATTTTCTTTGAATTTTGTCAAGAGTCAAAGTTTGAAAAGTTAACGTGACACCTCAGACTCGTATTCGAGTCGGGTACAGGTTGGGGGTGTTACAAAAACCTCACAAGGCAAATATGTTTGCACAATTCTAGAACAAATAAAGAACACTCAAGAATAAATACAATTGAGCACAATAAGTGTTCTTGAAAGCAAAATGAATATTGAATGAAAAATAGGCTTGAAATGCTCAAACATGAGGTTTGATGCTTTCTCTTTGATTCTCTCTTGATTCTAGTTGCTTGATGCTTCATGGCTTCTAAGCTTGCTTAAATACACCTTGAATCACTTCTGAATATTGGGGGATCATTAATGAAGTTATTGGAGTTGTTTAAGTGTGAAAACAATTAATACAACAGCTTGGAGCGTGGGGGGGAATCGGTACCCCTCATGGGGAATCGATTCCCTAAGTGTAAAATTCAAATATTTCGACCGTTAAACAGGGGGGAATCGGTTCCCTCCGAGCATACTGGAATTCTCAAAGCCAAACCATTCAAGGGGAATCAGTACCCCCTTGGGGAGGAATCGGTTCCCTCTGGACATTCTGGAATTTTTGGCTTTGAAACGGTTCAAAATACTTTGTAAAATTGTTTTGAAATTATTTTAATATTAAAACTTAATTTTACACTTTAGTAAGGATTTAAAATAAACTTTGAAATACTTTGAGTAATATTTTGATATTCGATTAATATATCGAATATGCTTAGAAAAATCTTTTTCAAAATTAAAATTCTTTTAATTTAATTTGTTATATCGAAACATCAAAATGTTTTCAACAATCTCCACCTTTTTGATATAACAAAACATTTTAATATTTTTTAATTTCAAAATGAATTTTGATTTTGAAAAATACTACTCCCCCTTACTTTAACACTACTTCTCTTCAAAAACGCTTTTAACATTTCTCCCCCTTTTTGTTAAATCAAAAAGACTCGTAATAGATTTTAAACAAGGTTTTGAAATCATTTAGCCAATTGATTATATATATAAACATAAACTGCTAAGAACACAAATCAAAAGAGAGGCTAGCCATTAGTTTCATAATCAATATTCATAAACATGTAATGGATAATTGGTCAAATATGTCTAAAGATGCAAAATAAACACGAAATCCAAATCAAATGTATTAAACATAAGTTCGAACAACCAAAAATAAGAAATCCAAAAGCATTCAAAATGTTTTAACAATAATGCAAATATCCAAGTTCAATCGAAACAAGCAAAGCAAAGATCAAAGTTCAAGCATCCGTAGGAGGATCGGGAGGTGGGAAATGAGCTCGCATAGCTGCCATTTCATGAGTGAGTTCATTAATACGAGCATTGGTTGCTTAATTGTTTGCACACATCTCCCGGAGAATTTCCAATTGTTGAACTTCCATAATCGAGAAGTGAGATTCTATGGAAGTGAAGCGAGAATCCAAGGATGAATAACGGAAATCAAATGTCTCCATAAATGATTGAAAATATGGAGGCACATGATCTTCTTGCTGAGCATGTTCATTGTGTTGTTCCGGCTCATCGTCGGCTTCGTCAATATCTTGCATTAATTGTTCAAGCTCGGGATTGTCGTCAACTTCTGGTGGATCTTGAGAAGAGCTAGCTCCCAGAGTATTTTCAGAAGATCGAACCCATTCCTTGGTGTCCTTATTCTTTATCCATCCCGCTCTCGTTAAGGAAAGAAGATTAATTTGTTTCTTGAGAGGAAAGACAGCATCTAGACCTACTTTAAGCATGGTTTTAGAAAATAGATTACTCAGAATGCAACCGTAAACTAGATATGAACAGAGTTTCTTATTTGGAACTTGGTTTACAATTTCAACAATTTCAGCAACAATTATCTCAGGAAGATTTATTTTAAGATTGTTTTGGAAACAATGTAACCCCCAAAGATCTAAAGCACGAAGAGTAGAGTAACGACCTCCGGATGGTCGAAACCACCAAGAAATCATTAGATGAAGAAAACGATCATGAAGATCTAAGACACTCGCACTATCCCTTCTTTTATAACGAGAACCTAAAAACTATTTTTCATTTGATATACCATCATTATCTAATCCTAATTCATTAGCTATGTAAGCCGAGTCAAGATGGAAGAATTGTCATAGGAGATAGGAACAAACTGCTATGGTTTTGGTTTGATCTCGGTTTTTAACACAAACGGCATTAGAATAGAATATACAAACAAGTTGATGGTAAACTATAGGTTCAAGATCACAAAGTTTATCAAATTTCCACTCTTGTAAAAGAGGAATATATCTAAAATCGATATCTATCATAGCTTGACGAGAAGGGATACGTTCTTCTCTAATGTTGTAAGAGTCAAAATATTGATAATACCAAAAACGATGATTTCTGGGACCAGGATGATTGAAGCACGAGTTTTGGATAGTCATATTAGGATCAACGAGATTAGGATTAGGAATTGGAGGGATAGGTGGAGGATTTGGAGGTGGGTTGGATTGACGGTTTGAGCGACTAGATGATCACCTAGCACGTTTAGGATTGGACATGGTTTAGGAAATCGGAATAGAATGGATAACCTGCAATTTAGAAAACACATGTATGCAACATAATCAATCCCAAAACTCAATAGAGTCCTCAATATTCAAGGTTCTCTAAACCAATCCTAATGGGAAAAGTTTTCAAAAAACTTATTAAAAAATAAGGTTTTGAAAATCAATATATGTATAGTTTTCATAACAACAACGTAATTCAATCAAAACACAATAATTTGAAAAATACTTTTTTTTATTTCAAAAATTTTAAAAAAAAATGGAAAATTCTTGTTTTTTAATGAAATTAGTTGTAAAATCTAGTTTCTAATCACTAAACAATCAATGCCCGATCACTATTTCTATCTAGAACTAATTAAAACTAGTACTATGTTCAAAATCAATGAAATAGAGAGTTTAGAAAAAATTACCTTGAAAGATGAGATTGAGTGGATTTTGATGTTGTTTGCACGATTTTAATAATGCTATCAGGTTTAGGAGATGATATTTGAAGAGAATTCCGATTAAAAACGTTGTTTTGAGGTAAAGTGGATATTTGAGAGATGGATAGAGTGATAGGCGGCAAAGGAAGAGAAAGAGAGAGTTTGAGCAAAATATAAGGGTTCTGCCCGATAATCGATTTCCCTAGGGGGAATCGGTTCCCCTTCAAAGGGGGAATCGGTTCCCCTTCAAGTGGGTATCGATTCCCTCTGCCCTATAATTCAAAAATCTGTATTTTAAACACTCAAAATGCTAAATTAATTTTCTCTAGTGGTGTTGGAAACTCATATATCAAAAATTAATTATGTTCAATCAATCAAATTAATCCTTAAACTACATTTGAACATAAAGTTAATTTTTCATCAAGAATCATAAACTCCCCCTAACTAATAGCAATTAATGCAATAAAAAATTACCATTATAAGCAATTTTCATTTATTCTTTAAAATGCTAAAATTTTAAACACTTAGTGAACATAGGTCAATTAAACCTAATTCTCTCCTAAGTGTCAAAAAATGTTCCTTGTCTAAAGGTTTTGTAAAGATATCCGCTAATTGATGCAAAGTATCAACAAATTCTAGAACTACATCTTCCTTAGTGACATGGTCTCTAATGAAGTGATGTCTTATTTCAATGTGCTTAGTTCTAGAGTGTTGGATGGGATTTTTAGTGAGACAAATAGCACTAGTATTGTCACACTTGATAGGAATGGTACCTACTTCAATTCCATAATCAAATAGTTGTTGTTTCATCCATAAAACTTGTGCACAACAACTACCAGTTGAAATGTATGCAGCTTCAGTGGTAGATAATGCAACATAATTTTGTTTCTTTGAAAACCAAGAAATCAACATATTTCTAAGGAATTGGCAAGTACCGGAGGTGCTTTTCCTATTTAATTTGCATCCTCCATAATCCGCATCAGAAAAGGCATGAAAGCTAAAGCTAGAGTCTCTAGGATACCAAAGTCCTAAACTAGGAGTGTCCTTAAGATATCTAAAGATTCTCTTAACAGCTAGTAAATGTGATTCCTTAGGACATGATTGAAATTTAGCACATAAGCAAACACTAAACATAATGTCTGGTCTACTTGCAGTTAGATAGAGCAAAGAACCAATCATTGACCTATATAATTTAACATCCACACATTTACCTCCTTCATCCAAGTCAAGCTTTGTAGAAGAGCTCATTGGAGTGTCATGAGGTTTCCCATTTTCCAGTCCAAACTTCTTGATCATATCTTTGACGTACTTAGCTTGATTGATGAAGATGCCATCTTTTTTTTGCTTGATTTGGAGTCCCAAGAAAAATGATAGCTCCCCCATCATGCTCATTTCGAATTCGCTTTGCATTAGCTTAGAAAGTTAATGGCAAAGAACATCATTAGTAGAACCAAATATTATATCATCAACATAAATTTGAACTACTAATAAATCTTTACCTTTATGCTTTAAAACAATGTAGTGTCAACCTTCCCTTTTGAAAAACCTTTTTCAATTAAAAAGTTTGACAATCTTTCATACCAAGCTCTAGGAGCTTGTTTTAAACCATAAAGCGCTTTTGTCAATTTAAGAACATGAACCGAAAATTCTGATTCATCAAAACCTGGAGGTTGTTCCACATACACTTCTTCTTTTATAAAACCATTTAAAAATGCACTTTTAACATCCATTTGATATAATTTAAATTCATGAAAACATGCAAATGCTAATAACATTCTAATTGCTTCCATCCTAGCTACGGGAGCGTATGTTTCATCATAGTCTATGCCTTCTTCTTGAGTATACCCTTGAGCAACAAGTCTAGCCTTGTTTCTCATTATATTATCACTCTTATCAAGCTTATTCCTAAATACCCATCTAGTACCTACAGTAGATTTATTACTAGGCCTTTCAACTAATGTTCATAATTTACTTCTCTCAAATTGATTTAACTCTTCTTGCATAGCCATAATCCAATGTTCATCATTTAATGTTTCTTTAATATTCTTAGGCTCTATGCATGAAATAAAGGCAACATAATTACAAATATTTCTAAGAGAAGATCGAGTTGTCACCCCTTTGGATGGATCACCTATAATCTCACCATCCTTGACATAGTTGTACTCTCTTGGATAAGATACTTCCCTTTCTTCAATGGTTGGATTCTCGAGAGGATCATGAGTTTCCTCATCTTTCATTTCTTCCTTTGATGATGATTTAATATTATGTCTAACATCATTTGTATTTATAATACCTACATCATCATTAACACAAGAATCCTTCCTAGGAAGGAGATTATCATCAAAAACAACATGTATAGACTCTTCTACAACTAAAGTTCTTTTATTAAATACTCGATAAGCTTTAGAATTTAAAGAATAACCAAGAAAAATTTCTTCATCACTTTTAGCATCAAATTTGCCAAGGTTTTCTTTACCGTTGTTTAAAACAAAACATTTACATCCAAAAGGATGAAAACAGCTAATGTTAGGATTTTATTTTTGAAAATTTCATGTGGAGTTTTCTTTAAAATTGGCCTAATCATTACTCGATTTACAACATAACAAGCGGTATTTGTGGCTTCCGCCCAAAAATATTTTGGCAAATTATTTTCACAAAGCATGGTTCTAGCCATTTTTCTAAAGTTCGATTTTTCCTCTCAACAACTCCATTTTGTTGACCTAGGTGATGAAAAATTATGGCTAATACCATTAGAATTACAAAACTCATTAAATCCAAGATTTTCAAATTCAGTGCCATGATCACTTCTAACACTGGTGATAGAGTAACCTTTTTCGTTTTGGATTACTTTTGAAAATGTGATGAAATTTTCTAATGCTTCATCTTTAGTACTTAAGAATATAACCCAAGTATATCTAGAATAGTCATCTACTAAGAAAAATGCATATTGTTTTCCACCCAAGCTAGTAGTCCTAGCTGGCCCAAAAAGATCTATATGGATCAATTGTAATACTCTACTAGTTGACACATCATTAATGGATTTAAAAGAAACTCGCTTTTGTTTTCCTTTAGCATAAGCATCACAGATTTTATCATTATCAAATTTTAGTTTAGGCAGCCCTCGAACCAATTCTCCTTGAACTACCCGTTGCAAAACACTCATGCTAGCATGTCCTAGTCTCCTATGCCATAACCAACTATCATGCTCATCCTTAGCAACTAGGCATAAATTAGTCATTTCTATAGAGTCTAAATGCACCATGTATATGTTTCCTATTCTATGACCAACAAATCCTATTAGATGCAATGTCAATGACTTTAGAACCATTAGTTTCAAATATGACATTGAATCCCTTATCACATAATTGACTAATGCTCAAGAGATTATGCTATAATCCATTCATATATAAAACATTTTTAATTTGTATGGAAGAGGTATTACCTATTGTACCTATACCTTCAATGTGACCTTTTGAATTATCACCAAAAGTCACTTCTCCTCCATTTTTGGCATTAAGCTCTATGAACCAGTTTTTGTCCCCGGTCATGTGTCTCAAGCATCCACTATCAAGGTACCATGAATTTGGATTTGTTTCCCGTGCCTTGTAGCAATGATCCTTTTCCTACAAACATAGATTAATTTCTAATTTTTGGTACCCAAATTCTTTTGGGTCCATATTCATTAGTTTCTAAAATCCTTGTCCCCTTTGGTATCCATTTATGAAGGACATCCTTATCTTTAGTAGTAATGAATTCTTTAGGAACCCAAATACTTCTAACGATTTTTCCATTAGAGGTTCTTCGGGGACCTCTATGATTGTAGTTTTTAAAACTTTTTCTAACAAAGTTGGATTTTGAATTTTCTCCTTTTTCAAAACGTTTTGTTCCAACTTTATCAAAAGAAGCTTTAAGATCATCAATTTTCTTTTGATGATCATCATTGACCTTTGAAAGTAAATTTTGCAAATCCGAATTTTTCTTTTCAAACTCTTCTAGTTTGATTTGCAAATCTTTGATTTTACTTTCAGGATCGTTGTTGGTTTTGGATATGAGTTTATTTTCATTTTTCAATTTTGAAATATCATTTTTATGTTTTAAAAACAATTTCTCATAATCCGAAGCCAACCCATTATATTCCTCTTATAGCTCATCATAAGATAAATCATCAAAATCAGATGAGTTAGAGATTACCTTAGAATCTTCCCCGAATGCCATCAAGCACAAGTTTGCTACTTGTCGTTCCTCTTCATCGGAACCTTCTTCATCGCTCCATGTAGCCACATAAGCCTTGTGCTTATTCTTTGATTGACCCTTTCTCTTCAATTATGGGCAATCATATTTGACATACCCCGGCTTTTTGCATTCATGGCAAATGATCAGGTCCTTCTCTTTTGGTTCATTTTTTAGGCCTTCATTTCGTTTGAATTTTCTCCCTTGGTAAGGTATCATCATTTTTCTGAACCGTTTGGCAAACAATGCCATTTCCTCGTCATCATCATCTTCATTTGAATCACTCTCATCTTTTGTGGATTTGAGAGCAACTCCAATATTTTTCTTCTTCTCCTTCTCCTTTGGTATCTCTTCAATCTTATCGAGGTCCACCTCATCTTCAAGCATCATTTCATGAGTGAGGAGGGAACCGATTAGCTCTTCAAGAGTTAAGGACGTTAGGTCCTTAGACTCGATGATTGTCGTCTTCTTTGATTGCCATGATTTTGGAAGAGAGTAAACTAACTTCCTCACAAGCTTTTCATTTGAAATGATCTCTCCATATGATTTGAGACCATTGACAATCGTTGAGAATCTATCAGTCATAGCTTTGATATCTTCATTTGGTTTTATCCTAAAATTTTCATAGCTATGCGTTAGAATACTAATTTTAGATTTTTTTACCTCATAGGTACTTTCATGAGTGACTTGAAGCTTGTCCCATATTTCTTTGGTGATTGTGCAAGATGAAACTCTTCTGTATTCATCTGGTCCAATAGCACAAAATATGATATGAATGGCTTTGGAGTTGAGCTGGAACATTCTTGTCTCTCCTTCACTCCACAACCTTGATGAGTGAGAGACTTGTTGTATCCTTCTTCTACGGCATTCCATGCTCCCATGTCACTTTCTTGAATGAAGTACATCATCATATTCTTCCAATAAGCATAGTTAGCTCTATTGAAGAAAATAGGCTTGTTGACGGGCATCGAATCGAGACCGGAGTTGAAGTTTGAAGCGGAGGCCATTGATGACTTTGATTATCAATGTAACTCTTACCGAATCGAATCAAGAGGTGATTAAACCTTCAAATGAGTTAGCCTCTGATACCAATTGTTGAGTTAATCGATTTACGGAATCGGCCAAGAGGGGGTGAATTGGAAATTAAAATTTTGTGGAAGCTTTTGCAGAAAATTGAAAGTAATTGCACAGCGATTTAGAGTGGTTTGACTTTATCAACCAAAGTCTATATCCACTACCTTCGCTATCCACTAATTTGTTCTTTCTTTTGAGGCCAAAGAGATAACCTTACAACTCTGTCAAGAATATACCTCATAAGAAAAATCCTCACAAATATGCAATTCTTGAGAACACTCTTTTCTCAAGAGAAGATTACAAATTTATAAACTTACAAGAAAAACCTCACAATGCAAATATGTTTGCACAATTCTAGAACAAAGAAAGAACACTCAAGAATAAATACAATTGATCACAATAAGTGTTCTTGAAAGCAAAATAAATATTGTATGAAAAATAGGCTTGAAATGCTCAAACTTGAGGTTTGATGCTTTCTCTTTGATTCTCTCTTGATTTTAGTTGCTTGATGTTTCTTGTTGTTGATCAATGGCTTCTAAGCTTACTTAAATACACCTTGAATCACTTCTGAACGTTGGGGATCATTAATGAAGTTATTGGAGTCGTTTAAGTGTGAAAACAATTAATACAACAGCTTGGAGCGTGGGGGGAATCGGTACCCCTCATGGGGAATCGGTTCCCTAAGTGTAAAATTCAAATATTTCGACCGTTAAACAGGGGGGAATCGGTACCCCCTGGGGGGAATCGGTTCCCTCCGAGCATACTGGAATTCTCGGAGCCAAACCATTTAGGGGGAATCATTTACCCATACCCGTATTTACGCTCAGATCCCTCCCAAAAACGAAGTTGTTCGGGGAGGGATATATATAGGTCGAATTAGGCCTAAACCTCTAAATCTTCTCATTTCTCTTCTTTGCTTCTCTCTCTTTAGAGAGAGAAGCTCTCATATCTCTCTAGAATTCCCTCACCGTAGGGAATTCGACCCCAGTAGAAAGTCGATCGCCGCCGCCGGCTACCACTCACGGTGGTCGGATATCAACCAAATACACCAAAATGACCCCTTTTTTCTAAACACGAATCCAATATCTTTTTTCCCCAAAACACCCTAAATCGTAGTAGATCTATAAAAATATACCTTCGAAGTTCAACTTCTCTGGCGATGCTTGGGCTCTTCGACGGCGGTAAGGTTCCTCTCTCTATATATATATATTATAATTTTTATGTGGATTGATGGCTGCCTTGGCCTGCTTGCTCTCTGTCGTTGTGTTCTCTTCTTTGTAGGTTGGACCCTATTTATAGGGTTCTTCGATACACTCTTTTGTCCGGTTAAACGAACGAACCCATGTGAGTCACCGGAACTACGGCGGTGACTCACCCTAGGGGTGGTCAGCTGTGCGGTTGAGAGATTGGGTGCATTAACTGCACCCAGATCTTCCAGATCATGCGAAGACGTGGCTACTGCTGATTGGTCAGTTCGTCGGCGGGGGCATCATCATCTCTACGACGGCTCCGGAATAACCCTAGGGTTACAATTAGTACCCTAGGGTTTCTGCTAGTGGCCTGTAGACCGTTGAATTTGCTTCTGGATTAGACGACTGTGGAAGCTTGCGGTGCTGGAACTTGTGTGAAAACCCTAGCTGAACTTGGGTTTGCTTCTGGGCCTATTGGGCTGTTCGGGTCAAGTCTAGGCCTGGATCGGGTCTGGTTGTAATCGGGCTTTGGGTAGTATTTCATTTGGGCCTTCGGGTTTAGTTGTATTGGACCTGTAATAAAATTGTAACTATTAATAATAATAATAATAATATGAATATAATAATATTTATTACGTATATATATAAACGTCACTCGGACGAAAATCATTGTCGACAATGTACTTGTATGTAGGTGATCTGATTTATACGGGAATGATCCGACAATGCTTGATGAATTTAAGCAATCATTGATGAAAGAGTTCGAAATGTCCGATCTTAGGTTAATGCGATATTTTCTCGGTATTGGAATATATCAATCAAATTTTGAAATTTTTATTTCACAAAAAAAGTATGATGGAGAAATTTTGGATAAGCTCGGGATGAATAATTGCAATTCTGCGGCCACACCTGCTGAGTTGAGGATGAAATTGGACAAAAATCCTATAGAAAATAAGATCAAGAGCACTTTATACAAGTAACTCGTGGGAAGCTTGATGTATTTAACAGCCACCCGACCTAATATTAAGCACTCTGTCAGTCTTATCAGTAGGTTCATGGAGCACCAAAAAGAGATTCATTTTCATGCAGCTAAAAGGATCCTTAGGTACCTGTAAGGGAAGTCAGATTATGGGATCTTATACAAGAAGAGAATAAAATTTGATCTCATTAGTTTCGCTGATAGCTATTTTGTCGGAGATATGAATGATCGGAAGAGCACTTCGAGATATGTGTTTATGTTGGGGTAGGGAGCTATTTCTTGGTCATCTAAAAAACAGTCGATTTTTACTCTGTCAACCACTGAAGCAGAGTTTGTCACAATCACCATGTGTTGTAGTCAAGTAATTTGGCTAAGGAATGTTCTTGCAGATGTTTTCTGTCCACATGGAGGACCTACTCTAATTTATTGTGACAATAGCTCAACTATAAAATTGTCGAAGAATCCTGCCTTGTACGGAATAATGAAGCACATACATGTGAAATTTCATTTCTTGAGAGATCTCACAAAGAAGCAAATTATTGAAGTTGTTTACTGCAGAAGCAGGGATCAACCTACTGATATTTTCACTAAACCCCTCAGAGCTGTATTGGTTCCTAATTTTTAATAGGTTAGTCAGTGACATATTTATCCAGATTTTATGAGATTTTCTTTTTCAATAACATTTTTTCCTTTATACGTAAGCCTATAAAAAGTTAAATTGTCAAATCTAATAAACACTGAATTTCCTTTTTTTTTTTTATATCTTCATCTCTCAGTGTTATCATACTTTCTAATCAGTAAAAAGCATCTTCAGTGTCATCAAGTAGAATTAAGTCTGATCAACTAAAAGGGAAAAGGATAAAAACAAAGGTTTAGGTTGCAAGTAGTGTCAAATACATTGTGCCGCTGGTACGGCCAATAGCAATCATGGGTTTAGGTTGACAGCTAATATAAAGCAAAGCATACAATTATAATCCCACACTATCCTTAACAAACTTTTTCATATCTTTATTTTTCAGAATATGTTTTTTTTTCTTTCTATAATTAGAGTAATGATTGCTCATAAGCATGTGGTTGAATATTGGTGTTGACGACTCTTAAAACAGGATTAAAACCCACGCCTAACCAGATTTTTTTGTTTCATAAGGGGAAGGCATTCTTATCTCATTCACAAATCGTGCATTGTGGGAGTTGTGGGGAAATAAGGTCTTTTTTAAGTTAATTAAAATGATTAAATAATGATATTTTCAAAACTAAAAGAACAATGATAATTTAATTATTTTCAAAATAGCATCCAAAAATGATAGGGAAAAAGTGTTGGGATGATAATATGACCAAAAACATTTTCTCGTTTAATACCTTTGAAAGATTATTTTTAGAACTAAAGTGAAAAAATAAATTTATATTTTCTTGCGACTTGAAGAAGACGCTAGAATTGAATGACGTCTTCTCAATGCTCAGGCCGGACTTTAACAATACTACAAAGATATCAACTGGTGAAAATGCATGCAAGTTAGAAAAAAAAAATCACTGTATTATTTAGATATCTTTTTAAAATTATCATTTTTTAACATTTTCCGTTATACATTATAACATTCACATCAAATAAAAACATACTTTTCTTATCGTTTTACATAAGAGATGTTTAAAAAAAATATTTACGTAATTTAGGCAAAATGATAGCATTGTTTATAATAAAATTCTAAAATAAAACAGTATTGGAGAAATGAAAGCATAATTGGGAGGAGTGCGCGGAATTTGGTATACTCACGTGGGAGTTCACTTCCGTATATTTAAAAATAATTTTTAGGATGTACATACATATATTAACAACATAAAATTTTTAATTAGAATAAATATAAATAAAATTTTGGGACAAACACCGTCCGTAAAATAAATAATTAATAGAATAAAACTCATATTTCATGATGGATATGAAAATTTTTAAAATAAACATTATTAATAAAATAAATAATTAATAGATTTTTTTTAAAATTTTAGGTTTACCTCATCAAGCTGTGGCTCTGTCATTACACTCCCCCAATTAAAAGTCATATTTTAACTTTACAATACTATAATTTGGTAATTAAAATGAAATCGAAAAGTATTAAGTATGGACTTGAAAAAGTCTAAACGCTACTAAATATAATAATAATCCAATGGAATCAGGTCGAAGTAACACCTAATAATTGATTTTTTTATAAGTATTTTCTAAGGTTGGATGAATGTTAGGAGTTATGGGCGGCAGCGTCTTCTTTTACATGGATTTACATAGACGAAGCCCAAGCCCCGGCACTTTGCTGACTGACAGCTATATGAACCATTAAGAACATGCCAGCTGTAACAAACTTTAATAACAGACATTAATTAATCATCATTCAATCCTTAATTAAAACCCCGTCTGTTTTGTTTGGTTGATAATCCACGTGTGTTGTCTCAATTGTTTGGCTGTATTCCTTGATATATACGCAACCTTGATTGCCTTCTTTTGCTCAGTCCCACAATTATCCCCGTTCGATCCGACATAATGTCGTCATTATTAAGTTTCAAAAACTTAAATCTGGATGATTTTTAATAAAAATATTTAATTTATAAATTTTATTAGAATATTAATTTTTCAAAATATCGAATTCAACGTTTAATATCTTAACACTTAAAAGTTGTGGAATCAGTATATTGAAAAAAATTGAAATTATTAATTTTTTGATTTTTTTTTTCAATACATCAAAATGGGAATTGAAAGTAGAAAATTTTGATCTAATATCACGAAACACATTAAAAGGCACTGCAGGCATTCAGAAATAAAATATAACAATAATAAGAGGATATACATGAGTAACCAACATGTGATCAGGATTGAGGGGTAAAGTTTCAGTGATTTACGTGGGAAAATTCAATCATCCAACCGGTCCACGATAGGGCTTTGGATCCTCTAGAACTGAGCTTGTCGACAACAGAGGATGAAGTTTTTTCTCCTATGGTACTAATGTCGGCCATGTACCTAACAATCCTACCTCGTAAAGGTTATTTTTTATTAGTCTAGCATGATTATAGGGTAATATTTTTTAACCATTGGCGACACGCACACACAATGCAGACGTAACTACTCGAACCCAAAATCTTAAAAGAGAACACGACTCTATTTAATCACTAAAATTATTCAACGATCTTAACCATTAGCGACGCACACACACACTATAGACGTAGCTACTCGAACCCAAAATCTTAAAAGTGAACATGACTTTATTTAATCACTAAAATCAGTCAACGAATTATAGCACATACTTAAGTTGGAAAAGAATAAAGCTCTATATAGTCAACCCAAAAAATGTATCAACATACACAAATCTTTCATGTGAAAACAATCATTGAGATAGGACTTAAATTTTTGTATGGTGTCTGAATGATTTCCAGAAATGATATGGTCATCAACATATGAGTACGTTTCAAATGCACCATCCTATGCTTCGAAGTGAATAAGGAATAATCCAAATAGGATTGCTTTAACCCATAAATCTTTAACGTATTGGATAATTTCGTGAAGTAGTTGTTATATGTATAGCAATCTGAGACGATACAATAATAATAAAATATATTAAAAATTACAAATTAGTTGGCAACTTGGCCACCTTCCACCGCATGCAATGCCAATCAATTGGTATGCTAAGGACAAAACCAAATTACATGTAAGCGATAATAAAATCAAGTAGATCCCATAAGCCAATTGATAATCACTAAAATCTTAAAATAGAACACGACTCTATTTAATCACTAAAATCACTCAACGAATTACAGCACATACTTAAGTTGGAAAAGAATAAAGCTCTATATAGTCAACCCAAAAAATGTATCAACATACACAAAACTTTCATGTGAAAACAATCATTGAGATATGATTTAAATCTTTTCCAAATTGCAGCAAAAGATAATCGATTTGAAGGCAGGACCTCGTTTTAAAGTTCCTAAACATGGATCAAGAATAAAACAAAATGACTAGTGAGATGGAAAAATTATCCTATTATATAATTGAAAGGAATATAAAATAGAAATAAATACACAATTAGAACCAAAACAACCAATTTGAAACGAGTTGAGGCATGCAACTATGCAGTTTCCTTAAGAAAAATTTTCGGCCACTCCTTGGTGCTTGAGATCTTTGGTCGTCTGTCTCCCAAGATACAACAACGAGATGATCAACACACAGTAGGACAACTGTCGAGATAAGAACTAATCCTTGCCTTCGTCTATCACCAATAAACTAGAGGAGATAATTTTTTGAATAGTTTTTGAGTTCTTTTAAATGTGTTTAACATAGTAGGTTTACACGGTATTTATAGGGATTCACATTGTGAACAATTAAAGTTTTTTACCTAATGAAACATTAATGAGAATCAAGCAATTTCCAAAATTATTGTTTTGATTAAAGGAACATTTTAATATCCTTTTAACTCCAAAACAAATTTTGAAAAGATATGCTCTATTTGAGGAAAAAATATTTCACATTTGGGTTAAAATATCTATAAGCCCATTAAAAGCTCGACCGATTCGAACATTCACGTTACCCACATCGTGTATGTTTGCACATTTATGAACCACCAATTGGTTTCACATTTTCCTCAACAACGTTTGGATCAATTTCTCATTCAAAGCTCCAAAATTAGTATTTTTCCAACAATTCCCCACATGAATGAAATTGATCATTTTATCAAAACCATTTTGACTCAATGTGGTGATTGTATTGCCCCATCTTGGGTTAGGAGTATCGGGCTAACT
This sequence comes from Hibiscus syriacus, assembly GCF_006381635.1. Taxonomy (NCBI): domain Eukaryota; kingdom Viridiplantae; phylum Streptophyta; class Magnoliopsida; order Malvales; family Malvaceae; genus Hibiscus; species Hibiscus syriacus. The sequence continues at coordinate 1,272,398 of NW_024062846.1, read as the reverse complement.
TGATATGGGCTTTGAATAAAATCTTTAGCTTATATGAAGCCTTGACCCAAATTGAGATGAAATTGAGCTTGGATTGAGCCCAATAGTTGTTAATAAATGGATTTTTAAGAGTTGACCAAAGCTTGGAGGACCAAGGAATTAAGTAATATACCATTGTTAAAAAATAAAGATGAAAACCATTAAGAATTGGTGATATCACGTCTGAAGCTTTTCCATCTCTTTTTCTTCCCAAGTTTTGTCTTATCTTCCTCTCTCAAAACATCATATTTTTCCTTAGCATCCTAAGTGAAAGGTGGGAGCTTTATTTCTCTTCAAGTTACCAACAACACCCACGTAAGAACCAAAATCAGCATATCCAGAGCTTTCATTTAAGCCCTCAACTTAACCATTTCACCATGGAAACCAAGCATGGATTTTGAAGGGTTTAAGAAAATAAGCGGTTATAATCCATTTTGCAGAAAGTTTAGGCCTTAAGAAGTGTCCTTAAACTATTCTCAACCCTTAAATTCAGTTAGTAATACTTGCCTTGATTTCTTTCTTAGTGAGAGAATTTGAAGAAAGCTCTAAAGCTGAGGGAAGGAAAAACTTGTTCTCGGTTGAGCCTTGGACACTTTCAGTAGCTTAGAATCACAAGATAACTCATTTCTAACTCAACTCTGCAACATGTAGATCATTAAGTGTGTTCTGGTAGGTTACATAAGCTTAAGTATGTTCATGGTAGATTTTAGTGTTTGAGTGTTTTCAACATGTTTATGACCTTTTTATGACCCATGATATCGGACATAACACTTAAACATCAATTGGGGACCTCAATAGGGCTTTTGGGGTAGAAAGATATGATTTTTCATGCCAAAACAGGGTACCTCGAAGCATGGGTATCGATATTGGAATAACAATATCGATATTGTTCTTCATTTAGGAAACAAAATGAGTGATTTTTGAAAGAGTAGTATCGATACTCATTCAAGGAGTATCGATTGAGTGAGTATCGATACCAGGGTCACAGTTTCGATACTCAGTGGATTAGTATCGAGACTAATATTCCAGTGTACAATTTTTGTATTGATACTCATATAGAGTATCGATACCAAGGCAAGAGTATCGATACCAAGGCAGGAGTATCGATACTCCCAGAAGGGGTACCGATAATGGGGACATTTTTCAAAACATCCATCCTAATTTTTGATATCGATACTAAGGCCAGTATCGATACCTTGGTATCAGAGTATCGATATTCAGCCTAGAGTATGGATACTATATTATCCAATCAGCCTATATCAATAAGTAGGCATCGATACCAATAGGTGGGTATCGATACAAAAGGTTCAATATCGGTAATGTCAGACAATTTTGGATAAATAATCCAAGGATTGAGGGATTATACTTGAGGGACCCAAATATACTAGAATAACATAAAATAAGTCTTCAAGCGATAATAGAATAGTAAAAACAGTAACAACCAAGATTACATAAAACTAGCCTTGTGTGACGCTCAGGAAATAGTCAGAACAACCAATTCTCTTTAGAAAAATATGATGGTTAATGGATATCTAGTCAGTGGCGAGGCACTTCAGTAGTCGACTGGGCGCAGATGCCTCAAGACTCGATGGAGTAAGTTGGCTAGGTGTACATTTTTTTATACAGTTTTTGGATCTCACCCTAGAGCACTCGAGGGCATTTCGGCAAGCTAGAGGGGTGCGTGAGCTCTGAGATGCACAACGTTTATTAGTATTTTAATATATTAGTATGTTCCTCTTGTATTCATACTTGTGCCACCAGCTAGTGAATTTAGTGTAGTATAGTATATGTTGAAATGATCCTTAAGATTTTTGGGGTTATGGCAGGGAGCGATCCAACTTAATCTTAGAAAAGGTTGAGTTTTAAAATAAAGAAAAAATAAATACTTTTGGAGTCGCCATCGACCTTTGGGTTAGGTAGGTTGAATACCTAAAAATACATTTTAAAATAATTTTAACAAATATAATTTTAAAAGATAAAAAATAATTTGCGTTTAACCAGAAATTCATTTTGAAAAAGAGTTCAGGAGTCGATTACGCGTGGTTAAGGATTAGAACCCCCACAACACCCGAAATTAGTACCTAAACGATTATACGTCATCTAAATATTGAAATTGCCAAATTCGAATATACATTTAAATTAAAATCATTTTTAGAAAAATATAAGGGTGTTATTTTACATTAACAATTCTCGAAATACCTTTCTTGTCAGTTAAGGGGACATTTCCATGGATTCCCCATACAAAATAATATTGCCCAAATTTGCAGATAAAATGCATACATTAATTACATTAAAAATATAAATTCATTCGGATATAAAATGTATTATTTTATTCGAACAATTCTTGGAAACACACTCCTTGTCAGTTGAGGCGCGCTTTTATAAATTTCTCGAGTAAAATAATATTTGAAAATATTGCAACTAACAAGAAATTAACGAATATGTAAATTATGGATCAAAATAATAATAAAAAAGTGACTTTAAGGATTAAACTATACAATCAACAAGAAATAAAGACTACCATTGCAAATATTTTACATGTTAGGCACTACAATTGTAAATAATCCAATTTCATTCATCCATGACAAAAATGGAAATTTCTAAAGTAAGATATTCGAATTAAAATAATCATAAAAATTAAATAACAAGCAAGAAAGGATTAAAATAGAATACATGAAAATTTTAAAACAAAAATTAAAATAAACAAATAAGTAGGGGTAATTGGTCATTTTACCTAAAGACATCCATACATAAATAGTGACTAAAATGTAAGATTTGTAAATACCTCAACCAAAATCGAATATCCGCAAAATCAACATAACATTTAGACAGTGGCCTAATCATAAAAATGAAAAACAGTAGCCCAAAATAATATATTACAAAATTTCGAACAATAACCAAAATATGATATTAAAAAATTGAAAGGACTAAATATGATATTATCCCCTACTAAGATTTACACGCTGAGCCCTTCCCCAAATGATGCCATTTTACATTCAATTTAAAAGGGGAAAACAAAGGCCAACCGGCCATTCCCCTCCCCATTTCTCATTTCCCTTTGTTTAACTAACCCTAAAACTCTCTCCCCATCACCCTTCTCCCATCCGCCGTAAAAAGAGAGAAAGCATCACCCCCTCTGCAAGCCGGCGGCGAAGGTAAGTGAACCAACTCACTAAACCCCTCTAGTTTATTCGATCTTTCAAAAAAAAACCAAGACTTTAAACTACCCACTGCCCTAAAACCTAAAATCGAGAATCCAAAACCCAAAAGATCGAAGCTTTACATTCGATAATAAGGTTTATCGACTCTGATGAGGTGAATAATGGATGGATCTTGCTAAAGGTAAGTTATTTTTTATTCAATGTTCTCTCTCTATTTTTTCATTCATTTCTTTTGTGTCATCTCTGTCCTCATTTCGTTTTCTGCTTGCTGCTGATTTATGGATGCTTTTTTGTGAAAATTATTAGATCTATTTGGTTGGGGCATGGCTCTTTTGACATTATCCAGGATTTGATGCGATTTGTTTGAGTGATGTGTTTTTTTGTCATTGTTCGGGCTCTGTTGCTGACGGGGGCGACATGGGGAGTTGTCAGGGAAGCTCAAACGATGGGAAGGCAAGAACACAAAGCGCACATGCGAGTTGGAGGTTGTTCGTTGCTGACTGTGGTGACTTCTTCTTTAGGGTAAAGAAAACCCTAATCTAATAGGATCTAGACCGTGGGATCTAACACCAGATCCAACGGCTCCCAAGGCGAGCATTGGAGGCATTCAACATAAACTCTAATGGGTTTGGGTCATGCGAGCTTCATCTTGGGCTTTAGGTTGTTGGGCTAGAACCAGGTGGGCCAACTTGTATTGGGCTGTAAAATAATAAGTAAATATATATAAATAAAAATAGAGAATAAAAATAATAAAAATATAATGAGAATAAAAATAAAATTATAATAATATTTAATAGTTTCGATTCGGAAAAAATGAGTGTCTACAGCTGCCCCTCTTTGCCCATTATTGTGTTAACAAGAATATGGCAAAGACGAAGAGACAATAGGTTTTTTTCCAGTTGAATCTATGTTTTGAAGTCTCAAGTGAGAGTAGAAAAGAGATCTGCTTCGCTGCTTCATCAGGGTATATCATATTTGAAAATATTGATTCACTCCGTTGTTTCTTCAGGAAGATTGAATTGAGGTAGACTTGTTCCTCAATCACTAAGGCAAGATCAAATGTTGAAAGAGAAGGATCTGTTCCGCTTCTTCTTGAGGGAAAATCAGATCTGGGGACATTGATTCATTCCAATGTTCTTAAGCAAAGATTGGATCGAGAAAGACTTGTTCCACTGTTACTCAGGGAATATCAAATCTTTAAAGAGAATGATACGTTCCGCTTCTTCTTGAGGGAAAATTAGATCTACGGACGTTGATTCATTCCACTGTTCTTTAGAGAAGATTGAATTGAACTTTATTTGCTTCACTGTTGTTCAGAAAGACCGAATATGAAAATTAAACATTACCACTTGTTAATGTATGACTGAGAATTTAGAAACATCAAGCCCGAAGGTTTAGAATTTGGGAGAATGTTTGAAAATCAATTTCTCTTGTGGAAGTTTGTCTCACAGCCACAAATATGGGAATCTTCCTTGACTCGAGTGCCATTTGAACCTCTCCCTTCTTGGGACTTTGAATTGGTTGATGACTTCTTCGTGTTATAAATCTTTAGTTTTCTTGAAAAACCTATAAAATATTCATCTCGAAAGTGCAACGTATTTGAATAATAAATGCAGTGATTAATCTTTTGAGAAAGTGAAATGTATTTAATAGACAAAGTTAATTTCTAGAGTCTTATGGAAGATAAAGGTTAAGGTTTCTAGGGGAACAATCTTTATGAAAACTAAATTGAGCTTTCTAGGACACAAGTCCTAAGAGAGTCAGGATTGAAGACAACATTACAGAAAGATTGACTCCTATACAAGAGAAAGTCAAATTGAGGAAAGATACTACTGAAAGGTTGACTCTTATTCGTGAGAAAGTCAAAAAGGACAATACCAAAAGATCGACTTCTCTTCGTGAGAAAGTCAAGAATGACAATATTGAATGATTGGCTTCTCTTCACGAGAAAGTGAAGAATAACATTGAAAGATTGACTCCTCTTCACAAGGGAGTAAAGAATAAAATTGAAAGATTAACTCCTCTTCATGAGAAAGTCAAGAATAACAAAGATTGACTTCTTTTCACGAGGAAGTCAAGGAAGACAATGAAAGATTGACTCCTCTTCACGAGGGAGTCAAAAATAACAAAGATTGACTTCTCTTCATGAGAAAGTCAAGAATAACATTGAAAGATTGACTCATCTTCACGAGGGAGTCAAGGATAACAAAGATTGACTTCTCTTCATGAGGAAGTCAAGAATAACAAAGATCGACTTCTCTTCACGAGGAAGTCAAGAATAACATTGAAAGAATGATTTCTCTTCACGAGGGAGTCAAGAATAACAAAGATTGACTTCTCTTCACGAGGAAGTCAAGAATACAAAAGATCGACTTCTCTTCACAAGGAAGTCAAAAATAACATTGAAAGATTGACTCTTCTTCATGAGGGAGTCAAGAATAACAAAGATTGACTTCTTTTCATGAGGAAGTCAAGAATAAAAAAGATCGACTTCTCTTCATTAGAAAGTCAAGAATAACATTGAAAGATTGACTCCTCTTCACTACGGTGTCAAGAATAACAAAGATTAACTTCTCTTCATGAGGAAGTCAAGAATAACAAAGATTGACTTCTCTTCATGAGGAAATCAAGAATAACATTGAAAGATTGACTCCTCTTCACAGGGAGTCAAGAATAACATTGAAAGATTGACTCCTCTTCACGAGGGAGTCAAGAATAACAAAGATTGACTCATCTTCATGAGGAAGTCCATAATAAAAAAGATTGACTTCTCTTCACGAGGAAGTCAAGAATAACATTGAAAGATTGACTCATCTTCACGATGAAGTCAAGAATAAAAAAGATTGACTTTTCTTCATGAGGAAGTCAAGAATAACAAAGATATATTTCTCTTCACGAGGAAGACAAGAATAACATTGAAAGATTGAATCTTCTTAACGAGGGAGTCAATAATAACAAAGATTGACTTCCTTTACGAGGAAGTTAAGAATAACAAAGATTGACTTCTCTTCACGAGGAAGTCAAGAATAAAATTGAAAGATTGACTCCTCTTCACGAGAGAGTCAAGAATAACAAAGATTAACTTCTCTTCACGAGGAAATCAAGAATAAAAAAGATTGACTTCTCTTTAAGAGGAATCCAAGAATAACATTGAAAGATTGACTCCTCTTCACGAGGGAGTCGAGAATAATAAAGATTGACTTCTCTTCATGAGGAAGTCAAGAGTAACATTGAAAGATTGACTCCTTTTCACGAGGGAGTCAAGAATAACAAAGATTGACTTATCTTCATGAGGAAGTCAAGAATAACAAAGATCGACTTCTCTTCACGAGGAAGTCAAGAATAACATTGAAAGATTAACTCCTCTTCACGAGGGAGTCAAGAATAACATTGAAAGATTAAATCCTCTTTACGAGGAAGTCAAGTTAAAGTTTCAAGAGACAATGATTTTTAGTAAGACAAGATTGAGTTTCTAGGTAAACCATCTTAAGAGAGAAAAAATTTCTCAAAACAAATTTTAAAAACATCCTCATGAGGGAGATCAAAATTTATCATGTATGTATGAAATAATGTATGGTGCAATGACACAAATTCATGTATCATGTATAAATGCATGTTTTCTAGATCTGTGGTGGGGACGACTGTAAGAACGATCTTCATACTCTTCCTGATTAAGTTGTCTTCACTTTTTTTGCACCAGCGTGCACTCTTGCAGTTCTTGAGTTGTGTCAGTTTCTTCTTACCCCCTGTAAATTTTTGCCCCTGATAAGATTGGCTTTCTTCGCCTGAACCTGTGTAGAAATCCAATAGAGCTTTCATCTTTGAAAGGAGGATCTACCATCTTTGGAGACTGTGTACGTGACTATTCCAAACTCGAAAAAGATCAATGGGAGAGCATCGTCTGTTCTAATTTGACTCTTGAAACACATCAAAGGGAGGGTCTATCCTAATTCCTTTCTTGTCTCCACATATAATCGAATCTCGAACAAAACTATTTATACCATATCGTGCCGAAAGGTTTAACAACAACCCATCGTTCAATCTTAGTTGGCTCCACTTTCTTGCTGTTAAAATTGCATCGCCCATTCAATGGAAAGAAACCTTCACCATTCCTTACTTTTAACCTCGGGGGTTATAGGAGACAACCTTTATCTTGAGTAAAATTAGACTTTATGGAAATACCTCATGATCACAACATCAGTTTAGCATCATAATTACTGGTTCGTAAAACATTCGACAACTTATTCATCATTTCATGTGGCTTCTACCTAGATTTTTCAACCAAGGAAGTTCTTTGCATTGTGTTCAGAGCTTTTTTATGGCGTTACAAGGACACCAAAGAACAAATCCTAGTGGGAATATAAGTGGGACGCTTTGGCTTGCCAATGCTAATGCATGGGAAATCACCAGAATAATGTAAATGTATGTTGCGATGACGGACAAAACAATTATATACAGTAAGTTCTATTGTCCCTATTTCCCCATTTTCATTCTTCACACCTCTCTGTCTCATTGAAAATAAATGTTCACTCAATTCAATGATCTTGTATTCCTGGATGATATGGTCCTTCAAAAATACCCTAACATTTATCATTTTCATATAATACGGGCCTTCAAAAATACCTCAACATTCCAAGTTGTAAGGCTCGTTCTCAATGTCTGTTTAATTTGAATCTTATGATCCCCGCGAGGTCTAGTTTTGGTAATGCCCCAATGTGGGTACTTGTATCTCTCTTCATGCCCAAATGTCTTAATCTTGAATGGTCTCATTATGGTATCACTAAATAACAATGTTATCGAATAGTTTGAGGGCTTCTCTTTATGATACCACATACACTTAAGAAGTGATAAATCCTTCTGACAAAATGTCTTGCAGTTTTTCCATGAGTTGGGATATGTGCCCTTTTCGAATAAGGTGATTATCTGCTTCTTGACGGGTTACCAACAACGTCACAAGGGGTGTTACAATTTCTATCCTCCAGTCCTTCTAATCTCTTATACTATTTGCTTTCAAGATTTTGTAATGTTTTATTATTTTGGCATCACTTATTGTTTTTTTCCAATAGAGACAGAATGAGCCTCACCGGCTTCAAGGACCTTTTCAGTTGAGATTATCCTGTTTGAAAATGTTTTTCTCCTTTCTTTTATTTTAGAAATCAACGAATGAAAGATTTTTGTAAAGTATTTCCCCTTAATTTAGGCTCACAATTAAAGCAAATCATAAACACGAGTTCACAGAATATCAAAAGAATCAACAACTCTTTTAATATTTTCAAAATTATAGCTCTTTGAAAAGTGTAAAAATTGATGGGTTGGCTTCCTAATTTCTAGGGTTTCAGCTATCAAGGATGTCCTTTCTTTCTCGGTACTTGTGAACATTATAGCATGCCCCTCTTTCTTGGCTTGGCATTTTAGTTGGATGCGGACAAAATGATGCAACTAGCATAATCAATTACTAGACCTTCTAGAACACTTCTATTTTGGTTCTCTGAAATCTTCCATTTGTTCAAGCTTATAGACCCCCTTAGCAGAGGTAGTGTATAGACATCATTCTAAATATAAAAGTCCTGAGTGCTTGTGTGAGGTCGACTATAACAGGTGTTTCTCAACTCCCTTAGTCCATTTTACTGAAACACATTATTAGATTAACCATAGGCATTAGAGCTTTTATTTATTGTAATTTATTTAGTTTTCCTTTGTCCATGCATAGCTGAAGGGTTCATCTCATCATAAAGTCATTGACTTGATAATCGCAATGGAGCAAACACCAAACTGCCAAGTACCCGAGCAAAGTCATAGTTTGAATGCAATCTATTCATAAAGCCAGAGCTTTTGAGTTTTCTTTATAACCAATTGCTTTAGTGGAATAGCTCAGCTTTATTGTATAATCTATAATAATAATAATTTATTAATCTTTTGAGTATTTAGATTTAGAATTTCTTAAGCTCATCGAGAAGAACATGTTATAGTATAGGTGTCCTTGATGTTCAAAAAGTCTCATATTTAGAGTTCAGTTCACAAACAACGGATCTATACTAAATTCATCTACTCACCATTGTATTTGTGAAGATTAGGATCATCACTGAACATCTTCAATAGAATTATAGTCTAGTCAGTTTTGAAATGACATACAAAAGAGATGCCCTATGTTGTCTGTTCATATGCATACCTGAATACCAAGCCTCTTGATCATTCCCTCGTAAGAGTAAAAGGCTATATTGTTCCCTACAAGAGAAGGGTATGATGTTCGAGTGTATCTTTTGGGGTAAGGTTAAGGGTCCTTGTCTTATCACTTTTCAATCTTGTCACTTTGTCAAACACCCATAACTCTAATAATTTTTAAAAAAAAATCCTTAATCCAACTGATATTTAGAGAATTTCGAGATTAAAATTTACTCATTGCTCATAACTTCAGACAGACAAGCTTTATTTTCTTCATTTACTTGATCTAGGTCTTTCTCAAGATTTGATATTGTCTTCAAAGTCTTTGTTGAACTTATCAAAGTGTTGATCCGCCTATCTTCGTTTTAATTCACCTACCCTGATTGTTGGATCTCTAGACTTCCATTTCCGTGGAATTTTCCAAGAGGAAAACGTCATTGATATCTCGTGAAGGTTCTTCTCACTCTTGAATCAACTATTATCTGGCTATTTGATACAATCTTAATCATTTTATGGGAGTCTTCGATCAATCTTGAGCTCTTCTCCCGTCGATCAATTTTGTTTGTAAGTCATCGCCCTTACGGATTTGACTATCTAGTTATGGAACTCTTATGTCGATATGAAAGCCTTCTGATTCAATCAATCACTTGTGAATGAACACCTTTTTTGGTTATGATGTGAAAATACAAATGCAAACATAAGGCAGATAAAGATAAAATAAAAGAAATTGTTAGTACCACTTAACCAAAAAGTAGAAGAAATGTTTACGATAGGAAAAGATCCTGCCCAACAAGGTATCTACTCTGACATGCTTTTATAACAATTCTACCCAAACATGTTTTCTACCTTCATGATTTGTTCAACATATAAATTCTAACCTCATGCCATCTAGTTAGCATGTTTGTTTGACAAAATAAACCTAACCGCATACTCTTCTAATTCTCATGCTTTTTTGTAAAATAAATAAATAAATTTGAGGAAAAAATTAGAGTGAGTTTTCCCTTTTGTGACCTTTGATGAATAACATACATAAATTTAATATGAAACGGGCAAAGTTTCAGTCTTACTAACAGGGTCCTCGAATTGTCATTTGTTGGTGGCCCTTTGGGCCTGCTAGACCCTCAATCCTCACCCATTATAGGCTGAAACGGGTCGAGTTCAATTCGAGAGGATACATTTCCCTAGGTCCATGCGAGGAAACTCAATGTTTCGCTCGTAAACACAAGGCATATGTACCCCAGAGGTTACTTGCTAAAGCCCATGCGGAGAAAAATAATTTTCTCACGTAAGCGTAGCGTTCACCTCTACCAAAGGGGATAGAGCATAATTAGAAGGCTCCAAATATTCAAATGGTTATAGTGTGTGTGAGGGGAAACTCACAATCATTTTCCTCGATCTAAAAATAAAAAAACTAAAAAATATGTCAGAAATCTGAAACACATAAATCACACGTTAGATAAATAAATAAAAGATGTATGATGCAATGCGATGCAAACAAAACATAAGGATCAAAATTTAAATATCATTCATATTTACCATTTTCAACTACAAAGATGACGTATAATCGATTACGATCTGACTCTCTAATGTCCCCAGCGGAGTCACCAAGCTGTCGGAACGGTCCTTAAGCTTTTTGGGATTATAGAGGGAAGCGATCCAACTTAATCTTGGAAAAGGTTGGGTTTTAAAATAAAGAACAAATAAATAGTTTTGGAGTCTCCATCAACCTTTTAGTTAGGTAGGTTGAATACCGAAAAATACCTTTAAAAATAATTCTAAGAAAAATAATTTTAAAAGATAAAAATATGATCTGCGTGTATGTTATGCAATAGATAAGTTAGTATTTTAATATAACACTAACTCTTAGAAAGTTAGGTAGATAAGGATAACTACTAAGTAGTTCTAATAGAAAACTTACTCCTAACTTTTCCTATAAAAAGATGTATTTCCACCATTCACAATATATAATAAAAAAGAGTTCCTTTTCTTCCCCACTATGTTGTTTACTATTTATCAACATGGTATCAACTAGGTAACATATCCTTCACCAAAATCTAGCCAATTTTTTTTCTTTTTTTACCCTAAATCTAGTCGTCGATCATGAATTCCACCACTTCTTCATCGGAGGTCACTTCAGAATTCCTCATTAATTCACCCCATTCTAATGTTTCTTTAGCCTCTATCACCTGTCACCGATTGAATGGTGACAATTATATCCCTTACTCTCAAACTACTACTCGGCCAAAGAAGGGGAGACCTTGGTGTGACTCTTGTAAGAAGGTTGGCCATCTGCGGGATTCCTGTTGGAAATTACATGGCAAGCCTACTGAAGGGAGGTCTTCAAAACAACATCAACAACGTGATACTCAACAAAACTGTGTTGTCAATATTGATTTACAAGGAAGTTCATTTACTAAAAAACAAATGAAAGAGTTGCAGCAGTTTTTTAGTCAGTTAAACACTCATTCTCAATCAGTACCTGCAGGTATAATTCCTTCTGCTACTTTGGCTAATACATCCACCACTTCTACATGGGTAGTGGATTTTGGTGCAAGTGATCATATGATAGGTGATTTTCGGCTCTTTCACACTTTTCATGCTGACTTGTCTATCTCTCATATTCGAACAGCTGATGGTTCTCTATCCGGTGTTGCCGGTCATGGTTCTATTCGAATAAATCAGGACATTTTGTTATCTCTTATTCTTTATGTTCCCAATCTCACTTTCAATCTTATCTCCATTAGTAAATTGTCTGCCGATTTATGCTGTATCACGAAATTTAACTATGATTTTTGTGAATTCAGGATTCTAGCTCGGGGAAAGTGATTGGCAGTGCTAGGCTTTGTGGGGGTCTTTACCTACTTCCAGCAACTTTATTTTCGCACCTATATACTTCCTACCATGTTATACAACAATTTCCTTTACTTGAACCTTCAATCGATGTTATGTTATTGCATTTTCGTTTAGGACATCCCAGTTTCTTTTATCTTGCAAAATTGTTTCCATATTTGTTTGTCAATAAGAGTCCAAAATCTTTTTCTTGTGATATTTGTCCACTTGCTAAACAAACTAGGAGTGTTTATCTACCTTCTCCATATAAACCATCCAAACCATTTACCATGATCCATAGTGATATTTGGGGACCATCTTGGGTCGCATCTTTACATGGGTTTCGGTGGTTTATTTCATTTATTGATGATCACACTTGCACTACCTGGACCTTTCTCATGAAAACAAAATCTGAAGCTTGCGAAATATTTAAACGGTTCCATAAGATGGTTGAAACCCAATTTTAGTGTTCAATCCAAATGTTTCATTCTGACAATGGTAGTGAGTATTTTGCCAATGTTTTGGGTTCTTTCTTTCAGGAAACCGAGATTATTCATCTTACTTCGTGTGTCAATTCTCCTCAACAAAATGGGATTGCTGAGCGAAAAAACATGCATCTTCTTGAGGTTACTCAGTCTCTATTTTTTTCCACAAATGTTCCTAACTATTTTTTGGGGGAAGCCCTTTTAACTGCCACTTATTTGATTAACCGTCTCCCTAGTAAACCGTTACAATTTAAGTGTCCGAGAGATGTTTTTCTTCAGTTTTTCCCAATTTTAAACCGATGACTTCATTGTTACCCCTTAGAGTTTTTGGTTGTACTATGTTCGTTCATAATAATGTTCCTTTCAGGTCCAAATTAGATCCTCGAGCATTTCAGTGTGTGTTTCTAGGTTATTCATCGACTCAAAAGGGCTTTCGGTGTTATTATCCTCGTACAAAGAAATTCTTTATTACTATAGACTTTACTTTCTTTGAAAAAACACATTTTTTTCCTTAAAACTTCTATTTAGGGGGAGTCATATAATGAATATCAATTTATTGACTCACAACAATTGTCACTTGATTTGCAGCCAGCTCTTTTTGATCAACCAGCACCGTCAAACCAGTTAAACCAGTCGAATAAGCCTACAAAATCGCTACAGCCAGACCAAACAACACTACCGAACCCAGAAAACGTATCCTTGCCAAACCAGTCCACCGAAACACATTTACCTCGGCATGATCAACATATTACTTCTCCTCAAATACCTCAATCCGAGTTACAAATTTACAAGAGACGACAAAAACCAATTTCTAAATCAATCCCTAAACCTAATCCCGAGTCTCCCACACAACATGGATACTGTCATGAACCGGAACCGAACGAGAATCCTTTGGAGAACGAAGAAGGTAATCAGAGTTATTCCACTGAATTAAATGCTTTAATTGATGATAATGACTTGCCAATTGCTCAAAGGAAAGGAGTAAGAAAATGCAGAAATTATCCAATTGAGAGATTTGTTGCATATGGAAAGCTAACGCCTTGTTTTAAGAACTTTACGACAAGTGTAGATAGCATTACTGTTCCAGAAATGGTGGAAGAAGCATTGAAAGATCCCAAGTGGAAAAAGGCAGTAGAAGAGGAATTAAAAGCAATGGAAAACAACAATACTTGGATTATAGTTGATCTTTCGAAAGATAAAAAACCAGTCGGCTGCAAATATGTATTCACGGTAAAATACAAAGTTGATGGTAGCATTGAAAGATATAAAGTGAGATTAGTGGCAAAAGGATTCACTCAATCTTTTGGAGTTGATTATCATGAAACGTTTTCTCTGGTAGCAAAACTAAACATTGTGAGAGTGTTACTGTCATTAGTAGTTAATGAGAATTGGGTGCTTCATCAGTTAGACATCAAAAACATATTTCTAAACGGAAACTTGGAGGAGGAAGTATATATGTGAATTCCACCGGGTGTGAAGAGTAATACAAGAAAAGCATGAAGATTACTAAAGTCCTTGTATGAACTTAAGCAATCTCCAAGTGCCTAGTTTGACAGATTTACAAAGGTGATTATTCAGTATGGTTACAAGCAATGTCAATCAGATCACACTTTATTTGTCAAAACATCTTCAAATAACAAAAAGGCAATTTTGATTGTCTATGTGGATGATATCATTCTAACAGGTGATGATTGTATGGAGATAGAAAGATTTAAAAAGCTACTGGCGAAGGAGTTTGAAACCAAAGACTTGGGAACTTTACGGTATTTTTTAGGCATGGAGGTTGCAAGGTCAAAAGAAGGAATAGTGATCAACCAAAGGAAATATATCCTTGATCTACTATCAGAAACTGGAATGAAGGGATGTAAGTCGGCTGAAACACCCATGGAAGTAAATCTGAAGCTAAAGAGAGAAGAATTATGAAGTCCTGTGAACAAAGAACAATATCAAAGGCTAGTAGGTAAACTAATTTATTTATCACTTACTAGACCTGATATTGTGTTCCCTGTCAGTATAGTGAGTCAATATATGAATGATCCAAGAGAAGAACATTTAAAGGCTGTGAATAAAATTCTAAGATACTTGAAAATGACACCAGGACATGGATTAATTTTTAGAAAGAGTGATGATATAACAGTAAGAATTTTTTCGGATTCAAGCTGGGTAGGTGAATTAACGGACAGAAGATCTACAACTGGTTATTGTTCATTTGTTTGGGGAAATCTGGTTACTTGGAGAAGTAAAAAACAGGTGGTGGTGTCTTGAAGTAGTGCAGAAGCAGAATTTAAAGCAATGACACTTGGAATTTGCAAAGGAATTTGGCTTCAAAGAATGTTAACTGGGCTGGGGTTATGTACCAACAAATGGTTTGACCTTCAAAGTGACAGTAAATCTGCAATAAGTATTGCAAAGAATCCAGTTCATCATGACCGAACGAAGCATGTGGAGATTGACAGACATTCCATCTCTGAAAAGGTGAATGATGGAACAGTGAAGCTCAATTATGTTTCAACGAAGAATCAGTTAGCAGATATTCTCACCAAAACACTTCCAAGAATTACCTTTGATGCGATTATATCCAAGTTGGGTATTTTCAACATTTACTCCCCAACTTGAGGGGGAGTGTAGGTTATGCAATAGATAAGTTAGTATTTTAATATAACACTAACTCTTAGAAAGTTAGATAGATAAGGATAACTACTAAGTAGTTTACTTCTAATAGAAAACTTACTCCTAACTTTTCCTATAAAAAGATGTATTTTCACCATTCACAATATATAATAAAAAAAGAGTTTATTTTCTTCTCCACTAAGCTGTTTACTCTTTATCAACATTGCGTTTAACCAGAAATTCTTTTTGTAAAAGGGTTCGAGAGCCGATTACGCGTGGGGAATGATTAGCACCCCCACAACGCCCGAAATCGATACCTAAATGATTATACATCATCTAAATATTGAAATTGGAAAATTCGAATATACATTTAAATTATGATCATTTTTAAAAAAATATATAAGGGGTGTTATTTTGCACGAACAATTCTCGAAATACCTTCATGTCAGTTAAAGAGGCATTTCCATGGATTCCCCATACAAAATAATATTGCCCAAATTTTTAGATAAAATACATACATTAATTACATTAAAAAAACAAATTCATTCGGATATAAAATGCATTATTTTGCTCGAATAATTCTTGGAAACACATTCCTCGTCAGTTAATGTGAGCTTCTATACATTTCTCGAGTGAAGTAATATTTGAAAATATTGCAACTAGCAAGAAATTAACGAATATGTAAATTATGGATAAAAAAGTGACTTTAGGAATTAAACTATACAATCAACAAGAAATAAAGGCAACCATTGCAAATATTTTACATGTTAAACACTATAATTGTAAATAATCCAATTTTATTCATCCATGACAAAAATGGAAATTTCTAAAGATATTTGAATTAAAATAATCATAAAAATTAAATAACAAGCAAAAAGGGATTAAAATAGAATACATGACAAATTTAAAACAAAATTAAAATAAACAAATAATCAGGGGTAATCGGTCATTTTACCTAAAGACATCCATGCATAAACAATTACTAAAATGCCCTCAGCCAAAATTGGATATCCGCAAAATCAACATAACATTTAGATAGCAATTTAATCATAAATATGAAAAAACAAAAGCCCAAAACAATATATTACAAAATTTTGAACAATAACCAAAATATGATGTTACAAAACCGAAAAGACTAAATGTTCTATTATCCCCTACTAAGATTTACACGCTGAGCCCTTCCCCAAATGACGCCATTTTACATTCGATTTAAAAGGGGAAAACAAAGGCCAACTGACCATTCCCCTTCCCATTTCTCCTTTCCCTTTATTTTCTAACCCTAAAACTCTCTCCCCCTCACATTTCTCTCATATGTCACGAAAGGAGAGAAAGCATCACTCCCACTGCAAACCGATGGCGAAGGTAAGTGAACCAACTCACTAAACTCCTCTAGTTCCTTCTATCTTTCAAGAAAAACAAGACTTTAATCTACACACCCCCTAAAACCTAAAACCGAGACTCCAAAACCCAAAAGATCGGAGCTTTACCTTCGATAATAAGGTTTATTAGTTCCGATGAGGTGAATTATTGTCGGATCTTACTAAAGGTAAGTCCTTTTTCTTTCGATTTTCTCTATCTTTCTTTTCCTTCATTTTTTCATATCCTCTCCGTCCCATTTTGTTTTCTTCTTCATGCTAATTTATGGACGGTTTTTGGTGAAACTTATTAGATCTATTTGGTAAGGGCAGTGCTCTTCAGACATTATCCAGGATCAGGGCAACTCACGCGATGGGAAGCCAGAACATGAAGTGCACGTGCGAGTTGGAGGTTGTTCGTTGCTGACAGTGGCGGATTCTTCTTTAGGGTAAAGAAAACCCTAATCTAATAGGATTTAGACCGTTGAATCTAACACCAGATCCAATGGCTCTCAAGGCACGGCGTTGGAGGCTTTCAGTAAAAACCCTAATGGGTTTGGGTCATACAAGCTTCATCTTGGGATTCGAATTATTAGGCTAGAACCGGGTGGGCCGACTTGTATTGAGCTGTAAAATAATAAGTAAATATATATATATATATATATATATAATAGAAAATAAAAATAATAAAAAAAAATAAAAATAAAAATAAAAATAAAATTATAATAATATTTAATAGTTTCAATTCAGACAAAAATGGGTGTCTACAGTATAGTTATTAGTGAGGCACTAAGCTCGTAAACTCAGTGTTCAGAATGTATTTCGGTGCGCAGGTTCTTATGAGACCGTTAATGGGGACTTATTGTCATCAAATATTCTAGTGTATATTAGTATATTAGTATTTTCCTCTTATATTCATACTTGTGCCACTAACTAGCGCATTTAGTGAATGCATGTAGTATAGTATAGTTATTGGTGAGGCACTGAGCTCGTAAACTCAGTGTTCAGAATGTATTTCGGTGAGCAAGTTCTTAGGAGACTATTAATGGGGACTTATTGTCATCATATATTCTAGTGTAGTAGATCAGATCAACCGAGACTTTTAGACAACGTCTTAAGTAATTCTTAGAGGGCATTTATTATTATATAGACCCTTGTGTATTCAGTCTTAACTTTATTTTGTTTTAAACTCAATATTGTATTTCTTTAGATATTTTGGGAGCTCCCTCGTATTGAAAACTTCATTACGATGTTTTATTTTATTTCCTCTGGATGAACTATTATCAGTTGTTTTTTAAAATTAGTTTTTAAAAGAAGTTTTTGGGTAGCCATTTCAGTGGCTTGTGTGACATCATAATCCATCGATCTTCAGGTCGGATTGGATTAGGGTGTTACAGTGATAGACTCTACGATCGATAGTTGCATAGGATAGGGAGATGTCCTCCTTTGAACCTTCCCTTGTGACAACATATTTACATTACTATCTGACCAGTAGACGTGATGTCCTTAAGTTGTTCTTCCATTTGTGTAAATGATGATATACTTCACACAACTACCCTTTAACAAGAATTTTAGTTCTCATGGGTATGTCCTAAAAGCCATCGACATCGCCTGGTTCTACAAGAGTTTGAAAGAACTATAGCCAATAGTATCCTTTAAGCGGCCACACTTCACTCTCACAGAGGTGACTTATGTTGCTCGGCTCACTAAAACACACAATGGTCATTAAAAGGTTTGCCTATCCTATACCAATTTGATCATTTTTTATATCATAGGAATGGACTTAGGATAAGAAATCCCTACAGTGATCGCACACGGTTTATGCAATTAGGTTATCCCCTTGAACCTAGATCTTGGGATCTCCAGTCAATTAGGTAGGGTTTTCCTTCACATAACACCTTCAGTTTTCCATGGGCTTTGGTCTCATTCCTTTAGACATTTTCTCAACTTAATCTCGATTTAACCATTCGGTTAGTGGATCCGCAACGTTATCCTTTGATCTTATAAAATCAATAGAAATAACTCCATTTGAGATTAATTGTCTAATGGTATTATGTCAATGATGCAAATATCTCAACTTACCATTATGCATAAAGTTTTGTGCTCCACTATTATATGAATATTGTGGGAACAAATTTTGGTCATTCAAGAATATCCTCCAAGAAATTCAAAAGTCATTCAAGTTATTCTCTAGACTTGTCTAGAGCTACAAACTTAGATTCTATTATGAATCTAGTTATAATTATTTTCTTGAGAATTTCTATGACACGACTCATCTTCCCAATGTGAAATATATTCACTTGTGTATTTGATATCTTGCACATCAGATATTTAACCGACGTTGGAGTATCCTTTTAAGGTAGCATAAACTTGGGATAATACAATCCATACTCTTAAGCATACGAGATATCAACATTCTCTCATAATTACTTTTCAAAGGTTTTTCATAATAACAATATCTTTGTTTCAACCTTTTGTTGAACATATAGACTTATCTTTATTGATAGTCGTCAATTATCTTAGTTTTATTAGGGAATAAAATTTCAAAGAATGAGATATTCCTTGATTTTGTTATCATATTCTTGTGAATCTCGAGTTTTTTTTATTCATACACAAGATATCGATATGTCTTTCTATAATCTACATAGCTAATATAATCCATCGATTTGATATTTCATTTCTTTCGATAATGAAATCATTATCTTTACAAGACACCCCCAAATTTTTAAGTAATTGTAGAAAGATTTTCTACATTTTCATAACGCATATGGCGTCTTGTCAATTTTTTTTCTAAGAACCTTATTTAAAATATAATTAGCTGAAAAATCAGCTTCCCCACATGTTATGTGATAACCCATAACTTCTTAGCATTGTGTTCATCATTTCCTTTTTAAGAATTAATTCTTCCACTTTGCTACTCCATTTAATTTAAGAGAGTATGATGGTATCACTTCATGAATAAATTATTCACCATCATAATCACCTCTACCATCTTAATATTTTTATTAAGTTGGTTATCAACTTTTAGTTTACAGAGAATAAATTTCTCTATAGCTTCATTTTTGCTCTTTAGCAAATATATAGCAATACTTTTGCTATCATCAATGAATGTAATAAAATATTTATTTTTATTTTTGAAATTAGATCAAACAAACTCATTAAACCAACATAAATTAAATTCCCAAAATTAAATTTATTTTCAAGATCCCACTTCAAAAACATATCTAGATTTTCAAGAAATAAATTTAACGATTTAATTCTTTCCTTAAAAAATAGAATCATACTTGATTACAAAAAAATAAATTCAATCAAATAATTTATTTTCTTTTACAAATCATGAATTTAAATCCAACAATTTGTTTTGATTTATTTCCTTTTACAAAATAGAAAAATAAATCAAAGGATTTGTTTCCTTTTTACAATTTAGAGTCATATAATATTTATAAGAAAAATAAATTTAACGATTTATTTCCTTATGCATAACATGATCCTTCAAGATTCCTAAGAAAATAAATTAACCAATTTATTTACTTTTAGAAAATTGAATCATTCAAGATTCTCAAGGAAATAAACTCAACAATTTATTTTCCTTACAAAGTTAGAATCAACGCAAGATTCTAACGATGAAATAAATTCTATGATTTATTTCCTTTATATTATGTTAACTGACGGGATTAGTAATACTAAAACCTGAAACAAATATCTTACAACAACTAGATTGTGTTTAACAAACAGAAATCAAAAGGAATTAATCCTTTAATTTTATCAACCCAATAATCAGAAGGAACTAATCCTTTGATTTTAATTTTCACAATCCAATAATCAAAAAGAAATAATAATTTGATTTTAATTTTTGCAACCAAGTAATCAAAAGGAACTAATCCTTTTACTTTTAATTTTGGCAACTCAATAATCAAAAGGAACTAATCCTTTAATTTTGTTTTTTCAACCCAATAATTAAAAGTCTTGGATTAAACTCATAATCCAATTATATGTACAAAATTTCTAAAAAGAAATTATTAATACCATAATAAATTCATAGTGTTTCCAAAACACAAACAACAATTATTATATCATTTAAACATAACAAGAATAATATATTTAATATTCCTTGCTAAAACAATGTGTTAATCCCATTTGAGAAAGGGTTCTCATGCGCCAATCCCATGTGATAGCCCTTACGAGCCTGCATGGATTCCTACGTGAACCTACAAAAAGGCTCGAAAGAAAAGGGCTCTTGCACCATTAGTGGAGACCCTCGTATTTGAGCATTCATAGGAGTGAAAGGCTACTACTGCACTCTCAAATCATTTACTCATGTCATATTTAATATTTTATATTAAAAGATAAAAAGTTATATGATAATATTACTACAATAATGTCATAAATAATACCATGATTAATGTTCACATACACTTTTATAGACGGAATCTTACCATAATAATATTCCCCAATAATAGCATAATATAGTTGCTCTACATTTATATTGCAATAATCATGTATGGAATTTTTTTTCCTAGACAAATAATCACATTTATTATTTTATTTGCAAAGAAGGCAAATCACCATGCTCTAATTACCATGCATTTATGTATTTAAAAAAAGGCAATTATAAAATATAATTGTTATATAACAATTATTGTTATATTTTTCACTAATTTATTTTTATATTTTAAATTGTTATATAACAATTAAGGGTCCAAGGTACTGAACTAATCACTAATTTTTAAGTTTTATCTTTGGAAGGGATTGAAATAGTGTTGAGAGTGGCATTGATGGCTACTCTAGGATCGGTCACAAAATCTTTGACTTGACAATCACAATGAAACATTAAAAATATAACAATAAATGGATTTTTTCCAATCTAATATCATGAAACACATTAAAAAGCACTGCAGGCATTCAGAAATAAAATATAACAATAATAAGAGAATATAAATGAGTAACCAACATGTGATCAGGATTGAGGGGTAAATTTTCAGTGTTTTAGGTGGGTAAATAAGTAATTGGCCAACACATTTGCAATATAATTGGAACTTAAATTAAGTACAAATAAATCTTCCTTACGAGGCTTTTGCATAACTACATGGATGTTATAGGATAAATTGGGTCTACTGAAAATCATATATATATATATATATATATATATATATATATATATATATATATATATATATATCAATCATCCAACCGGTCCACGATAGGGCTTTGGATCCTCCAGAACTGAGCTTGTCGACAACGTAGGATGAAGTTTCTTCTCCTATGGTACTAATGTCGGCCATGCACCTAACAATCCTACTTCATAAATGATATCGAGCATGTGGTTCATTTTTTATTAGTCTAGGTGATTATAAGATAATATATGTTTATAATCTTTCTTAACCATTGGCGACGCGCACACACACTACAGGCGTAGTTACTCAAATCCAAGATCTTAAAAGAGAACACAACTCTATTTAATCACTAAAATTACTCAACGAATTATAGCACATACTTATGTTGGAAAAGAATAAAGCTCTATATAGTCAACCCAAAAAATGTATCAACATACACAAATATTTCATGTGAAAACAATCATTGAGATAGGACTTAAATTTTTGTATGGTGTCTGAATGATTTCCAGAAATGATATGGTCATAACATATATGAATACGTTTCAAATGAACCATCCTATGCTTCGAAGTGAATAAGGAATAATCCAAATAGGATTGCTTTAACACATAAGTATTTAACGTATTAGATAATTTCGTGAAGTAGTTGTTATAGGTATAACAATCCAAGACGATACATTGATAATAAAAAAATATATTAAAAATTATAAAACAAATTCGGCGACTTGGCCACCTTCCACCGCATGCAATGCCAATCAATTGGTATGCTAAGGACAAAACCAAATTACATGTACGCGATAATAAAATCTAGTAGATCCCATAAGCCAATTGATAAATCTTTTCCACATTGCAGCAAAGGATAACCGATTCCTCGGCAAGACCTCGTTTTAAAGTTCCTAAACATGGATCAAGAATAAAAACAAAATGATTAGTGAGATGGAAAATTATCCTATTATATAATCGAAAGGAATATAAAATAGAAATAAATACACGATTAGAACCAGAACAATCGATTTGAAATGAGTTGAGGCCTGCAACTACGCAATTTCCTTAAGAAAAATTTTCGGCCACTCTTTGGTGCTTGAGATCTTTGGTCATCTGTCTCTCAGGATATAACAACGAGATTATCAGCGCACAGTAGCACAACTGTCAAGATCACGAACTATTCATTGCCTTCGTCTATCACCAAAAAACTACAGGAGATAAACTTTTTGAATAGTTTTTGAGTTATTTTAAATGTGTTTAACATAGTAGGTTTACAGGGTATTTATAGGGATTTCACATTGTGAACAACTGGAAATTTTTGACCTAATGAAACATTAATGAGAATCAAGCAATTTCCAAGATTATTGTTTTGATTAAAGGAACCTTTTAATATCCTTTTAGTTCCAAAACAAATTTTGAAAATATATGCTCTATTTGAGGAAAAATATTTCTCCTTTGGGTTAAAATATCTGCAGACCCATAAAGAGCCCAACCGGTTCGAACATTCACATTACTCACATCGTGTATGTCTGCACATTTACGAACCAACAATTGGTTTTACATTTTCTCAACAACGTTTGGATCAATTTCTCATTCAAAGATCCAAAATCATTAATTTTTTTCCAACAACTCCCCACATGAATGTAATTGATCATTTTATCAAAAAACATTTTGACTTAATGTGGTGGTTGTAATGCCCGGATCCCAGGTTAAGACTTTCGGGCTAACTCGAGATGGACTTTGAATAAATTTTTTAGCTTATATGAAGACTTGACCCAAATTGAAATGGAATTGAGCTTGGATTTAGCCCAATAGTTGTTAAAAAGTGGATTTTTAAGAGTTGACCAAAGCTTGGAGGACCAAGGAAGTAATTATACCATTGTTAAAAAATAAAGTTGAAAACCATTAAGAATTGGTGATATCACGTCAGAAGCTTTTCTATCTCTTTTTCTTCCCAAGTTTTGTCTAATCTTCCTCTCTGAAAACTTCATATTCTTCCTTAGCATCATGTCGAAACAATTTTTCTAAAAAAACAATTTGATTTTTAATATATGGATTTTTAAAAGATCTCCTCTCGAATAATTTAGTGACTTTTTAATAATAAAACGTGATTCGAAGAATCGCCACCAATCTTTGATTACGGTGTGATTGGGCACCCAAAACGTATTTTTTTATTTTGAAAAAATATTAATTTTAATTAAAACAACAAATTTGTTGTATGTGTTACCAAAATTTGAGTTCGGGAGTCGGTTACGCGCAAGGAAGGATCAGCTCCCCCACATCGCCCTAAATCGGTACCTAGTCGATTAATTAATTGTCTTTGTAATGAAATTTAAGAATTCGAGTTTAATTTAATTTAAGATCTCATACAAATAATATTCTTTGAATTTTAGGATGAAATACAATAATATTTAATTATTTCCTATCGAGAAGAATCAACCTCTTAGACCTTAAAGTAGTCAATTCTCACTCCAATCGAAATAAGGAAATATTATAATTACATCCTAAAGTTCATTATTAATTCAAAATTTAAGCATATAAATAACAATACAATAAAACGAAATAACTCTAAGACCTTCTTTTTCTTTTAAAAAAACAAATTTTTTGAATATTAAGAGAGAAAACAATAATATTTAATTATTTTCAAACAAGAATAAATGACCTCTCATGCCTTAAAGCAATCATTTATTACTCCAATCGAAATGAAGAAATATTACTATTTCGTCCTAAAATTCAATATTGATTCGAGAGAAAACGATAATATCTAATAATTTCCAATCGAGAATAAATGACCTCTCATGCCTTAAAGTAGTCATTTATTACTCCAATCGAAATGAAGAGATATTACTATTTCGTCCTAAATTCAATATTAATTCGAGTGCTATTTATTTTGAAATCCCATTGAAAATACATGCAAAAGTAAAAAAATATATATATACATCAAGCAAGTACAACTAATTATTTATTTTACTAACCTTTAATGAGAATAAGGATGTTCAATTATTTAAATACATCGAGAAGAAACCTTGTATCCAATCTAACATTCTTTTCTCGGTGAACTTAATTAAAAGAACATGATCTTTTTCTCAATCCCCAAATTTTAAAATGGAATTAATTTAATTCGTGTCACTTAATAGGATAGACTTTCATTTTAAAATTATCGATAGTAACTTTCTTATACGTTAAGACAGTCACTTTACGACAATCTTAAAGTGAATGAATATTACCCTTAGTCAAATTATTTTGATTCAAGTCAAGAAATGCTTATGAGGGTACTGCAAATTAATTTAATAGATATAACATAACTAATTAGTGACTAAAATAAAATAACATAAAAGCAGCATGCCAAAATTAAAATAAAACAAAATGCAAATGTGACTAGAATGTAAACAAATAAATCAAAATATCAAAAATTAAAATAAAATAAAGTGCAAAAGTGACCAAAATGAACATATTTAACATTGAGTTCTCAAATTATAAAGGATAAAAATAAATAAGATACTGGGACCAAATTAAAATAACATAAAATTACACGGTTAAATTAAATTAAATCAAAAAACATATCAGAGACCAAAATATAAAACATGTTGAAATTCCAAGGGCTATTTCACAATTATTCCTTTTTTTATAAGCATAAAACATACTTTTAAATAGAAATGCATAAATTACTAAATTAGTCCATAAATATTAAAATAAAATTAAATAATCACTACACATGACCGAAATGCAAAAACACGCCTAAATAAGGGGGTCTAAACAACAAATATTCCAAAAAAATACATAACATGCATGAAAACTAGTAAATAACAACTTTGGTTCCTACAGGTGACCAACATGCAAAAACACTCTAAACTATTGGGGATTAAACAATAAATATCTCAAAAAATATATAGCATGCATGAAAACAGATAAATAGCAACTTTGGACCTCGTAGGTGACCAACATGTAAAAACACGACTAACTTAGTGGGACCTATGTGTGATTTCACCCTAAAGTTTTCCATAAAACCTACTTTTCTCTTTTTTTCATTTTCAATCGAAACTTAATTTTTTTTAAAAAAATCTCTCCCCTCTCTCTTCTTTCCTTCGGCTGGTTCCCTTTCGGCCAGCTTACGCCACTACTATGGCCGCCATTCCAGTCGTCACACACAACGATCTCAACTTCTAAACCACCCAAAAATCCATACACTTTCATATCTACCCACCTAAGCTTAGATCTAAAGCCAAAACCACCTAAAAAAGCTCCTAAAGACCCCAAAAACTCATCAACATTTCGATTTATCACCTTCTCCAACCGTCAAGATGAACCGACCGTACGGTTCAACTCCCCTCTCAGGTATCTTTCTAGATCTCTTATTCTCCTTTCCTTTTTTCATAAATACTTAGCCCTTTTTTATTATTATTTGAAAATAAAAAATAAAAGGGAAAATATCTTAAAGTTTTCTTGCTTGTATTGCTTCTGAAAAATGAAAAAGGAGATCCCCATTTTACCACTATTTCAGGTTTTTATAAGCTCAATTTTATAGATTTTTCACAAATATAAAATCATTACACTACCTTGTAAATTGTAGTTGCTTACTGAGTTAATGTGGAGTGGAGTGTTGGAGCAGCAACCTCTTTGTTTGGGGTAGAGCACTGTTGCTTCAGATTTCATTAAAATCTGACCCGGCTCGGCTTGGTGGCTTCGACAATCGGTGGTGGCGGTGATGGGCACTTCATCTTCTACGTGGCGGCAGTGATAAGTGACTAACCCTAAAATTAGGGTTAGCCAAAGTTTTCAATATAATGGGCCATTAGGGTTTTGGTAGTTGGGCCCGGGTTTGGATCTGTTTGGGCCCAATTATGGATTTCTGTTTGGGTCAATTGGCTTTTTAATTGGGGTCTGATTCGTGTGGGAGTATTTGCTGTAATTTGGGTCTGTATAAATAAAAATAAAGATAATATAAATATAAAATAATAATAATAATAATAATAGAAACAATAATAATTAAATAATAATAATTAATATTAATAAAATCAACAAGACCCTAAGGTAAAAATGGGTGTCGACAGCTGTCCCTCTTTGCCCATCCTTATGTTAACAAGAATAGGGCAAATACGAAGAGACAATGAGTTTTCGTCTGGTCAAATATGTACTTAGCAATCTGATATTGTCTCAAATGAGACTGGAAATGAACATCTCAAGAGAGATTTGAAGATAGAGTGTGAAAAGAGATATGTTTTGTTGCTTATTCAGGGTGGATAAAATATAGAAACGTTGATTCATTCCTCTGTTTTTAGGGAATATTGAATCGAGGAAGACTTGTTCCACTATTCCTCAGGGAAGATCAAATCTTGAAAAGCAAGGGATATGTTCCACTATTTCTTCAGGGAACATCAGATTTGGAAATGTTGATTCACTCCATTGTTCTTTATGGAATATTAAATCATGGCAGACTTGTTCCATTGCTTCTTCAGGGAAGATCAAATCTGGAAAAGGGGGATTTGATCCAGTTCTCCTTTAGAGTAGATCAGATCTGGAAACGTTGATTCATTCCACTGTTTTTCAGGTAAGATTAAATTGAGTTCCATTTGCTTCTATTATCTTCAAGAATATCAAATTTGAAAACTAAACATGACCACTTGTTAGTATATGTTTGAGAATTTGAAAACATCATACCTGAAAGTTTTGGAATTCAATATATTATTTGTAAATTAACTTTTCTTATGGAAGTTTGTCTCGTAGCCACCAAATACGAGAATCTACCTCGACTTTTGTATCTGTTGGACATTTCACCTTTTTTGGGACTTTGAATTGGCTACTTTTATATTGGGTCCTGACATTGTCAACCTTTCCTTTTGGAAAACCTGTAAGCACTCAATTGCATTTATCATATCATGCATTTTATGAATGTCATGATCCTATTTATGCCTAAAATGTGTGCAATGATTCAATTTTAGGGCATTTTGTTTTGCAAATGAGAACTCTCTTTTGTCGACCGCCTTGTAATTCAGTCAAATCTTGGGCACAAAAATCAACATCAGTTCACCCCGATTGACAATTCTGTCAGACACTCTTTGGTTGGACATGACTTTGATTCTCTTTATTCCTGAACCCATGCATTATTCCCGACTAGTTACTTGATTAGTGACAAAAATCTTGGATTATCCCAACTTGCTAAGCTTTTATGTGTAGCACAAGGTTTTAATTTTCTATAGCCCATCATCATGTAAGCATTATGCTAAAACCCTTGTTAGTTTTAGAACACCTACACTTTTCTAAACTTTTTGTACAATAATACACTTTGATCTTAATGTTTCCCACGTTAATCTACATGTTTTTATTTTCAAATTAGAATGATGGCAACATGCTTTTAACAAGAAAAATACCCCTTTTCATTTATATAAAAGTAAAGAGTTTTTTCGGTAAGTACATGACAAACTTTTAACAGAAAAAATTAAAAGAAAATAAAGTAGGTGACCCCATATATCAATAGTACGAATGCTTATGAACTGGCAAACCGCAGAATGACTCAAGTGTAGCTTCTGTTAAAGGGATCTTTTATAATTGTGACAATGCGCAAGGTGTGAAGTTGAATCTCCATTTCTTTTCTAGTTATCCAAGCCTTTTTCAATCTCTAATCCTAACCCTGACCACCATTTGATGTCATTAATCAAATCTTCAAAATTAATTCAGAACCTCCACCATGAACGAATCCTGAATTTGAATGATTCTCAAGACGCCCTTTGTGGGTTTTCAACTTGAGACCTTATTTGGTTTCAAGACACCTTTTACAGATTATCATCTTGAACCCCCTTTTATTTATTTTATTTTCTTTTTTCTTTTGTCTTCTTTCTTTTTCTCTTTTTTTCATTTTTTCCTTTCTTCAGACGAAGTATTTCTTGACAGCGCCATAATTCACAGGGTTAGGTAACTCTGGTCCATACATCTCGGTGAGGATCAAAGCTCCTTCGGAAAAGGCTTTCTTCACAACATAAGGTCCCTCCCAATTTGGCATCCATTTACCTCTAAAGTCTTTTTGAATTGGCAGAATCTTTTTAAGTACCAGATCTCCTTCTTGAAACTCTCATAGATAAACCTTCTTATTATGTGCCCTCAACATACTTTTTTGTTCATCTTTCCATGACAGATAGCTTTAACCTTTTCTCCTCACTCAGGTTCAGCTGGTCATACCTAGCTTGTACCCATTCTGCTTCATCTAGTTTAACC
This sequence comes from Hibiscus syriacus, assembly GCF_006381635.1. Classification (NCBI taxonomy): domain Eukaryota; kingdom Viridiplantae; phylum Streptophyta; class Magnoliopsida; order Malvales; family Malvaceae; genus Hibiscus; species Hibiscus syriacus. Next base: position 1,243,473 of record NW_024062846.1, on the reverse strand, counting down.
TCTAATAACACTCAAAGTGACAAAATTTCTACCTCAATGGATAACACAGTTTCCATCTCATAGGCTAAAGAAAATGGAGTTGCCCCAGTTGATGTACTTACCGAAGTTCAATAGGAAAACAAAGCAAATGGTAAATTCTCATGCTTATAAGTCTCAATCAATTTCTCTATAACCCTATTGATGTTCTTATTGGCTACCTTTACTGCCCCATTCATCTTCGCGCGATAAGTAATGGAATTATGATGTTTTATCTTGAACTGCTTATATACTGATTCCATCATCTTATTGTTTAAGTTCAAGGCATTGTCAGTGACGATTATTTCTGGTAACCATATCAACAAATAACCCCTTTCTTTAATAACTTACAGACTGTTGACTGAGTGATATTTGCATATGAAGTCACTCTACCTATTCGGTGAAGTAGTTTATTGCCACCAAAATGAAACGATGACCATTTGAAACTTTAGGCAAAATTATTCCAATGACATCCATGCCCCACATAGAGAATAGCCACGGAGTAGTCATCACGTGTAATGGATGAGGAGGGGTATGGAGCTTGTCTTCATAAATCTAGCACTTGTGACATTTTTTGGCATAATTGATACAATATGTTTCCATGGTTGACCAATAATACCCAAATATCATTATTTGTCTAGCAATTGCATGTCCATTAGCATGGGTACCACATACTCCCTTATGCACTTCTTCAATGATTGTCTTAGCTTCTTTGGCATCCACACATCTCAACAAAACATGATCATGACTTTTCTTGTACAAGATCTCGCCATCAAGCATATACCCTGCAACCATCATTCTAATAGTTATTTTGTCATTCTCAGTTGCCTGCTCAGGGTAACTTTGATATCTGATGTATTGCAAGATATCATAATACCAAGGATTTCCATCATCTTCCTCTTCTATGCTATAACAATGGCTTGGATACTCATAAGCTTGCATCTCAATGGGCATCATTTTTGAATGCTCATTTACTTTAAAGGCTGCTTCCAAAGTCGCTAGAGCATCTGCCATTTTATTATCCTCTCTAGGGAGGTAACGGAATGTTAATTCTTCAAATTCTTTGTTAAGCTCCAAGACCAATTTACGGTATTCCACCAACTTGGGATCTTTCGTTTTTCATTCACCTTTAAGTTGATAAATTACCAAAGCTTATTCCCCATACACTTTGAGTGTTTGACTTTACGTTCAATAGTAGCTATGAGACCCAAGATACATGCTTCATATTCGGTCATATTATTTGTGTAATCAAAATTCAACCAACTAGTTAAAGGATAGTTTCTCCTCCGGTGAGACCAAAATTGCCCCAAGGCATTCGAAGCACCGTCAAAATTCAACTTCCAATGTTGATCAATAGAAGTAACTACCTCTTCAGCTGAAATAGCCATCAGGTCTTCATCTGGGAAATCGAAGTTCAGTGGTTCATATTCTTCAGAAGCCCTGCTTGCAATGAAATTCGCTATAGTACTCCCTTTAACTTCTTTTTTGCTCACATATTGGATGCCAAAATCAAACAATAAAATTTTCCAACGAGCCAATCTTCCAGATAAAGTAGGTACACCCATTAGATATTTCAGAAGGTCGAGTCTAGAGATCAACCTAGTGTGATACAACATATACTGTCTAAGCCTTCGAGTAGTCAAAACTAAAGCATAATACAAATTTTCGATCGGTGAGTACCTTGTCTCGCAATCAGTGAACTTTTTGATGAGGTAGTAAAGTGCTCTCTTTTTTCTCAGTTTGGTCATGCTACCCTAATATACACCCCATCGAATTCTCAAAGATTGACAAGTAAAGAAATAATGTTTTGTCTAAGCTAGGTGGCCATAAGACTGGAGTGTTTGAAAGATATTGCTTTATTTCTTCAAAAGCTTCTTGGTAATCATCACTCCATACCCTTAGGTTAATTTTTACAGAGAATGTGAAAAATAGGATCATACTTCTCGGTTAATTGTGAAATAATCCAAGCGATGTAGTTTAATCTCCCTAGGAATCCTCGAACTTGTTTTTTATGTTTGTGGGGGTGGTAAATCCTTAATGGCTTTGACTTTGTATGGATCTACTTCAATCACTTTTTTGCTCACTACAAACCCAAAAGTTTCCCATAGTCACCCTGAAGGTACACTCGCTTGGATTGAGTTTTAGATTGCATTTTATCAATCTTTGGAAGAGTTCCCTCAAATTCTTCCTCTGTCTTGGCCTCAATGATCATATATTCGACATAAAGTTCTATTTCTTTATGCATCATGTCATGAAATATTGTTACCATAGCTCTCTGGTATGTTGCCCCTGCATTTTTTAACCCAAACAGCATCATCTTGTAGCAAAACATACCCCACATGGTGAAAAACATAATCTTTTCCATATCTTCATAATGCATCTTTATTTGATTGTAACCAGAGAATCCATTCATGAATGAAAATAGAGAATTTTCAACAGTATTATCCACCAGGGTGTCTATGTGTGGCAAAAGAAATTATCTTTCGGTTCGCCCTAATAAGATCTCTGTAGTCTACATACATACAAACTTTCCCATCCTTTTTTTGGTACTGGGACGATATTTTCCACCCACTCAAGATACTTGGTTACTTCAAGGAATCCAGCATCGAATTGTTTCTTTACTTCTTCTTTAATTTTCAGCAGTATCTCAAGTCTCATCTTTTTGAGCTTTTGTTGCATATATATATTTTTTTTAAAATTAAGTTTCGATTGAAAATGAAAAAAAGGAGAAAAGTAGGTTTTATAGGAAAACTTTAGGCTAAAATCACGCATAAGTCCCACTAAGTTAGTCATGTTTTTACATGTTGGTCACCTGCGAGGTCCAAAGTTGTTATTTACCCATTTTTATGCATGTTATATATTTTTGGGATATTTACTGTTTAATCCCCAATAGTTTAGCATGTTTTTGTATGTTGGTCAACTATAGGGACCAAAGTTATTATTTACTAGTTTTCATGTTGTTATGTATTTTTTGGAATATTTGTTGTTTAGTCCACTTTATTTAGGTGTGTTTTTGCATTTCGGTCATGTGTAGTGATTATTTAATTTTATTTTAATATTTATAACCAGGATAAAAATAAATAAGATATTGAGACCAAATTAAAATAAAATAAAATTACATGGTTAAGTTAAATTAAATCAAAAAATAAATAAGAGACCAAAATATAAAACATGTTGAAACAAGGACTATTTCACAATTATTCCTTTTTTATAAGCCTAAAACATACTTTTAAATAGAAATGCGTAAATTACTAAATCAGTCTAGAAATATTAAAATAGATTTAAATAATCACTACACATTACTGAAATGCAAAAACATGCCTAAATAAGGGGGACTAAACAACAAATATTACAAAAAATACATAACATGCATGAAAATGGGTAAATAACAACTTTGGTCCCTACAGGTGACCAACATACAAAACACACTAATCTATGGGGGACTAAACAACAAATATCCTAAAAAAATATAACATGCGTGCAAACAGGTAAATAGTAACTTTGGTCATCACAGGTGACCAACATAAATAAACACGACTAACTTAGGGGGACCTATACGTGATTTTACCCTAAAGTTTTCCTAAAAACTTATTTTTCTCCCTTTTTTTCATTTTCAGCCGAAACTTAAAAAAATTAAAAATCTCTCCCCTCTTTTTTTTTCTTAGGCTGGTTCCCTTCCGGCTACCTTATGACGCCACTCCGACCGTAGTTCCGACCACCACACATGACGATCGGAACTCTTAAATCAACTCAGAAAGCCCTATACTTTCATATCTACCCACCTAAGCCTAGATCTAAAGTTGAAACTGCCTAAAAAAAGCCCCTAAATACCCCAAAAACTCATCAATGTTTCAGTTTCTCACCTTATCCGACCGTGAAGATGAACCAGTCGTACGGTTCAACTCCCCTCTCATGTATCTTTCTATATCTCTTCTTCTCCTTTCCGTTTTGTTCCGTAAATATTTATCCCTTTTTTATTATTATTAGAAACTAAAAAATAAAGGGGAATATACCTTAAATTTTTCTTGCTTGTATTGCTTCTTAAAAACAAACAGGAAGATCCCCATTTTCCCACTATTTTGGTTTTTATAAGCTCGGCTTTACAAATTTTCTCAAAAAAATCATTACATTGCCTTGTAATTTGTAGTTGCTTGCTGAGTTAGTATGGATTGGAGTGTTGGAGCAACAACCTCTTTGTTTGGAGAAGAGCATTGGTTCCTTGAATATTATTAAAATATGACCTGGCTTGGCTTGGTGGCTCTGACGATCGGCGTGGCTTTCTTCTCGGTTGGGCTCTTCGATGGAGGTGGCAGTGGGCTCTTCATCTTTTAGGTGGCGGCGGCGGTAGGTGGCTAACTGTAAAATTAGGGTTAGCCAAAGTTTATAACATAATGGGTTAATAGGGTTTTGGTAGTTAGGTCCGGGTTTGGATTTCTGTTTGGGCTGGTTAGCTTTGTAATTAGGGCCCGATTTAGGGTGGAAAATAAGATAATATAAATATAAAATAATGATAATAATAATAGAAACAATAATAATTAAATAATAATAATTAATATTAATAAAATCAACAAGACCCTCGGGCGAAAACGGATGTCGAGACATCCTAAGTAAAAGGTGGGAGCTTTATTTCTCTTCAAGAATTACCAACAACACCCAGGTAAGAACCAAAATCATCATCTCTAGATCTTTCATTTAAGCCCTCAACTTAATCATTTCACCATGGAAACCAAGCATGGGTTTTGAAATTTTTAATAAATTAAGTGGTTTTAATCCATTTTTTAGAAAGTTTAGGCCTTTGGAAGTGTCCTTAAACTATTCTCATATCATAGATTCAGTTAGTAACACTTGCTTTGATTTCTTTCTTAATGAGAGAAGTTGAAGAAAGCTACAAAGCTAAGGGAAGGAAAAACATGTTCTTGGTTGAGCCTTGGACACTTTCAGTAGCTTAGAATCACAAGGTAACTCAATTATAACTCAACTCTACCACATGTAGCTCATTAAGTGTGTTTTGGTAGGTTGCATAAGCTTGAAGCATGTTCATGGTAGATTTTAGTGTTTGAGTGGTTTCAGCATGTTTATGGCCTTTTTATGACCCCTAATATCATACATAACACTTAAAGATAGGATTTTTATGCCAAAATAGGGCACCTCGAAGCATGGGTATCGATATTGGAATAATAGTATTGATATTGTTCTTCATTCAGGCAAATACAGTAATTTTCAAAAGTGTAGTATCGATACTCATTCAAGGAGTATCGATAATGGGGTCACAGTTTTGATACTCATTGGATTAGTATCGAGACCAATATTTCAGTGTACAATTTTGTTATCGGTAGTCACATAGAGTATCGATACCAAGGAAGGAATATCGATACTCCCAGAAGGGGTATCGATATTGGGACATTTTTTAAAACATCAATCCTAATTTTGGTATCAATACTAAGTTTAATATCGATACCTTAGTATCAGAGTATCGATACTAAACCTAGTGTATTAATACTATCTTATCCAATCAGCCTTTATCAATCAGTTGGTATCGATACCAAAGGTTCAGTATCGATACCAAAGGTTCAGTATCGGTACTAACAAACAATTTTGGATAAATAATTCAAGGATTAAGGGATTAGACTTGTTGGACCCAAATATACTAGAATAACATCAAATAAACCTTCAAGCAAGAACAGTAACTAATAACATAACAGTAAAAATAGTAACGGCTAATATTATTTAAAACTAACCTGTGTAACACTCAGGAAACAGTCAGAACACCTGAATCTCTTTAGTAGAATACGACAATCAATGGATATCCAGTCAGTACCAAGGTAAGTCTTCAGTAGCCGACTGGACGTAGATGCCCCAAGACTCGACGGAGTAAGTTGGCTAGGTGTACATTTTTATGCAGTTTCAAATTTTACCCTAGAGCACTCGAGGGTATTCCGACAGGCTAAAGGGGTGTATGAGCTCCGAGATGCAGAGCCCTCAGCCGTACCATGATGCCAACCATAATTTAGTAGATAAGTATTTTCATGTTGTATTCATACTTGTGCCACCAGCTAGCGCATTTAGTGAATGCATGTAGTATAATATAGTTATTAATGAGGCACTGAGCACATAAACTCAGCGTTTAGAATGTATTTAAGTGCGCAAGTTCTTAGGAGATCGTTAATGGGGACTTATTATCATCAGATATTCCAGTGTAGCAGATCAGGTCAGCCAAGACTTTCAGACTACGTATTAAGTCATTCTTAGAGGGCATGTATAGTTAGACCCTTGTGTATTCAGTCTTAACTTTAGTTTTTTGTAAACTCAGTATTGTATTATTTTGGATATTTTTGGAGCTCCCCTGTATTGTAAACTTTATTACGATGTTTTATTTTATTTATTTTGGATGAACTATTATCAATTGTTTTTTAAAATTAGTTTTTAAAAGAAGTTTTTGGGTAGGCATTTCATTTCCCCTGTGACATCGTAATCCATGGATCTTCAGGTCGATTGGATTAGGGTATTACAATGATAGACTCTACGATCGATAGTTGCATAGGATAGGTAGATGTCCTCTTTTGAACCTTCCCTTGTGACATCATATTTACTTTACTAGCCTACCAGTAGACGTGATGTCATTGAATTGTTCTGTCATTTGTGCAAAACATGATATACATCACACAACTACCCTCTAATAAGAATTTTAGTTCTCATGGGTATGTCCTTAAAGCCATGTACATCGCCTGGTTCTGCAAGAGTTTGAAAGAACTATGCCCAATAGTCTCCTTGAAGTGACCCCACTTCATTCTCACATAGGTGACTTATGTTTCTTGGCTCACCAAAGCACAAAATGGTCATTAAAAGCTTTGCTTAGCCTATACCAATTTGATCACTATTTATATCGTATGAATGGACTTGGGATAACCCCATAATGATCGCACACAATTTATTCAATTAGGTTGTCCCTTTGAACCTAGATCTTAGGATCTCCAGTCAATTAGGTAGGGTTTTCCTTCACATAACACCTTCAATTTTCCATGGGCTTTGGTCTCATTCCTTTAGATATTTTTCTCAACTTGATCTCGATTTTAACCATTCGGTTAGTGAGTCCGCAACTTTATCCTTTGATCTTATAAAACCAATAGAAATAACTCCATTTGAGATTAATTGTATAATGGTATTATGTCAATGATGCATATATCTCAACTTACCATTTTGCATAAACTTTTTTGCTCTACTAATTTATGAATATTGTGGGCACAAATTTTGGTCATTCAAGAATATCCTCCAAGAAATTCAAAAGTCATTCAACTTATTATCTAGACTGGTCTAGAGCTACAAACTCATATTCTATTATGAATCTGGTTATAATTATTTTCTTGAGAATTTCTATGACATGACTCCTCTTCCCAATGTGAAACATATTCACTTGTGTATTTGATATCTTGCACATCAGATATTCAACCGGCTTTGGAGTATCCTTTTAAGGTAGCATGATCTTGGGATAATACAATTCATACTCTTTAGCATATGAGATATCAAAATTATCTCATAATTACTTTTTAGATGTTTGTCATAATAACAATATCTTTGTTTCAACCTTTTGTTAAAGATATAGACTTATCTTTATTGATAGTCTTCAATTATCTTCCTTAGTTTTATAAGGGAATAAATTTTCAAAGAATGAGATATTCTTTGATTTTGTTATCATATTCTTGTGAATCTCGGGTTTCTTTGATTCATACACAAGATATTGATATGTCTTGCTATAATCTACATACCCAATATAACCCGTCAATTTGAGATTTCGTTTCCTTTGATATTGAGATCTTTATCTTTAAAAGACATCCCCTCATTTTTTAAGTAATTTTAGAAAGATTTTCTACATTTCCATAACTCATATGGTGTCTTGTCAATTTTTTTCTGGGAACCTTATTTAAAATATAATTAGTTGAAAAATCAGCTTCCCCCACATGTTATGTGATAACCAGAACTTCTTAGCATTGCGTTCATCATTTCCTTTTTAAGAATTCATTCTTCAACTTTGCTACTCCATTTAATTTAAGAGGGTATGATGGTATCAGTTCATGAATAAATTATTCATTTTTATTAAGTTGGTTATCAACTTTTAGTTTACAGAGAATAGATTTCACTATAGCTTCGTTTTTGGTCCTTAGCGAATATATAGTAATACTTTTGCTATCATTAATGAATGTAATAAAATATTTATTCCTTTTTATTTGTGAAAGTATATTAAATAAACTCATTAAACCATCATAAATTAAATTCCCAAAATTAAAATTATTTTCAAGATCTCACTTTACAAACATATCGAGATTTTCAAGAAATAAATTTAACGATTTACTTCTTTCTTTCAAAATAGAATCATACTTGATTCCCAAAAAATAAATTCAATCCAATCATTTATTTTATTTTACAAATCATGAAAATAAACATAATGATTTATTCCTTTTTAAAAAATAGGAAAATAAAATTCACAGATTTATTTTCTTTTACAAAACAGTAAATTAAATCCGACAATTTGTTTTGATTTATTTCCTTTTACAAAATAGAAAAATAAATTCAATGATTTCTTTTATTTTTACAATCATAATCATATAAGATTTATAAGAAAAATAAATTTAGCAATTTATTTACTTCTGTATAACAGGATCCTTCAAGATTCCTAAGAAAATAAATTAACCAATTTATTTACTTTTACAAAATAGAATCATCCAAGATTCTCAAGGAAATACATTCAACAATTTATTTTCCTTACAAAGTTAGAATCAACGCAAGATTCTAACGATGAAATAAATTCAGTGATTTATTTTCTTTATATTATGTTAACTGACGGGATTATTAATACTAAAACCTGAAACAAATATCTCACAACAACTCGATTCTATTGAACAAATAGAAATCAAAAGGAATTAATCCTTTAATTTTTTTCAACCCAATAATCAAAAGGAACTAATCCTTTGATTTTAATTTTCGCAATCCAATAATCAAAAAGAAATAATCATTTGATTTTAATTTTTGCAACCAATCAATCAAAAGAAACTAATCCTTTTATTTTTAATTTTGGCAACTCAATAATCAAAAGGAACTAATCCTTTAATTTTGTTTTTTTCAACCCAATAATTAAAAGTCTTTGATTAAACTCCGAATCCAATTATATCTACAAAATTTCTAAAAAAATTATTAATACCATAATAAATTCATAGTGTTTCCAAAACATAAACAACAATTATTATATCATTTAAACTTAACAAGAATATTATATTTAATACTCCTTGCTATAAAATATGTTAATCCCAATTGAAAAATGGTTTTCATGCGCCAATCCCATGTGCTAGCCCTTACGAGCCTGCATGGATTCCTAGGGTTGTAAATGAGATGAGACAGATCGTGAGCTACTTGAGATCGACTCGGTCAAGGCTCGATAAATACTCGGATCAAATGAACTCGACTTGAGCTCCAGCTCGACTCAAATTCTTAACGAGCCGAAACGAGCTGCTTGATACTCGACTCGAAAAGCTCGTGAGCAGCTCGAAAATATAATATATTAATATTTTATTTAAAAAATAAATTATTAATAATATTAACATTTATGTGTTTATTTTTTTTAAATACGGTAAGACTTTTATGTATTAAAGATTCATGTTCGTGTTTGAGTTTGAGGCTTTAATCTAGTTAAGTTTAAAAATATTTTCCGTTTCAAGCCTTTTTGAGCTGCTCACTAGCTTCAGTTCAGGATTTCGAGTTCGAGTCGAGCTTAAACTTAAAATTTTTAAGCTCGCGAGTTTTCGAGTCGAGTCGAGTTTTATTTCAGAGTTTTTGAGTCGAGTCGAGCTCTGCAATACTCGAGCTCAACTCAACTCGTTTACACCCCTATGGATTCCTACGTGAACCTGCTCGAAAGAAAAGGCCTCTTGCACCATTAGTGGAGACCCTCGTATTTGAGCATTCATACGAGTGAAAGGCTACTACTGCACTCTCAAATCATTTATTCATGCCATATTTAATATTTTATATTAAAAGGTCAAAAATTATATGATAATAATACTACAACAATATCGTGAGTAATACCATAACTAATGTTGGAATCTTCTCATAATGATATTCTTCAATAATATCATAATATAAAAAGAATCACATTAATTCTTTAATGGCTCGACATTTATACGCAATAACCACGTTGAAAAAAAAATCCTAGACAAATAATCATATTTATTCTTTTATTTGCAAAGAAGGCAAATCACCATGCTCTAATCACCATGCATTTATGTATTTACACAAGTTAGTTCCTACGTGAGCTTGCAAAACAATTTGCAGAACAATTTGTAAAAAGCTCATGTACCATAGCACACATTCAAGTCAATCTCGCTTATTTGTTTTTATTATCGAACAAAAACAATGTTTCAAACTTTGTAACCAACGTTACTTTAACGATAATTTCTATTAAACAGATTTATCCGCTTTGAAATTAAGCAAACCCGTTAAAATGACAGGATAAACAATGAAAATGAATTTATTTGCTTATCTTAATTTTTCCAAGATTTTCGAATCATCTCGGATTTATTTTTTCAAGAAAGGTAGAAGATGGAATATGTCTTAAGATTGTTATAGGTATAATAATTTGAGACGATACAACAATAATAATAAAATATATTAAAAAATATAAACAAATTAGTTGGCAACTTAGCCACCTTCCACCGCATGCAATACCAATCAATTGGCATGCCAAGGACAAAACCAAATTACATGTATGCGATAATAAAATCAAATAGATCCCATAAGCCAATTGATAAATCTTTTCCAAATTGTAGCAAAGGATAATCGATTCACGGCAACACCTCGTCGTAAAGTTCCTAAACAAGGATCAAGAATAAAAACAGTTGCACCCGGGAGCATGTTATATTTTAATCCATGCAATCGTTTCATGGGAGACATTTTTTTTGTTTGAATCGACCATCTAGATTTGGTATCAAATGATTTTAAGAAAATTGAAGTGAGATCAAGAATTTAACTAAGGGATTCACTACCATCTTTTACTCTGAATTTGTAGATGTTATTTTTTATTTTTGCTCGAGTTTAACCACTTTAAGTTTTATGTGGTAAATCAAGTGGTTTAATTACATTTAATTTTCTTTCTTTCCCAATTCTTTTTACTTTCTACAAGAAATTTCTAGATTTTATTAGGGTGAATTGATCCCAATAAATTACACGTTAATTTTCCCTTATAACCAACAACCTTAAAGGCAATAGAAAATTTTACTCAAACCTCCATATACGAAGAGCATTATGAACATCCTTTTAATGCCACCATTAAACTCATCTAGAACTTTCCTAAGAAAGGTGTGGCATGGAGCAGGCCATTTATTAGTATTCCTACTAATTATGACACCTTCATCGATCCAGAGTTCTAATTGAAGTGAAACATCTTCCAGAATGATTGTGAACTCCTCACAAGAAAAATAAAGATTTATGCCTTTGGTCTCCACCTCTCAATAAATGTAAAAATATGTTTTGTTACAGTTTACAACCTCCGAGCACCCGAGGAACGTATTCAAATTTGACTTGATTTGAGTACTTCATAATGCGATTAGGGGAGATTTCTTCGCATTATGAACTAATAGTTTGAGAATACACTCTATTAATTTAAAATAATTATATGAAAAATATAATATTAATTAAGTAATAATAAATAAATTTTAATTTTTAACATGTGATTGACAAGTCGAAATGTATTTCGTATCTAATCTTAGTATTTCATTTTTAATTGTAAAAATATCATAATAAAAAATAGTATATACTAAAAAAATATAAAAACTAATCAACTAAATAAATAAAATAAAAAATTACCAAAAATCAAATTTCACCATGATCATTTTTACATAATAAAAATAAAGGATTTTTTTAACTTGTTGCATGTGTATTATTGGGAGGGAGAATGAGTTTTCAAAGGGGAAGGAGTAGGGTGTAAACGAGTCGAGTCGAGCTCGAGTATTGTCGAGCTCGACTTGAACTCGAAAGCTTTAAATGTAAGCTCGACTCGACTCGAAAACTCGCGAGCCTAAAACTTTCAAGCTCAACTCAAACTCAAAAGATAATATTGAAACTCGACTCAAACTCGAAAAGGCTCAAACTCAAACAAAAATTCAAGAGCTCGAAACTCAAGCTCGATTTGGAGCTCCATTCAAGCTCGACAGGTTAGTGTTGATTTGCTTAAAACCTATCTCATTTTATACACTCACCTTACCCCTTATTCCCCAAGAATAACCGGTGTGGGATATCAACTCACAACTAACTTTTTGCTTCAAGTCTCCGATCAGACCCTTCTTCAGTCGCACCTCCCTCCGCTACATGGTTCCTATGTCTCTAACTTTTTTTCTTATCTTCTTTCATTGCTTCTTTAATTTTAAAAGAAGAAGATTTGTATTTCAAACCATTTAACCACATGAAATGAAGCACTTGAAAACTTTTACAAATGCGTCAGACAAGGATTGTATGCATAACAAGATTCAAACACGCAATTCTCAGAAGAATACTCAAAACAACCAAAAACTAACACAGATAAAACTCAAAACAACAGCTACTGTCAAAGCTTAATGCATTAAACGAGTAATGAAAACCAAAACAGGAATTGAAAGGATCTTTCTAATCAAACAAACTGAATCCCAAATCATCATCGCTCTCCTCCTCCGGCTCTTCCTTCTTCTTTTCCTCAGCAGGAGCAGGAGCAAAAGCACCACCACCGGCTGCGGCAACGGGTGCAGCGGCAGCGACCGGAGCACCGCCGCCACCAGCACCAACATTCGTTATGAGATTCTCAATATCACACTTCTCGAAAAGCTTAGCGAACAAACTCGGCCAGTATGATTCAACCAAAACATTTGCAGCTTTAACTAAAGTTGCAATCTTCGCAGCGGTAATGAGGACGCCATCGTCATGGAGAATCAAAGCAGCGTAAGAGCAAGCAACTTCACTAGCCGAAGACATCATTTCAACTACTAATCAAAACCCAGTCTGAGAGAGAGAATCTAGGAATGGGCAGAATCTAAGCAGTCGCTCTTCGAAATTCTGGGCAAAGTGTTTTTCATTGCTTCTTTAATGTTTTATTTAATTTCCATCTCTTCTTTATTTTCATTTGCTTCAGTCAATAGCCGCCGCCTGCCGCAAAGAAAGAGAAAGCTGAAGGGCAATATTTATATATGTTGTAAAAATGGAATATATGCTCGCACATTTCCCTTGAATTACTATTAATCCAGGAACAAAGTTGAAGGATTTTGTAGTAATCTTGGAATCAGATATGAACTTTCAATCTGAAATCGCTAAGCTCTGAAAAAAAGTCGAGGAGTACGCGAAGCAATTTCTGACTATCAGTTTTGGGAAGGAAAAAATGAAATACAAGGACTAAGGCAAGGTTTGCCCGTTCTAAAGAAGTATGTGAACTGTTTTTGTTCCACATATTGTTGGTTTGATGTGTTGTAGAACTAATTATGAATTAGACTTTGTATTATTACTATTGTATATTATTGTTGTTTTAATGTGATAAACTCTTTAATTATATATTTTGACACTATTATTATTGTTACAATGTTATGTACTATTGTTGTTTTAATGTGGTATACTATTAATTAAACCTACATAATATTTATAAACTTTTATAATATATTTTTAATTAATTATTAATATTATATCAAATAAACCTACATAATATTAATTATACGTTGAAATTCATTTCTAAAAATACGAATGAGTAAGCATCATGAAGATTTCTAAAATAAAATAATGTATTTATAGCACAATCAACATAAATTATTAATATTATCTAAACATAAGTATGTGAATGATTTATTTAGGAGTCACATAACATCATTTTGCATAATTTGTATGTTATCTTCATGTGTATAACTTAACCCCTATCGCATAATCGAATTAAGGGCTTAGGGTTTATGGTTTACTATTTATTGTTTAGGATTTAGGGTTTAGTACTTAGGGATTATGGATTATGGTTTAGGGGTTAGAGGGTTAGAGGGTTAGGGATTAATGTTTAAGGATTAGGGATTAAGGGCTAGGTATTATGGTTTAGGGTTTTAAGAGTTTAGGATTCATTACAAATACATTAAATAATCGACTTGGTACTGATTTATGAGGTAAGTACAATATAGTATTTTGATATTAAATGCTCAAACCTTTATATTTATATTGAACCCGAAACCTCAAATATAACAACAATTTTAAAAATAGTTATTAAAAATATCATTAGGAATATTAAATATTTGTCATTAGATAAATAATTTTTTTAATTTAAAATAAATATAATATTTATTCAAAATAATTTTTAACCATTTTCAATTTTCTATTGTTTGGCAGTTTTTTCTATTTTTTATTTTATTTTCTACGTTCAAGTACTTGGCAGTAAAAGTTAAAAAAAAAAATTCAACCAAACACGTGTAATTTAATATGTGCTTAATTAAATGAGCTTATTTTTTTTAGTAATGTACAATGTAACAATTGGACTTGGGTGGTTAATTAAAAAAATTAAAATTGAGGGTAGTGTATTATAAAATTTTTAATATATTTTTAAAATTTTATAATTATCAATAGTGTATTTTAATATCTTTAATAATGTAATTTTAAAAAATCTAAAATTATAATATAACATTTTTTTCGAGCTGCTCACGAGTTTTTCGAGTCGAGTATCGAGTAGCTCGTTTCGGCTCGTTAAGAACTCGAGTCGAGTTCATTCAATCTGAGTATTTATCGAGCCTTGATCGAGTCAATCTCGAATAACTTATAATCTGTCTCGTCTCATTTACAGCTCAGGAAGGAGAACGTGTAAGAAAGGCGAGCAAAAAGGTAAATTTCGTCTTTCAAATCTTCTCAAAATTTACAACCAAATCTTTGGAAAGCGTATTTAATCAATCACATCTTTCATTTGGATTGTTGATTGGACTGTCATGTACAATAAAGTGCATCTTATAAAAAAAATACTTTTTAAAGAAATTAACGAGATACATTTTTACCTTACATGTAATAAAAAAAGAATGTCAATCTAAGAATTATCCTAAATATATGTTAATTTGAAAAATAACTTTTTTAGTAGATGATATTTTTATTAAAAATTGTCAAAAGGATTGTATTGTTTGGATTTCTATCATACCAAACTAACTATACATACATAGGTGTGAGTTGTATTAGGGGCTTATAAGTGACAAACACCGCTATAGAGTAGCACTATAGAGGCATTTTAATACAAACGCCGCAAAAGAATTGGACATTTGGCGTTTTCATAGAAACGCCACTAACTTTAGACATATAGCGATATTTTTTAATAAACGCCGCAACAAAATAGTACTTTAGCAGCGTTTTTACAATAATGTCGTAATAGGGTTCACATATAACTGCATTTTGGTAACAAACGCCACAAATGATTCGTACTTTAGTGGCGTTTGTACAAAAAACGCCGCAAATGTTATTAACATTAGTTGCGTTTTTATTTAAAACGCCTCAAGTTACCCTTCAGTGGCGTTTGTGTTGTTAAACGCCGCAAAGTCTGTTTTAATTCTCCTCTATCCCTAGCCATTTTTTCATCACGATTTTCCTTTCCCTCCCGCTGATTACAATTTACCCAGAGAACTACAGCAGCCATCTTCTTCACTGTGTCCAAATCCAACACAGCTTGTTCTTAACCCTTCTTTCCCTTCGATTTCTCTCTGATTTGAGACCCGGATCAAAACTTTTGCGACGAAAAAGAGAAGCTTTTTGCGATACCCAGGTTAGGCTTCTTTCTCTTCATTCGTTTGCCCTCTTAGTAGTGTTTATAAGTTCTTTCTTGTTTTGGTTGAGTGGTTTATAATCTTTTCGCGATACCCAACTTTGGTTTTGGTTTGTTTTTTAATTTTTAGTCATCTAGAAACTCAATTTGTGGGTCCCGATTAAAAGTTGAACCCTTGATTCTCTCATTGCCGTATCTCTAGCGAGTCTTCTCCCTCGGGTCAACTCCAGATTTTCTCTCAAAGAACTGCACGAAAATCTCCGTGCTTTGGTTTGCTGCGCCTTTTGATTATCTTCACAGCTCATTCGATCTCTTTGGATTTCAGTGGAATAGGGAAATTGGGGTTTCTTTTTTCAGCCGAGCTTATTCGGTGTTCTTGGCATTATTTTGATCGAGGGAAAAGTTGGTGTTTGAAGTGGGAACTCTGGTGATGAAAAAATGGGGGAAAATGGAAATGCAGCTGCTCAACACACTGCAATCAACGTAGTTCAGGCATTAGGGAGAGGATTTGATGTCAACTTCGATACGAGGTTGTTATACTGTAAAGGTGTTACAGGTTATAGGATTGTCAAAATCAACGAGGAACACGTTAGGGATGTCTACTTGGACGATCAACTTGTTCTGCACAATATTTCCAGAGATATCAAGAACTCCCAGGAGCCTATTGGCCGTCATAGTTCTGGGGTTTGTAATTTTCATGAGGTAAAATAATGTTCTGGGTTTAGCTCAAAGTAAAAGTTTGGAGATTTCTTGCGAGGTTGTAGTCTGTAAGAATTGATATTTGTCATTAGTGTTAATTGTTGGCCTAGAGTAGTTAAATAGTTTCTTATATGATATGTCCTATGGAAGTATACATGTAATGTTTGATTGTTGGTGTTTGATTCCAATGATTTGCTTTGACTTGATTTCTTTCAAAATGATTTGTATTGATTTTAACAATTTCTAATTTACCTTTTTCTTAACTACCAACTGCAGATGGTGGAGTATTTTAATAAAAAAGCAAATGTGTCTGGTAGTTTTCCACTTGGTAGTTTCAATTCTGTATTTAGCTTTACTGGTTCAATGAATATTGATTTCGTGGCCACAAAGATGCTTATGAATATTTGATATCTTTGGGAAAGAGGTATTTAGATGGCTTGTCGGTTTTATTAGTGAAAACTGGAAATCAATTTGCTTATGAATATTTGATATCTTTGGGGTGCTATTCTGTTACAGTTTACTGTTCGATCAGATAATGCAGCCACCCCATGCAGTGGAATTAAGCTTTATTTTGGTGGTGGTTCTTGTCATTCTTCCTACTGTTCCTCTTTAGTTTTTTGTATGGCAATGATGTACAGTAATGACATCATCGATCATGATTAAGTGTACAGGAGAGGCTAGCATACATAGTTTATTACTTTTAGTTGCCAAAAGATATTCGAGTATATCTTACTTTAGGATTAGGTTTGGTGGTTCAATTTTTTTATGGTTTGAAAGTGGATATGGCAACTTGCCTCTGGTTGCCAAAAGACGTTATTTACATGATTTACCTGGAACTCATTCTTTTTCGTATATCATTTACTCTTAGTCAATTCCAGATGTGTGACTAGATGTTTTTGCAGGATGTTGAGGTCATTTTCCGGAGGAGGGGAGGAGATGATCTGGAACAAAATCACACTCAATGGGTAAAAACCGTCCGTTCCTCTCCTGATGTCATTTAAATGACTTTCTATCCTATTACTGCTCTGCTTGACGGAGTAGCTGGAAAGGAGTATCTGGCTCGTGCCATGAGTCTTTATCTTGAATGTATTATAACTAATTCTTTGTGGTTTATCAGCTTCAATTTGTTCATTCTCATTAGTGGAGTTATTAGTATTCTGTTAATGTTATTGAAACGTGTTTAACTGAACTTATATTATGTTAATGAAAACTTTTATTTATTATATTAGATTTGATGTTGCTTGTTATGGATATAGAGTTTGATGTTATTGTTGTCATGTTTGTTGGATAATGGAACAGGTTGAAAAAATAGATTTGGGGTAATCGAATATAATTTTTAAATTGGTTAAATTATGCGTTATTCAGAAGGTTTGTAACAAAAAACGCCGTAATATACCATACATTTAGCGGCGTTTGTATCCTAAAAATGCCGCTATATACCAGACCTTTTGCGGTGTTTGTATCAAAAAACTTTGCGAAATCTCAACACCTATTGCGGCGTTTGCAAGAAAAACGCCGCTAAATCACAAGACATATTGCGAATTTTGTGATAAAAATGCCGCTAAATCTCAACACCTATTGCGGTGTTTGTGGGAAAAACGCCGTTAAAAATTAACACGTATTGCGGCGTTTGTATGAAAAACGCCGCTAAATATCAATACCTATTGCAGCATTTTTCGTTCACAAACGCCGCAAATTTTAGAGGCGCTATTTTCAGCGACACTTTTTCCGACGTTTGTCATAACGCCGCTATAGGTAAAAAAATGCTTCTTGTAGTGAGATATACCTCATACAGAAATGACCTTTTTCTTGTGACTCTTATTATCATCATTTTTTAAATTTTATATATTTTAAAATATATACTTCTTGTGTTTGTGTTTTTATTAAAAAAAATTATTTTTTCTCTTAAAATTTTGTAAATTCAAAATCCTTTAAAATTTTATAATTTCACCAATAACATAGCTTTCAAATCTATCATATTCTAATATAGTCTTAAAATTAAAATCAGATGAAATTACTTGACTTAAAAAATAGCCGCCGGGATGAAAGAAAACCTAATACCCGATGATTCCCACCTTCATAAAAACCAACGCCGCCAGGATGAAGCTCCTCCGGATGGCTCTGTCCCGCCTGCCTCTCCTTCGGTTTTGATCATGGACTGTGATGCTTCCTTCGCTCCTAATGCCCCGAAGTCGCCGCTTTCTTATAAAAATACGGTCACTAATACTGGATGCCAACCAGACGAAGATCTGATCCCTTTGGATGACGATTTTGATCTTACCAATGATGACAGTAAAACTGGTGTCTCCGATGGAATCCCCTTCATTGATTTTTCGACAAGAGTACATGAATTTACCCTAAGATCATGGAGTTTACCCTTGCTCTTAAGGTTCTGGGGCGTAGAGTGGGGTATACTACTCTCTACAATAGAACTATAAACATCTGGAAACCATCAAAGCCAATCAAACTAATTGATATAAAGAATGACTATTTCTTAGTCAAATTTTCTTCTCGCTTTGACTATATTTGTGCTCTCACTGATGGTCCTTGAACCATATTTGGTCACTATATCACAATAGAACCATGGTCTGAAGATTTTTATGGCTTGGGTCCGTCTTCCAGGCTTACCGATCACTTGGTACAAACGGAGTATGATCGAAGCCATTGGTTCACGGATTGGTTTTGTAGTTAAGATAGACTACCAAATAGATAATGGTCGTCGTGGTCGTTTCGCCCGTATGGCAATTGAATATACTAATTTTTCATCCATTTGTTTTTATTATTATTATTATTGTTATTATTATTTAATTTATTTCTATTATTATTTTATAATTATTATTATTATTATTAATAAAAAAATTATTATTTACATTATAGACCCAAAACCAAACCGGCCCAATTACATATTACAGGCCCAAACCAGAAATTGGCCCAAATGTGTAACCCTAAACCCATTTAGGGTTTATATCTCAACCCCAGCCGCCATCAGCTATCCACCGTTGGATCTAACCCTGATCCAATGACCCACAACCTTCCAGATGAAACCCTAGGGTATGATACCCTAGGGCAACCACGCGACGTCGCCTCAGCTTCCAGCAGCCATGGCCGACAGTCCATTGCCAGGTGCCTCGTCCAGCCACTTTCAACGCCAACTGTCGCTCTACACCCCACCGTTTCAATAGGAGATCATCCACGTTATAGCCCTAAGGTGAGTCACCACCTTAGGTTTGGTGAATCACCGAAGGGTGCTCTATTACCCGGTCCGATGCGGGTACCATAGTGGTATACAAAGACCAGTAAATCTGCAAAATAAAAAAAAAGGAGAGCAACCAGAGAGAGCAACCAGACAGAGAGAACAGAACAAAGAAAAAAAACAGAGCAAACTATAACACTACCAACGATCACAATCAACCAGGAATAGACAGAAAAAAGAGAAGAAAACTTACCCTGCTCGTCAGTTTCACCGAGAAAACCAAAGGTACTACCTACGTTTTTTTCTTAGATTTAGGGAAATCTAAAGGGTTTTTAGCAAAACCCACCTTAGATCTGGATAAAGGAAAATATAAGTTGTAATTTGGGGTTGTTTTTGTAAAATCCGACCAACGAATACGGTGGCCGGCTGCGGAGCTAATGGCAGTGTGTGGCTTCCAGCTGGCTATTGGATTCCCTCCGGTGAGGGAACTTAAAGAGAAGACAGAGACAACTGTGTTCTCTCAGTTTTAGGGAGAGAGGAAGAAAAGAAAAATAAAAGAAATGGCCCGAAGGGCCGGCCATTCGGGGTATTTAAACCCCTCCCCAAACGACACCGTTTTGGGAGGGTATTTGTGTAATTTCACATATGGGTAAACTATACCCGCAGTCCATCTGTTTTATAACTTTATATTTTAGTCACTGAATCAAATTTTAGATTCTTTTAATTCGGTGTTCAAATTTTAATTTATTATAATTTAATCCTTTATATAAAATATATATTTTAGGCAAATAACCGATCTAGCCCTAATAATTTTAATAATTAATATTTTAATCACGAACAGCATGTTTTAATTTATTTTAATTTGATGTTCCAATTTTATATATATTTAATTTAGTCCCTAAATTAAAAATAGGAAAAATTGCATGTTTAGTCACTGAAATATTAAATAATTATTTATAAATTAGGTATCTAATTTTAAAATGTTATAATTTAGCCATTAATTTTAATACCTTTATTTAATTAAAAGTCTTATTACCTTTTATATTTAATGTTAATTTTAGTTATTATTTATTTATATTTTAAATTTTATATGTTCATATATTTAATTATTATTATTATTATTATTATTATTATTATTTAGTCATGTAAATATATTTATAATAAACAATATTTATCTATTTATTTTATTAAAATCCTATTTATAAATTTAACAAATTACTTTTAAATCATTTTAATCATATTTTAATATTTATTTTTCAATATTAAGAAATGACAGTCTTAAAGTAACCGGATGTCCATTTTCTGATATTTTAAATAATTAAATATATTACTTTTATAAATTATATCTATTTTAGATAAATGTTTTAATATTTATTTATTTTTTTAATATTAAGAAAAGAGTTGTCTTAAAGCACCTAGAAGCTATTTTCTGATATTTCTAAATAAATAAATATCTTATTTATATATAAATTAATAGATTTTCTTAAAATTATAGTAATAAATTTGAAATAACAAGATTATAAATTAAATATATCTTCGAATTTTTAAATTTCTAATAATAGAGACAATTTATAATTAATGAGTACCGGGTGCTAATCCTTCCCTAAACGTAACCGACCACGAATCCCTTTTTATTAAATTTTTTTTGTTATACGCAGATCAGTTTCTCTTTTAAATAATGTTTTCTTAAAAACTATTTTAAAAGATTGTTTTTAGGTATTTGACTTACCTAACCCAAAAATGTCAATGGCGACTCCCAAAATATTTTTTAAATCAAAATCATTTATTTATTCGTTTAATTTTTTCCCGCCAAGTAAAAATTTCATGCCCGGGCAAAAACCAGTTACGACAGCTTGGCGACTCCGCTGGGGACCGGTCAAACTTTAAAATCAATTATTAATTGTCTCTATCAATTAGAAATTAGAAATTCATATATTTAATTTATAATCCTTTCTTTTTAAAATTTTTATTATTTTCATAATATTTATATTTATTATTTTTTAATATCTTTACTTTAGTTTTATTTTCAAAGTATTAAATTTCATTATTTATTTATTTGTCAAAGGTTTGAACATTTCTCCTTACACACAACACTTGCATTGTATAATATATGCTTTATAATCAAGCTTGTCCCTTTTAAGTGGGAGTGAAAGTGACGTCTTCGTGAGAATTTATTCTCCGTGTTAGACCTAGCAAGTAGCTTTCGAGGTTCATATGTTCTATGTCTTCGTGAGAATTTATTCTCCGTGTCAGGCATAGAGAAGTGTATCCCCTCGAATTGAACTCGATCCATTTTAGTATGTGATGGACCAGGATTGAGGGTTAGCAGCCCAAGGGGCACTAACAAGGACAATTCGGGTACCTTTACTTTTAGAAATGAAACTCTTCATATAGTAAATCCTAGAAACTCTTCCGATCTGAAGCCATGCCGAAATTTTGTCCAAAATAGGTGTACACAAAGGAGAAATGAATTCTAACTTTTTCATTTTAATTAATTTATTTATTTTTCTGTTAAATAAATTGCATATGAATTTAGATTATTTAAAGTATGCTATATAGAAAGCATGTGTAAATTAAATTTGTTTTTCCTTATTATGTGAACTAATTCATTTCTTTTTATGTTTTCTTTTATTTGTGTTGTTTGCATAGCATCATACAGGATTAAAGGTATTGATCTTCGAGTTAATCGTCTCATTGGAAAATCGTCATGTATGGATAAAATGTGTTCAAATCAAATAGTTCCAAACTCAAAAGTAAGAAAATGGTCTGAAGACTTATAGAGACAAGGGGGAGACAGTCTGCAGGATGATTATGTACTTGATTTAGCAAGTTATGCTCTGGTTTCTCTAAAAAGAAATGATATGCAAGATTTGCAAGGCATTTGGGAAAGTTAGGATTCAAATAGAAAGTTGCAGTTCTATCAGTCTTACGGGGACATCCCATATTTACTCTATGTCGAAGTTGATGATGACTTGCTTCGAGCCCTGATTCAATTCTGGAATCCAAGGTATAATTGCTTCACTTTCAATAAGGAGGATTTGGTTCCTACTATTGAAGAGTACACAACTTTGCTACTTATAGAAGGGGCTTTGGAAAATCGATTTTTTTCAAGGTCAGTTAAATTAGCAAAGATCATAGGAGTACGAGAGGAATGGGTAGTAGCTCGCACGAAACAAAAAGACGAGGGCGAAGGCATTGCTTGGACCAACATCAAAGAAATTATTCAGAGTCATCCATATGATAAAGTACAATTTAATCTTTTTGCTCTAGGTATATATGGTATGGTCATCTTCCCGAAAGCATTGGGATACATTGAGGCTGCAGTAGTAGATTTGTTCGAGTAGCTACCAAAAAGGGTCAATCCTGCTTCTGCAATTCTAGTAGTCTTTTCGATCGTTAAGTGCTTGCAGAAGGCTAGGAGACGGACAATTTTCGGGATGTGCGCCATTGTTATATGTATGGATCTGTAGCCATATTTGGAGGACATAAAAGGTTTCATACCATCGTTTTAGTACGAACTACTCGCCGTTGAAATAGTTTCTGGAGCAAGAATGGTCGAAAGAAGTCACAAAAGATATGTGGATCAATGCTCTTTAAAATTTACAAAGCGACGATATCGTTTGGCGTGCCTCGTGGCAAATTCAAAGGGAATTCTTTTACAAATGTAGTGATTACAACTGGGTGATGTTGCTCGGTTTGTGGGGAGGAATTGTATATGCACCACTTCTGGTTATAAGATAGTACGAGGAATGGATGTTGTTAGCTTGGAAAACAACTTTCTGTATTCGAGCCAATGCAGCGAAGGTAATGTTAACTCATGATTATGAGGAATGGAGGTTTGTCAGGAAAAATAAAAATATTCCTCTACTAGATCAAAATGAGGATATCTCTATGAAGACCGCATCCGGGTAGTCCCGTCAGAGATTGAAATCCTAAGAGCTGAGTTTGAAGCAGAAAGAGAATTTTGGTCAAAAGAATTAGATCAAATGAGACGAGATAAAGCTATGCTGGGTGTCGACGTTGACTTTCATTCAGTACAATGTGCAATGCTGAGGTAAAACAAAGAAAAAGTTGATGGCAAGTTCAGAATGTTAAAGAAGAATTACCATGAGATACACAAATCCCGGAAGGCATCAGGATCGAGCAAAGTAACAGTATAGATGACCAAAGAATTGAACATTGAGAAATGCCGAGTTGAAGATTTGAAAGGAAAGAATAGCGGTTTGGAAAGCCTTGAGAAAGGAAAACAAAAATGGAAGATCTTGAGGTTGATAAAAGGGAACGAATTATAAAGCACAAAGCTGAAAGTCGTGAGATTATGAATGAAATGCAAAAAGAAAAGGATCGAGCTAAAGAATTAGAATAAATGAATAACGACATGCTTGAAAGATTTGAGGATGAGAAAAATACCATGTTCAAGGGATTTGAATTTGAAATAAATAATCTAATTGTCAAACTTGAAGTTAGGGGCCAAAGGATTGAAGAGCTCGATATTGAAAAAGAAAAATGGGAGTTGGAGAGGAAGAATTTCAACACCAGACTTGAAGTAGAGAAAGAAGTGGCCAGCACTTTGATGCAACGATGTAGAAACAAGAATGTACAAATCCAGAAAACCAGTCAAAGAACACAAGAAGAACACACAAAAATTGAAGAGGATATGGATCAATCTAGAAACAAAAACTCAGAGTTTAATGCTTACATTTTGCAACTTGAAGAATCATTATTCTAAGAGAAGGTTCGTCTAGGACCTAGTGATATTAAAGAGAGTTATGAGGAGAACACTTCACTACGAAGACGAATCCGAGATCTTGAAAAAACTTGCACAGTTGTCAAGTCATAATCACTGAATTAGAGCAGACTCTCGAGGGAACTAATGAACAATGGCAAAAATCTACTGACTTTTTTGAAGAAAGAAATGAAGAAAGAGGAAGTATGGTATTCGAGGCCATGGTACAAATGAGCGAAGTTGCCAGATACGTTGGGGAGTTAGCTGCTGAAGCAAAGATTATTGAGCATCACGTTGATCCAGTTTCTAACTATGGAAAGAAGATGACATGGCTGATAAAAGAAATCATAGAGCTTAATAGGAAAGTTATGCCTTATCTATAGTCATGAACTATTATAAAGAAACTTTTGTATGCCGATGAAAGTTGTTCTATGACAGTTAATTTTTTGGGGTCAATACCTTTTGCATACATTCATTTTGCATACATTCATTTTGCATACATTCATTATTCATTGCATTATTTTCTTTATATTTTTTATTTTAAATTAAGATAAACATTCATTAAATAAAATTTGAAAATATAATACCAAAAGGATTTTCAATCGCAGTTATTATGGCCAAACGAGAAATTCAACATCACTACGGTACTAGACAAGCTACTAAGAAAATCATGGAGGATAAAATACAACGTCTCGAAGAACAACATAATAAAGAATAAGAAGAAATGAGAATGAAGTTAGAGAAAATTGAAGCTAGCATTGCAAACTCACAAGACAGTATGATGCAGAAAATAGAGGATATGCTCAGGAAGCAATCTACCATTGGAAAAATTCATGAAAATCTTGTACCTTTTGACCAAGAACCTATGTATCCTTTAGGTTTCATACCGGAACCGGTTTATCATTCTGGCATCACACCTATACAAATCCATGCTCGTACATCAGCACTTCAAGAAACCAAACCTAATGAAAATCAACAAGTGGATCCCGCTTCTTCAAGCAAAAATCTGCTTATATCATATGTGAAGATAGGGGAATTTAAGGCTGAGCATATAATTCCAGATTTGAATGAGTTGAATAAGAAAGAAAAATCCAATGAAGAATTGACTAGACAGATCAAGAGCTTAGAGGAAAGAATAAAATCCGTGGAGGTAACTGAATCATTCTATGGGTTTGACGCCAGCGAGTTGAGTTTAGTCTCTGACCTAATCCTCCCCATCAAGTTCAAAGTTCCTGAATTTGAGAGATATGATGGTACTACATGCCCTTCATCCCATATTACCATGTTTTACCGTAAAATGGCAGGTCATGTGAAAGATGAGAAATTGTTAATTCATTGCTTTCAAGATAGCTTGACAGGACCATCCTTAAAGTGGTATACTCAACTGACCAAAGGCAACATTAGATCATGGAAGGATCTGGCAAAAGCAATCCTAGAGCAATATCGTATTACAGATATGGTCCCTGATAGATAGACTCTCCAAAATCTAGAGAAAAAGAACAACGAAACATTCAGACAGTACGCTCAGAGATGGTGTGATACAGCGGCCCAAGTTCAGCCACCAATATTAGAAAAATAAGCCACAATAATGTTCGTCCACACTTTAAAGGCTCCCTATTTAAGCCATTTAATGGGGAATGCAACAAGAAATTTTGCGAATCTGGTCATTTCTGGAGAACTCATTGAAAATGTCATGAAAAGTGACAAAATTGAATCAAGTGAGGGGTCTAGTTCCAAAAGACTCATGTACCAAAAAAAAGAAAATGAAGTTAACAATACGAACACTTACAACAAGGATACCTCGAAAAGTGTTATGATAACCCAACCAATAGTTAAGAAGGAAGAAACAAACACTAATAGAACATAATACAGAGGTTCTCACAGGGAAAATGAAAGGCTTTCTTTTACACCCTTACCAGTACCATATGTTGAGATCTATGATTCGCTGTTAAAGGCAGATGTCATACGGCCATATCCGTTGATTTCTATGCAACCACCATTCCCTCCATGGTACGATATGAAAAGACACTATGTTTATCATGACAGAATTACATGTCACTCTATTGAAAACTGTTTGGCATTCAAAAGGGTGGTCTAAATTTTGATTAATACTGAAAAGCTGGAATTCAATTCACCAGCTACATCAAATCATCCGCTGCCAAATCATGGAGACAAAAAACTGAACGTGATTTAGGAAGAGAGCAGAAGGAAAGTCAAAACTGATGTTTCTGAAATTAAATCCCCCTTTGGTTGGATATTTCAACAACTTTCCCTGTCTGGTATGATTCAGCAACAATTCAAACCAAAGCATAATGAAGGAGAAAATTATTGTGAATATCATCAAGAAAAGGGACATGGAATTCAACTATGCCCTGAATTTAGAGATTTGGTGAAAAAATTGATGAATGACAAAGAGATAGAGTTCTTTAAAGAAGAACCAGGAAAAAGAGAAGAGGACGTTTGCGTATCAGAAGATTCTAAACCTAAACAGAGAACAAATGATCTCATGATCATCACAGTGAAAGCATCTACAGTGAATCCTGCACCAACAAAACCAAAAGTGGTTATCACAACTCCGTTACCATTTCCATATAAGGATACCCGCAGGGTACGTTGGAATTATACTACCAATTTTTTAATGGTAAGAGGATCTTTTTCTCTGGAAAACGCAGAAGAGAAAGTACAGAATGTGGATTCGACATCTGAATCAGTGAGTGAAGTCGGATTCTTTACAAGGAGTGGGAAGTGTTATTCTCCCGAGACATCGAATGCATCAGAACAGGCAAAGACAAAAGGAAAAGCTACAGTGATACCTCAAAAGGTATTTGATGATGAATCCCCCCAACAGTCAATGAGCCCGTAACAGAAAAGCAAGCACAAGAATTCTTGAAATTTTCTAAAACATAGCAGCTGATAATTACATCACGTTCACTGATGATGAAATACCGGAATGTGGAATGGGATCAGTGAAAGCTTTGAATATTACAACACATTGTCATGGCCATGTATTGCCCGGAGTACTAATTGATAATGGATATGCTCTTAACTTAATACCTTTGGTTACATTACAAAGGATTCCAGTAGATAAATCGCACATGAAGAGTTATCAGAATATAGTGCGAGCTTTTGATGGCACTTAAAAAAAGGTACTTGGAAAAATGGAAATACAACTACTGATCGGACCAATCGTATACAATATTAACTTTGTGGTAATGGATATCCACCCTATATATAATTGTTTATTAGGAAGGCCGTGGATTCATTTTGCAGGAGATGTTCCTTCTTCATTACATCAGAAACTGAAGTTCATTATTGACGGTCAACTGATATGTGTAGGAGTTGAGGAAGAAATCATTGCCTCTATAACGAGTGATGCTCCGTATATCGAAACCAATGATGATGCTCTCGAGTTCTCTTTCCGAGCTTTGGAATTTTTCAATGCAACTCTTATTGCTGAGGGAAGCAAAATTCCACTTCCCGGATTGTTTGATTGCAATAAAATGACTATATGACAGACTTTAGGCATTGGAGCTAAAACTGGGAAAGGTTTGGAAAAGAATCTTAAGGGAAGTTTAGTTCATGTAAATATGAAGATGAAGAAAGATCATTTTGGGCTTGGATTTAAGCCCAATTTTCAGCAAAGGAACAAAGAGATGAAAAGAAGATGCGAAGATAGAAAGGCAAGGTTGAAAGGAGAAGAAATCCCTTGGGAACGCATGTCTTTCCCTCAATTGAAGACCACGTTTAAATCATGAGGAATGGTTAATGTAGAACAACAGCTTGTTGATGCTCTTAAAGAAGAAAAGTTGACAAAAGATCAAAGCATGGTTGAAGATGCTATGGGAGGATTATTTATCAACATGATCACGAATGACCACTAGACTAGCAAATACTTGGCTGGGATTCGCCCTTGTCTTCATGGTGAAATACTCAACAATTGGACTGCTGAAGATATCCTTGTAGTTTTTAGTATTAACACAGAGTAATACTCAGAACTAATCTTTATGTTTTAGCCCGTGAAGGGCAGTTGTTAAGTTCACTTAATATCAAATATAAGAAGTTTTTTTAAAATTCTCAAATGGCAACCATTCTTTATACTTTACATTTTTACATTCATTATTTCTCATTCTTTATATTTATTTCATAAATTTACTATATCTTTTCGGAAATATGTCCGATTTAAAATTGCAGGTGTCACAATGTTAATAGCCTGATTATTCCTAAATTTAATCATGAGATAAATTTAGAGAGGCCTATATATCTAGAGGAAATCAATGAGTGTGAGAATAAAGTATAATGTGATGTTCCTACTGAGTTGTTAAGACTGGTAGAAAAAGAAGACACACAAATCTTATCTCACAAAGAAGAAATTGAGACTGTAAATCTGGGAACCAATGAAGAAATGAAAGAAGTGAAAATTGGCACTACTTTGTCAGCTCATATAAAACGAGAATTAATATATCTCCTCCAAGAGTTCAAAGATATCTTCGCCTGGTCTTATCAAGATATGCATGGTCTAAGTACAGATATAGTGGTGCATAAACTTCTAATCAGTCCAGAATACAAACCTGTTCAGCAAAAGCTTAGACGAATGAGGCCAGAAATGTTGTTACAAATCAAAGAAGAAGTGATGAAACAGATTAATACATGAATCCTACAGGCAGCCAAATACCCAGAATGGGTAGCCAACATAGTTCCCATACCAAAGAAAAATGGGAAAGTTCGAATGTGTGTGGATTACAGAGATCTTAACAAAGCTAGTCCAAAAGATAGCTTTCCGTTACCTCACAAAGACACATTGGTGGACAATATTGCAGGACATGCATGGTTTTCATTTATGGATGGCTTTTCAGGGTATAATCAGATAAAAATGAACCCTGAGGACATGGAAAAAATAACATTTGTAACCATGTGGGGCATATTCTGTTATAAAGTAATGCCATTTGGATTGAAAAATACAGGGGCAACGTATCAAAAATCAATGGTAACTTTGTTCCATGACATGATGCACAAAGAGATTGAAGTATATGTGGATGACATGATTTCCAAGTCCCAAACCAAAGAATAACATATTCAAAATCTGATAAAGCTTTTCCAGAGATTGAGAAAGTATCAATTAAAGCTCAACCCTGCTAAATGCACTTTTAGGGTGACATAATGAAAGCTTTTGGGATTTGTAGTCATCCAA
The DNA here is from genome assembly GCF_006381635.1 of Hibiscus syriacus. NCBI lineage: Eukaryota > Viridiplantae > Streptophyta > Magnoliopsida > Malvales > Malvaceae > Hibiscus > Hibiscus syriacus. Next base: position 1,213,883 of record NW_024062846.1, on the reverse strand, counting down.
AAAGAAATCGAGATTGATCAGGTAAAGTAAAAGCAATTCAAGATCTTCCGCCACCCAATACAAAGAAAAAAGTTTGAGGCTTTTTGGGAAGATTAAATTATATATCTCGGTTCATTTCTCAATTCACTAACAAATGTGATCCAGTGTTCAAGTTACTTCGAAAGAATAACCCTAAAATCTAGAATGATGAATGTCAAGAAACTTTGTAATTATTAAGAAATATTTATCCAATGCCCCTATTTTAGTATCACCAGTGCCCGATAGACCGTTAATTCTCTATTTGATAGTCTTTGAAAATTCGATGGGATGTGTACTGGGACAACATGATGAATCTGGAAGAAAAGAGAAAGCCATTTATTATCTGAGTAAGAAATTTACTGATTGTGAAATTCGATACCCACCAATACAAAAATTATGTTGTGCCTTGGTGTGGGCTACTCAAAGGCTCAGACAATACATGTTATACCATACCACTTGGCTGATATCTAGACTTGATCCTTTAAAGTTCTTAATGGAATCACCAGCTTTGACAGGCAAAATGGCTATATGGCAGATGTTATTATCCGAGTTTGATATTGTATATGTCAACCAAAAATCAATAAAAGGAAGTGTCATAGCTGATTTTTTGGCCAGTTGTGTATCCGATGATTATCAGTCTCTAGTTTTAACTTTCCAGATGAAGATTTGTTGTGCATATCCATGAGCGAAGAAGTCAGAACAAATGATGAATCTTGGAAGCTTTATTTTGATGGAGCATCCAATGCTTTGGGAAGAGGAATTGGGGCAGTGTTAATTTCTCCAGAAAATATATATTATCCTTTCACAAGCAGACTGGAGTTCTTTTGCACCAATAACATGACGGAATATGAAGCTTGTGTCATGGGATTAAAGGCAGCCATAGAAAGGAAAATTAAATTTCTCAATATATACGGAGATTCATCATTAGTGGTGTATCAATTATGAAGAGAATGGGAAACAAAAGATCCCAAATTGTTTGAATACCAAAATTTTACCCTCGAATTAGTGAAAGAATTTAAAAATGTCACTTTCAATTATCTCCCTCGAGAGAAAAATCAAATAGCAGATGCTTTGGCTACATTAACTGCTATGTTTCAAGCAACTAAGAAAGTTGATATGATGGCGATCAAAATGCAAGTATATGAAACTCCTGCAAATTGTTACAGTGTAGAAGCAGAAGCAGATGGCAAGCCATGGTATTATGATATCTTGCAATATATCAAGTATCAAAGCTATCCACAAAATGCATCTGAGATTGATAAAAGAACATCGAGAAGAATGGTTGCTGGATACTTTCTTGATGGCGAGACTTTGTATAGAAGAAACAATGATCAAATGCTATTGAGATGTGTAAATAATAGCGAAGCCAAAAGCATCATTGAGGAAGTACACAGTGGGATATATGGTGTACATGCAAATGGTCTTTCCATGGCTAGAAAAATAATGAGATATGGATATTATTGGGCTACCATGCACAAAGATTGCATTGATTTTGCAAGAAGATGTCATAAATGCCAGGTATATGCAGATAAGATTCATGTACCTCCATTGCCTTTACATGTAATGACTGCACCATGGCCATTTTTTATGTGGGGAATAGACGTCATTGGGGCAATCACACCAAAAGCATCAATTGGACATTGTTTCATCCTAATGGCAATTGACTATTTTACCAAGTGGGTTGAAGCTGCTTCATATGCCAATATTAAGAGGTCTACAGTTTGCAAATTTATAAAGAAAGAAATAATCTGTCGGTATGGGCTACCAGAAAGAATCATCACAAATAATGCTCTGAACTTGAACAACAAAATGATGACTGAACTTTGTGCACAATTTAAAATCAAGCATGCAAACTCAGTAGTGTATCGTCCAAAGATGAATGGGGCAGTTGAAGAAGCAAATTAGAACATCAAGAGAATCATTACAAAGACTACTGAAACTTACAAAGATTGGCATGAGAAGTTACCTTTTGCTTTATATGCATACCGAACTACTGTGCAAACATCTACTGGGCAACTCCTTTTTCTTTAGTCTATGGGATGAAAGCAGTCTTACCAATTGAAGTTGAGATCCCATCATTTCGAATTTTGAGAGAGGTAAAATTGGATGAGTCTAAATGGATCCAAGCTCGATTTGATCAGTTGAACCTTATTGATGAGAATAGATTGAAAGATATTTGACATGGAGAGTGCATCCAAGAGAATTTCAAGAGGGTGATCTAGTGCTGAAAAAGATCTTGCCTATATATAAAGATTTCCGTGGGAAATGGATGCCTAATTGGGAAGGGCCATATGTTGTAAAAAAGGCCTTTTCCGGAGGAGCATTGATATTGGCAGAAATGGATGGAAAAGTTCTGAGAAATCCAATAATCTCAGATTCTGTCAAGAAATATTATGCTTGAAGAAGAAAAAATGATGAAAAATAAAAAATGAAATGAAAAGAAAAAAAGAGAAAAAAATGATAAAAAAATATATAGAAAAGGAGGGTCAATATGAAAACCCGCAAAGGGTGTCTTGTAACCAAAATAAGGATTTGAGTTGAAAACATGAAAGGGTTGTTCAAATGCATATTGATATTAGGCATCTGGCAATTAAACCCTATTAAGAGCTTGATATTTTGGGAGGAACTTTACATCTACAAGCATTCTGGCAACGTTTGAGATCTCCCAGACATAAGCTTACAGTGCTCTAAATTATATCAAGTGAGTTAGTTTACCGAACTACTGTGCAACATCTACTGGGCAACTCCTTTTCTTTAGTCTATGGGATGAAAGCAGTCTTACCAATTGAAGTTGAGATCCCATCATTCGATTTTGAGAGAGGTAAAATTGGATGAGTCTAAATGGATCCAAGCTCGATTGATCAGTTGAACCTTATTGATGAGAATAGATTGAAAGATATTTGACATGGAGAGTGCATCCAAGAGAATTTCAAGAGGGTGATCTAGTGCTGAAAAAGATCTTGCCTATATATAAGATTTCCGTGGGAATGGATGCCTAATTGGGAAGGGCCATATGTTGTAAAAAAGGCCTTTTCCCGAGGAGCATTGATATTGGCAGAAATGGATGGAAAAGTTCTGAGAAATCCAAAATCTCAGATTCTGTCAAGAAAATTATGCTTGAAGAAGAAAAATGATGAAAAAGAAAAAATGAATGAAAAGAAAAAAAGAGAAAAAAATGATAAAAAATATATAGAAAAGGAGGGTCAATATGAAAACCCGCAAGGGTGTCTTGTAACCAAAATAAGGATTTGAGTTGAAAACATGAAAGGGTTGTTCAAATGCATATTGATATTAGGCATCTGGCAATTAAACCCTATTAAGAAGCTTCTTTTCATGCTTTCTCTGTTTCTTCCTTTTCAAAAAATCATAGCCCGAGTTTCGCCTTTTCTTGTAATTGGGGTCATTGCATAATGGCTTCCTATCTTCTATCGGAAGAAGTATGTCAGAAACCTTAGCCATTTGAGCAGCATATAAAATATGTCAATTCTGTAATTGATTGAATCCGGACCACATCTCTTCATGGCTATTGAAGCCTCAGCCTCTGAGTACCCCATTTTTGTCAAGTGTAACACTTTATTCTCCTCATCAGAATCATAATTCAGGATTTCCTCGGTATCAGAAGAACTATCAATATATGTGAAATCATCTTGAAAGATCGCTTCATAATCAGATGAGTAGTTATCAAAATCGACATGTTGCATGAGTGCGGACTTTTCAAGAGCCTATACCATTGAGTTTTGTTCTCAAGTGGTTTTGTGACTTCATACAAAAATTTAGGCATATTTACATCTACACTCTCCAAAGATGATAGATTCTCTTTTCAAAGAAGAGAGATTTGTTGGATTTCTACACAATTGAAGAAAGACCTAGTTCACCACTTTGAAATCAAATAAAGACGAACTTAACATTCATGCATCATATTTAGACATTTGCAAAATAGGGTCATTTTCATTCATTTTATCCATGTTAAATATTTGACAGGAATTTAAAGGATTTTAGCAAAGATTTGAATCCATTACTCAATGGATCAACATTTCCAAAGAAGTTCATAATGAGAAGAACTCATCGGAAAAAAGAAGAAGAAATTCATAATGAGAAGAGTTTGTTCAAACCTTTTGTTTGAATTCATCACTCGATAGATTAACATTTCCAGGTAGAGTTCATAATGAGAAGAACTCATCTGAAAAAGGAAGAAAAAGTTCATAATGAGAAGAACTTGTTTAACCTTTTGCTTGAATTCATCATTTGATGGATCAACTTTTCCAGAGAAAGTTCGTAATGAGAAGAACTTATCTAAAGAGGAAGAATAAGTTCATAATGAGAAGAGCTTGTTCAACCTTTGCATGACTCTATCACAGAAGGAGATAGATCAACATCAACTTTTCCAGAGGAAGAGTTCATAATGAGAAGAACTCATCTGAAGAAGGAAGAAGAAGTTCATAATGAGAAGAACTTGTTTAACCTTTTGCTTGAATTCATCATTCATCATTCGATGGATCAACTTTTCCAGAGAAAGTTCGTAACAAGAAGAACTAATCTGAAGAGGAAGAAGAAGTTCATAATGAGAAGAGCTTGTTCAACCTTTGCATGACTCTATCACAGAAGGAAATAGATCAACATCAACTTTTCCAGAGAAAGTTCATAATGAGAAGAACTTATCTGAAGAGGAAGAAGAAGTTCATAATGAGAAGAACTTGTTCAACCTTTGCTCGATTCTATCGTAGAAGGAGATAGATCAGCATCAACTTTTCCAGAAGAAGTTCATAATGAGAAGAACTTATCTGAAGAGAAAGAACAAGTTCATAATGAGAAGAACTTTTTCAACCTTTGCATGACTCTATCACAGACGGAGATAGATCAACATCAACATTTCCAGAAGTGTTCATAATGAGAAGAACTCATCTGAAGAAGGAGAAGAATATGTTCAACCTTAATTTAATTCATCATATATTGAAATTTAATCAACAATATCTCTTTTGAAGATCAGCATTTCCAGAAGGAGTTCATAATGAGAAGAACTCATCTGAAAAAGAAGAATAAGTTCATAATGAGAAGAATTTGTTCAACTTTTTGCTATATTACATCACAGAAAGAGACAAATTGTCATCCCCAGTAGAAAAGTTCATAATGAGAAGAACTAATCCCAAAGAAGAAGAATTGGTTCAACATTGTCATCATAATCAAGTGAAGTCAAATGGATAAAAAACTTATTATCTTTTTGTCTTTGCCTTATTCTTGTTATCGCAAGAATGAACAAATAGGGGCAGCTGAAGATACTAATTTTTCATCCATTTGTTTTTATTATTATTATTGTTATTATTATTTTATTTATTACTATTATTATTTTATAATTATTATTTACATTATAGGCCCAAAATCATACCGTCCTAATTACATATTACAGGCCCAAACCAGAAATTGGCCCAAATGTGTAACCTTAAACCTATTTAAGGTTTGTATCTCAACCCCAACTGCCATCAACTATCCACCGTTGGATCTAACCCTGATCCAACAGCCCACAACCTTCCAGATGAAACCCTAGGGTATGATACCCTAGGGCAACCACGCGACGCCGCCTCAGCTTCCAGCAGCCATGGCCGACAGTCCACTGCCAGGTGCCTCGTCCAGCCACTTCCAACGCCAGCTGCCGCTCTACACCCCACCGTTTCAACAGGAGATCATCCACGTTATAGCCCTAAGGTGAGTCGCCACCTTAGGTTTGGTGACTCACCGAAGGGTGCTCTATTACCCGGTCCGATGCGGGTACCATAGTGGTCTACAAAGACTAGTGAATCTGCAAATTAAAAAAAAAGGAGAGCAACCAGACAGAGAGAACAGAACAAAGAAAAAAAAATAGAGCAAACTATAACACTACCAACGATCACAGTCAACTAGGAATAGGCAAAAAAGAGAAGAAAACTTACCCTGCTCGTCAATTTCACCGAGAAAACCGAAGGTAATACCTACGATTTTGCTTAGATTTAGGGAAATCTAAAGGGTTTTTAGCAAAACCCACCTTAGATCTAGATAAAGGAAAATATAAGTTGTGATTTGGAGCTAATGGCAGTGTGTGGCTACCGGCTGGCTATTGGATTCTCTCCGGTGAGGGAACCTAGAGAGAAGACAGAGACAACTCTGTTATCTCAGTTTTAGAGAGAGAGAAGAAAAGAAAAATAAAAGAAATGGCCCGAAGGGTCGGTCATTCGGGGTATTTAAACCCTTCCCCAAACGACGCAGTTTTGGGAGGGTATCTGTGTAATTTCACATATGGGTAAACTATACCCGCAGTCCATCTGTTTTATAACTTTATATTTTAGTCACTGAATCAAATTTTAGATTCTTTTAATTCAGTGTTCAAATTTTAATTTATTATAATTTAATCCTTTATATAAAATATATATTTTAGGCAAATAACCGATCTAGCCCTCATAATTTTAATATTTAATATTTTAATCATGAACAACATGCTTTAATTTGTTTTAATTTGATGTTCCAATTTTATATATATTTAATTTAGTCCCTAAATTAAAAATAGGAAAAATTGCATGTTTAGTCACTGAAATATTAAATAATTATTAAATTAGGTATCTAATTTTAAAATGTTATAATTTAGCCATTAATTTTAATACCTTTATTTAATTAAAAGTCTTATTACTTTTTATTTAATGTTAAATTTAGTTATATTTATTTATATTTTAAATTTTATATGTTCATATATTTAATTATTATTATTATTATTATTATTATTTAGTCATGTAAATATATTTATAATAAATAATATTTACCTATTTATTTTATTAAAATCCTATTTATAAATTTAACAAATTACTTTTAAATTATTTTAATCATATTTTAATATTTATTTTTCAATATTAAGAAAATGACAGTCTTAAAGCAACTGGATGTCCATTTTCTGGTATTTTAAATAATTAAATATATTACTTTTATAAATTATATCTATTTTAGATAAATGTTTTAAAATTTATTTATTTTTTTAATATTAAGAAAAAAGTTGTCTTAAAGCACCTAGAAGCCATTTTCTGATATTTCTAAATAAATAAATAACTTATTTATATATAAATTAATAGATTTTCTTAAAATTATAGTAATAAATTTGAAATAACAGGATTATAAATTAAATATATCTTCGAATTTTTAAATTTCTAATAATAGAGACAATTTATAATTAATGAGTACCAATTTTGGGCGTTATAGGGGTGTTAATCCTTCCCTAAACGCATATCAGTTTCTCTTTTAAATTATGTTTTCTTAAAAACTATTTTAAATGATTGTTTTTAGGTATTTGACTTACCTAACCCAAAAATGTCAATGGCGACTCCCAAAATATTTTTTAAATCAAAATTATTTATTTATTCGTTTTATTTTTTCCCACCAAGTAAAATTTTCATGTCCGGACAAAAACCGGTTACGATAGCCATTAATATCAACCTTAAGCAGCCATTGGTTTCTAAGATCCTAATCAATGGTCGTCTGCAATTTGTTGAGTACGAATCTCTCCCTATCGTATGCTTCATATGTGGTTACGGCCATGATGATAATCTCTGCCTACAAAATCAATCAAAGAAATCCCTCCGGTGAATTCTACGTTAGCCTTGCCACCAATCAAAAGCAATCACGAGCATGCTGAGCCTTACGGCCCTTGGATGTTAGTCGAGAACCGACGGAAACGAACAGTGAAATCTTCGAAGGCTCCTACATCCTATGACTCCAATAATATTGTCTCCAATTCAAGGTATAACCCATTTTCCTTGAGAATGATAAGATTACTGGAAATTTTAACATTGCAGAGACTCTCCCTGATACCTCCAGTTATGAGGCTAATGCTCAAACTCCTGTTCCCTTATCATCGGGTCCTTCCGAACCTGCTCTTACTATCGCGGGCATGGTTTCAAAAATGCGACTCCACAATCACAGTAAACCGGAAATGATCGAAAATACGATCGCGACCTCAATTTGAAATCCTTATTGCGGGTATTGATAAAGCCCCAACTGCTTCGTATGATAATTTGAAGCCAATGGTAAGTCTATTTCTTTTCCCTTGAAGGCCACTCCAACCGTTCTTGGTCCAAGAAACACTAATATCATGCCAAATAAATCTGTCTCCTTCAATACTTCCTCAAGCCGAATCACCAAGGGCCATATTCAGACTTCCTCTCTTAACCCTTCGAGAATGCCTCGATTAAATTGGACCCCTCTTCTGCCCCTATTATTCTGTCGAGGAATCCCCATGGAAGAAAACCCCCCCATCATCTGGTAATAAGTACGATCAAGTTGCAGCTTCTAATTCTATGAATCCCCATCTTTACCTTTGCCACCTTCTATAGTAGGAAATTTATCATCTGTGGATGTCTCTGTCATGGCTGTTCAGCTATGATGGAATAACCTGGGCTCTTGGCTCCTTTATCTCGTTTATTTTAATTATGGTTTTCAGAACCGGACCGGTTAGCGAACCGGCCATACTATCGATTTATCGGTTCAACCGGTCGAACTGGTTCGATCGGTCGGAAGAACCGGGTGACGTCATAATTATTTAAAAAATTAAATAAAAATACCAAAAATATTTAATAAAAAATAATTTTTTATATCACAAGTTATATTCAAAGCAAGTCATAACATATATAAATTAAAAACCATAAAATCAAGTGAAACAAAATGATTCAAATTAACTACAACATAATATTTAAGGTAAAACATATTAAATAATAAATATAATTATATAACTATAATTAAAAAATAAATTTGGGGCTAAAAAAAATTATAACAAAATGATATTTTTGATTTAATTTTTTTTAAAAACAATCTCACAAGGCTAAAAAACATAGAAGAGCATCCCAAAAGTCTAAAGAGAAAATATGAGAACAAAACAATCCCACATTGCTAAGAAACATAGAAGAGCATCACAACTAACTTCTATAAATAATAGAGGTAATTTGACATTCAAAATCATGGAGCCTTTTGGTGAGCTATTCTTTCACTTTAATCAAGCTCGAATTTTAGGCTTCAATTAAGCTTCTAAATTTTTTTTTATTTTAAGCCTTTTTGAGTTCAAGTTTCAATATTATTATATTTCGAGTTCGAGTTTAACTTGATAATTTTTAACTCGTGAGTTTGAGTGGAGTTGAGCTTACTTTTAAAGTTTTCAAATTTGAGTCGAGCTCAGCAATACTCGAGTTCGAATTGACTCGTTTAACAAACGACGTTTGGTTTAATTTTTTTTTAAAAAACAAAATTTCCGGTTTTTTCGGTTTTTTTCGGTTTCAGCCGGTCCGGTTCGAACGGTTCAATAGTTCTGGTTGGTTCTCTAGTAGCGGTTCAATCGGTTTAGATTAAACCGGACTACACAACAATTCCCGGTTGAACCGTCCGGTCCGATTTTCAAAACAGAGATTTTAATCATGCCTGTGAAGATTTTTTCTGGAATACTCAAGGTTGCGGAAGTCATAATTTTGTTCGCGTCACCAAGCAGTATAGTCGGGATTATCAACCTGATATTTGTGTCTGTGGAAACTCGCATTAGCGGATTGTGAGCGGATCACGTCATTGGCTCTCTCGGGTTTCCAAACTCTTATCGTGTTGAAGCTCTCAATTTTTCTGGTGGTATATGGCTTTGTTGGTTTGATAATATCCGTATCTCCATTTTATCTTGCCATTTTCAATTCATTCACTGCTGCATCACTAATGATAGCTCTGCGGAATATTTTTTGGCCACCTTCATCTATACTAGCCCTTCTCGATCTATTCAGAAGGATCTTTGGGGCCATCTTACTGCTTTAGCATCTTTGATTAGCCTGCCTTGGGTTGTTCTCAGGGACTTTAACGCCACCATTTCTCCAGCTAATCGACAAGGCTGTTCTTCAAACACCCCGAATTCGGCTTTTCAAGATATGACTTTACATTGTGGATTACAAGACCTTGGCTTCAGTGGTCCTCATTTCACTTGGTACCGCAGAAATAGTTGTATTCGTATAGACCGCTGCTTTGGAAATTCTGTCTGGTTTGACCACTTTCCATGCTCCAATCTTCAGGATCTTCTTCGGATGAAATCCGAGCAACTTCTGATCCTGTTATGCACTGTTGACCACTCTTCGAACCTGAGACCTCAATTTTTCAGGTACTTCACGGGGTAGTCCCTTCACAAGGATTTCAAAAGCCTCATCCGTGACAATTGGCATCCTTCTATCCCAATCTCCGAAGCAATTAGAAACTTTTCTCTTGCTAAGACTAAATGGAATACTGAAGTCTTTGGCTCCATGGCCGCAATAAAAAATTCTTAATGGCCCGTCTAAGAGGTGTTCAACATTGCCTGGATCAATGTCGCACTAGTAATATGATTAAACTCGAATCAAAGCTTCTTCGCGAGCTTGAGATTGTCCTTGAACAAGAGGAAATGATTTGGAAACAAAAATCTCGTTTCGCTTAGATTAAATTTGGAGACCGCAACACTCCTTTCTTTCATTCCAAAGCTGTAATTTAGAAATGAAAGAAACGAATTCAATCTCTTAAACTTGATGGTGAGTGGTGCTATGATGATTTTCGTCTCCGTGAAGTTGCCCGATCCTACTTTATGGAGCTCTTTGCCACGAATAATGCAATGCCTCCACCTTACCCTTACTCAGGCTTGTTTCCTATTTTTGAAGTGACCTTGATTGACTCTTTGCCGTCTATTCCTCCTAGCTCAGAAATCAAGTCAGCTCTTGATTCTATGGCCTCGCTTAAATCTCCGGTATTGATGGTATCCATGCTGAATTTTATCAATCAAATTGGAAGATAGTCGAGCATTATGTTTTTTGCATGATCTAGAAGTTCTTCAACGGAGATGACTTAGACCCTGTGCTCAACAAGACTGCAATTATTCTTATTCCTAAGGTAGCTAGTCAGGGATTGTTCTTGGATTTCAGGCCGATTAGCCTATGTTGCGTCTTTTACAAACTCATTTCCAAAATCATTGTGAGAAGAGTGCAACCTATCATGCCCTCGTTCATTGGTCCTCATCAAACGAGCTTTATTAAAAGTTGGAGCATTTCGGAGAATGTGATAATTAACCAAGAGTTTATTCCCTCCATGAATCTAAAAAAAAGGGAATCACAGGTTGGATGACCATCAAAGTCGATCTCCAAAAAGCTTTTGATCACCCCCTCTGGGAATTTATCAAAGACACTTTGTTCGACGCGGGGCTCCCTTTCCAGTCTCATTTCATTGATTATGAAATGCATTGTCACACCCCAATTTAGGGGCTAAATTTTAATAATTTGAAGTATCAAATTAAAGTCGTAAAAAGGGAGAAATTAAGGACCAAATCGTAATTTTTTAAAAAGTCGTAGCATGGTTTTGGAACCTATGGGAAGTTTAGGGACATAACCCTGAATTTTACCATTTTTCATGTTAAGTGAAAAATAAAATATTAGAACCCCTTTGTAATCATTGAACTAGAAACCATCTTCCCCAATGAACCCCGTGCTACCCCAAACCAACCCATCTCGTCGCTTCGTCCGGCTATCGTTCAGCATGCCGTAACTGTCGTTCGACTCACTACCAGTCAGCAACCAAAACCCTTGAAACTCCTCACCGTGAAACGACACCTAATGCTGTAATTTTCGACTTAAAGTTTCATCGGTTTCAACCCCCGTTGCCATAAATTTTAATGATTCCGACCGATCTGACAACCGTCTCGTCCCACCGCCCCCAGCATTGTGTTCCCCTGTCGATTCTGAGCAAACCCCGACTGGTGTTATCCCTCATCATCGTCGTATCATCGTCAAGGGGAGTGAATATCGAAGAAGTTTCGACGATTGATAAATCGGGTTTTGGTGCTCTTCTTCACAAAATAACACATGCACAAGACTCCTGAGGTTCCGGTATACAAATATGGAAATTTTTGTCTCCGTTCGATGACCAGAGTCACCGCATGCATCGTCCCTTGCGCGTGGGCGTCGTCTGTCATCCAGGGGAGTTTAATGACCAAGTCGACTGAGCCGCCTGACCGAGACGACCGAGCGCCCGCCCGAGCTTGTTGAGCCGCCCGACCGATCCGCCTGAGCTGCCCGACTGAGTCGTTAGACCGATTCGAGTTGACCGAGCTGACCCTCGTTGATCGTTAACAGGCCGTTGACTTTTTTCGGGAACATATATCCTTATGTTTTTCGACATCCTCAGTCCTTTTTTAGGTATGTTTTGCCAAATTCAAACCCGCTAAGCTGTTTTTACTGATTAATCTCCCGATTATATCTATTTTTTGCAATTAAGTTCCGTTTCTGATGTAATTTTTGTTTGTATGCATTTGAGAAATTATTGGACGTTGGATTAAAGTTCGAGAATGATCGAGTGGAGTTAATATGTTCGATCGGTGGAGCATGAAAATTGAGGTAATACATTATTACCTTATGCATGCTTTATGAAACATGTTGGAATTGGTAAATACATGGATGAATATGTTTGGTCTCATCTATATAGTAAATTATTTCAAAACTCGATCCAAATATGGTAAAACGACGGTAACAAAATATGACTCAGATGACTCGTATAAGAATTGATAGACCGATCGAAAATAAATCTAAGTTCAATTAATTAATCAGTAAATTAATAAATCTCAGGACTCATAAATTATGATTTATTTCGTTAAAGGTTAAATATCATAAATACTGGGATACGAAACTATGAAAATATCGGTATGTTGTAAAAGATAAGGTTTTTCCCCGAAAGTGAAAATACCTAAACGAATACCCAGAGGCTAAATTATCGAAAGTACCTTACACGTCTAAAATACTCGAAATGAATGAAAATATTATACGTATCCGAATTGTTAAAACGATAGGATTACTCTAGAAACTCCGAAGTGACCGGGATAAACTTGAATACTAATTGATTTAAGTACCCCAATGACCTTGAATTAAGCGAATAACTTGGATAATCTGGAAACATTGATTATCTTATATGTTGTATCGTCTATAAGGGTTTTGAACCACAAATCAAGCACGTCAAAATTTCCTGATATCGTTGCAATGCAAAAATGAAATAAAAACCATTAGAGTACTTGTTCGTCTCCCTAAGATCCTTTCAGTGATGATTCTAAGATGATCAGTTCGACAAGAGTTGTTTGAATTGAAGAGTGAATACCTTTGAGATGCTACGATTTGACCGGTTGATGTATCAATGCTGGAAGTTTGTTCAGTTCGAGTTAACTCGATATCCCGATAGATTGACACAAATAGTAAATGCCTTGAATCTTTGTTTCTCCATTATTAGCTCAAATCACTAAGAATTCTCTAAAAATGTAATAGCCAAAATGTCTCTGATTTCCTGGATAATGGAATTACTCCTGTCATATCTGAAAAAACAAGTAACTTTGATGCAAAGGATTCAAAATACCTTTCTGATTACATAGTGCTCCTAATTTTTTTTAATACTATATGATCCTGATAAATCACGTTCTGAATAACTGATTAATTCGTTAGCTATCAAACCCTTTTATGGGGATCTCGTCTCTGAATTTAAATAGTTTACATAAGTTTCATGGCTCTCTATCTAATAAATATCAATCACCTCCGAATAATATCTGTAACCTTTAGTGTGTTCCCTAATCACATATATGTTTCTCTGATTTTAAAAGTATGTCTCTATTATCTGAAATACAGTCTGACCTCTGATTTCTGCTCTAAACTTTTATATATTTTTTATCTCTTTCTGATATCATATCTCTGCTTTAATTTCTGATATCTCTATTTACTTACTGCAATTATTTTTATACGGGGTACTTTGAGACTCTGTTATGACTAAAGACTCTGGCAGGTTCAGTCGTTGTTGTTAATTCCTTGTATAAGTTTAGCACCTACTGGTAATTCCTTATGGACCTAAGGCGACTATTGGGTGGGATCCTAGGCCTAATAGGCATAGTGGTAAGACCTTATGGACCCTAAGGCACTCCCTTAGGGTGGCTCCTCTGTTGTGTGCTTTGGGTAAGTTCTTATGGTCTTGAGGGCACTCCCCTCAGGTGGGTACCTACGCTTCGGCTAGGGTAAGACCTTATGGACCCAAGGTGTTCCCTTAGGTTGGCACCTATGCCCTTTGGGCATAGGGTTACTCCTTATGAATGTAGTTCTGGGAAACTGCATATTGGCATTTGGTAGGAGGGATTTACTATGGTTTTTGAAAAATACGTTTTAAACTACTATTGTTTTAAAAAGATCTGTGTATTTTCATTGGTTTTGTGGGAACACACTAGCACCCTATTCTGATCTCCTGAACCTAGTCATCCGAACGTTTACTCTGAACTGAAAGCTTCATGTCTTTTACTACATGAGATATCAGTGGGACCTCAGCTCAGCGTAGAAATCTGTAGATGCTAAATCAATAAGGAAAATTATGCTTACCTATTATATGCATGTCTTTCAGCATCACTAGGTAGTTTTGTATTACTGAGCTTTCTAAAGCTCACTCTGCTACTCACTATTTCAGGTTAAAATGTTCAAACCAGTGTAACTATCAACATTAGTAAAGGAGTTCCTCCAGCGTTGTTTGCGGAGTACGGTGCATGTGATTAGGGGGCATGTAGGTTGTATTTTGTTTTATATATGATTCTGAAATCTGTTTTATCTCTGAATATTGGTAAATTTTATGATTTAAGTGTTCTAACAAAATTTTAAATTTTCTGGGATTTTTACGGTGGGTAGCTCCGGTGGCCCTAATGTGACATCTCGGATCAGATCGGGTCACCCACATCGGTCTGTGGGTGTTATATTTAGGTAGCTTTTACTGAAGTAAGGGTCCTTTACTAATCATTACCATCTAAATATATATTCTCATCAGAATTCTCCCTTATCACAATAAAAGAATCTGAACGAGAATTATCCTTATGGAATCAAATCGACATTGGTTGCGAGGTTAGGTTCATAGAGCGGTAACATGTCCCAATTTCATTTCTGGAGTCAAGTCAAAATTTCTCATATAAGTAACTCTCACATTACTCGTGAGGCACCTTACAGAATTTGGACAAACGCTACTTGTATTTCTTTATGCATAGTTTGAGCCCTAATTGATAGAAAACTTAGGTTAGTTTATTGCAGAGAAGAGCTCAACTTTGGAGTTTTGTCTTAAAGAAGTATGGTTATAGTATAGGGGCATGTTCTGACCATACAACCTATTACATTCAACCGTCCAGTCTACCCAGAAAACTTAACTCAACCTAAGCTCTGATACCACTAAATGTAACACCCACAGACCGACCCACCGTAAAAATCCCAGAAAATTTAAAATTTGGTAAAAACTTCAAATCATAATACAATTTATAAATACAAAAGTAAAATTTACCAATATTCAAAGATAAAACAGATTTCAGACTCATATATAAAATAAAATACAACATATGTGCCCCTAATCACATGCATTGTACTCCACAAGCAACGCCGGTGGAACTCCTTTACTGATATCGATAGTTGTACTGGTTTAAACCTTTTAACCTGAAATAGTGAGTAACAGAGTGAGCTTTGGAAAGCTCAGTAATAAAGAACTACCTAGTGATGTTGAAGGACATGCAGATAATAGGTAAGAATAATTTTCCTTATTGATTCAGACATCTACAGATTTTTACGCTGAGCTGAGGTGCCATTGATATCTTAGGTAGTAAAAGACAGGAAGCTTTTAGTTCAAAGAAAATGTTTGGAGAACTAGTTTCAGGAGATCAGAATAGGGTGTCCAGGGTGTTCCCACAAAACCAATGAAAATTTTCAGATCTTTTTAAAACAATAGCATTTTAAATCGTATTTTTCAAAAACCATAGTAAATCCCTCCAACCAAACGTCAATATGAAATTCCCAATAACTGCATCCACAAGGACTTACCCTAGGCCCTAAGGGCGTAGGTTCCAACCTAAGGGAGCACCTTGGGTCTATACGGTCTTACCCTAGCCGAAGCATAGGTGTCCACCTGAGGGGAGTGCCCTCAAGCCCATAAGGACTTACTCAAAGCACACAGCATAGGAACTACCCTATGGGAGTGCCTTAGGGTCCACAAAGTCTTACCACTAGGCCCATTAGGCCTACAAGCCCATCCAATAGTCACTTTAGGTTTATAAGGAATTATCAGTCGGTGATGAACCTGTACAAGGAACTACCAGCAGCGACTAAAACTGCCAGAGTCTTCAGTCATACCAGAGTACCAGAGTACCTCGTATAAAAATAATTGCATTCACTAAATAGAGATATAAAAAATAGAGCAGAGATCAGATATCATAATAGAAATTAGAGATTAGAAAAGATATCAAACTTCAGAGCAGAAATCATAGGTCAGATTGTATTTCAAATAACATAGACATACTTTTAAAATAAGATAAACATTTGTGTGATCAGGGAACACACTAAAGGTTTCAGATATTATTCGGAGGTGATTGGTATTTATTAGATAGAGAGTCATGAAACTTCTGTAAATTGATTAAATTTAGAGATGAGAGCCCCATAAAAGGGTTTGATAGCTGACTAATTCATCAATTATTCAAAATGTGATTTATCAGAATCATATAGTATTCGGATATTTTTTAAGGGAACTATGTAATCAAAAAGGTATTCAGAATCCTTTACATTAGAGTTAATTGTTTTTTCAGATATGACAGGAGTAATTCCATTATCCAAGAAATCATAGGCATTTTGGGCATTAGGTTCTTGGAGAATTCTTAGTGATTTGAGCTATTAAGGGAGAAATGAAGATTCAGGGCATTTACTATTTGTGTCGATCTATCGGGATATCGAGTTAACTCGAACTGAACAAAATTTTAGCATTGATACATCAACCAGTCAAATCGTAACACCTCAAAGGTATTCACTCTTTAATACAGACAACTCTTTTCGAACTGGTCATCTTTAGAATCATCACTGAAATGATCTTAGGGAGACTAATAGGTACTCCAATGGTCTTTATTTCATTTCTGCATTGCAATGATATTAGGAAATGTCGACGTGTTTGATTCGTGGTTCAAAACCCTTATGAATGGTACAACATATAAGATCATCAGTGTTTCCATACTTATTCAAATTATTCGCTTAATTCAAGGTCATTGGGGGTACTTAAATAAATTAGTATTCAAGTTTATCCTGGTCACTTCGGAATCGACGGTGATTGGTAAATACATGAATGAATATGTTCGACGGTGAATACTAATTGGTAAATTCAGAGTTGGTAAATGTTCGACGGTGATGCAAATTGACCGAGATAACCTTGACCGGGATAAACTTGAATACTAATTGATTTAAGTACCCCCAATGACCTTGAATTAAGAGAATAACTTGGATAAGTTTGGAAACACTGATGATCTTATATGTTGTACCGTTCATAAGTGTTTTGAACGGCGTTGGTCTTCCTTAGTGGGTTCACGTGCTAGCTTAGGATTTCTGGGCGTGTGGTGAGCCGTTGGATCATATCAGATCCAACGGTAATCTTGTTGCGGTGCTAGAGTCTTTAGAGTTTAAAAAACCCTAAATTTTCCATCAATCTTCTTAAGCCGTTGGATGAGAGCCTCCATATCATATGGTCCATACGGTGCGGCACTAAGAACCTCTTAAGGGAAAACCTTAACGGGTTTAGGGTTTTTATAATTAGGCTTGAACACCCAAGTCTGATTTTTGGGCTAATTAGATCCAGCTTGTTGTAATTTGGACTGTAATAAACATAAAAAATGTTAATTAGTATTTATTTATTTATATATGTAAGCTTCGTATTATTCATACGTACTCATAATAATATATATACTCGCATATATTACTACTATAGAATGCGTAACACTATGTAATCAAACTAATAATAACTTCAACTAATATCAACCTACAACTTTAATGAAATTCGACAAAGAAAATAATTAAAAAGGTGCGCATATAAATTCAAAAGAAGACCCCGAACAAAATGAGCATCTATAGTTGCCCCTCTTTGCTCATTATCGTGTAACGAGAATAGGGCAAATATCAATAGATGGTCAAATTTTGTTCGGTTACGGAAAATTCAAAAGATTAATCTACTTCACTGTAACTTCAGGATAAATGAAACTTGAAAAGAATCATTTAAAACACAGGTTTGTTCCCTATCACTTCAGGGAATAGAATTTGAACAATCTTCTGCCTACGGGTTCGCTCCCTCTTTGTTTAGGGAGTAGGAACTCGAACGATCTTCTGCTAATGGGTTCACTCCCTCTTTCTTTAGGGAGTATGAACTCGAACGATCTTCTGCCAACGGGTTCGCTCCCTCTTTCTTTAGGGAGTAGGAACTCGAATGATCTTCTACCAACGGGTTCGCTCCCTCTTTCTTTAGGGAGTAGGAACTCGAACGATCTTCTGTTAATGGGTTTTCTCCCTCTTTCTTTACAGAGTAGGAACTCGGATGATCTTCTGTCAACAGTTTCGCTCACTCTTTCTTTAGGGAGTATAAACTCGAACGATCTTCTACCAACGGGTTCGCTCCCTCTTTCTTTATGGAGTAGGAAATCGAACGATCTTTTTTTAACGGGTTCGCTCCCTCTTTCTTTAGGGAGTAGGAACTCGGACGATCTTCTGCCAACGAGTTCGCTCCCTCTTTCTTTAAGGAGAAGGAACTCTAACAATCTTCTGCCAACGGGTTCGCTCCCTCTTTCTTTAGGGAGTAGGAACTCGAACGATATTCTGCCTATGGGTTCGCTCCCTCTTTCTTTAGGGAATAGGAACTCGAACAATCTTCTGCCAACGGGTTCGGTCTCTCTTTCTTTAGCAGTAATAACTCGAACGATCTTCTATTAACGGTTTGTTCCCTCTTTCTTTAGGGAGTAGGAACTCGAACAATATTCTGCCAACTGGTTCACTCTCTCTTTCTTTAGGGAGTAGGAACTTGAACGATATTCTGCCTACGGGTTCGCTCTATCTTTCTTTAGGGAATAGGAACTCGAACAATCTTCTGCCAAGGGGTTCGCTCTCTCTTTCTTTAGGGAGTAGGAACTCGAACGATCTTCTATTAACGGGTTCGCTCCCTCTTTCTTTAGGGAGTAGGAACTCGAACGATATTTTGCCTACGGGTTCACTCTCTCTTTCTTTATGGAGTAGGAACTCGAACAATCTACATTTGCTTCACTTCTTTTTTGTGAAAGCTTGGGTTTGATTTGCTTCGAAGGTCGAACCTGAAAATCAAACATTATCAATCATTAACGTATGCTTGAAAATATTATACGCGAAAAATTTAAGTTCAAGAAAATTTCTGAAAATTCATCTTCATCGTGAAAACTTGTCTGGAAGCCATTAGACACGTGAATCTTCTTTGGCTCAACTGTCGACATCATTCCTTTTTTAGGATTTCAAAACCAATTATCCTCTTCTTGATGCTCCAATATCTTCAATCTTCAACTATCATCGGGAAACCTATAAATGTTTAAGTCATCATGCAATGCCATGATCCTATTCATGCCTATATGTATTCAATTATGCAATTTAAAGCATTCTTTTCCTCGAAGGAACATCATCTCCTTTGATCTTGATGAAACTCGACTTCGTCTTTGGCATAGAACATTTGATCAGTTCACCCCAGTTAACAAACCCAATACCATATCTCTCGGCTTTGCAAGACTTTGACTTCTTTCTTTCTTAAAACCTGCCATAAACCATGACCAATCTTCTTGATAAATGACAATCTCTTTGGGTCATCTATTAATGGCTGTGATTTTTTATGAATTTCAAGGCTTTAGTTTCCCACAACCATACAAGCTTACAAGTTAAAAACCATTTTCAGCTTCAGAATACCTGCATTTTCCAAAACCTTTTGCATAACAATATAAGATAATCTCATGTACCACAAGTTAAGCTATATGTTTTAACCTTTTCAAAATTAGATGCTTGTAAAAGGGAAATTGAAAAAAATCTCTTTATTTATGAAATTTAGAGAGTTTTTAGGCACCTACATGGCAAACTTTTAATTGGAAAATGCAAAAGAACAAAAAGATAGGCGTCTTCAAATATCAATGACACGAATGCTTTTGAACTGGCACGCCGTTAGAATGACTCGAGTGTAGCTTCTGTCGAAAGGACTTCCAAAATTGTGATGATGCCTAAGAGTGTGAAGCTTTTCCTGAACTCCTAACTCTCCCATTATTGGATGCCCTAAACCATTATTGAATCTCATGGGCATTCAATTTCTCCCTTGGTTGTATCTATCGAGCCTTATTAATCTTTGGTCTCAATCTCGATCACCCACGGTTATTGCCTCTACTCATGTCAGGAGCTCTTTTCCACTTCTAAACACAATTCAGAACCTCCACCATGCATGAATTCTGAATTTTAAAACTCAAGCCGCCCTTTGCGGGTTTTCAACTTGAGATCTCCTTTGGTTTCAAGATTCTCTTTTTGAGTTTTCATATTGAACTCCTCTTTTATTCATTTTTTATATTTATCTTCCTCCTTTCTTCTTTTTCCTTTTTCTTTTTTTTCTTTTTTCCTTTTTTCATTTTTTCATTTTTTTTATTTTTTTATTTTTTTTTCATTTTTTCTTAAAGTAAAATACCTCTTAACTATGTCAGAATTCACTGGATAAGGTAATTTTGACCCATCCATCTCAGTTAAGACAAAAGCTCCCCCAGAAAAGGCTTTCTTGACAACATAGGGTCCTTCCCACTTGGGCATCCATTTCCCTCAGAAATCTTTTTGAATGGGCAATATCCTCCTAAGCACCAGATCTCATTCGTGAATTTCTCTAGGGTGAACTTTCTTATCGTGTGCTCGTATCATCCGCTTTTGGTACATCTGACCATGACAGATAGCTTTCAATCTCTTTTCTTCAATCAAATTCAATTGGTCATATATGGCCTGTACCCATTCTGCCTCATTTAGCTTTACCTCGGTCAAAACTCGAAGTGAGGGAATTTCCACTTCAATAGGGAGGACAGCTTCTATGCCATAAACTAAAGAAAGCGGAGTTGCCCCAGTCAACGTTCGTACTAAAGTTTGACAGGTAAACAGAGTAAACGACAACTTCTCATGCCAATCTTTATACGTCTCTGTCATTTTCTCTATAAGTCTCTTAATGTTTTTATTAGCCGCCTCCACTGCCCCATTCATCTTTGGGCGATAAACAATGGAATTATAATGCTTCATCTTGAACTGCTCACAGACAGAATCCATCATCTTGTTGTTTAAGTTCAACGCATTGTCAGAGATAATCCTCTCCGGTAAGCCATATCTACAGATAATTTCCTTCTTCAAGAACTTACATACTGTTGACTGGGTAACACTTGCATAGGAAGCTGCTTCCACCCACTTGGTGAAGTAATCTATTACTACCAGAATGAAGCGATGGCCATTTGACGCTTTCGGAAAAATTTGTCCAATAACATCCATGCCCCACATAGAAAATGACCACGGAGCTGTCATCACATGCAATGGATGAGGAGGGGTGTGCATTCTATCTCCATAAATTTGACACTTGTGACATTTTTGGGTATAATTGACGCAGTCAGTTTCCATAGTTGATCAATAATACCCAAATCTCATAATCTGTCTGGCCATTACATGCTCACTAGCATGGGTACCACATATTCCTTCATGTACTTCTTCAAGAATCGTTTTGGCTTCTTTAGTGTCCACACACCTTAATAAGACTTGATCTATGATTTTTTTATATAGGGTCTCACCTTCGAGCACATACCCTGCTGCCATTCTTCTAATGATCCTTTTGTTATTCTCAGTCGCCTATTCGGGATAACCTTGATACCTTATATATTGCAAGATATCGTAGTATCAAGGTCTTCCATCTTCTTCTTCTTCAACATAAAAGCAGTGGGCTGGGTATTTATAAGCCTTCATCTCAATGTGCATCATATTTGTATGGTCGTTCATCTTAAAGGTTTCTGCCAGGGTAGCCAAGGCATCTGCCATTTGATTTTCCTCTCTCGGAAGGTAATTGAAAGTCACTTCTTCAAATTCTTCAATAAGTTTCAGGACTAATTTATGGTATTCCACTAGTTTGGGATCCTTTGTTTCCCATTCTCCTCTGAGCTGGTAAATTACGAAAGCTGAATCCCCATATACCTTCAGCATTTTCACTTTGAGTTCAATAGCCGCTCTAAGACCTATAACAAAAACCTCATATTCAGCCATATTGTTTGTACAATCAAAATTGAGCCAACTGGTAAAGGGATAATGATCTTCCTCTGGTGAGACTAAGATTGCCCCAATCCCATGCCCCAAGGCATTTGAAGCGCTATCAAAGTTCATCTTCCAGTATTTCCCAGTGGATGTGGTTGTTTCTTCCTCCGAGATAGCCATTAAATCCTCATCCAGAAAATCAAAGTTCAACGGTTCGTATTCTTCAGAAAATCTACTTGTAATGAATTCCACTATGGCACTCCCTTTAACCGCCTTCTGACTTACATATTGGATATCAAATTCTGACAATAGGATTTGCCAACGGGCTACTCTTCCAGACAATGCATGTACACCCATTAGATACTTCAAAAGGTCCAGCTTGGAAATGAGCCATGTAGTATGATACAACATATATTGTCTAAGTCTTCTGGTGGCTCACACTAAAGCGCAACACAACTTTTTAATTGATGAATATCTGGTTTCAGATTCGGTGAACTTCTTACTAAGATAATAGATAGCTCTCTCTTTCTTCTCAGTTTGATCATGTTGTTCCAATACACACCCCATTGAATTGTCATAAACCGTCAAGTAAATAATTAAAGGCTTGCCCCAGATGGGTGGCGCTAGTATCGGAGTATTTGAAAAATATCTCTTTATCACCTCAAAAGCCTCTTGACACTCCTCACTTCATTCTCCTGAGTTATTCTTCCGCGGAAGGTGAAATATAGGATCACACTTCTTAGTCAACTATGAGATAAATCGGGTTATATAATTCAATCTCCCCAAAAATCCTCGAACCTCTTTCTGTGTTCTTGGGAGTGGAAAATCTTGAATGGATCTTACTTTATCTGGATCTATTTTAATTCCTTTTCAGCTTACTACGAATCCCAACAGCTTTCCCGATGTCACCCCAAAAGTACTTTTATTTGGGTTTAGCTTGAGTTGACACTTCCTTAATCTTTGAAAGAGCTTCCTCAAATTCTTGATAATTTCCTTTTTCGTCTTGTCCTTGACAATCATATCATCGACATAGACTTCTATTTCCTTATGCATCATGTCATGAAATAATGTCACCATGGCCCTCTGATATATTGCCCTTGCATTCTTCAATCCAAACGGCATGACTTTATAACAGAACGTTCCCCACATAGTGAAAAACATCATTTTCTCCATATCTTCAGGGTGCATTTTAATTTGATTATAGCCAGAGAAACCATCCATAAATGAGAATAAGGAATTTCTGGCAGTATTGTCCACCAACGTATCTATATGTGGCAAAGGAAAGTTGTCCTTTGGACTAGCTCTATTAAGATCTCTATAGTTGACACACATTCGAACTTTCCTATCCTTCTTTGGTACCAGGACAATATTTGCTACCCACTTAGGATATTTGGCCACTGTAAGAAACCCATCATCAAATTGTTTCTTCACTTCTTCCTTAATTTTGAGAAGCATCTCAAGTCTCATTCTTCTCAATCTCTGTTGAACGGGCTTACAATTAGGCTTTATCGGCAGTTTATGGACAACCAACTCTATATCCAAACCAGGCATATCTTCATACAACCAAGCAAATACATCCTTGAAATCTTAAAGTAATTCAAAATCTCTGTATGCTCTTCGTGAGGCAGAATCTATTTATCTTCCTGTTCCACCATCTTCAGCAATTCAGAAGGTAGTTCTAATCCTTCATCGTCATCACAACCTTCGACTTCCCCCTGACATATGGGTATCTCGAAATCAATCTCTGGGTCAGGGTCATCAGTATTTGTATCATTGATATTTGAGTTCCTGAAAGAATAACGGAAAAGAGGATATATATACATATATACATATGAGAGAATCTTTTCCCATATAAATAAATAGAAAGAAATAATATATACATATAAAACCAAAAATGATATGCATGGGAAAATGTTTGTCATTTTGAAATTAACATAATACATCCTTTATTGAAAGTAAGAAAAACACACAGCTTAACCCTTTACATCAAATCACCTACTGTCCCAGGGTATGAACAATAGGGAAAAGTTCTTGCGTATTACTCTGTAAAAGACTTGTAAACTACAAGCAATTCCTCCACAGTCCAGTTGTTCAACTCAAAGCCCAGTAGTGCAGGGTAAATGCCCATAGCTCTCATCTCTTCGAACCCCTCATCGGTTATAACATTAATCCCCAAATCCTCCAAGGCATTCTCAACCATCACTTTACTGCTTCTCAAAGTCCCTTGAAATATATGCCCTCCTAACACGAAAGTGTTGCTTAATGGCGGGAATGTCATGGGTTCCCAACTTAGGTCCTCACCAGTCAATCTTGCCCTTCTCAATTCTTGACTCTTCTTGATGCTTCTCAATTTTTCCTTTAAAGTTGGTTGATACCCTAAACCAAACCTGTCTCTTTTAGCTATAGGGTAAATAGGACCCACCGGTCCTTGCAATTGTCGTCCTAGCCCTCTACCAATTTTTGCCCCTCTTCCAATGGTCAGTTTGAGTCCCATTTTGGTGCAGTTTGACAATCTAGGATTTGGGATCCTCTTGCCTTCGGCCACAAACGTTGCATTAACAAAATCCAATGATATGAAAAAACACTTGAAAGCTTGTTCTTCCACTTCAACGTATGGAGCCGTAGTAAAAAATGAAGCGATAATATCTTCTTCAGCGTTAATGCATATAAGCCTCCCATCAATTGAAAATTTTATCTTTTGATGCAAAGTTGGCGGAACCGCGCCGACCTGATGAATCTAGGGCCTTCCCAACAAGCAATTGTATGTAGGCATGATGTCCATCACAAGAAACTCCACTTCATATATCGTTAGACCAATAGTCAGAGTAATATCAATCTTGTTTAACACTTCTCTTTTTGTTCCATCAAAAGCTTGAACCATACTTTGATAGCTTCTCATCAGAGTAATATCAACGTTGAACCGTTGTCTATCAGTACTCTAGATAAAACACGTCCTTTACACCTGACAGTGATGTGTAGAGCCTTATGACTTCCAATCATCCCCGAATGGATCTCATCTTCAGAAAAAGATAGAAAGTTATCGGCTTGTATGTTGGCAACTAGTCGGTCCAGCTTTTCTGTAGGTAATTCTTTCGAGACAAAGGTCTGGTTCAAAACCTTTAACAGGGCATTGCGATGAGCCTTTGAATTCAGAAGAAGTGATAGGACAGAAATACGGGCATGCAGCTTGTATAATTTTTCAACAATATTGTATTCACTATGTTTCAAGAACTTTAAAAATTCCGCTGCTTCATTTTTCGTTATCGGCTCATTGACAACGGGATCATCTTCTTTTATCTGCATGTCAATACTTTTTCCTTTCTCAGCAACAATCTTCTTTTCCAGTTCTTTTTAATAATATCTGCCACTCTTGGTCATGTGTCCTACTTCGTCTATTTTCTTCTTGTTCCTTTACCACCTCTCCTATTTGACAAGTATATCTCCAGGGCACTTGTTTATTATCTTTGTATGGGAACGGAGATGGAGGTGTAATAATCACCTTTTGAGATACTTTCTCACTCACTCGATTCTTAGGAGTAATAATAAGAGGACAACTAGCACTGTATACCCCTTTGGACGATCCCTCTGAAGCACAGATTTCTGCTTCTTCTTTTTTAGCCACTTCTTTAAAGAATTCAATTTCTTTATTGTCCATCATCTCTTGCACCAGCTCTAAGAAATCCGGACACTGTTGTATATTCTGTCCTGTACAACTATGGTAGTGGCACACCTCTTCATTGTTATACTAGTCACCTGACAGACTGGGCTTCAACAATCCCGCTTTAACCATTTGGCACCATACCCAAGACATGGGTGATACCACCTCACTAACCTTCTTTATAATCCTCCTTCCCTTTTCCTCGATAACTGCATTAATCCCTGCTCATGCATGATTGGGCAATAGATTTTAGGCTACATTCGGTTGTTCACTGTCACCAAAATTGATGACATTCCTTTTTCTCAATGCTTGGACGACCCTTTGAACGCAGTGCAATTTTTGATAGAATATCCAGGATTCCCTGCATGGTATTCACATTTCACACTAGCATTGTACCATTTGGGATATGGGGTTGTATAGGTGGTATATGATACAGTAAAACCACATGTCATTCGTATAACTCATTAAATAAATCCTTATAGGTCATCGAAATTGGATCGAATTGAGGCCCCTCTCTTATTGGATCCCTTGCCCCCTGTCTATTGTTATTTTGGCGTGGCGCTATTGTCCCCTGAGGTCGGGACACTGTGATGTTATGGGAATCATATTGCCTTACGTTGCTGACTTCGTTTTCCTTCTTCCTCATCAGAGGTTTCTTGTTGGACTCTCCTCCCTCAAGCTTCCCATTTTTTATCGCCATTTCAATTATTTCTCTCGCTGTAACTATATCAGCAAGACTTCGAGAACAATTACCAATAAAGTGCGAGAAAAATGAGCCTTCAAGGTATTAACAAAGAGCAGGTTCGTTTTCTCCTCTACCAATGGTGGGTGGACTTGAACTGCTACTTTCCTCCACGTCTGAGCATATTGTCTAAAGCTTTCATTATGCTTCTTCTCCATTGCTTGCAACGCCATTCGGTTAGGCCTGACATCCTTCACATGTTTATACTGGTCAAGAAATGATTTGGCCAGATCTTTCCATGACTTAACAATAGCCCCTTCTTAGTTGATTGTACCACCGCAGTGCTGAACCTACTAAGCTTTCTTGGAAACAGTGGATCAATAGTTGATCATCCCCTACGTACCCAGTTATTTACCTATAAAACATTGTAATATGGGCAGAAGGGCATTTGGTACCATTATATTTCTCAAAGTCAGGAGTCTTAAACTTCGGAGGTAGGACCAAATCGGGGACTAAACTTAACTCTTTAGCGTCAAGTCCGTACAAACTGGTATCTTCTTTCAAAGCTTCGACCTCGCTGGCTAATTGTTTATATTGTTCTTACAATAGCTTGTTTTCATTCTTCTTTGCTTTTTTTATCAAGGTCCGGGACCTGGTGATATAGATTTTCTTCGGGATGTGAACCAGATCCCGGTTGCAGATTCTCAAAGGCACCGACAGGGTTTATGTGTACTTTGGTAGGGACAGTCGTTCCTTGGATATTCTGAGACTGTAACGGGGTGAACCCTGGAGGATAAAGTGCGTCTTCAGTTCTTTGCTCAGGGAACTTTCCATGTTCCGGATTTCTCTCTCCCAACATACATGCAAACTTAGAGAGCATAGCCATTTGAGCGTTGATCATGTCTTCTTGTATTTTCTTTAAATTTTCCTGCAACTCCAGCTGAGTTTTTTCAATTTGAATAACCTTATCTTTCATTGCTCTATTTCTTGTGTTGTATGGATGCTTGGAAGGTCCTAGTATTTCTCTGTCACAAAGTTTTTTATTAATGTCTATATTATGAAATATATGATTATGAATGAATAAAGTGTGGTGTAAGGAAAATAAAAAATGCATTGCAAAAAAATAATAAAGTGATGCATATGCAAAATGCAGGGTGTTGATCCTGGAGCGATTCCTTAGAACAACTCTTTATATTAGGAAACGATGTTCGATTACAAGGTTGAAACATATCACAGATAAATATGCATTGTTTCTCCTATTTCTTGTACAAGTGCTAACAATTCCATAATCTTCTGGTTTTCATCAGCCTCAGGATCCAGTTCTTCGCCTACAGCAACAGCTTCTTGAGATAGGTCGACCAAATACTGCACGATCCCCCGAGCATGTCCTAAGTAACAAGCAATAAGGTCCTCTCCTCATTTGACTCTCGCCTGAGCTTGCTCCCATCGAAATCGCCACTGAACATCCCCCTCATAAGGGACTATTGATAACTCACTTGATTGTCTCTGGAAGTCCTGAACCATTGCTTCTATCTCACTTACTCGCCTCTTCAGATTTTCGACTTCTCCACGGCTCGAGCTACCTTCTCGGCTCCGGTACTGTCGTAATGCAGCTTCTAAACTCGAGATCTTCCTCTTCAGCTTCTCGTTCTAAGCTTGACCTTCTTATAATCGCTGCTCTAAACAACTCCTTTCTTTTGACAAACTTCTAACCTGATGCCTACTTTGCTTAAGCTCTTCTTGACTCTCCCCGGTAGCTCTCTTCAAGCTCGCCACCTCATGTCTCCACTCAATAGATGATTTGCTGGAGCTGGAAGTTGTCCGATCTTTCACCATTCGCTGATAAGTTAATTGAAGATCATCAAAATCTAGCCGCAATTGCTTCTCCATTTTTTCAATTCGATCCGCTCTACTTTTTTGAATATTGATCTCCAACCCTTTCTGATACACCTTATCTTCCAGCTTTTGCAAAGTCGTTCTCCACTGTCTCCTTTCTGCCTCGAAATTACGCTTGGCTAACTCTAATGGAGATAGTACTATCCTCAAATGCTCTTCTATAGGTTGAATGTTTTCAGGGTTCACCATCGAGATATTATCGTTAATTCGACTGTTTTTCTACTGCTCGTATTATGGTGATAATTCAAGATCATCGATAAATAGATTTATACGATGGGTTTGCTTCCAAGCCTCGGTAACCCCCTTGACTTTGTTCTTATACTAAACTCATTTGAATGCAAAATTTGATCCCGACCCCAGGTGGCTGGAATAAATTGCCTTGACCCATACTGTCTGGAGACTAAAAGAGGTACATACCCGACAGAGCCCCAGATACTTGGCAGGGGAACCCAATCTCGCTCTACACATCTGTACAGTATATCTGAAACGACATTCCACGAAGCTCGCCACAAAATATCACTATCTCTGATATCCTTAAAGATTATCATCCATTTTTCTTCGGTGAAGCCTCCAGCCATTCTTTAGAAAGAAAATTCTTCAAAGGTGAAAATCCGTCCAAAAACACTCGTCCCGGTGCCATTTCCACGTGCTTGAAATGACTAAGGATCTATACTAGCAGTAGGGGCGCACACCCTATAAAGTATATGTCGTAACCAGTTTTCGTCCGAGCACAAATTTTTTACTCGGCAGAAAAATAATGTGGATAAAAAATAATTAAAAAAATAGTTTGGGAGTCGCCATCGGCCTTTTGGGTCAGGTAGGTCGAATACCTAAAAATTACCTTTTAAAAGAGTTTTTTAAGAAAAAATCAGTTAAAAGATAAACTGATCTTTGTTTAACCAAAAATTCGTTCTTTTTAGAAATAAAAAGGGATTCGTGGTCGGTTACGTTTAGGGAAGGATTAGCACCCCTACAACGCCCAAAATTGGTACTTATTAATTATAAATTGTCTCTATTATTGGAAATTTAAAAAAAATATTTAATTCATAATCTTGTTATTTCAAATTTATTAATATAATTTTAAGAAAAAATATTAGTGTCTATATATATTTTTATTTTTATAAATAAAATATTTATTTACTTAGAAATATCAGAAAATGACTTCTAGGTACTTTAAGACAGCCCATTTCTTAATATTAAAAAATAAATAAATATTAATAAAACATTAATATATATATATATATAATAAAATATTTATTTATTAAAAATATCAGAAAATAGACATCCAGTTGCTTTAAGACTGCCCTTTCTTAAGATTAAAAATAAATAAATATTACGCAATTATTATATGGTATTTCATATAAATATTAGTGAATAAAATATAAATAATAACAAACAAATAATAAAGTACTAATTTAAACATATTGAAAAATAATGACAATATAGAATAGAATAAATTGTATTAAATAATGACTAAAATAGTATTTAATAATGGCTAAAATAAAAGGAATTAAAAATATATCAACACACTTAATGTTATATAAATAATAAAATACCATGGATAAGTATAAGAAAAGTAAACGAGTTAATAGAATAATAAAAGAGATTATATTTAATTAATATCTATAATAAAGTCAAATAATATTAATTTCTATTATGATTAAAAATAGATAGAATGAAAAGTAAATTTAAGATATCAATTATAAATAAATGAAAAGAAAAATAAAGTATGGAAAAAAAATAAAGTCAAAGACACAAACATTAAGATTACAACTAATTAAGGAAAATGAAATATTAAAGGCAAATTTATAGTGAATAGCTAATTGACAACTATTTTGAGAAAGTTTTTAAATAACAAATAATTGAAATTAAAACAATTAAATTGTAAATATATAAAATTCATAGTAAAAAATGATAATTATAAAAATTAGTGGTTAAATTATAAAATATCAAAGTTTAATGGATATAATTCGAAATACTATGAAATCTAAATATTAATAATGTAATTTAACCATAATAAATTAATTCGTGATTAAAATAAATATTATTAAACCCTAAGGGACTAAACAAGATATTTACCCTAATATATATATATATATATATATGATGTTAATGACTAAATTATAAATAAAATAAAATTGAAAAATCAATTTAAAACATATATAAATTAATTTCAGTGACCAAATTGTAAAGATACAAACATAGAGAGGTTGCGAAAAAGGTTTTACCCTTGAGGGTAATTAAAGAAACGCCCCTCATCAAAACGGCGTCGTTTTGATAAGGGTATTAATACCCTTTAAACCGGCCTCTTTAGGCCATTTCTTCTCATTTTCTATTTTGCTTCTCCCTCTAAAGAGAGAGAAGCTCTCATTTTCTTTTGCCTGAGGAGAAATTCGGCCACCGTTGGCCACCGTTTTCGATGCCGATTGCCGCCGCCGGCCACCTTGAGCGGTAGCCGGAACTCCAAAAATACCCCAAAATATAGATCTCGTCATCCTCAGGACGAATCCGACCCCTTTTTCCCTTAAACAACCCCAAAATTACCTACATCTACAGAAATACCCACGGTATTTTGGTGGCGTATGGAGGCTCCGACGACGGTGTAGTTTCCTCGGTGGTAAGTTTTCTCCATTTCTTCTCTCTTTCTTTTCTGTTTTCTATCGGTGGTTGTTGTGGGTTTGTCCTCCTTTTTGGTTACTGTCGTGGTTTGTTTCCTTCTGTTCTCTGTGTCCCTCTTGTTGCTCTCTTTTTCTTTTCTTTTTTACAGGTTTGGTGGCTTTATAGCCACCATGGTGATGGCCTCGGACCAGTCTAAAAGGGGCTCTTTGGTGAGTCACCAGACTATGGTGGTGACTCACCATAGAGTTGTAGCGTGGAGGGGCAGCTGGATCTTCTGGAGCGTTCTGTTGAAGCGGTGGCAGCAGCTTCCTGAGGCAGCGGGGTGGTGGCAGCAAGGGAAGCGGCGACCTGGCCCTAGGGTGATGATACCCTAGGGTTTCCTCTGGCACATCTGGGGACCGTTGGATCAAGGCCAGATCCAACGGTTGAGAAGAAATGCGGCTGAGAGATTATACTGAAACCCTAAGAGGGTTTAGGGTTTATTATTAGGTTTGGGTCAGTCTGGTTTGTAATCGTGCCTATGGTTTCGGGCCTGCAATGTATTAAAATTAATTAATTATTTAATAATTATAATATAATAATAATATTAAAATAAAATAATAATAATAAATAAAACAAATGAAATAAAAAAACTAGTGTCTTCAACTGTCCCTCTTTGTTCATTCTTGTGTTAACGAGAATAGGGCAAAGACGAAAAGACAATAAGTTTTTTTTCATTTGACTTCATTTGATTATGATGGAAATGTTGAACAAGTTCTTCTTCTTTGGGATTAGTTCTTCTCATTATGAACTATTCCACTGGGGATGACAATTTATTTCCATTTATGATGTAATCTAACAAAAAGTTGAACAAATTCTTCTCATTATGAACTTCTCATTCTTTTTCAGATGATTTATTCTCATTAGGAACTCATTCTAGAAATGCTGATCTTCAAAAGAGGTATTGTTAATTCAGCTTCATATGTGATGAATTAAATTAAGGTTGAACAAGTTCTTCTCATTATTCAGATGAGTTCTTCTCATTATGAATACTTCTGAAAATATTGATGTTGATCTATCTCCTTCTGTGATAGAGTCATACAAAGGTTGAACAAGCTCTTCTCATTATGAACTTCTTCTTCTTCTTCAGATAAGTTCTTCTCATTATGAATTTTCTCTGGAAAAGCTAATCCATCGAGTGATGAATTAAAGCAAATTGTTGAACAAATTCTTCTTATTATGAACTTCTTCTTCCTTCTTCAGTTAAGTTCTTCTCATTATGAACTCTAACTGGCAATGATAATCCATCGAGTGATGAATTAAAGCAAAAGGTTAAAAAAATTCTTCTTATTATGAACTTCTTCTTCCTTCTTCAGATAAGTTCTTCTCATTATGAACTCTACCTGGCACTGCTGATCCACCGAGTGATGAATTCAAGCAAAAGGTTGAACAAGTTCTTCTCATTATGAACTTCTTCTTCTTTCTTCAGATAAGTTCTTCTCATTATGAACTCTACCTGGCAATACTGATCCATCGAATGATAAATTTAAGCAAAAAGTTGAACAAGTTCTTCTCATTATGAACTTCTTCTTCCTTCTTCAGATGATTTCTTCTCATTATGAACTCTTCTGGAAATGTTGATCGATTGAATGATGGATTCAAATCTTTGCTAAAATCTTTGAAGTTCCTGTCAAATATTCAACAAGGATAAAATGAATGAAAATGCCCCTATTTGCAAATATCTAGATATGATGCATGAATGTTAAGTTCATCTTTATTTGATTCAAAGTGTGAACTCGTCTTTCTTCAATTGGTCAAAATGTCATTTCAAACTGCATTTCTGATTTGGGAGAGAAATCTTTGTGTCTTCTTTGCTTCATTTAAGTCTCAGAAGAAATGTTTCATTTATGGAACTCTTGCCGTAATCAAAATTATGACCTTGATGCCCCATTTTTATCTTTGATAACATCAGCTTTCTTTATCTGGACTTGTGTAGAAATTCAATAAAACTTTCATCTTTGAAAAGAGAATCTATCATCTTTGGAGAGGAAATCTATCATCTTTGGAGAGAAAATATATCATCTTTAGAAAGTGTAAATGTAGACATGTCATTCTCAGCAGGGATTAATTAGGAGAAGAATGTTTGTTCTGATTTGACTCTTGCAACACATTATAAGGAGGATTTATCCTAATTCCTTTCATGTTTCCATATCTAATTGGATCTCTAACAAGGAAACTTGTCATTCAACTTTAGTTGGCTCCACTAGTTTCTTGTTGTAAAACATTTGATAACACGTTCATCATTTCTTGTGATTCACGCCCAAATTTCTTAATCAAATGAAGCTTTTTGCATAGTGTTCAAAGCTTTTGTATGATGTCACAAGACCACTTGAGAACAAAACTTAGTGGGGATACAAGTGAGATATTGGTATGACCAAAAAGTTGCTCAAATTCACGATATATGCTAGTGCTGAGTTGAATAAGAGATACCAATTGATCTTGATATCATCTCGGGAAAAGGCAAGTGTGATACTGATCACGTTTTCTTTCGTAATGAGCATTGTAGGAAGTATAAACATATCAGCTATAGGATCCATGTACAGAACGATATCCATGGAATTCTTGCCACTGGAATGAAAAGCACATGATAAAACCAAATGGATGAAAACTCAGTTCAACCTGGCTGGAAATGACAACCCCAGTAACAACGGGAATAAGGGTAATATATATAAGTCAAGCCTCCCTCTTCAATGATATCAAGTAAGCAAAACTGATGTGAAAAACAATTTTGTAGCCTCAACAGCATGATTGAAACTAATTGTCAGGAATCTCAAAGAAATATTTCCAATCGTTACTGATACACAAAGGACTAAATTCAAAGCTGAGATTTTGAGGAATTGGACCCTGGATCGAATAGTCTGCCTGGGGACCATCTTCATCTATGCAACCGTGATGTAGCTTAAAGAACACGCTGTTATATGACACATGGTTAAGAAGATTGGGTATTTGAAACCATACTTGCTGAATAGATATTTGTTCAACAACATGATCATAATTTAACTGCTTGATGAACTAAGTAATTATGTATAGTCAGCTCGACTGTCACTGTTTCACTATTTTCATTCTTCATATCTTTCTATTTCATTAGAAATTTTTGCTCAAATCAATGATCTTTAACACATAATGATGTGGGCCTTCAGTATGCCCCCAACATTTGCTGATATGAACGTTCAAAATGTTATTCCAATTTCTGATTGAAATGGGCTTTCAGCATGCCTCAGCATTTGTTGACGTGAATATTCAAAACATGTCAATATTCCTGATTATGATTGAAATGGGTTTTCAGCATACCCCAACATTTGCTTCTTGTTGTTATGAGCTTTTAAAATGCCCAAATATTCATACTGACGGAGGCCCTCAGAATGCCCCACATGAATCATTTCTGTCTGAAATGGGCTTTCGATATGCCCCAACATTTG
The DNA here is from genome assembly GCF_006381635.1 of Hibiscus syriacus. NCBI lineage: Eukaryota > Viridiplantae > Streptophyta > Magnoliopsida > Malvales > Malvaceae > Hibiscus > Hibiscus syriacus. The sequence continues at coordinate 1,179,458 of NW_024062846.1, read as the reverse complement.
CTAATACAAACGTTCAAAATATATCAATATTCCTGATTCTGATTGAAATGGGCTTTCAGCATGCCCCATATGGATCTGTCTGAAGTAACCTTCAAAATGCCCTAACATTGTAATTTTGGTTTACTTTCAATGTCTGTTTGATGGGAATATCATGATCCCTACGAGGTCCAATTTTGACAATGCACTGTTATGGGTACTGGTGATCTTTACACAAATCTGTCAATCTTGAATGCTCTCATTCTGGTGTCATTAAACAGCAGTTGTCAAGTAACTTGAGGAATTCTCTTCATTTTGTCATAAACTTATGAAGTGCTCAATCATTCTTACAGAAACGTCTGAGATATGTGTCTCTTTTGAATGAAGTGCCCATTTTTTAGATCTGAAGGGATCTTAGTCGGACAAAGTGATATAAATCGCTTGGTAATTCATTCCAGGCTAACACAGTGAACCTTGTTTTCAGTGAAGGCTATTTTTGGAATATACTTTTTCATGCAACATGTTGATTCTGATAACTACTCATCTGATTATGAAGAGATCTTTCAAGATGATTTCACAGATATTGATAGTTCTTCTAATACGGAGGAAATCCTGAATTTTTATTCTGATAAGGAGAATAAACTGTAATACTTGACGAAAATGGGGTACTCATAGGCTGAGGCTTCAATATCCATGGAGAGATGTGGTCTGGATTCATCAATTGCAGAGTTGACAGATTTTATATATGCTGCTCAAATGGTTAAGGCTGCTGACAGTCTTCTTCCGGTAGAAGATAGGAAACCATTATGCAATGTACCCAATTACAAGAAAAGGTAAAACTCGGGCTATGATTTTTGTAAACGAAGAAATAGAGGAAGCTTAAAAAAAGCTTCTCAATGAAGACGATCATGCCGTTCATCTTTCAACTCCAATGATGGGTTTTGAGGTTCTCACCGAACCCGATCAGATAACTCAAAGAATACTTCTAGAAGATGCTATTGGGCCTCCTTATTTCCACTTCGAGAATGTGGTACTTGCTCCAGTTGGTGTTTGGACCGAAATATCATGGTACTTATACAATGTAGAGCCAGAATTTGTAGATTCGAAGTATTTTTGTGTTACTGCACGGAAAAGGGCTATATTCATAATTTGCCAATTGAGAACAGATTTCCTCTTATTCTGATTTCTCCACGCACCATACATGATGCTTTTCTATTGACAAAATGGTGGCCTTCCTGGGATCCACGAACAAGGTTAAACTGTTTACAAACATGTACAGGAAGTGCCAAATTGATAGAAAGGATCCACAATGCTCTTGAAACTTGTGATGATGAGCCATCTTCGAGTGTCCATAAGTATGGTCTTGATGAGTGCAGAAAATGGAATCTGTCATGGGTTGGAAGGAATAAAATTGTTCCACTTGAACCTGATGAGGTGGAAATGCTTCTAGGTTTCCCTAAAAAACATACACGAGGAGAAGGATATGCTAGAGACATATTCTCCGGTGATATCAATGTCCTGTCTTTTTTTCTGGGATCAGTGATGCAGAGGTTGTCTTCTACTGTCTTAGTATACCTTTGAAAATAGATGCGCAAGTACTGAATGGTGATCAGTTGGAGCAATTGATGAGTAGATTTGGTGAATTCAACCTTGTTGTCGGTGACATCTAGTGTAACAACCTTTACCAGAAGAAATAAACATCATCAGGATGAACTAGAAGATTTTTGTTGGTGCATTTCCTTGCAATGACTGCTACAACGACTGTCTTTTTTGCTGCTCTGACACACGCACTGCCATATCCTGCTCTTCTCGAACCATGGAAAGGTTTGGCTGATAATAAAACTGGTTATCTCAACTTTTAGAATCCTGTAACCAATGTTACCCCATATGAAAGGCCTATAAGAGTGGATTCTATCCCAATGTCTTATTCTGCACCATAAGTTCTCAAATTCAGGTTCAACAATCTTCTGAAGAACATAATGGATATAATATTGACAAAGAAAATGATCGGCATAGAAAAGGTCGTAATGATGTATGTATCAAGACTGAACCAATATCACTGTATAACCAAAGTGCAAGTAGTGACTTGTTCATTCCCATAATACACCTTAATGGGAATTATGACTCTGTGATTGGAGAATATGATAGAGATGTGGATTGATGGTTGGGGAAAATAATTTGTCTGGCAATGTTTATCGTCATCAGCATGAGATAAGTGATAATCTTTCTTGATGGATTGCTAACGATATCACAGGAGAGCATCACAAGTTCAATTCTCCAGACTTTCTGGCTTCTTGGACCCCTTGCCTTCAATAATGTGAAATGCTTCATCTTTTTGGCATCACTTTCTACAATAGAAGTAGAATAAGCAGCAACTTGCTTCAAGGACCTTCCTCATTTGAGACTGTCCTGTTTGAAAATATTTTTTCTCCTTTCTTTATCAAAGAATGAAAGAATTTTGTAAAATATTGCCTATCACAGGTTCAGAATAGAATCAAATAATAAGACATAAAATTAATGAATATCAAATAAATCAACTACTCTTTTAAATCATTCAAAAATCATAGTCCTATGGCAAGTGTCAAAACTATTGACTGATTTAAGGTGTAAGTCGATTCTGGTAAAGTAAGGTCTCTCAGGTTGGTCAAGCATATATGTCTTCTTTGAGCTTCTACTATCTTGAAGAAAGGGGTTGTTATGCTCATCTGATGGAGATATTTCTTAGTTCCAGAATCTCAGGAACATCTTTGGGATGTGCGGTGCTTTATCAAGAGCTTAAGATTGTCTCTTATGTTGTTGTTGCACCATTCAATATTCGAGCCGCCTTTTCAGGTTTTCAACTCGAATCCTCCTTTGGTTCCAAGATGATATTTAAATATTTACATCTTGAACCCCCTTTTTATCATTTTTCATATCATGCATTAAAGATTTAAAAAATTATTTTGTAAATAAAAATCAATCCTGAGAGGCAGAATAAAATCTGAAGATAGTCCATTTCATATAGAAATCCATGTATGATTAGAATGGACTTTTCAGGTACGTAACGTAGGCCATGGCTTATGGTTATGAAAGAAAGGGATAAAAAGGCTCAAACAAGTGTTTAAGGGTAATTAAACCAAGGATCAATTCTGATGCCTTTAATCTTGCCTTGCTTGACTTGGATCTGCTTTGCTGGGGGTTTTTCCATAAGATTTATTCATCTCCATCATTTCTTGTGTTTCTTGTTGAATATGAATCTTTGAACTTATTGCACTTGATCAACCTTGTAGCTTTGGGCTCAATGATTCACCCATCTTGATTCAATTTTTTTTTCTTTCCTTTTTTCCTTTTTCCTTTTTCCCTTTTTTTTGAATGAGTATATGACTCCAATTGCTTTGAGAACCTCCTTTTCCTCTTGTATTTCGAAAATTCTTTCGTTATTCTTGAATGGATTGATCTTCAAGCACTTTGTATTTGATCTAACTTGTAGTTCAAAACTCTCTTCATTTCATGAAGATTTGTCTTCGTAATAAAGCTGGATTAACGATCTTCACTTTGCCCCCCCCAATGTGGAGGGTGATCCTTGGTTAGGGTTGAATCAGAAAAAATATTATAGGCTCAAAAGGGGACAACAAGGGATATATATATACATATATTTAAAAGGATAAATGAAACAATGTCGTTCGTCATCTCATACACAAAAGCCTTTGTAAAAAAAATGTATCCCCAGGGGGGAATGAATATTCAAGATTAATCTTTATTTATATGAAAATAATGTAATTAATGCATGATATATATTTATTTCAATCAATCCTTTTTTTTCTTCTTTGAGTATGCCCCAATCACTCGAGATTATCTTTGATAATTTGATCCATGATGCCTCATCTCGTCTCTTCTTGCAGGAAGATTCACAGATAATTGAAAGTTTGGTTCTATTGAGGTCATTTGGTTTATGATGATTTTGTATTTGGAAGGACAAAGGTGTGACTTTGGAAGTCATGTATATGGTGGAAGGTAATATCATCAATCAACTCTACCCGAGAAGGTAAACATCTGGAGTTGGTGTCTCAAAAACAGGTAGAGATATTTCTTCAGAATCTCAGATAATTGTAGTGTCAGGATTTGGTTTTGGTAAGGATCGGGTAATTGGCATTGGATGGGATATGGAAGATTTAATTTTACCACTTGCCAAAGATCTATAATTCTTGAAAAATTAAAAGAATCAAGAATTTCAAGATTAAAATTTAATTCTTTGTTCATAACCATAAAAGCAACACAAGTTTATTTATTGCACACAAGGCGGAGAAAGGAACAAAAAACATGTTCAAACAAGATGCTGAAAATAGAAAGTACTACAGTGGTAGATAACAACTTCCACTTGTTTATTCAGCTTGCATCTATCATTCCTCGAATGTTGGGTGTGTACTTGGCCCAGGATTTTTATCTTTATTTGCCCCCCATTCCTTGATCGTTTCTTGTGTCAAGACTCCCTTGTCAACAAGCGACTCTATTTCTTTTAACAATGACCAACAATTCCCTGTTGAATGCCTAGATATCCCCAAGTGAAAATTACAGAAACTATTATGATCATAGCAATGGGCATAAGGATTTGGTGCCACTTTCACCAATCTTGGTGTAATTTATTGACTTTTAACCAAATAAGGGTACAGATCTGAGATAGATTCTTGAAACATCTTCAGATTTTTTCTCGCTCGAGAGATTATTACTTTCTTTGATCGTTCTGAACGAATAAATGCTCTCCTGTGATCGGGGTTCTGGAAGCTCATTTCATCTACAACCAGATTCCTTAAGTTGCCCCTTGCCTTACTAGTTTTCGGAAAATATGATATAGGTATCTAATGTGTCTTCTGGGTTAGATCTGCTCCATTCTTTCTTAGATCTATAGGCCAATCTCGAATTACATCCATGGGAGTCTTTTGATTTATTTTCCCATTTTCTTGCGCCCGATATTCTTCGCAGGATATGGTCACATTAGTCTTTCTTGAAGTAACGATTTATGGGCATTGAACCTTAACCCCTTCTTTTATCTTGCATTTTTAAATTGCTTGCTCTAAAGGATCTTCAAAATTTCCTTCAATGTTACCAGGAACCTTAGCTGAACAATTTGGAATTCCAGTTTGATTTATCCAAGGAATCTTCTTATATGTTCAATTCTCGTTTGTAGGCCACTGTGGTTGATCAAGTTATGGAGTAGTTAATCTGGCTGAGAGCATTTTCGGATGTAATTGTTCACCTAAACAGTGGAAAGGAGGAAATTGAAAACTCTTCACATTCTTTTTCTTCTTGATCAACCTTTGACCCTTTTCTATATCCCTTTTCTTTGGGTAAAACTTATCTCTCACAAGTGAACTTTTTCTATTCATTGATTCTTCATTCACCATTAATTCATTCATGCCCATCGGGACCAAATCTTAAAGCTGTCCTGAATTACCATGCTCTTTAATAGGTTCTTGATCATCAGACACTATCACGTCGAACTCATTATCATTCAAAACCTCATTCATAGCCTTCACAGTGGGATCCTCTAAAGGCCTCCCTCCATAGATCATATCATTCATCATGCTCATTAACATGGTCATTTGTTCTGTTGAATCAGCCTGGAACTTTTTTGCATGATGAGTCATTTCTTGTTGATTCTTGATAAGTTGCTCTTGCAATTTCTCGATTCTACCAACCCTTGCTAGAATCTCATTCATGGCTATTATCCCTCTTTAGGAATACCAAGTTAGCTCCCCTTTGATTTCAAAAATTATGTCATGGAATTCTCCACGAATTATTCTAATTGTCATGATTAAATGCATGTAGAATAGTTTGAAATAAAATGTAATTATGCAAATATGCAAATGCAAAAATGAAAATATAAATATAAACTTAAAAATGAAAAAATGCAAAATGCAAATGTAAATATGTGAATGTAACAATAAAAATGCAAATTGTGTAATACAAAAGTAAACATAAAAGTATAAATGAAAATGCAAAGATGCAAAATGCAAATGCATGTATGAAAAGGTGTTACTCAAGAGTGATCATCTTAGAACAGATTTCATTGAACACAAAAGTTTTTGTGCATCAAACAAAACTTTTACATGTAGGGGACACCTTTCAGTCCTATCTAAAACTTTACATATAGGGGATAACTTTCCCTCCTAACTTCTCTAAAGCCAAGTTAGTTTCTATTCATGCTCAACAATTGAATTATCAGTCTGCTTTAATTCTCTCGCGAAGCCAGCTATGTCCACCAGCTTATGAGCCACATTATTTGCTTGAGCAGCAGCTTTATTCATGATATTGTCTTTTTCCTTCATCTTCCGTGTCAATTCTCGGAGTTGTGAACAATGTTGCTCATTTTTTCTTGTGACGGAATCTTTATGTTCAAGAAGTTCTCGTACAAGATTCCCATAATCATCTAAACATTTCTTCAATGTCTTGTTCTTAGCTCTAGTGGCTTTTAATTCAGTATCAATCTCAAGCTGATGAATCTGATATAATGCTTCCATGTTGGTCATAGCACTATTCAACATTTGATTTTTAGCTTGACATTTTCCCAATTCAATGACATTTATATTGCGTCTTTCCTCTGCAACTCGTAAATCATGAGAAAGCTTCTTGTTTCGACCTTCATGTATATTACAATTCTTTTTCAGTTTGGTGACCCCTGTTATCCACTCTTCTGGGGTATCTCCTATGCCAGCATTTTGAAAAGCTTGACTGATCTTTTGGAAATCTTCATGCATGGTTTCCACTTCTGTGCTCAATTTCTTGTTTTGGTTATTCAAGTCCTTAAAATAACATGCTTGAGTTTCATAAAAACCTCCTCTACTCTGAATGCCCTGACTGATACTCTTACTATAGACTGCTTTTAGTATCAATCTGGCAGGATCTTTGTGTGCATTGCTTGCTTCTATCCTCGGAGTTTCCTCAGGATGTCTTTCCTTGGCCGCATCATATTTTGTTTGATCATAAAACTTTTTGTCCATTTACGATTTCTTTCCAATTTGATGAACAGTCTTTCAAGTCAACGCCTTTTGGTTATGCCATGATCATGTAATGCAGGCACAAAACAAAAGAAATCAATATAAACAAGTTAAAACAAAACAAAATCTATGAAAAATAAAAATGAGAAAGGAAATAAATAAATTGGTAAGTACCAAATAATGAAAAGAAAATATTCTACCTATCATGGTATATAATATATCATAACCTCATGCTTTCTAGTTCCATGCTTTGTTTGGAAAAATTAACCTAACAGCATGATTACTAGTTCGTAGGCATTTATTCAGAGAGAAAAATAATAAATTAAATAAATTAAAAGCTAGAGCTTATTTCTCCTTTGTGTACACCTATGGACAGGGTTTCATTACTTCTTAGATCAGGTGAATTTCTAGGGTTTATTATATGTAGGGTTTCAGTTCTAAGAGTAAAGGTACTCGAACTGTCCTTGTCGGTGCCCCCTTGGGCTGCCAAACACTCAATCCTAGTCCATTACAGACTTAAGCGGATCGAGTTCAATTCGAGGGGATACATTTCCCTATGCCTGACACGGAGAATAAATTCTCACGAAGATATAGAGCATATGAACCCCAAAAGCTACTTACTAGGTCTAACACGGAGAATAAATTCTCACGAAGACGTCGCTTTCACTTCCACTTAAAAGGGACAAGCTTGATTATAAAGCTTATTTTATGCAAATGCAAGTGATGTGTGTGAGGAGAAATATTCAACCCTCTGACAAACAAATAATATGAAATTTAAATAAAATAAAAATATTAATAAAAATAATATACATATAAATATTATGAAAATAATAAGTAATAAAAATTTTGAAAGAAAATAATTAAAAATTAAATAAATGTGAATTTTTAATTTCTAATTGATAGAGACAATTTATAATTGATTTTAAAGTTTGACCAGTCCCCAGCGGAGTCGCCAAGCTGTCGTAACCAGTTTTCGTCTGGGCACAAATTTTTTACTCGGCGGGAAAAATAATGTGGATAAAAAATAATTAAAAAATGGTTTGGGAGTCGCCATCGGCCTTTTGGGTCAGGTAGGTCGAATACCTAAAAATTACCTTTTAAAAGAGTTTTTTAAGAAAACATCAGTTAAAAGATAAACTGATCTTTGTTTAACCAAAAAATTGTTCTTTTTAGAAATAAAAAGGGATTCGTGGTCGGTTACGTTTAGGGAAGGATTAGCACCCCTACAACGCCCAAAATTGGAACTTATTAATTATAAATTGTCTCTATTATTGGAAATTTAAAAACATATATTTAATTCATAATCTTGTTATTTCAAATTTATTAATATAATTTTAAGAAAATATATTAGTGTTTATATATATATTTTTTATATATAAATAAAATATTTATTTACTTAGAAATATCAGAAAATGACTTCTAGGTGCTTTAAGACAGCCCATTTCTTAATATTAAAAAAATAAATAAATATTAATAAAACATTAAATATATATATATATATAATAAAATATTTATTTATTAAAAATATCAGAAAATGGACATCCAGTTGCTTTAAGACTGCCCTTTTTTAAGATTAAAAATAAATAAATATTACGCAATTATTATATGGTATTTCATATAAATATTAGTGAATAAAGTATAAATAATAACAAACAAATAAATAAAGTACTAATTTAAACATATTGAAAAATAAATGGCAATATAGAAATAGAATAAAATTGTATTAAATAATGACTAAAATAGTATTTAATAATGGCTAAAATAAAAGGAATTAAAAATATAGTATCAACACACTTAATGTTATATAAATAATAAAATACCATGGATAAGTATAAGAAAAGTAAACGAGTTAATAGAATAAATAAAAGAGATTTATATTTAATTAATATCTATATAATAAAGTCAAATAATATTAATTTCTATTATGATTAAAAATGGATAGAATGAAAATAAATTTAAGATATCAATTATAAATAAATGAAAAGAAAATTAAAGTATGGAAAAAAAATAAAGTCAAAGACACAAACATTAAGATTACAACTAATTAAGGAAAATGAAATATTAAAGGCAAATTTATAGTGAATAGCTAATTGACAACTATTTTGAGAAAGTTTTTAAATAACAAATAATTGAAATTAAAACAATTAAATTGTAAATATATAAAATTCATAGTAAAAAATGATAATTATAAAAATTAGTGGTTAAATTATAAAATATCAAAGTTTAATGGATATAATTCGAAATACTATGAAATCTAAATATTAATAATGTAATTTAACCATAATAAATTAATTCGTGATTAAAATAAATATTATTAAACCCTAAGGGACTAAACAAGATATTTACCCTAATATATATATATATGATGTTAATGACTAAATTATAAATAAAATGAAATTGAAAAATCAATTTAAAACATATATAAATTAGTTTCAGTGACCAAATTGTAAAGACACAAACATAGAGAGGTTGCGGAAAAGGTTTTACCCTTGAGGGTAATTACAGAAACTATACGTTTAATAACCCTAACTTCACTTCTTATATGTTTAAGTCACCCAACTATTCTTTTTTCAAAATTATACTTAACATTTAGTTTTAGTTTTATTTTGATCACCAGTCGTTAAAAAATCAACGATGATGTTGACATATCATCATAAGGTAATGTCACATCATCATTACAAAAACACCATATTAGTAATTTTGTTAATTTTTGTACCGGTGGGTGATCAAATTAAAATAAAAACATAATGTTATGTATGATTTTGAAAAGAAAATAGTTGAATGACCAAACATAATAGAAATGAAAATTAAGGTAGTTTATTCAAATGAAGCCAACTTGCTAATGTCCTCATAAACGTTCCTTCATTTGTGCACTTGTTAGAAAAATGAAACTAAATCATTCATAATTCATAAAAAATATTTACTTTGATCGTGTCACGTCATGCTAGCCGCACATTTATATCAGATATGATGTGAGCGTTCGATCGAGTAAATTTTTTTAAATTATTCGAGTTAATGGGTCTTATTTGATAACTTAAATTTAATGTGAAATTTTTATGAGTCGAATCAATTTATAAAATTTGTATTGAGTCGAGTTGTTCGACTCTTTGTTTAAAATTAATTATAAATATTTATAATATTATGATATTATTTAATTTCAAGTTAAAAGATCTTTTTATAATCATATACAATTCATATGTATTTTTTTTTATTAATTTTCCATTAGTTATATGCATATATCATAGAGAGTTTAGCGACTCGACTCAAACTTGGAACCAATCATTAATTATTAAAATTTTAAGTTACTATTCAATTTATTTAAGTTCGATTTTATAATTTAGCTCGAATTTTAAAAAAATCCAGCAGAATTTATAATGCTAGAACTCAAAATCAATTCAAATGGCCTGCATCCTCATCACCTAATGTTAAATATAATTTCGGAATATGAAAGAAGATGCGTAAAGTTTTACCGTCTCAGATATCTCAAGAATATAAAAGAAAATGCACATAGTTTAACAGTGAATATATTGCATTACAATTCTCAAAATTTCCATACACAATGCTTTAAAGCTCAAGAAGCCCAAGTTCTCTTTTCAATTACTATTTTTGTTAAGAGTTTCCCTTTAACCCACTTTATTTATCCCTAATTACAGACATAATACAAAATGGGTTTTATAAGAGGCATTTTTCAGTTGCAGAAAAAAATCCAAGCATATAAAACAAACTGGGCTATAATATTACATGCAATTCCATAAAGTCCAGAAGATAGTTGCATAGCTCATTAGAAAATAACACCCTACAATATATTGGCAAGCAGGAGACCAAAACTAGCATTGATGGATAACTGCACTGAATTCACATCAAATACTTCTGCCTCCAACATTTACCGCAAACACACCTATTCAGTACCTCGAACGGCTTCTTACCCTGCATTTTTATACAAACCCTTAATGAGCCTCCAAACATTACATATCAGAGCAACAGAAAATAAGTCCGACCATCAGGGCAGAACCACAACCTTGGAGAGCAGGAAACTGAACGAGAACGAGAACGAGAGTGGGACACAGATCCTGAGCGTGAGCGAGAATAATATCTTCTAGAACTCCTAGGACTTCTACTCCGTCGATACCTTCTGCAGTAAAGATATTATCCACCAGATAAATATTACATCTTTTAAGAGAGCAGAACAAGAAGTTCTTACACAAAGAGTGCATATAGCTAAAATACATAGTTGCCCTGTAAACATCATATATAACTCGACAGAGAATATAATCAACAGCAGTTAAGAGAAAATAATTACACAAAATCCGTTGACGATGGGAAAGAAACAAAAGACGAAGAGAATGCATGATGGTACTAAACTAAGACATAATTTTCTGGATGTCTATTTTGTTTAAACTTCAGGCAGCAACTCCTCTTTTGTATAACAGGCTACTACATCATCCAATATAATCAACAGCAGTTAAGAGAAAATAATTACACAAAATCCGTTGAAGATGGGAAAGAAACAAAAGACGAAGAAGAGAATGCATGATGGTACTAAACTAAGACATAATTTTCTGGATGTCTATTTTGTTTAAACTTCAGGCAGCAACTCCTCTTTTGTATACGAGGCTACTACATCATCTTAATACCTCCAAGTTACCTCATAACAATAAAATAACTGAGGGACAACTCGAAAATTTCATCATCTTTGGTTGGTTTGCAAGGAGACATTATTCTCCTGCAGAAAATATTCATCAGCCATATGGATAGATCATAGAGATAAAAATACTTCAAGATATAACCTTGGAGGAGAGCGACTGAAACTCCTACTGCGGCTGCGATGCCTCTGGCAACTTAATCGACTGGTTTATGTAAGTTTTTCCAGTCTTTGACGCTCCTGCTCTCTCTTCTTAGCCATTTCCACCGCAGTGTCTTTCTTAACTATAGAAGACATCACCTTATCAAACCAATAACAGAACTCCAGAAAACGTGTAACACTACATACACTCTTTTACTCCCAAGTATATTTACAGATAAACTAAATAGCTATATAGGGAAAAAAGTACAATAAGAAAAAGTACACACATACTTTGTTTATTAAACTGTCTGTTCATAATCATTTTTAGCCGCTCTTGAGGAGTTTCTTTCTTCTCTACCGGCCCCTGTTTGGAGGGACCTCCAGAGGCACTTGCTTTTGTTAACTTGGCTAACGTTGGTAATCCACTGACAGAAAGGAAATACAACTGTTAAAATCAAGACAATGCAAAACAATAAACCAAAAACTCAAATAACTCTCACATGACAAATATGATCATATAAGCAAAAATTATGGTGATACCTTACTGTTGGTTTTGACACTTCACTGCTCTTTTCTTTATCAAGAGACACGCCAGATGCAGGATCAACATGAAGTGCCTCAAGTATTTGACCAGAAGATAGCCTGCAGGGAAGGAAAAACATTAGATTCGTCAATGTTCTGTAATACTGGGAAGCATTCACACAAATGCCATTTCAGGAAGAATGTGAGCTTTAGAGGGGAAGCCTCCTTCCGACTCCCTCGTTCCAGTTATGCTGATAACCCTAGGGCAGATATATTTTAAACCAGAAAGGTTTACTTCTATAAGAATCATCAGAATAACTACCATGCGCATGGCGCCTTGAGTATGGTGGAGAATATGAACGTGATCTTGACCTGAATACGAAAATCAATACATAAATTCCATTTATGAGCCTCAAATAAAAGCTTCAACAGAAATCTAGGAAGGATTATACCTCCTAGAACGTGGATAAGCATCATAGGTTGGACTCCGCCTAGACACCCTGTACGTGGAAAAAGATATCAGCAAGTCATGCATGATGTCATACCCAATTCTAGAGTTGAGGAAAAAATGATCGAACCAAAAACCGAACCAAAGTGTTTGGTTGGTTTATGGAATTCAAATTTTAAAAAAAAACATGGTTAACCAAACCAAATCAAATTCTTTTTTATTTAATTTATATTTTTTTGTTTTTATAATGGGAAAATAAAAGTTCTATACTTCAAGTAATGAAAATAACTCAAAAATATTATATAAGAATTATTAATTCTTTCTATTTATTTGAAATTTTATTTTTTAGAAATATTTACGTAAAAAGACTGAAAATTTATCAAAAAAATGTATAAAAAAAAAGCATTAAACAAATTCATTTTGTCAAAAAAAATGTAAAAAAGTCAAAAACAAAAAATTAATTTGAGAACCGAACCGAGTGGATCTCACCCCTACCCCCCCAATTCTACAAGCTCATATCAAATATCTTCTAAAAATTTTACCGGTAGGGATCATTATGAAGGACTCGTGCTCCAGTCATCCGAGCAGCTTCTCTTTCTCTCTCCCTCTCTATTTGAGAAGCTTTCCTCCTTTCTTTGCGACTCAATTTCCTCTGAAAAGTTTAGAATTTAAGACGTGTTATCAACAATTTTAATAATAAACTGCAACTATAAACAATGTATCTTAACAAACTTACAATTGCAGGATCGCCTTTGATTACTTCCTTCTGTCTTTTTTCCTCCTCTTTTGCCTTTTTGTCCATGTAAACAAGCCAACCATACCTTTTCACACCAAATTCTTTTGCTATTATATCCATTCCTTCATCATTACTATCATCACTGTTGAAATCCTCATCTTCTTCTTCCTCATCATCTTCTGCATCCACATCAGAAAAATGAAATTCTTCTTTCCCACTTCCATCATAAGAGAATCCAACTTGGGAATAAGAACCTTTATTGGTTGATTGTGCAGGTTGTGATCTGCCAAATATACCCCAAAAAAAAAGAAAAAAGCAACATAACCACAGATAGAAGTCAGATACATCAGCATCAGTGAAATCAGCCAACAGGGCACTTCAGATGAAATCGTATCATGCATACAAAGAAACAAAATTAAGGATGCTCATCAGCTGTAGAAACGATCTAAAGAAAACCTTATAAAGAAGGCCACCAAATGATCTTTATGATATATGAACCAAAGCCATTGGAAAATGCCTCTTTCCTGCTTTGCAGTAAATTAACTACTAAAACAGAGAATAAACCCATCAAAGATGATTTCCAAAAGGCCATATGGAAAGAACAATACAAAGAAACCCAAGTTTATAACTTTGATCTTCTTTAATAAAACTAAGATATGTCTACATTTAATTCCAAACAGCATGAGACAGAAAATATATCTCCTGCAACCACCATCTTATGTCCATGTTTAAGATCATACCAGAGCCCCCCATGCAGCATGCAGCAAAAGTATTTGTAGAGAACCAGACTCTGTTAGAAATTTGAATACTGCCAACACTAATATTTTGTAGGGAAAAACACTTTAGTACTATCACATGCAGTGGGGGATCCACCATTTGTTCAGTGCCCACCCTGAAATCCATATTTTTCGGTTATTTACTTATTTTATTAGTTGTTCCCACTCTGAAATTTTGTTTGTCTACCCGGCCCATACAAAATTTTATGTTATTAATGCATGTGTGTGCACCCTCAAAAATTTTCTGGATCAGCCACTGATCACATGCATCACATATCTTATCAAAGGGTACAAAGAGTATAGGAAAGAACATATTAAACCTGTCTGGTTGAAATGGTGCGATTACTTTTGCCTCCATTTCCAAATTCACATGTTGTAAACCATCCTCATCGGTAATTGTCAAAGATACAAGCCTCATCTCATAAAGTTTACTCATCGCTATTCTTATAACAAATTTCTATCCTTCTTACATTGCAATACAACCAAAAAAGAGGCATTGGAAATGAACAGGACTAAACACACAATTTATCAATTCAGAGAAATAACAAAGTACCGACATCCTCTACGGCGATGCTTAATTAAATCCCGATATCGCTCGAAATTAACAAACTCTTCTACTTCTTCTTCCTTTTCGGACTTCTCTTGATTCCTAAAATGCCGTGTCCCTGGCTCCCGAATAAAATCAAGTAGGGTTCGGCCATCAAATCTAAAACATGTGTATAACAAATTAATTTTAAAAAATTCTTCTAAAAGGATCCTGGTAATGAAGATAAATGAGAAATCAAAACTAACTATCTATTAAAATATCTTGTTTTCCATTCCAAGGAATCCTGTAAACAAAAGGAATAAATTAGAGATATTAATGGATGAAATAGAAGATTATATAAGGTAAAATTGATGCTTACAAGCCCTGCTGGTCTTGAGTGGCATGATAAAGGGCGTCGTCTTGGTGGATACGGCAGCGAGAGCCGATGACTTGAATGGATTGTTGAGGATCGCCGCGTCTTTTGGCAAGGTAGATGGCCCGTCTTTGCGCTCTCTTTCGAGCCGCGTCCATCATGTCTTGAACCTTCCTTTCTGATCTCCGCGCTTCGTGCCACATCTTTGAGAACAGAATCGGAGGATTGAAACCCTAAAGAGAGAAATAGGCGAAAAAGGCAATCTCAGGATCAATAATACGTGGGAAGCTTTGAATTGTTTTCGTAAGAGGGAAGTGGGCTTTTACTTGCTCTGTGCTTTTACGGTCATTATATTTTTTCAAAAAGGGTCCAATTTTTATTAGGTAAACTACTCTTTTAGTATTTAAATTATCAGTTTTGATTTGTTTTAATATTTAAACTTTTAATTTTTTCAAAATCATGTCTAATGTTTGTTTTTGTTTCATTTTATTACCTTGACGTTAAACACTTAACGTGTTTAGTACTTAAACTATCAATTTTGGTCTGTTTTAGTACATAATGTAACACTCTAATCTGGTTCGACACAAAGATCGTACGGTTAAAGCATTACACCAGAGTGGATAACCCAAAATTTTTTTTAAAACATTTACAAAACATTGATATGTCATTCACCATAACATAAATAAAAGACCGTAAATCGTCATTTACCAAATACGAGAATCTCCTAATACGTACAAATACAAATCATTGAGTTTTTAAATCAAAACAGAGTTATAACTCGAATAGATACAAGATCCAAATAAAATATATGCCCTCTAACAAACTCAATACATACTCTAGTACAACTGATCTGGAATGTATCTGCACGATAGGCTCCTTGTCGATCCTCTACTTACCTGCGCACTGAAACATTTTCCATATGCTGAGCTAGCAAGCTCGGTGCCACGAAAAAAACTATGCAATTCTACATGCATTCTTTGTATGAACATATCGGTGCATAAAGTCATGAATATTCAAAAGTACATCAACAAACAAACATGAGATAAGTATAACGATGTGGTTGGAGAAATTTTATGTGCATATCGGATTACATACTAGTTTATCTTGAGACAGAGCAATCCCGGGGTAAGAATCGAAATTTTACGTGCATCAGAACTTATATCCCTCGCCTATCCCGCAAACTCGAGAGTTTCGGGGCGAGAACCAGAATTTTACATGCATCGATAGCTCACGTCTCGAACCCACATATAGGCTCCCGATTATTGGGTACGATCAAAAATTGTACGTGCATCGGATGTATACCTAATCAAACAATATCCGGATGTTTCACAACCAAAGACGATCGTCATAATATGAGAGTAACTCGGGACAAAGGCCAATCTTATTTCATCCTAACTCGTTTGATTTCTGGGTGTGATTTCAGTTAACTTGATTGTTTTAACTTGTCTTGAGTACTTAACACTTATTCGATCTCAAAACACCCAAGTTTGAACCCCTAAACCAAATGAACCAAACTATCCAAAATCATGGCAAGGGTATGTATACTATGCTAGTAGTATTGATACTGACCCTTGGGTATCGATACTCACCCTGAGTATCGATATTAAAAATAGCTTCGATGTTTTGAAAAATACCTCGGTATCGATACCCGTATGGGGAGTATTGATACTCTAACCTTGGTATCGATACTCTATCGATACTCCCAAGAGTATCGATACCAAAAATGGCTACTAGAATCCTTAATTTACATTTGGTATCGATACTACCCCTTGAGTATTGAAACTGGACCACGAGTATCGATACTCCTTGAGGAAGTATCGATACTACCCTCACAAATTGCCTATATTTTTACACTACATGAAGAATAGTATCGGTATTGTTCTTCTAATACTAATACTGACGACCCAAAGTGCTATGTTTTGGGCACGAAATTGCTTCTAAATCTCATCCAATCAATCCCCTAAGACTAAAAAATATTATTAAAGTCTCATTTAAGGTCTTAAAGGTCAAAATGAGTAATCTTTCATACTTACAAACATTAAACAAAAGATTTACCATAAATTTACTCTAGCGTTCTTTCATGAGCTAAACAAACCATTTATGCACATTGAATGGCCTCCATGTGGTATGGATAAGTTGGAATCGTGTTACCGTGATAATAAGTTACTTGAAAATGTCTCCAAATCACCCATGGATTAGCTTTGCTTTGCCTCTTACCTTAAGAGCTTCCCCTTTGCTCTTTCACTAAAAAAACCATGAAAATGAGGTGTGAACCCATTTTGAGTCTTAGGATGAAGTTAAAAATGTTTTCTTACAACTCAAACTTCACAAAACGAACTAGAACTTAAAGTTTCATAATCCCACACTAAAACATGTTTTTGGGTAACTCAGTCAAATCTTGCAAAAGAGGGATTGAATGAAAGCTTGGAAGATGTAGTTTATGATTCTTACCTTAGGATCCTCAAGGGGTGCTCAAATTTCTTAAAGCTTTTAACTTTGTTTGCTCTTGAGGAAGAACAAATAAGGTGAAGAGTGAAGAGGAAGAGACAAATGTTGGGGTGAAAAAGATAAGAGAATTTATACGTGATATCACCAACAATTAAGGAGTTTCAACCTTTGTTTCAAAAATTGGTCTAATTATCTCCCTAATCCTTCTTCATTTGGTTCATTTTAAAAGACGCCCTTTCTATCTCTTATCGAGCTCATCCTAAGCCCAATTTAGAAACCACTTAGTTTAAGTCTTCGTAAACTAGGAAAATTCATCCTAAGTTCCATTCAAATAAACCCGAAACTCCTAACCCAGAATTCAGGGCGTTACAACTAAACTTTCAATTTTTTTGTAACGTTGTTAACTTCCTAAAAAGGATACTTTTAAGGCCTTTTCACTTAAGTTATTGTTTGTTTAAAAGCCCATTCTAGTCATTTTAGGATAATGTAGTTAAATATAGTTGCATTTGTGGTGGTAGTGCTACTTTATTTCTTAATGGCGTTGTGTGAGAGGAAGATGCAGTTGTTTGTGGTGTGCAGGGAATAATAGACAAAAGGACTCTTTGAGAAGTAATGTTGCAGTATCATACGTTGCTGAAGCAGATTAAAATGCTTTGGCATTTCTGGCACAGAAAACGACAAAAATATACAGTTGTACAAGGACAGCTGGCGCTGCACGTGAAATGATTGTTGTAACCGCCTGCCAGAGGACCACTGCCACCTGGAGGATAAGGTTCACGCTTATGGTGTGATTATAGGGGTATGAGGGGTATTTTGTACCCAACAACCTAATCATTACCCCTAGATATTTTTTATGATATATGACACCTCAAGGGAGAAAAGAAATAGGACACAAGAGAGACACGCATAGAGCAGAAAAAAAATCAGATTTTTATTCTTCTTTTTCCCTTCTTCTTCCTTGGGTTTTCCTCATTGATAAAGCTTCAAGGAGTGGAGAGCTAAGCGCCGAGAAGAACTAGTGAGCTAAGGTGGTTCGTGGTGGCCGAGGAGACCTCCGGTGGCGCGCGTCGAAGGCTTCTTCTCACTTCTCTTTTGCTGTTATTTTTTTATTATTTTTGAGTTGTTGGAACGAATATTTTAAGGCTTGTTCTTGGGATATTTCGAACCCCACTATGAACTAACTTATTTTGTGGTGGTTGGTTTAATGGTTGTTTAAACTTTATTTTTAATGGTATATTTATTTTTATCTTGGTTATTTGTTTGCTTTGCTTATGAATGCTTCACCATCTAAGCTTGTAAGAGGCATGAGAGTGTCCATTTCTTAGATGAAGGTTAGGTGTTCGAGAGAAACCTAAGGTAAAAATACTTGTAGTATTCGAGAGAAACACAAGACAAGATCCTCATAAATAATGGGCTATAGTGTTTAGAGATAGAGCTGTTTGATGTGTGGGGCATCGATTTCATGGGACCATTCCCATCTTCTGAAGGAAAATTATATATATTGCTTGCTGTGGATTATATGTCAAAGTGGGTGGAGGCAATAGCAACATCAAGAAATGACTACAAGACCGTACTCAAGTTTTTGCACAAGTATATTTTCACTCGGTTTGGAGTACCTCGTGCTATTATACGTGATGAGGGAACGTATTTTGATAACAAGTTGATTGCCAAGGCATTGAAGAGATATAGAGTTCGACATAAGATTGCCACGACATATCATCCGCAGACAAATAGCCAAGCTGAGATATCCAATCGCAAAATCAAGCAGATTTTAGAGAAAGTGGTAAACCCAAGGAGTAAGGATTGGTCGCCAAAGTTGGATGAAACACTTTGGGCGTATAGAACAACATTCAAGACTCCTTTGGGGATGTCACCCTTTAAGCTGGTATATGGAAAAGCTTGTTACCTCCCGGTTGAACTTGAACATAAAGCTTATTGGGCCATCAAGCAATTGAATTTTGATGCTCAACTAGCTGGGGAGCAGAGACTGTTGGAACTTAATGAAATGGAAGAGTTTAGAGTACAAGCATATGAGAATGCTCGGATATACAAAGAGAAAACCAAAAAGTGGCATGACCAGAAACTGATGCCACAAATTTTCATGTAGGCCAACAAGTTTTGCTCTATAACTCCAGACTTAAACTTTTTCCTGGAAAGCTCAAATCTCGATGGTCAAGGCCATTTGAGGTGCATTATGTCTACCCCCATGGAGCTGTTGACATTAAAAATACAAATGGGACGATCTTTAAAGTTAATGGCCAGCGTCTCAAAGCCTATACTGGAGTTCCACCACCGCACATAAGGCAGTTTTGCATCTGCGCGATGTTGAAGAGTGCTCCAAGGAAAACCAAATTTCGATGCCACGACATTGAATTTGTGTCTGTTCATAAATAATTTCTTTTTAAAATTTAATATTTTCTTTATTTATATTTATATTTTATTTTGTAGATAATTTTTTATTTAATTTGCAGGGACCATAGTGCTGCAAACCGTGCAAGGAGCGGTTACCAAAGGGAGGAGAGGACAACACATTAATTGCAGAGATATTCTTTTGATTTGTTTCTTTTTAATTTATTTTATTTCTGACATTTCTTTTTCTCTTTCCTCATGTTTGTCCTATCACTATCATTACTTTTGGCAGTTTTATTTTCCTTTCCTATACACACATTACCCCTCATCCAACCATTTCTTAACCGTCCCATCACCCCATCTCCCTCTCAAATTTTTAACTTTTTATTTTCTCTTTCATCCTTAACTCTTTCTATTTCATTTTAATTTTTACTTTTTCTTTTATTTCCTCATCTTCTTCACTCTTTCTCTCCATAACCGAAACTCCCCAAAGCTTTCAAAAGCTAATTCTTTTTCCATTTTTCTTACTTCACAACCGTTGAAAATGGTACGCACTAGACCGGCTGCACTTGAAGGTTCCACTTTCCAACAGTTTGAGAACGAGGAAGCCAAGGCTCGGTTTCAAAACTTCAAAAACTGAAAACTCTTCTTTGAGTTGGGTTTCATTTTTACTGAGGAGACCGATAATGGCTTTGGTCCAGATGTGATGGATATTGTCACACCACTCAAATGGAAGAAATTTGCAAGGCATCCGGGTTCGGTGAATGCCTCGTTGGTTAAGGAGTTTTACGCAAATATTTCTAAGCCAAACCAACATGCCATTTTTGTGTGAGGTAAACAGATTCGATTTACACCCTCTACGATTAATCGATATTATCATTTGTAGGATGTGGAGGATCGACATGCCGCGTTTGAAAATGAGGCTGATAGCACCACCTACGACGGGATTGTTGAGGACTTATGCTTTGAAAACACTGAGTGGAATGGCCGTCAAACCAGTAGATACTCGGTCAACCGGGAACGTATTTAGCCGCACGCTAAGTTATTGAATCACTTCCTTAAACATAAACTCATGCCTACTTCTCACAATACGATGGTATCACTTTCTCGCTTACTACTTTTACACTCGATAATGGTATCACGTACTATTGATGTTGGTCGTATTATTGTTCATCAAGTTCATGATTGTTTGGGTAAAAAGACAAGTGCTTTAGTGTTTCCTAACTTAATTACTGCTTTGTGTCATAAGAAAAAGGTCAATAAAAATGCTTTTGATGAAATTTTACCTGGATTATCGGGCATTACTAGGGCTAGGTTACCACTGCTATCGGGAATTGAAAATCCCAAGTCTAAAGACCCTGTTCATGAGCAATCTACAGGTACTACACAATCAAATACCGAGGCAAGATTGCTTGCTCTCGAGGAAGCTGTGATGCAGACTCAGACTCACCTGCATGCTTTACACAGTGACATCAGTAATTTCTTTGGATATGTGAAGCATAGAGATGTTGTGGTGGAATCGATGTTTCAAGAAATTATTCCCCACGGTCTACGAAATTCCCCTGGCTTTCCAGACGAAATTCTACCGGCATTCAATGCCGAGTCATCTCCAGAGCCCGAGCAAGATGCAACCGATCCTCCAGTTGATAACCCGACTCCTGATCCACACCGTTCTGACACCCCTGAATATCCGCCTAATGTCTTTGTTGAAGAAACACCAAGTCCTGTTCCTACACCACGTAGTGGCCGACATACCAAAACCACGGCTGGACGTAAGAATATTGCGCATTATTACTCTACTTCTTCAGAGTCCAGCCCATCACCCCTACGCAAACGCACCAGACGAGGAGTTGATAGTAGCTCCAAGGCAACACCACCACACAAATCCTAAGGTACCTCACTTGCATTCATTTTCATTTAGTTTGCATTTCATTGCATGACATTTAGTTTTTATTTAGTTTAGTTCTCTTTAAGCATTGAGGACAATACTTCCCTTAAGTTTGGGGGAGGTAGTGTTCTTGGTAGGTCATGCATGATAGCATTAGCGTAGTATTATGCCATGTCATCAGTAAATGGTAGGAAAATTGGATAGAATGTTTTGAGGATACCCAATGATTATGATTTTGTTAGGCTAGAATTGGAATGTAAATGACTGTTGAGAATGATAGAACTCACTCTAGGGCTTGATGCTTTGTGAATTTTTTTACACGATTTGTATGTTCTCTATACTTAGAAAATTTGGAAAATTTTTATGAATGAACTCTAGTTAGTTTTGGCATTGAAATATAGTATTGTGCTTAAATGAAAAATAAAAAACAACTCCCTTATATATGAAACTGTGAATAAATGCTTAGGCATAGCTGTAGAGGGACACTCCTCTTTGCCGTGGCATTGCCTGGAATTCTCTTTAATAAATGGCAGCCTTGTGCATATAAGTGAATGAAAGAAGTCATGGGATGACTCTACTTAACTAGCTCGGGGGTGGAAGGTATGCTCCCTTACACCTAGAGTGTGGAAGAGTAGGTGTAATGAGCCGACTCCCTTCGTAATAGCATATAAAAAAATTCAATAAAAAGTGAGTAAAAATATGCTTAATGAATAAGTAAATGCCTTGACAAAAACTAGGGGACTTGATTAGAAATTGTCTAAATTTGCTAAGTATATATTGGATACAATCACGCACACACATGACCACAAAGGATTTTGACCTAGGGAAAAGTACTTGATTTCTTGATATCTCTAGCATGTTGAAGCCTATTTTTCTGAGGGTTGAAATTCAATTTTGTCATACTATTCTATTGTTGAAAATTGCCATGACATTCTGCTTATGTAACTGTTATCCATTGCTTGAGGACAAGCAATAACTTAAGTTTGGGGGGTGTGTTAACTTCCTAAAAAGGCTACTTTTAAGGCCTTTTTCACTTAAGTTATTGTTTGTTTAAAATCTCATTCTAGTCATTTTAGGATAATGTAATTGCATATAGTTGCATTTGTGGTGGTAGTGTTGTTTTATTTCTTAATGGTGCTGTATGAGAGGAAGGTGCAGTTGTTTGTGGTGTACAGGGAATAACAGACAAAAGGACTCTTTGGGAAGTAATGCCGCGACATCACACGTTGCTGAAGCAGATTGAAATGTCTTGCCATTTCCGGTGCAAAAAATGACAAAAAGATACAGCTGTATGAGGACAGCTGGCGCTGCACGTGAAATGATTGTTGTAACCGCCTGCCAGAGGACCACTGCCACCTGGAGGATAAGGTTTACGCTTATGGTGTGATTCTAGGAGTATGAGGGGTATTTTTCACCCAACAACCTAATCATTACCCCTAGATATTTTTATGATATATGACACCTCAAGGGAGAGAAGGAATAGGACACATGAGACACACGCATAGAGAAGAAAAAAAAAACCAGATTTTTATTCTTCTTTTTCCCTTCTTCTTCCTTGGGTTTTCCTCCATTGATAAAGCTTCAAGGAGTGGCGAGCTAAGTGTCGAGAAGAACTAGTGAGCTAAGGTGGTTCGTAGTGGCCGAGGAGACCTCCGGTGACGCGCGTCGAAGACTTCTTATCACTTCCCTTTTGCTGTTATTTTTTTTTATTTTTGGGTTATTGAAACGTATATTTTAAGGCTTGTTCTTGGGATATTTTGAACCCCACTATGAACTAACTTATTTGGTGGTGATTGGTTTAATGGTTGTTTAAACTTTTTTTTAATGGTATATTTATGTTTATCTTGGTTATTTGTTTGCTTTGCTTATGAATGCTTTACCATCTAAGCTTGTAAGAGGCATGAGAGTGTCCATTTCTAAGATGAAGGTTAGGTGTTCGAGAGAAACCTAAGCTAAAAATACTTGTAGTATTCGAGAGAAACACACAAAACAAGATCCTCATAAGCAATGGGCTATAGTGTTTTCAAGGGGCTTTGAACCGACCTAGGAATACTATATCCTAATCTTTTAGTACTCGAGAGAGACTAGGATGGGATTTCAACGACTAAAAAGGGTGTTTTTATCAATAGCGTAGGCTGCCAGCTTCGTTGAGTGAGAGCAGATGCCTTGGCATCCTATTCTGTTAGGTTTCTTTGACTAGAGATAGCGGGAACACTTTAGGAAAACCCTGTCGAGTAAGTGAAGATTAGATAGCATAAATCTACCAGAGAGATAAGTTTAGCATCCTTAAATCAAACCCTACCATTCATTCCAATGGAAGCTTGTCACGTGAGGATTATATTCTTATCATTTTATTTTCTATTTATTTACTGTTTTTACCTTTTTTCATTGCCTCGACATTACACCATTTTCAACACTAAACATCTGTTCTTGCCACTACATTTCCATTCACTACATCATCAGACCATTCATCTACATCCACCTTCATACACTTTTCATTTGCTGTGACATTTGTATATATCAAGACTAACTATACTTAGATAGATTACTACATTCTTTGGTTAGACTTTTGTAATTTCACCCAATCCCTATGGAGACGATACTCACTCATCACTGTATTACTTGAGCGATTATATATACTTGCACATTATTTGCGTATAATTTATAGTACTCACAACACACAACAAACTTTAAATTTTAAACGGGGGTACTAAAATGAAATAAAAACAAAAGTTTAGGTATGATTTAAAAAAATTAAAAGCTTAGGTGCTAAAACAAACCAAAATTAATAGTATAAACATGTAATTTATCCTTTTTATTATTACTATAATAATTTACACCACTATCTTAAATTATTATTTAATTTTAAACACATTATTGTATGATATTAAAAAATAATAGGATAAAGTAGACAAATGGTCCTCAACTATAGGGTACTGCTTTATTAAGTTCCTCGACTATTAAAAATTTAAAAAAAAATGTTCCTTCAACTATATAATGTTGCTTTGTTAAGTCTCTCGACTATTAAAAGTTTCAAAATGATCACCCGAGAATTGATTATGTTCTAAACTCGTCCTTTTCCGTTAAAAAAATTGACTTTTGTTTAAGTTGTATGTTAACATGATGATTGGGATATGATAGTGGTTTGAGATTTTAGGACAAGATTTCATCATATCACAGTCAACATATTAACGTTCAACTCAAAATATAGCCCATCTTTTAACGGAAAAGGACAAGTTTGGAATGTAATGAATAGGCAGGTGACGATTTTAATAATTGAGGGGCTCAACAAAGCAACACTATATAACAAGAGGATAATTTTATAACTTTTAATAGTCGAGAGACTTAATAAAGTAATTCCATATAGTATGGGGACCATTTGTGTACTTTACCCACAATAATAATATGTAATGTTTTCTAAATAAAATTTGAAAGTTTATGCACAAACTAAACGAACTTGGTAGTAAAGGAATTGTTGTTTTTCCTTGAGGTCTCATATTCGAGCATTAGGAATATCAGGGGTGTGAGCGTTCAATATCAAATGGTTGAGAGTTATCTATAAATAAATATTGCCCCTTATATTTACCCCAGATTAATCTTTTGTAGTTTATAATAGGGATAAACAAAATTCGATTCATTTTGAAATTTTTAATTTTTGACTTGACGTTAAAAATATAACTCAACTTGAAAAATATAAAATAAAATTTGAGTTATAAAATAAGATATAATTTAATTTTTAATAATGAGTGGATTGATTTCAAGTGTAAATCGAATCCCTCAACTCTTCATTATATATGTATATTGCATATGAACAAAATATGAGGAAATACATATATATGATATATATGAGTATAAAAGTACATTTTTTTAACAAATTATACATCTAATCCTAATCCTACATAGAGGACAATAAGATTGGGGATTACAGGAGAAGGAAGGTGAGTGTTCTTTGTGGGTTTAGAACTAATGACCTAGGATAATATAAGGGTACAAAGATAAGCAGCTTGGTCAATCGGCCAAATGTTATTGCTATTATAGAAACAATTTAAATTGGAATTAGTTAGTATCATAACATTAAAAATATTTGCCATTTAATTAAAAAGAAACTCGAACAACTCAACTCGACTCTAATTTTATAAATTTGATCCAAATAAAAAATATTAAATAAAATTTAGTTATAAAATAAAACTCATTAATTAAATTAGTTCAAAAAATTAATTAGATTTGAGTCAATGTAATGTTGACCCCCAATTTAAAATATGTGATTTTACCCAAAAATCACTCTCACAATAAATAATTACCTGTCAGGCACCGTTTTGCCAAATTTTACCAATCTAGCACCCTTTCTAACAAATTGTGGGGTTTCGTCTGAGCTGGCTCCATGTCATGAAAGGCGCGGATGATCAAGCTGGCGCCACATCAGGACAAGCACAAATCGTTATCCGCGTCTTAACGGGATTTTGTCCGAACTGGCGCCACATAAGGGATGACACAAATAATCATCCACACCTTAGATTTTTTAAAAATATATGCTTTAAAAAATTTAAAAAAATAAAACTATAGGAACTAACATTATAATTTAATACATAATAGTTTCATGAGTTGAAAAATTTAATGGAGTTAGCTTATATAGGCATATTAGAGTGTTTATGTTATATTTTTTGATAATTTGTGATATTGGGGTTAGCTTAATGGCCCTGTTAGAGATCTTGTGATAACTCCAAATTTACTCAATTGTTTCGAAATTAAATGAACCACAAAAAATAATTTTTTCATAATTTTCACTATTTTTTTGTCATTTGCTTATCATTGTAGCTATTTTTTATGCAAATAAAAGCGATTAGTTTTATTTAAAAAAAAGAATATTCAAAATTATTTTTCTTCATTTCCAATCAACCAATTAATCGTTGATAAACTATTATAGGAACGAATGATGAAAGACCTTCATTCGCAAGGAATCGGAGTTGAGGATATTGTAGTTGTTTTTAAAAGAGCTCCTATACACCCTCGAATCATCGAAACCATTAAATTAATAGCTTTCGTAGAAGACCTATTATTTTATTTGATATTAAAGACAACCTACTATCTTATCTCTATTTATTCTATTACATATAAAAATAAAGATCAACTAATTTCTGTGTACCCAGGACTGATGATCACATTTCCGTGTACTCTGCCTAGTGCCGTAACGTAGTAACGTGTACTGTTGAAAAAGCTTTGCATTGATTAAATACAAGGGGCAGGCAGGCAACTGAACAACACAACAACTAATGGCCGTCATATTCCCACGTTTTCTAAATTCCCCTATCCCTCTCTCTTCACTTGCTTCTTCTCTGGCTCCGCCTTCACCCAGGCTTCAATTCTTTTCATCTTCTGCACCATCATCGTCATCTCCCATGGAAATCGCCCCCCAAAAGTACACGGATTTCCCATTCGTCTCTGCCCCACATAGGAACCTTATGGTTGATCTCGTATCCACGATGGAGGATCGTCTGGACTCTCAGCTCAAACCATGCACTCTACCCTCTGATGTACAGTATTACTACACTCCAAGTGGGAACTCCCATGGCTCACTTTATATCAGATCAGGCCATACCTCTTCTCCGGTATACTTTTACTCTAAACTTTTCACTTCAGTTGTTTCATTTATAGTTAAGAAGCATGCAAACTTGGGCAATTCGATTTTTCAAAGCTGCCCATTCACACTGTTCAATTTTTTGCTTATTTAACTCGAGTATGCACGCTTAGTTGGCAACTTCTCAAGTAACTGAAATGAGAATGAACTCAAATTGAACGGAAAATGCATCCTTTTAATGATCAACTGCTTAACAAACACAAGTTGTTATTGCAAGGGTAGAATTAGAAATGTTGAATTGTTGATGAATTTAGGGTTCCATGCTTAGAACTTGTTGGTTCATGGGCACAACTTTCGGTATAGAAACGTTTTGCCGTTGGTTCTAGTGATTAGGATATTCCTAATTTTTGAATGCAATAATTTAGTTTTGGTTCATTGGTCATAAGGCTTGTTGAAAGCTTCAACAATTGCTGTTAGTCAAATCAAGAGAAGTGTATAAAGAATATTAGGTAGAATCGTTCATGTTATATGCATTATTACATGGTTTTGGATGCAGATTTTTGCATATTGCTTGTGGTCTTTGATTTGAGGTTAATGTTTCCTAAGGTGCTAAATTTGAAATTAAAATTTTTCCTCCTATAATTCCATATAATCTGAAGGTTGCTAGCTTAGCTGGCCAATTGAACTTTTGAAAGGCAAGATGAAGTATATAGTTCATAGGTAGTGAATACAAGAGTTCACCCAATGGATGAAGAATAACGACGTTCACCTTAACCCCCACTCCGGAGAAAATAAATCAAATGAATTAAAAGAACAATGAGATGTTTTCTAGTATTAGTATGATCAATGGATTTGGATAAGCTTTGCATGTTTTTATGCTCGTCCTACTTCCTAGTTCTAACCTCTGTGTGTATGCATCTTCTGGTAAATTTTAGATGTATCATTTTTGTAAGAATGCTTAAAATAACTTCTTCAGGTCCCAAACTCCAATTTTTTAACGCTCATTTTCACCAAAGTTGATAATTGTCCCTGAAAAGGTAGGGAACTAGGGATGATGTTTAGGATATCCTGTTCATTTTTAAACTGATTCATGGAATCAAAACAGCATCATATGTTGTTTTGTATTTGAATTCTTGGCTGTGTTGCCCAGGAACTAGTTATCTCTCTTTGAGTGCTAAGCTAGTGGCTATTAAAACATTTGTGAAGATGCATAGGTTCTTCCTCAGTAACACTCTAGTACCATCGCTGTTACACAAATGTCGAGCACCATGAGCTGCTGTTTTCATTTCTGTAAATGCACTATATTGCTTCATATGCCATCTGAGATTGGTCAGTTGGTATTTTGCTGATTTGCAAGCCTTATGATCTAGTGTTCCATATCCGGGATTCTGAAAATATGGAATTATGGATGTTTCAGGTTGATTTCGTACTAGGAAGTTGGATACACTGTAAGCTGCCAACAGGGGGAGCACTGAACATAACAAGCCTTTCAACATATCTGAATGCTTCCACAGATGCCCCGAATTTCCTGATTGAACTCATACAGAGTAGCCCTACATCGCTTGTTTTCCTTCTGGATCTGCCCCCTCGAAAGGACCTAGTCTTATATCCCGAGTACCTTAATAATTTTTACGAGAACACCCGACTCGAATCACTTAGGCAAACGTTTGAGGAACTCCCAGAAGTTCAACCTTACTACTCCTCTGCTCTTTACATTCGGTGCCTTACATCCCCAACGTCAATCATGATCCGAATCAATACGGAGGGAGCCGGAGAAGGACGCATGGAGGAGATTATAAAGGGTCATGTACATCCGGTAGCAAAAGATGCATTGGGGATATGGTTGGACCGATGCGCATGCGGACATAGAAACGTTGATGAGGCAGGAAAGGCATATTTGGAGGCGAGGGATGGGTTGATTAAGAACAAGACCATTGAGATTGACATAGGTTCAAGCTTCCCAAGTTTGTTTGGGCCCGACATAGCAAATCGCGTATTAGAGGTGATAAGGGAAGCATACAATGGCTGAGTGCCAAATCAATGCATGCGTAAAATGAAATCTCGGCCTTGGGAAATAATTTAAGTAGCTATTTTACTCGGTTCAAGTAATTGAAATAGGGTCTGATCTTTTGTAATTCAAAACTTAATCCAACTGTTTGAGTGGGTTTATTCAAATGTTAGATTCTAATTTCTGTTATTTTTTTTCGTGAGTTCACGTTTAAGAAATTATTCGATATTATACAAAAAAGAAAATTGGGTTAAATATTAAAATACACGAATTTGATTCGTTCAAATTTCAAACTCGACCCAAAGCATTATAAATAAACTCGAATGAAAAATTATCAAAATGATGTTAATAAGTCAGCTCACAGTGCCTTTTGTCGTAATCCGTTTTCGTCCGGGCACGAAAAATTTATTTGGCGGGAAAATTGATGTGAATAAATGGTTTTGAAAATAATTTGGGAGTCGCCATCGGCCTTTTGGGTCAGGTAGGTCGAATACCTAAAAATTATTTTTTTTAAAAGAGTTTTAAGAAAACATCAATTAAAAAAATGAACTGATCTGCGTTTATAACCAAAAATTCGTTCTTTTTAATAATAAAAAGGGATTCGTGGTCGGTTACGTTTAGGGAAGGATTAGCACCCCTACAACGCCCAAAATTGGTACTTTTTAATTATAATTTGTCTCTATTATTAAAAATTTAAAAATTCAAAATATATTTAATTTATAATCCTATTATTTCAAAATTATATAAAAAATTTATTTATTTTAAAAATATCAGAAAATGACTTCTAGGTGCCTTAAGACAGTTTTTTTCTTTGATATTAATAAATATTAATTTGAATAAAATTAAATAATATTTTTATAATATTTAATTTTAAAATACCAGAATAGGACATCCAGTTGTATTAAGACTGCCATTTTCTTCGATTTTGAAAAATATTAAAATAATTTATTGAAAAAAATAAATTATTATTTATTATATATATATTTATGAAAAAATATTTAAATATATAAACAAGTAAAATTAAAACAATAAAAATACAATTAGAACTATATGAAAATATTTAAAATTGGTGACTTAATTATAGTAAAATTAAAATTAAAAATCTAATTCATGATTAATCAAAATTATAGGGATTAAACATGTTATTTTCTTATTTATTAATTTAGTGACTAAAATAAAACTTATCTAAAATTTGAATATCAGATTAAAATAAATTAAAAATATAAACTCGGGATTAAAACATTAATTATTAAAATTAAAGGATTAAATATGTTATTTACCCTATATATATTATTTTAATATAAAGGACTAAAATAAATAAAATTGAAATTAAAGAACCGAATTAAAAGGATTATAAATTGATTTAGTGACTAAAATGTAAAGTTTACAAATTTGAGGGATGGCAGACGGGATTTAACAATTAAACAATTACACAAATAGCCCTCCCCGAAACGACGTCGTTCGGGAAGGGCTATTTAAAGCCAAATCCGGCTGGCCCGAAGGGCCAGCTTCATTTCTCATTTTTTTCCTCTCTCTCTCTTCTCTGAGAGAGAGAATTTTCTCTCGCTTCTCTCTAAAACATAGAGAAGCCAGCCGGCCGGCAGCCGTCCGCTGGCGTTCTTCCGCCGCCGGCCACCGTCTTCGGTGGACGGAATAAAATTTTTTATACTAAAATATAGATCGGACCGTCCTAATGACGGTTCCGATGGTTTTTTCTTTTAAACGGCTCCCGATCGGAGCAAATCTAAGAAAAATACCTTCGGTTTTCGAAGGTTTTGGTGACGTTTGAAGAGGTCCGGTGGTCGTAGCTTCCTCGGTAAGCTTCTCTCCTCCATTTTCTTTTGTTTTTGGTTGCTGGTTGTTGTGAGTTGGTCTCTTTTTTGGTATCTTTGCTTTTGGTTTTTGTCTCTCTGGCTCCGTTGTCTTTTTTCGCAGATGGGGTGATGGCTTTATAGCCATCACCGGTGTGGCCATCGGACCGGTCTGAAGGGTGAAAAGTTCGGTGAGTCACCAAAGCTATGCTGGTGACTCACTATAGAGGCGACGTGGACGGTTGGGGTTGTGGTAGCAGAGCTTCTGGAGGCTTCTTCGGGGCGGCTTCGTGGCATTGGGGGAGCGTAGACAGTGGACGTGTGGCCTTCTGGAACCAACGGCAGTGGCTGAGGACTTCTGGAGGCAGCGGCAGCTGGAATGGCTTCAGAGGCGGCTGGAAACCCTTGAGGCGGCGGCGCACGGGGCTAGGGTTAGAAAACCCTAATTGAAACCCTAAATGTTTTAGGGTTTCTATCTGGTTTGGGCTTGTAATATGGGCCTGATTATTGGGCTCCAGGTTTTGTAATTATATAATATTAATAATAATAATAATAATACTAATTATAATAATAATAATAATATAAATAACATTTAAATGAAAAAAAATGAATATCTTCAGCTGCCCCTCTTTGCTTATTCTTAATAAGAATAGAGCAAAGACGAAAAGATAACAAGTTTTTTTCATTTGATTTCACTTGATTAATATGGAGATGTTGAATAAATTCTTCTTTTTCTTCAGATGAGTTCTTCTCATTATGAACTTTCCGCTGGGGATGATGTTGACCTATTTCCTTCTTTGATAGAGTCATTTAAAAGGTTGAATAAGCTCTTCTTATTATGAACTTTTTCTTCTTTCTTCAGATGAGTTCTTCTCATTATGAACTTTCTCTGGAAAGTTGATCCATCAAATGATAGATTTGAGCAAAAGGTTGAACAAATTCTTCTCATTATGAATTTCTTCTTCCTTCTTCAGATGAGTTCTTTTCATTATGAACTCTATCTGGCAAAGCTAATTCATCAAGTGGTGGATTTGAGCAAAAGGTTAAACAAATTCTTCTCATTATGAACTTCTTATTCCTTCTTCAGATAATGAGTTCTTCTCATTATGAACTCTACCTGGCAATGTTAATCCATCAATTGATGAATTTAAACAAAAGGTTGAACAAATTCTTCTCATTATGAACTTCTTCTTCCTTCTTCAGATGATGAGTTCTTCTCATTATGAACTCTACCTGGCAATGTTAATCCATCAATTGATGAATTTAAACAAAAGGTTGAACAAATTCTTCTCATTATGAACTTCTTCTTCCTTCTTCAGATGATGAGTTCTTCTCATTATGAACTCTACCTGGCAATGTTAATCCATCAATTGATGAATTTAAACAAAAGGTTGAACAAATTCTTCTCATTATGAACTTTTTCTTCCTTCTTCAGATGATGAGTTCTTCTCATTATGAACTCTACCTGGCAATGTTAATCCATCAATTGATGAATTTAAACAAAAGGTTGAACAAATTCTTCTCATTATGAACTTCTTCTTCCCTCTTCAGATGATGAGTTCTTTTCATTATGAACTCTACCTGGCAATGTTAATCCATCAATTGATGGATTTGAATCTTTGCTAAAAATCTTTGAAATTCCTGTCAAAATTCAACATGGATGAGAATGAATGAAAATGCACATATTTTTGCAAATGCCTAAATATGATGCATGAATGTTAAGTTATTTGATTTCAGATTGGTGAACTGAGTATTTCTTCAGTTGTAGAAACCCAATAAATCTTTTTTCTTCAAATCAGAGAATCTTATCATCTTTGACAAATGTAGATGTAGATATAATGTCGCAAAACCTCTTGAGAATAAAACTCAATAGTATAGGCTCTTGAAAAGCTTGCATTCATGCAACATGTTGATTCTGATAACAACTCATCTGATTATGAAGTGACCTTTCAAGATGATTTCACAGATATCGATAGTTCTTTTAATACCGAGAAATCTTGAATTCTGATTCTGATGAGGAGAATAAACTGTTATACTTGACAAAAATGGGATTCTCAAAGGCTGAAGCTTCAATAGCCATGGAGAGATGTGGTCCAGATTCATCAATTGCAGAATTGACAGATTTCATATGTGCTGCTCAAATGACTAAGGCTGCTGATGCACTTCTTCATGTAAAAGGTAGGAAGTCATTATGCAATGATCCCAATTACAAGAAAAGCCGAAACTTGGGCTATGATTTTTGGGAAAGGAATAAGCAAAAGAAGCTTGAAAAGAAACTTCTTAATGAAGACGATCTGCAGTTCATCTTTTAATTCCAATGATTGGTTATGTGGTTCTTACCAAACCAGATCAGCTAACTCAAAGAACACTTCCAAAGATGTTATGAGCACTTTCATCTTCCAAATTCAATGATTGGTTTTTTTCATATCAAACCAGATCAGATAACTCAAAGAACACTTCCAGAAGATGCTATGAGCACTTTCATCTTCCAAATTTAATGATTGGTTTTTTTCATATCAAACCAGATCAGATAACTCAAAGAACACTTCCAGAAGATGCTATGAGCACTTTCATCTTCCAAATTCAATGATTGGTTTTTAGGGTTCATACCAAACCAGATCAGATAACTCAAAGAACACTTCCAGAAGATGCTATGAGCACTTGTTCTACTTGAATCTGATGAGGTGGAAATACTTCTAGGTTTTCCATAAAAACCATATACAAGGATCTGTATAGAAACATGTTCCATGGTGGTATTAATGTCCTGTCTCTTTTCTCTGGGATCAATGATGCAGAGGTTGTCTTTTACTGTTTTGGCATACTTTTGAAAGCAGATGTGCAAGAACTGAATGATGATCGGTTGGAGCAATTGATGAGTAGTTTTAATGGACTCAACCTTGTTGTCGGTGGCATCCATTGTAACAACCTTACTGGAAGAAATAAGCATCATTCTTGGGCTTAAAGATTCTTGTTGGTGCATTTACTTGCAAGGATTGCTACAACAAATTGTCTCTTCTGCTGCTTCAATATACCCCATTCTTTTTGAATCTTTGTATTCCATGCCTTTAAAAGTATTAACATAAAGTGATATTCAGAAATCTTTAACTTATTTCAAAATTATGTTAATTCATAGAAGAATAAATTGAATTTTTGAAAATAAATTGAATCTCAAATAAATTGAACTTGAAATAGATAGAATTGTATTCAAAGTTATGACAAGCATAAGATTGATAAAAAATTCAAATGACTCAACAAATTATTAGCATAAGTATTTCTAAATTAATCAAATTGACACAATTTAGAGTAATGATGTAAGCTTTTGTCTGGAAGATCTCAAATGTTGTCAAAATGCTTGTAGATGTGAAGTTTCTCCCAAACTGTCAAAATCTTAAGAGAGTTCAATTGCCAGATGCCTAATATCAACATTCATTTGAGCCGCCCTTTCAGGTTTTCAACTTAAATCCTTCCTTTGGTTACAAGATGCCCTTTGCGGGTTTTCACCTTGACCCCCTTTTTTCTTTTTTTTTCTTTTTTTCTTTCTTTTCTTTTTCTCTTTAAGCATAATATTTCTTGACAGAATCCGAGTTTATTGGATTTCTCAGAATTTTTCCATCCATTTCTGCCAAGATCAACGCTCCTCCGGAAAAGGCCTTTTTTACAACGTATGGCCCTTCCCAATTAGGCATCCATTTCCCACGGAAATCTTTATGTATAGGCAAAATCTTTTTTAGTACTAGATCACCCTCTTGGAATTCTCTTGGATGTATTTTTTTGTCATGAGACTTCATCATCCGTTTCTGATACATCTGTCCATGGCAAATAGCTTTCAATCTTTTCTCCTCAATAAGGTTCAATTGATCAAATCTAGCTTGGATCCATTCAGATTCATCCAATTTTATTTCTCTCAAAATTCGAAGCGATGGAATCTCAACTTCAATTGGTAAGACTGCTTCCATCCCATAGACTAAAGAAAAAGGCGTTGCCCCAGTAGACGTTCGAACAGTAGTTCGGTATGCGTATAGAGCAAAAGGTAACTTCTCGTGCCAATCTTTGTAAGTTTCAGTGGTCTTTTTAATGATTCTCTTGATGTTCTTATTTGCTGCTTCAACTGCCCCATTCATCTTTGGACGATATGCCACTGAGTTTGCATGTTTGATCTTAAACTGTGCACAAAGTTCGGTCATCATTTTGTTGTTCAGGTTCAGAGCATTATCTGTAATGATCCTTTCTGGTAAGCCATACCGGCAAACTATCTCTTTCTTTATGAATTTGCAGACTGTGGACCTCTTAATATTGGCATATGAAGCAGCTTCAACCCATTTGGTAAAATAATCAATTGCCACAAGAATGAAGCAATGTCCATTCGATGCTTTTGGTGTGATTGCTCCAATGACATCTATTCCCCACATAGAAAACGGCCAGGGCGCTGTCATTACATGTAAAGGAGATGGGGGTACATGAATCTTGTCTGCATATATCTGGCATTTATGACATTTCCTTGCATAATCAATGCAATCTGTGTGCATGGTAGCCCAATAGTATCCATATCTCATTATTTTTCTGGCCATGGAAAGACCATTTGCATGTGTTCCACATATTCCACTGTGTACTTCTTCAATGATGCTTCGAGCTTCGCTGGTATTTAAACATCTCAATAGCATTTGATCATTGCTTCTTCTATACATAATCTCGCCATCAAGAAAATATCCAACAACCATTCTTCTCAAGGTTCTTTTATCAATTTCCAATGCATTTGGTGGATAACTTTGATTTTTGATATATTGCAGAATATCATGATACCATGGTTTACCATCTACCTCTTCTTCCACACTATAACAATGTGCAGGAATTTCATATACTTGCATTTTGATTGGCATCATATCAACTTTCTTAGTTGCCTGAAACATAGCAGCTAATGTAGCCAAAGCATCTGCCATTTGATTTTCTTCTCTAGGGAGATAATTGAAGGTGACTTTCTCAAATTCTTTCACTAATTTGAGGGTAAAATTTCGGTATTCCAACAATTTGGGATCTTTTGTTTCCCATTCTCCTCGCAATTGATACACCACTAATGATGAATCTCTATATATTTTGAGACATTTGATTTTTCTTTCTATAGCTGCTTTCAATCCCATGACACAAGCTTCGTATTCTGCCATGTTATTGGTGCAAAAGAACTACAGTCTACTTGTAAAGGGATAATAAATATTTTCTGGAGAAATTAACACTGCCCCGATTCCTCATCCCAAGGCATTGGATGCTCCGTCAAAGTAAAGCTTCCAAAATGCAGATGCATCATTTGTTCCGACTTCTTCATTCATGGATATGCACAACAAATCTTCATCGGGAAAATTGAAACTCAAAGGCTGATAATCATTTGATACACGACTGGCTAGAAAATCAGCTATGACACTTCCTTTCACCGCTTTTTGGTTGACATATACAATATCAAACTCAGATAATAACATCTGCCATCTAGCCATCCTGCCTGTCAAAGCTGGTGATTCCATTAAGAATTTTAAAGGATCAAGTTTTGATATCAACCAAGTAGTATGGTATAACATATATTGTCTGAGTCTTCGAGTAGTCCACACCAAGGCACAACATAATTTTTGTATTGGTGGATATCAAATTTCACAATCAGTAAATTTCTTACTCAGATAATAAATAGCTTTTTCTTTCCTTCCAGATTCATCATGCTGTCCCAATACACATCCCATTGAATTTTCAAAGACCGTCAAGTAGAGAATTAATGGTCTATCAGGCATTGGTGATACTAAAATTGGGGCATTGGATAAATATTTTTTTAATAATATCCAAAGTTTCTTGACATTCTTCATTCCAGACTTCAGGATTGTTCTTTCGAAGTAATTTGAACACTGGATCACATTTGTCAGTTAATAGAGAAATGAACCGAGATATATAATTTAATCTTTCCAAAAAGCCTCGAACTTCTTTTTTTGTATTGGGTGGTGGAAGATCTTGAATTGCTTTTACTTTATCTGGATCAATCTCGATTCCTTTTTTGCTGACCACAAATCCCAAAAGTTTCCTTGAAGTTACCCCAAAAGTGCATTTAGCGGGATTGAGCTTTAATTGATACTTCCTCAATCTCTGGAAAAGCTTTCTCAGGTTTTGAATATGTTCTTCTTCAGTTCAGGATTTGGAAATCATGTCATCCACGTATACTTCAATCTCTTTGTGCATCATGTCATGAAACAAAGTTACTATGGCTCTTTGATACGTTGCCCCTGCATTTTTCAATCCAAATGGCATCACTTTGTAGCAGAATGTGCCCCACATGGTTACAAATGTTGTTTTTTCCATGTCTTCAGGATTCATTTTTATCTGATTATATCCTGAAAAGCCATCCATATAAGAAAACCATGTGTGTCCTGCAGTATTGTCCACCAATGTGTCTATGTGGGGTAATGGAAAGCTATCTTTCGGACTAGCTTTGTTGAGATCTCTGTAATCCACACACATGGAACTTTCCCATTTTTATTTGGTACGGGAACAATGTTGGCTACCCATTCTGGGTATTTGGCTGCCTGTAGGAAACCTGCATTGATCTGTTTCATCACTTCCTCTTTGATCTGCAACAACATTTCTGGCCTCATTCGTCTGAGCTTTTGTTGGACCGGTTTATATTATGAATTGATTGGAAGCTTGTGCATTACTATATCTGTGCTCAAACCAGGCATATCTTGATAAGACCAGGTGAAGATATCCTTAAACTCTTGAAGAAGATTTATCAATTCTTGTTTTATCTGGATTGTCAGAGTAGTACCAATTTTCACCTCTTTCATTTCTTCATCTGTTCCCAGATTCACATTCTCAATCTCTTCTTTGTGAGGTAGAATTTGTTTATCTTCTTTTTCTACCAGTCTTAATAATTCAGTAGGAACATCACATTCCAGTTCATCCTCACACCCATTGATTTCTTCCAGATATATGGGCTGCTCTAAATTTATCTCTTGATTAAATTTAGGAATAAACATGCTATTAACATGGTGACACCTGCAAATTTAAGTCGGACATATTTCCGAAAGAATATAGTAAATTTATGAAATAAATAAATGTAAAAATGTAAGAAAATGTAAAGAATGATTGCTATCTGAAAATTTTAAAGAAAATTTCTTATATTTAACATAATTTCCTTTACAATATAACAAAAAGTTTTCATAAAGATTAGTTCTGAATATTACTCTGCGTTAATATTAAAAACTATAGGAAGATCTTCAGTGGTCCAATTGTTGAGTGTTTCTCCAGGAAAACATGGGCGAATCCTATCCAAGTATTTGCCAGTCTTGTTGTCATTCATGATCATGTTGATAAATAATCCATTCATAGCTTCTTCAACTATGATTTGATCTTTCGTCAACTTTTCTTCTTTAAAGGCCTCAACAAGCTGTTGTTCTACATTAATTGTTTCCCCTGATCTGAATGTGGTCTTCAACTGTGGGAAAAACATGTGTTCCCAAAGGATTTCTTTCCCTTTCAACCTTGCCTTTCTGTCTTCACATTTTCTTTTCATCTCTTTGTTCTTTTGCTGAAAATTGGGCTTAAATCCAAGCCCAAAACGGTCTTTCTTGATCTGTATATTTACAGGAACCGAAATCCCTTGAAGATTCTTTCCTAAACCTTTCCCAGCTTTAGCTCCGATGCCTAAAGTTTGTCGTACCGTCATCTTGGTACAATCAGATAATCTGGGATATGGAATTTTGCTTCCTTCCGCAATAAAAGTTGCATTGACAAATTCAAGAGCTCGGAAAGA
Organism: Hibiscus syriacus; assembly: GCF_006381635.1. NCBI lineage: Eukaryota > Viridiplantae > Streptophyta > Magnoliopsida > Malvales > Malvaceae > Hibiscus > Hibiscus syriacus. The sequence continues at coordinate 1,140,488 of NW_024062846.1, read as the reverse complement.
GCATTCAAGAGCATCATCATTGGTTTCAATATATGGAACATCACTTGTTACAGACGCAATGATTTCTTCTTCAGCTCCGACGCATATTAGTTGTCCATTAACAACAAATTTCAATTTCTGATGTAATGAAGAAGGAACGGCTCCTGCTGAATGAATCCATGGCCTCCCTAATAAACAATTATATGTAGGGTGGATGTCCATCACCACAAAGTCAATATTGTACACGACTGGTCCAATTAACAACGGTATTTCCATTTTCCCAAGCACCTCTTTTTGAGTACCATCAAAGGCTCGTACTACATTCTGATAACTCTTCATGTGTGATTTATCCACAGGCATCCTTTGAAGTGTGACTAGAGGCATCAAGTTGAGAGCGGATCCATTGTCAATCAATACTCCTGGCAACACATGACCATGACAATGTGTCGTGATATTCAAAGCTTTTACTGACCCTATTCCGCCTTCAGGTATTTCATCATCCGTGAACGTTATGTAATTGTCAGCGGCTATATGTCCCACAATTCTGTCAAGTTTATTGAGGGATATATCCTCAGGGATAAATGTTTGATTGAGCATTTTCATCAAAGCATTTCTATGTGCTTCTGAATTCATCAATAGATCAAGAATAGAAATTCTCGCTTGTTGTTTGTGTAGTTGTTCAACCACACTATACTCACTATGTTTCAGGAATTTCAAAAATTCTTGAGCTTGTTTTTCTGTCACAGGCTCATTGAATGCTGGAGGGGATTCATCATCAAATACATTCTAGGGTATTACGATGGTTTTTCCTTTTGTTTTCACTTGTTCTGAGGCATTGGATGTTTCGGGAGAGTAACATCTCCCACTTCTTGTAAAGAAACCGACTTCACTCACTGCTTCAGATATCGATGTTGTACCCAAACTCTGTATTTTCTCTTCCATTTTTTCTAGAGAAACAGATCCTCCTACCATTGAAACATTGGTAGTATAATTCCAAGGTACCCTGCGGGTATCTTTGTATGGAAATGGTAGAGGAGTGGTGATAACTACTTTTGGCTTTATTGGTACAGGAATCACCGTAGATGATTTTACATTAATAATCACAGGATCATTTGTTCTTTGACTAGGTTTAGAATCCCCTGATGAGCAAACATCATCTTCTTTTTTCCCCGGTTCTTCTTCAAAGAATTCTATCTCTATGCTATTCATTAATTTTTGCACCAAATCCCTAAACTCAAGACATAGTTGAATTTCATGCCCCTTCTCTTGACGATATTCACAATAATTCTTTCCTTCATTATGTTTTGGCCTGAATTGTTGTGGAATTATACCTGCTAAAGAGAGTAGTTGAAATACCCAAACAAAAGGAGATTTAATTTCAGAAATGTCAGTTTTTGCTTTCTTTCTGTTCTCTTCCTGAATTGCATTCACGTTTTTATCTCCATGATTTGGCAATTGATGATTTGATGTAGATGTTGAATTGAATTCCAACTTTCCAGTGTTGATCAAATTTTGAACCACCCTTTTGAATGACAAACAGTTTTCAATAGAATGACCTGTAATTCCTTCATGGTAAACACAACGTGCCTTTATATCATTTTCCTTTCGAGATCCTCTGGACTCTGTTCGATTAGTGTTTGTTTCCTCTTTCTTAACCCTTGGCTGGGTTATTGTAACACTTTTCGATGAATCCTTGTTGTAAGAGTTTGCATTGTTGACTTCATTATCTTTTTTCCGGTACATAGGTCTTTTGGAACTAGATCCCTCATTTGATTCAATTTTGCCACTTTTCAAGACATTTTCAATAAGTTCTCCAGAAATGACCAAATCTGCAAAATTTCTGGTTGCATTCCCCATTAGATGATTTAAATAAGGAGCTTTCAATGTATGGACAAATATTACTGTGGCCTCTTTTTCTGACAAAGGTGGTTGAACTTGGGCTGCTGTGTCACGCCATCTCTGGGCATACTGTCTGAACGTTTCGTTATTCTTTTTCTCCAAATTTTTGAGAGTCCATCTATTAGGGACCATGTCTGTTACATGGCGGTACTGCTCTAAGAATGCTTTAGCCAGATCTTTCTAGGATCTAATGTTGGCTTTGGTCAATTGAGTATACCATTTTAAAGCTGGTCCTGTCAAACTATCTTGAAAGCAGTGAATTAACAATTTCTCGTCTTTCACATATCCTGCCATTCTGCGACAAAACATAGTAATGTGGGATGAAGGGCATGTGGTACCATCATATCTATCAAATTCGGGAACTTTGAACTTGATGGGGAGGATTAAGTCTGGAACCAAACTCAATTCACTAGCGTCAAACCCGTAGAATGATTCAGTTATTTCCACGGATTTCATTCGTTCTTCTAAGCTCTTGATCTGTCTGGTCAATTCTTCATTTACTTTTTTCTTTCTCATTCAGCTCATTCAAATCTGGGATTAAATGCTCAGTATTAAAATCCCCTATTTTCACATCTGATATAAGTGGATTTTTGCTTGAAGACGCAGGATCCACTTGTCGATTTTCATGTGATTTGGCTTCTTGAAATGCTGATGTGCGAGCATTAATTTGTATAGGTGTAGTACCAGAGTGATAAATTGGTTCTGGTGGAAAACCTAAAGGATACATAGGTTCTTGGTCGAAAGATACAGGATTTTCATGCATTTTTCCAATGATAGCCTGCCTTTTAAACATGTCTTCTATTTTCTGCATCATGCTGTCTTGTGAATTTGCAATACTGGCTTCAATTTTCTCCAACTTCATTCTCATTTCTGCTTGTTCTTTATTATGCTGTTCCTCAATACGTTGTATTTTATCCTCCATAATTCTCTTAGTAGCTTGTCTAGTACCGTAGTGATGTTGTATTTCTCTTTTGGCCAGAATAATTGCGATTAAAAAATCTTCTGATATTATTTTTTCCAAATTTTAATTAATGAATTTTATATTAATAAAAATTATACATAAAGAAAATCATGAAATGAATAATGAATGTATGCAAAATGCATGTATGAAAAAAGGTATTGATCCCAAAAAGTTAACTGTCATAGAACAACTTTCATCGGCATACAAAAGTTTCTTTATAATATTTCATAACTACAGATAAGGCGTAGCTTTCCTATTAAGCTCTATAATTTCTTTCACTAACCATGACACCTTCTTTCCAAACTTAGAAACTGGATCAACGTGATGCTCAATTATTTTAGCTTCAACAGCTAATTCCCCAACATATCTAGCAACTTCGCTCATTTGTACCATGGCCTCGAACACCGTATTACTTCTTTCTTCACTTCTTTCAACATAGAAATCAGTTGACTTTTGCCATTGTTCATTAGTTCTTTCAAGAGTTTGCTCCAACTCAGTGATTCTGACTTGACAATTGTGCAGAATATTTTCAAGATCTCTAATGTGTCTTCGCAGTGAAGCACTTTCCTCATTACTTTCTTTGAGATCATTAGGTCCTAGACGAACCTTTTCTTGAAATAATGATTCTTCAAGTTGCAAAATGTAAGCGTTAAACTCTGAGTTTTTGTTTCTAGACTGATCCAGATCTTCTTCAAGTTTTGTTCATGCTTCTTGCGTTCTTTGATTAATCTTCTGGATTTGAACATTCTTGTTTCTGCATCTTTGCATCCAATTGCTAGCCACTTCTTGCTCTACCTCAAGTTTGGTGTTGAAATTCTTTCTTTCCAGATCCCATTTTTCTTTTTCAATATTGAACTCTTCAATCTTTTGGCCCCTGACTTCAAGTTCGGCAATTAACTGGTTCATTTCAGATTCAAATCCTTTGAACATGATATTTTTCTCACCTTCAAATTTATCAAAGATGTCATTTTTCATCTCTTCTAAATCTTTGGCTCGATCCCTTTCTCTTTGCATTTCATTCATGATTTCGCGGTGTTCAGCCTTGTGTTTTATAATTCGCTCTCTTCTGTCAACCTCAAAATCTTCCATTTTTTGCTTTCCTTTCTCAAGGCTTTTGAGTAGACGGCTATTCTTTCCTTTCAGATCTTCAACTCGACTTTTCTCGATGTTCAATTCTCTGCTCATCTGTACTGTTGATTGGCTTGGTCCTGATGCTTTCCGGGATTTATATAACTCCTGGTAATTTTTCTTTAATGCTCTAAATTCACCATCAACTTTTTCTTTATTTTCTCTCAACATTGCACATTGTGATGAATGAAAGTCAATGTCAACACCCAACATAGCTTTATCTCGTCTCATTTGCTCTAATTCTCTTGACCAGCCTTCTCTTTCTGCTTCAAACTCAGCTTTCAGGATTTCAATCTCTGATGGAACCACCTTAATGCGATCTTCCATATATATATCCTCATTTTGATCTGGTAGAGGAATATTTTCATTTTTCCTGACAGATCTCCATTCCTCATAATCAGGAGTTAGCATTTCTTTTGCTGCTTTAGCTCGGATACAAAAAGTTGTTTTCCAAGCTGTAACAACTTCCATGATATTTCTTTTATAATTTTTGCTGTGGAATGCGAACTCAGATGAATGTAATCCAGCGGTGACAGGTACAAATTGACGACCTTCATACTGTCTTATGACCAGAAGTGGTGCATATCAAATTCCTCCCCATAATCCGAGCAGCATTATCCAATTGTAATCACCACATTTGTAAAAGAATTCCCTTTGGATTTGCCACGGGGCTCGCCAAACAATGTCATTGCTTTGCAGATTTCGAAAAGCATTAATCCACATATCTTTCTTAATTTCTTTCGGCCATTCTTGCTCCAGAAATTCTTTTAATGGTGAGTAATCCGTATTAAAGCGTCTGTATAAAACCTTTTCTGTCCTCTAGAAATGGCTACGGATCCAAACATATAACAACTGGTACACCCTGAGAATCGTCCACCTCCTAGCTTTCTACAAGCATTTAACGATCTGAAGGTCTCTGCTAGAATTACAGAAGCAGGATTAATCTTTTTCGGTAGCTGTTCAAACAAATCTACCACTGCAGCTTCAACATATCCTAATACTTTTGGGAAGATGACCATACTATATACCCAGAGCAAATAGATCGAATTGTACTTTAGTGTCTGGATGACTCTGAATAAGTTCTTTAATGTTGGTCCAAGCAATGCCTTTGCTTTCGTTTTTGTTTTGTACGGGATGCCACCCATTCTTCTCGTACCCCGGCAATCTTTGCTAATTTAACTCGAAAGGGTTGAGTTTTAATTGACTTTGAATAGATTCGATTCTCCAAAGCCCCTTCTATGTGTAGCAAAGTTGTGTACTCTTAAATAGTAGGGACCAAGTCCTCCTTATTGAGAGTAAAGCAATTGTACCCTGGATTCCAGAATTGAATTAGGGCTCTGAGTAATTCATCATCAACTTCGACATAGAGCAAATATGGGATGTCTCCGTAAGTCTGATAAAACTGTAATTTTTTGTTTGAGTCCCAACTTTCCCAAATGCTTCGCAAATCTTGCATATAATTTCTTTTTAGCGAAACTGGAGCATAACTGGCCAAGTCAGATACATAATCATCCTGCAGACTGTCTCCTCCTTGTCTTTGTAAGTCCTCAGCCCATTGTCTTACTTCTGAGTTTAGAATTATTTGATTTGAACACTTTTTATCCATGGATGAAGGCTTTCCAATGAGACAATTAACACGAGGATCAATTCCTTTTATCCTGTATGATGCTATGCAAATAGAAAAAATAAAGAACACACAAAAAGGAATGAATTAGTTTACATAATAAAGAAATTTAATAATAATATATACTAAATATTTTTATTTAAACATGCTTTTTCATAATTTAAATAATTTAAATATACATGTAATTTAATCAGTAAGAAAATAAATAAATTAAAAGGAAAGCTAGAATTCATTTCTCCTGTGTGTACACCTATTTTGGACAACATTTCGGCATGGCTTCAGATCGGAAGAGTTTCTAGGGTTTATTATATGCAAGGTTTTAGATATAAGAATAAAGGTACCCGAATTGTCCTTGTTAGTGCCCCCTTGGGCTGTTAACCCTCAATCCTAATCTATCACAGACTAAAGTGGATCGAGTTCAATTCGAGGGGATACATTTCTCTATGCCTGACACGGAGAATAAATTCTCACGAAGACATAGAGCATATGAACCCCGAAAGTTACTTGCTAGGTCTGACACGGAGAATAAATTCTCACGAAGACGTCGCTTTCACTCCCACTTAAAAAGGACAAACTCAATTATAGAGCTTTATGTTATGCAATGCAAGTGTTGTGTATGAGGAGAAATGTTCAAACTTCTGACAGAAAAATAAATAATGAAATAAAATACTTGCAAATAAAAATGAAAGGAAAATATATACATACTATGAAAATAATAAATATATAAAAAATTTGAAAAGGAAAAATTATAAATTAAATATATAAATTTAATTTATAATTAATAGAGACAATTTATAATTGATTTTAAAAGTTTGACCAGTCCCCAGCGGAGTCGCCAAGCTGTCGTAACCCTTTTTCGTCCGGGCACGAAAAATTTATTTGGCGGGAAAATTGATGTGAATAAATGGTTTTGAAAATAATTTGGGAGTCGCCATCGGCCTTTTGGGTCAGGTAGGTCGAATACCTAAAAATTATTTTTTTTAAAAGAGTTTTAAGAAAACATCAATTAAAAAAATGAACTGATCTGCGTTTATAACCAAAAATTCGTTCTTTTTAATAATAAAAAGGGATTCGTGGTCGGTTACGTTTAGGGAAGGATTAGCACCCCTACAACGCCCAAAATTGGTACTTTTTAATTATAAATTGTCTCTATTATTAAAAATTTAAAAATTCAAAATATATTTAATTTATAATCCTATTATTTCAAAATTATATAAAAAATTTATTTATTTTAAAAATATCAGAAAATGACTTCTAGGTGCCTTAAGACAGCTCTTTTCTTTGATATTAATAAATATTAATTTGAATAAAATTAAATAATATTTTTTATAATATTTAATTTTAAAATACCAGAATAGGACATCCAGTTGTATTAAGACTGCCCTTTTCTTCGATTTTGAAAAATATTAAAATAATTTATTGAAAAAATAAATTATTATTTATTATATATATATTTATGAAAAAATATTTAAATATATAAACAAGTAAAATTAAAACAATAAAAATACAATTAGAACTATATGAAAATATTTAAAATTGGTGACTTAATTATAGTAAAATTAATATTAAAAATCTAATTAATGATTAATCAAAATTATAGGGATTAAACATGCTATTTTCTTATTTATTAATTTAGTGACTAAAATAAAACTTATCTAAAATTCGAATATCAGATTAAAATAAATTAAAAATATAAACTCGGGATTAAAATATTAATTATTAAAATTAAAGGATTAAATCTGCTATTTACCCTATATATATTATTTTAATATAAAGGACTAAAATAAATAAAATTGAAATTAAAGAACCGAATTAAAAGGATTATAAATTGATTTAGTGACTAAAATGTAAAGTTTACAAATTTGAGGGATGGCGGACGGGATTTAACAATTAAAAAATTACACAAATAGCCCTCCCCGAAACGACGTCGTTCGGGAAGGGCTATTTAAAGCTAAATCCGGCTGGCCCGAAGGGCCAGCTTCATTTCTCATTTTTTTCCTCTCTCTCTCTTCTCTGAGAGAGAGTATTTTCTCTCGCTTCTCTCTAAAATAGAGAGAAGCCAGCCGGCCGGCAGCCGTCCGCCGGCGTTTTTCCGCCGCCGGCCACCATCTTCGGTGGACGGAATAAAATTTTTTATACTAAAATATAGATCGGACCGTCCTAATGACGGTTCCGATGGTTTTTTCTTTTAAACGGCTCTCGATCAGAGCAAATCTAAGAAAAATACCTTCGGTTTTCGAAGGTTTTGGTGACGTTTGAAGAGGTCCGGTGGTCGTAGCTTCCTCGGTAAGCTTCTCTCCTCCCTTTTCTTTTGTTTTTGGTTGCTGGTTGTTGTGAGTTGGTCTCTTTTTTGGTATCTTTGCTTTTGGTTTTTGTCTCTCTGGCTCCGTTGTCTTTTTTCGCAGATGGGGTGATGGCTTTATAGCCATCACCAGTGTGGCCATCGGACCGGTCTGAAGGGTGAAAAGTTCGGTGAGTCACCAAAGCTATGCTGGTGACTCACCATAGAGGCGACGTGGACGGTTGGGGTTGTGGCAGCAGAGCTTCTAGAGGCTTCTTCGGGGCGGCTTCGTGGCATTGGGGGAGCGTAGGCAGTGGACGTGTGGCCTTTTGGAACCAAAGGCAGTGGCTGAGGACTTCTGGAGGCGGCGACAGCTGGAATGGCTTCAGAGGCGGCTGGAAACCCTTGAGGCGGTGGCGCACGGGGCTAGGGTTAGAAAACCCTAATTGAAACCCTAAATGTTTTAGGGTTTCTATATGGTTTGGGCTTGTAATATGGGCCTGATTATTGGGCTCCAGGTTTTGTAATTATATAATAATAATAATAATAATAATAATAATAATAATTATAATAATAATACTAATAATAATAATAATAATAATATAAATAACATTTAAATGAAAAAAATGAATATCTTCACCTTTTATTTTTTAATTTTTGGTCAGTGGCCTTCAAAGTACCAACAATGGTTTGTTTTTACATAAAAATGCCATTCAAGCCGATAGCTGGAGTGAGGTCAACATAATTTTTTAAACTTAATTTTAGTATCCAAATTTTCTTATATTTTGATATTTAACATTTTTAGTTATGTAACTATTTAAATGGTGCAATTAGATGTTTGATTTTTATTTTTATTTACGCAATTAGGTGTCTAACTTTTTTTTTGATACAAATAGTATTTATTATTTGTAGTCATATTTATAATTTAAACATGAGAAAATAACCTCAGTGACCGAAAATTCTTTATAATATACGATTTTGACCAACTTTTTTTCGATTTGCTAAAATGACCAATAAAATCGCAATGCAATCTCTAAATCGCAATGCGATCTCCATTATCGCAAATCAGTTTCCAGATTCGCAACGCGATTTTGACTATGGCATTGCAAATTTCCAAATTCGCGTTGCGATTTTAGAAAATCGTAATGCGAATATGTAAATCGCAACGCGATTCTGGCTATCGCGTTGCGATAATACAGAATCGCAATGTGATTTTCAAAGCGCCATTAATATCGCAACACGTATTTTATTTTCAAATTCCAAACACGAACATTAATATATCTCGTAATCGCAACTCTTAACCTATAACCCTAAATCACAACTCAGTCCTATCTTCATCTCTCACTCTCTACGGCGACATCCGTCCCCATCTCCGACGAAATCCGTCCCCATCTCCAGCGAAATCCGTCTATCTCCATCTCTCAGAGCCACCCTCACAATCATTCACGATCAGAAATGGAAAATCAACCAAATCAACCACCGAGGGTTAGTTTTTTTAATTATTTTTTATGTTGAAATTTTTGCATTATTATTAGGTTTTTCATATTGAAATTGATGATAAGTTTACTAGTAATTTCAATAATAGATTAACCATTTCACTTAGATTTCTTATTAAATTCATTCGATTACTGCCAATACTGCTAAACTGTTTAGTCTTTAACCCTGTGAAGTTAGTATTTGTCTTTGTTTTGTCTTTTGGTTGAAGTAATGCAATTCATTCAAGTTTCAATTTTAGACAATGACTATTTGAAACCGAGAATCTCAACGCGAAATGAAAATCGCAACGCGATTTTAGTTTCGTGTTGCGATTTTCATTTCGTGTTGCGATTATCTCGTTGCGATAGTTAAATTCGCGTTGCGATAGTCATTTTCGTGTTGCAATTTTCATTTTCGTGTTGCAATTTTAAGTTTCAGAAACTATTCTTCTTCTGCAAATTGAAACTTGAATGAATTGCATTACTTCAACCAAAAGACAAAGACAAATACGAAATTCACAGTGTTGCAAATTTAAGTTTGAAGAATAAACTACTACTCTCTATGTTTATTATTGTTTTTGGTATATCTTCACAGTGTAGTTTTTGGTATATCTAACTTGGTATGTTTATTGTTTTTGTAGAACTTTTTTCGGCTCAATTGACATTAAGGAATAAAATAAGCCTAGTCACTATAATTCCGTTGAAGCTTTCACCTGTACAAAGACAATTGTTTGAGGATACTTGCTTCGGACACGCGATCTACCCGAGAGTATAGAACGTGGTAATGAAGAGATATGGTTTCATTTTCCACTGGCGTATACGTGTTTTGGGCGGGAGGAGTTTTGCTTAATCACTGGTCTACGCTTCGGACACGATGATATAGGTCGATACACTAGTCATATTACCCGCCCATCATGGTTATCCCGGGTTTTTCCTGAGCTGTCAATGGAGAAGCCAAATTTACACGTCGAAGACTTGATGAGATTATTTAATAAGAAAGATGGTTTTACTCGGATGGATGACGTCGATGTTGTCCGAGTATGCCTTTTAATACTTTTGCATGCCAGCTTTTTAGGCAGAGAGGCCAGACAACCTATTCCTAAGGACCTAATATTATTGGTAAAGGACCTAAATGCATGTAACATGTTTCCGTGGGGTTCGTATCTATGGAAAGCTACCTGGAATAAGTTGTCGTCTGCCTTTGATGACCGCAAACGTTTGCGTGGCGATGGTTCCAAATACACTTTGTCAAGCTTTATTTGGGCCTTTAAGGTAAGAATTTCTATATTATAATGTTTCCAAAATTATAATTAATTATTTAACAATTACTAATGTTTGTGTATTATATTGTTTGTAGATTTGGATATTTGAGGCTTTTCCCGACATGCAGACATATGCATTAAAAACTTCAAATGATATTCCTATGGCTATTTCCTGGAAGAGGAAACGACGACTGTTGATTTGGGAAGAGTTACTACGGTATACGATAATAAATGATGTAAGTTAACACAAATACTACCATATATAAACAAGTTATTACTAGTACACGTTTAACTTTGTTTGAGCTTTTATATTGTTAGGAGGCCAACACTCCATTACAGAGGCTGACACCCACGGAGGCTGAGCTTGCCACTGATTGGTGGCAAGCTAGTAAGCGTTTTTTTGATGGCACGGATGATGAGCAGCCTCCACTTCGAGAGCCATCACCTGATCGACCACACTATACACCTCTACAACGAGAGCCATCACCTATTCCGTCACATCATCGAGCCTCTTCTCCACCATCACCTCATGATAGGCGACCGGCAAAGATGCCTCGACGATTATCTCCCTGTTCTCCACCTCCACCTCCACGGGATGAGTTAGGAGAGTTACGTGATGAGGTCAATGCCTTACGTGAGGAGGTCGGTACTTTACGCGATGACAATGGTGCAAGGCGTGATGAGGTATCTACTTTACGTGGTAAGGTAGCGGCTCTACGTGAGATGGTAGCATCGTTGCAGAATGAGGTTCATACTCTACGCAACGAGGTAAGTTTAAGATTTTTCATATTTAACTTGATTTACTCGTAATTTCACTTATATTAACCATTTCACTTGGATTGCTTAGTAAATTCATTCGGTTACTGCCAATACTGCTAAACAGTTCTAAAATAACCCTGTGAAGTTAGTATTTGTCTTTGTTTTATCTTTTGGTTGAAGTAATGCAATCCATTCAAGTTTCAACTTGCAGAAGAAGAATAGTTGCAACACGAAACATAAAATCGCAACGTGAAAATGACTATCGCAACGCGGAAATGACTATCGCAACGCGGAAATGACTATCGCAACGTGAATTTGACTATCACAATGGGATAATTGCAATGCGAAAATGAAAATCGCAACGCGAATTTAGTTTTGCGTTGCGATTTTCTCATTGCGATTTTATTTCGCATTGCGATTATCCCGTTGCGATAGTCAGTTCCGTGTTGCGATAGTCATTTTCGTATTGCGATAGTCATTTTCGTGTTGCGATTTTAAGTTTCAGAAACTATTCTTCTTCTGCAAATTGAAACTTGAATGGATTGCATTACTTCAACCAAAAGACAAAGACAAATACTAACTTCACAGTGTTGCAAATTTAAGTTTCAAGAATAAACTACTACTCTTTATGTTGTCCTTGAACATGCACTAAACCTATATGTTGTCCTTTTAAATGTTTATATAAGTGCTTGCTTCCGGAATGTTATATGATGCATTTTGTGAACTATGATAAAATAATGACTTGGGTGAATACTGTTTAATATCATGTATGTTTATTTACTGATTTATGTTTTAATTTATTTTTAGCGGCCCGATAAGGTGGATGCTTTACGTCGGATTTTTCTTGCACGACGGGGTTCATGCATCAGACGACGTGCACGTGCCATTACGTCTCCGTTCACCCCAATAGTGCAAAGACTCTGTAAGAAGAAGTCGGACTCACCTGTCATCGTTCAAGAGGCCTCTCCTATCGTTTAAGAGGCCCCTATCATCCCTCAAGGGTCCCCTCCCACCGTTCAAGAGCCCCTGTCATCGTTGAAGAGGTCCCTCCCACCATTCTAGAGCCCGATTCACACAACTTAATATGTCAAATTATTGAGAAACCCCCTCGTATGCCGGACATGATGGATGACTGTTGGCTTTCGTATGAGTTACCGACCAGTACAATTCTGACAGATGAAGAGGAGAGGAAACAACTACCGGAAATAATTCTGGATAATACCCTTTGGGCTAAGACCATAGTTTATTTTTATCTACATGAGCAGAGCCAGGGGTGTTACGCTGACATATATAAACTCAACGATGATATGCATTTGTTGATTGATCGGTCTTGGTGGGGTGTGTTATTAGGGGTTGAAGATAAAGGCTATTTCGATGGGGGGGTAAGTCTTATATTTTTTTATATTTCATTTTGATTAATTTTTTTTTTAAATTTATGTAATTCACTAATATATGTCTTTTTTTGTAAAACAGCATATTGATGCATGGGTGTTACGTCTTCTAATAATAAGGAAAATGAGGAAAAATAAAAAGAAATACGCGATATACAATTATGCCGACGTCTTTTCACGTAGTTCACTTGAAGAATCAACGACAGGAATCATATGTGTTGGCTAATGGACAAGCTAAACTTTATCCTACATGGTGGGAGGTCGATAAGGTTAGTATTTATTTTATTTTTTAAATATTTTAAAGGTGTTCATAAATAAGTGCGCAATTGAATTATTACTTATGATTGCAGATGTTTATCCCTGTTTTGGAACGTACTCATTGGCTTCTCATCGAGCTTCAGCTCCCATCCCTGAAGACAATAATATATGACAGCATGATAAATTACATATCATTGTCTGATTTGAAAGATATTATAATGGGATGGAGCTCTCATTTGACTAAATTCTTGGATGCGATTAATTATTGGATTTATTCTGGAAACAAGAAGCCAAAGAAGTTCATTATATAGTTATCAGAGACGAGACCGCTCCACAACAAACGTAGGAAGCCAGAGGGGATTGTGGTCCTCTCGTATGCATGTGCTTGGAGCGTTTGACAACATGAAGTATACAGTTTCTACCTCCCACCGATAGAGATAGAGGTGCAGTAGGCTTGTGGTTTCGGCATTTTATGGCTAGAGCGATATATACGAGACGCTGCCTACCTGCATCCGCATTATGAAAGTGTCCATAAACAATTGGTAAGTCAAATGCAAGTATTGTTAAGTACCTAGAATTCAATAATTTGCTGTTTGTTGGTTTTAGATGTGTAGAAAGTGTTGTTTGAGCAAATGTTTGGTTTCTGTAGGTTAATCCTGAAGTGACCTGCGTGAAATTATTATTTGTTTAATTGATGAGGAAAATAAGAATTATTATTATTTTTTGCTTGTTTAATTGATTTGTAAAAGCTGATTTGTAAAAATTGATTTGTTTAATTGATGTGTAAATAATTCTTATTTGTTCTTGTTTAATTGATTGAAATGTAAAAGTTTATTTTGTTGATTTCAATCTGCATCATATTTCAGGCAAAAGATGTTGCGATAGTCTAATACGCTTTGGGATTTTCTCGTTACGATAGTCAAATTCCCGTTGCGATAATCAAATTCACGTTGCGATAGTCAAAATCGCAATGTGAAAGCCAAAATCGCAATGTGAAAGTCAATTCGCGTTGCGATGGTCTAATACACTTTGCGATAGTCAAATCCCCGTTGCGATAATCAAATTCACGTTGCGATAGTCAAAATCGCAATGCGAAAGCCAAAATTGCAATGCGAAAGCCAAAATTGCAACGCGAAAGTCAAAATCGCAACGCGAAAGTCAATTCGCGTTGCGATGGTCTAATACGCTTTGCGATTTTCTCATTGCGATAATCAAATTCACGTTGCGTTAGTGAAATTCGCGTTGCAATATTCAAATGAATGTGTAATAAGTGATAACAACTGAACAGATCATAGCAATGTTCAAACTCAAGTTACTAATACATGCCTAACTGAAAATGTTAAAAGTTTACACATAAAATACATATAATAGTCAAATTCGCGTTGCGATATTCAAATGAATGTGTAACAAGTGATAACAACTGAACATATCATAGCAATGTTCAAAATCAAGTTACTAATAAATGCCTAACTGAAAATGTTAAAAGTTTACACATAAAATACACATAATAAAACGTTTGCATTTAAAAATCACCTAAGTTAATAGTCCCAAAAGGTGAAGCCGGTTGTGATTGGGATTTTGATTTTGATTGCCTTTTGCTTGACACCATATGAGCTTTGGATTTTGATGAGGATCCATATTTTGGTAGAGGAAAAGATGATTGTGATGGCACTGGTGATCCACATGTCAACCTTGTATGACCACTTTCCTTGCACCGACTACATGTCGATCTCTTCTTCTCTTCACCCTTAGATGGTATACGATCGTGACTTTTTGGTCGATCAGGTAGCCTTCTATCCATGGCTGATGGTAAAACTGTTTGTAAGTCATCTGGCATGTCCCACTCATAAGGATGTGGAATAGGGTAGATAATCTCGGCATAAGTCTGTCGATATACTTCTGTAGTGTAGCAATCTATAGCGTATGCGCTTGAATCATCTTGGTTTAGATGAAGTGCAACTTTTATAACATGGCCACACCGATAACCAGATGTTTGCCATTTCATACAACTACACGTCTTTGAATTTAGATCGAGAAGCCCATTTAAGTTATTATCCAGTACTTCAAACAAAGTGTTTGAATATGGTTCAACTCTCCATGACGTTGACTTCACAACACGTTTCGTTATATTTTTTTCAGTCCATGGTGTAACACGATGTTCCAATGTTTCTGTAAATTTAAATAAATAAATAATACTTAGTAAAATATATGATAAGTTACGAATTTAAAGAAATAATACCTGCATGGTTTCTTTTCTTGTAGTACCACTATTGAATAGAGGCTCGAAAAAACTCCATTAACATAGTAATGGGTAATTTTTGGGAATGACGACTTAGAGCGTTGATTGATTCTGCACTATTAGACGTCATGAAACCATATCTTGCTCCAAGTTGATGTGCTCTTGACCATCTTTCAAACCCGACATCTTCTAGTGTTTGAGCACACTGAGGCAAAACACGTCTTAAACAATTTATATGCTTATTAAAATCCACTTCCCGATAAGATTTTATAGCCTTCTAGTATGTCCATTTGTGATTTTTTATACCAGCAGACCTTGATTTTAGATTTCTATACAAATGAACACCACAAAGTCCATGAAAAGCATCTGGGAAACACCTTCTAACAGCGTTGTCAATTGAGTTTGCCCTATCGAATATGATTGTCAGATTTCTAATAGGACCTATGCAATCCCTAAGATGCCCCATAAACCATGTCCATGAATCAGAGGTTTCAGATTTGCCAACCCCATAAGCTATTGGCAATATCCCATTGTTAGCATCCATGACTACTGCTAATAAGTTTACTCCAAGGTATCGACCTTTCAAATGTGCTCCGTCAACTATAATAACTGGGCGCATGCAAGTAATAAACGAACGAATCTACAAAATAATATACACAAGAAATATAATCATTTAAATGTGAAATGCATGTAACTAACAAAATTGAGTCAACAAAATTATATTGATTTACTAACCGCAACACCAATGGCGATAAACAACAACTCAAAGCGTCCATCTCTATCTATTTTGATATGAGTTACCGACCCAGGATTTTTCAGCTTTAAACTGTGACAATAAGCCGGCAGTTGGGCAAACGATGCTTCTGGCGACCCCCTCAACAATTCCAAGGCATAACATTTGGCTCTCCAAGCTTGAGAATATGAGATACTAATCTTGAACTGAGCATTCATGTCAGTCATAATTTCATGTCCCCGATATACCCTGCCATTCAAAAACATTAACTCAGCCAGAAAACCACCCAACACCTTTTTGTTTGCCTGTCTATGGTGAGGAAAAACTTGGGTTCTTGAACATGTATGTTTATCAATAAAAGTCCTAACTTGAAACATTTCGCAATCTTTTATCCTCTTTGCAATCATACACCACGTACAGTTTTTGTAAATTATACACCTTGTTTCGAAACGATCTTTGCTTGATTTGTTAACTTTTAGTTGATAGCCATCTTCCACACATTTCGTATACAATGCTATCTTCAGCTCTTCCTTTGTATCAAAACAATAATCTTTCTTGATACGAATAATTTTTTTGTAACAATCAACTGCTATCTTTACCAACTCTTCTTCCGGTATCTGAAGTAATTTTGGCATATTCCAGTTATACTCCCGTGGTATTTTCTTCGGGGACTTTTCTTCGGGGATTTCTTCTTCTTCTTTTTCTTCTTCAAGGTTATATGAATTACAGAATGGATGTTCAACATGTTCATTCACATTCGTAACTTCCTCCTCATTATCATCAACAACATCTTCCTCAGCAGCGGCTGTTTCATCATCAAAATTCGGGTATTGACCAATATCAAAATCATTACACGCAGGGTCTGTTTCTTCTTCTGAAACATCATCAAAATCCGAGTATTGACCAAGATAAAAGTCCGGGTATTGACCAAGATCAAATTTTGAATACTGACTAGTACTCACAATTTTTTCTATTGGCTCATCATCGTCTAACTGGTCAATACGAAAACCGTAATTTGGTGTTGAAAGTTGATTGGGATTTGGATTGGGGAAAGGTTGTGGGTTTTGAGATTGTGTTTGGTATTGGAAATTTGGTGAAACAAAATTTGCTTGGTGATGAAATTGTGGTGGAACCATTAAATTTTGAGCACCATAAACTGGGGTTGAAAAACTTAGTTGATTACTACCCGCTACTGACCCAACTTCACTACTTCTAGGTTCAACAACATACAATGTAACATCATCTTGCGAAACACTAATGTAAGCAATGAATCGTTCAACATCTTTATTGTCGGTTAACAAATAAACTTTACCTTTTCTCTGATAAGATAGCCTAAATCCACTTAGGGGCTCTAAATTCAATTTATTTGCAACACGTAACATTAGAGTTTCATAAGTTAACTTTTTTAATGACAGTTTTAGTTGAAGATTCATGGGTAAAGGAATATATTGTAAAACACCATGAACATTCTCCCATGACCCTCCAAAACACAAATCTATCCAAACATGATCAACATTAGATGATTTCATTATTGTAAATTAATTTACTAAACAAACGAGTTGCGAAACTAAAACCTATTGCCGGATGGGGAAGGATGTCATTGGATATAGGAACGGATGTCACCGAAGAGAGTGATAGATGGAGATGAAATGAGTTGCGATTTAGGGATTTAGGGATTTAGGTTATGAGTTTCTACTGCTGAGTAGTTATATACCCAAAACATTTGTGTTGCGAAACTAAAACCTATTACGAATTTGAAATTTAGTGTTGCGAAAGTTAGAATCGCGTTGCGATAGTTAGAATCGCGTTGCGATAGTCAGAATCGCGTTGCGATTATGTATTATCGCATTACGATAGTTAGAATCGCATTGCAATTTACATATTCGCATTGCATTTTTCTAAAATCGCAACGCGAATTTGGAAAATCGCAATGCGATAGTCAAAATTGCGTTGCGAATCTGGAAATTGATTTGCAATAATGGAGATCGCATTGCGATTTTATTGGTCATTTTGACAAATCGAAAAAAAGTTGGTCAAAATCGTATATTATAAGGAATTTTAGGTCACTGAGGTTATTTTCTCTTTAAACATTTAGCTTTGAACTTGCAATATAATTTTAATTAAATGATGTTAAAATTATAAACATGAATTAATTAAAATTGAATACGTGTCAGATAAAATTATAAAATAAAACCATTATATTTAAATAATTTAAATATAAAATTAATTCAGAACTTTTATAATCAATTTAACCGAATCAAATTGAAATGAAAGACTTAGAAAATGGGTAAACCACACGAACGGTCACACTAGTGTTTGAATAAGTTTTCATTTTTCTAACTGAAGTTTCAAAAACAACAAATTGGTTAATAAAATTATCGATTTATAACAAAATAGTCACTAATGTTATCAATTTGTAACAAAATGGTTACTCCACCGCCATCCACATTAAATTGACAACGTAACAACGTTAAAAAGGATATTATTTAATTTTACTCCTAAACTATTACTAAAATAAAAAATAAGACCTTAAATAATGATTTTATATCTAATTTATCCTAAAACTTTCTAATTTTCATTTTAGTTTAAAACCTTCCCTTTGATTTTTAGACAAGCAATCTGAGTTTCTTTTTTTCCCGATAAGGTTAATATTTAGTGTTTTCCCCAGATGCACTAGCAGCAATGCTAGTTGAAGATGCATTATTGTCTAAAGACTGAGCCAGTAGAGTGAAAAACAAGAAGAATAAGCAGAGAAACATAACAAGCTGTCATAAGTAGGCTATGAAACTTAGGGAAAAGGAAAGTAGATTTTATGAGGAGGTGAATTGAAGAAAATAGAAATTCATTCATCCAAAATCATAAGCATTTTCTAGTTACAATCGTTTGTATATACTGCTAATTTTAGGACCAATTCCCTTATTTGATTACAAGTGTCATACCTTTGTCTTTTAATGCGACAGAATAACAACATGCTGATAGATTGGTATTTTGGACTGATCTACTTCAATTGTATTTACTGGGCTAACCCATTTTTGCTGTCTGGTCATCTTCAGTCTTACCCGCCTTTTCTTCTTTAAATGGAACACCATCGTATCCTCCAACTCCCTAAACGTTGTTGTTTCCTTCACGCATCTTGTCCTCTTCTGTAACTTCAATTAATTTTTCTTCCAATTTCAATTTTTGAATTCCTTACCCTTGACTCCATTCATTTCTCTCTCTTTTTTTAGCCCCTGTCGCGCCATTACCCTCTCTTCCATGTGATGCTTGTTCCCAAGGATCAAATTCTGAAAATCGTGCCTTCAGAACATTATAGTCCTCCCAAGTAGAATTTTCCACTCCTAAACTGGTCCGTTAATCTAACCGTTGAGCGACGACTTGGTTATTTCGTTTGATGATCCGTTTGTCAATAACCTGTTTAGGGAAAACTTTAAGATGACTTCAGCATTTACTTTAAACGGATCTAATGAGGTAACGTCCCGTTCATCGATCTTCATTTTAAGCAAGCTTCTATGAAAAATAGTGTATCTTA
Organism: Hibiscus syriacus; assembly: GCF_006381635.1. Taxonomy (NCBI): domain Eukaryota; kingdom Viridiplantae; phylum Streptophyta; class Magnoliopsida; order Malvales; family Malvaceae; genus Hibiscus; species Hibiscus syriacus. The sequence continues at coordinate 1,120,970 of NW_024062846.1, read as the reverse complement.
GATGAATCGAGCAATTTCAATATTCTGTAAGCTACTAACCCCACTCTTTGCGTGAGTGTGTAAGATCCATAAAATCATGCAGCAAGTTTAAGGTTCCCGCGAAAGGCTATGGAGGACTGCCGATATGGTTATAGCTTCAGGTAAACTTTGTCCCCAACCTGTAATTATCTACTCTGCCTCAATTTGTCAGCGTAAAATTTCATTCAATCTTGGGCCTTCTATAGCTATGCTCTTAATATCTAGTTAATTCTGAACACCCTAAACTAGATTGGGCCTAAAGTGCCACATTGGGTTATTGAGGCAACATATGATTTCTAAAACCTATTCATTTACATTTGAAAACATATTACATGGTACAAAATAAAACATATACAACAGTTATAAAAACACTTTCATAAAATCGGAGCTCCATGACACATTGTTTAAAACTAAAATAATACCAACTCAAAGTTATAAATTTGAATTCAACAATAAGGTCCTATGAATACACATGCCCACTAAAGCTACATTACAATACTCTGGGAGAGATGTTGGAAGTCCTGCTGCGATGGTGCTCCTCGAATGGCTCAAGCTAAAAACATGTGAACGAAAAACATCCGTACGCTGAACTTACAAAGCCCAACAATATAATCGCTAATCTAGAGCAACATTATGAGTATCATAAACATAAGCATGTTAAAGACATGATACTAAGAAGTACTACCTACTTAAGGTTCAACTGTTCTATCACTGAAATAAGAGTCTCAAGCTTCCCTTAATCCTCTCCTAAGGGCCTTTCCATGAGTTTAACTCTATTTGGTCTCTACCCACACAGACTGTAACTGTTGTGCATACTCTAAATGCGAAACATGACACATTTCTATGCATTATCTGAACGTGACACTAACACTGCTATGCATTATCTGAATGCGACACTAACATTGTTGTGCATTATCTGAATGTGACACTCTTCTAGTATCTGGTCTCACTTAGCATCAAATACTAGATTATTAGGAGAGGGTACCAGTATCACATAGAATCAGTAAAATCGCCTTTAAGATGTTGAATGATCTCTTAGTATCACATAACATCAGGTAGACTATGGAGGGGAAATCTTGGTATCACATAGCATCGGTAATGTAATACCCCAATTTTTTTAATAGTAACCAAAATGTAAGTTTTGAAAGTTTAATGGCTAATGCATACATTTTGAAAAGTTTAGGGATAAAAAATTTAAAATTTAAATGTTATATATTTTGGCATGTAAATGAATAGTTTATCTTGAAATAAGAAATTCTTTATGGGAATTAGAATTTTGATTCGGGGTTTGCATTAAAAGATATAAAGCAGTAAAGTCCGGTAAGAAATTAGATAATTAGATCGAACAGAAATTTCATGAAAATTTAAAGGATGTTAGATAAAGGTTGAAAATATTATTTTCATATTTTAGAATAGTGAAATTTAGTATGGATTAGTGTAATTAAAGTTAATTTTTCCTATTTAGCCAAAATTATGAATTTTAGTGACTAAATTGTAATTTCCAAAAATTCAAAGGGCAAAGGTAGAAAGTGGACCTTTATTTGTTCATATTTGACTTTGATTATTAAATCAGAAGATATTTTGGTGGCATAGTTGAAATTATCAAAGATTTTAAAGGATAAAGCTGGAATTTCCTATTAAATGAAATTTAAATTCATTTAATTTATAAAAAGACATGTGTATTAAATACAATTGTGGAGAAATCATGGGAAGTCTCATGTGCGTCATCCTAATATACGGCTAAGGAAATGTGCTATCGGTTTTGTTACTATTTTTTAACAAAACCGGTAAAAAATTATCGGAAACATTATTATTTCTACTGGGTTTGTTATTTTTGGGTGCTTTACCGGGTTTGGTAATATATATGGTAGAAAAATAATGTTTTAGGTAGCACTTTACCAGATATATTACCAAGCTCGGTAAAGCGCTCAATAATATTTTGGGTAGAAATAATAATGTTTCCGGTAATTTTTTTACAAGTTTTGTTAAAAAAAAACCGGTAGCGCCTTTTCTTAGCCTTATATTAAGGCCGCCGTACGGTAGAACTTCCCAAGAAATCATGAAAATATCAGCCTTTCTTCTTCAATGTTGTCGTGAACCTCCATGGCTAAAAGGGTAAGATTTTGAAATTGATTTTTAAGCTTATTCGATTGATTTTTGGGTTAAGCTATTAGATAAAGAATTAATCCTCTTGAAATTCTCTATCATTTGGTATAAAAATTACATAGAAATCATGCTTATATGTTGAGATTCATGAATTGGGTGATTGAAGAACATGTTTGATTTTGAAGATTTGATGGAAGATTTTTACGTTATTAAGGTTGTAGATTAATTTTCAAGCATGAGTGATGATTAAAATCATCTAAAAGTGCATGAATAAGTTTTAGGCATAGCTAGGGTTGATGGAGATTGGTTGAGGTTTGATTGAATTTGATGTTATGAAGATTAGAATAGCATGAATTAAATCATAGGAGCTTGAATTCATGCTTGAAATTGAATGAAAGTTTACCCTAGCTACTCTATAATTTTCGGCCATGAAAAAATATGGGAAAATGTTGAAAATTTTCCTATGGTCTAGAATTGATATTAAATGTGTTCTATGTGATTTGGAGATTGATTTGGATTAATTTGGAACCTTGAGATAAAAACGGCTAGTTTACAAGTTTTGAGAATTGAGGGATATTGATGCATAAACGTGTAAATTGGAGTATTCAATATTGAATTTTAATTATAGAATGTTTGAATTTTAAGTTAAATAAGTGATTTGGGATTAAAGTGCAAATTTGGATAAATTTGGTGATGGAATTCAAATAGTCTCAAAAGTTGGGACTTAATTGTGATTTTTCAAATGTGATAGTATTATTTTAGTATGAAATTTCAATGCTGGAAATTTATATTAGTATGCTGATTTTTAAGATTAAATATTATATTTGGGATCGAATTTCAAGTTTAGTAAAATGGGTGGTTGAATTCGAAAAGTCTAAAGAAATAAAGGATGAAATTGTAAGTTTTTGAATGTTAAAGTATTCAATTGAGTATATTATTAAGGTGGTGGAAGTTTTAGTAATTTATGTGAAATAATCATAATGGTGAAGGATCATTAAGAATTAAATGGAGATGTTGATATGAATTCTAAGAAGAATTCATAATTAGTAACTTGAATGCAAAGTTGGTAAAAGTTGAAGGGTTGACGATGAAAATAAATATTTATGAAATCAAATGAGTATTTTGGGAATTTTGAAATTATGATGGAAATATGATTTAGTTTTATATCAATTTAGTATCGATTATGTTTTATAGAATTCATTTTATCGGAATTAGATTATGTTAGTAGAATACTAACATACAGTTTGAAATGGTATTACATATGTGATGTCGTACAAATTACGATAAATTTTGTAATTCCAATGACTCGAAAGCGAAAGGCAAATTTCTTGAGTGAAAGAGTATCATATTAAATTTTCAGTAGTGAGATTTATTCTGATTGAGGAAGACTTGCGATAAGTCAACCTCCTATTAATATTTTAGAGTATGAATTTTTTTAAGTATGATTTAATTATAAATATGGATTATTTTCATAATGCTTATATATAGATTTATGAATGATTTTTGGGTATGAGATTACCCATTATGTTTTTATATGATATTTTTTGAAAAGATATTAGAATGAATTTTCGAATTTAATTTTAAAGAATGATCTATAATTTTAGTGATGGAATATTTCTTTAACAATTTCAAAAATGTTATCTGAATTTATTTTAGAGCATGAATTGCCTAAAGTATTTTACATGATATCTATATTCTAATTATGGATGATTTTGGGTATGACTTGTCCAAATTATGATTTTTATGATGATAAGTTGCAATTGATTCTGATATAGAAATGTTGATTTCTATATGAATATAATATGATAAGGAAGCACGTTGTATGTTGCATTGAGAGTTGTAGGTACACTTGGCATGCCAGGAACTTGAGTAAAGTTCAAGTTAAGTTACGGTACATTCGTGTTCATTATGTATGGCACCATTGGTTAATATAACGTGATTTGCAGTTGGAGTGCATCTTATGAAGATGATTGGCACCATGTAGTGCCTAGTGCGCACATTATGTCTGACTCACGTACGTTGCATTCTCTTACATATACATTGGGCTATGAAATTAAATGTGAAAGTTATGACAATTATTTGAAAGAAAAGAATATGAAAATGAAATGAAAGTTGTGAAATATGTATGAATGAAAAGAATATGAAATGTTTGATATGTTTAATGTTGATTTACATGATTTTTGATAAAATCATGAGATGATAATTTTCAGGTTTTCAAATAGGAAAACGGCTTTAATAACTCAGTTTGAAAGTTTCAATGTTTTTATTTAAATTATAGATTTATGTTTTATAATATTTTATGATATTTATGTTTTATGTCACCTTAACTTTGTTACTGCCTCACTAAGTTTTACTTAGAGCGTGATGATTTTCATGCGTAGGTTCAGATAAAGAAACATACATGAAGTAAGGAGTATTGAAAGCATCTCTTCTTGGAAAATCAAGCCAACCTACAATATCAGTAAGACATCTTTTACTCATTAGCGGCATGTATGTTATAAATGTTTTGAACAACTCTCACCAACTAACTTAAAATGGTTGGTAATAAATATAATTTAAGGGAAATTGAATGATTTTAAATTAGGCAATATTTTGACAGTTTTATATATATTGGGAACAACATTAAACTGCCTAGTTGCTGCCTAAAATTAGATTTAAATGGTAGATAAAAATATAATTTATATGTTTTTACGCAATTAATTAAATAGTTTAAAGTATTAAAAGAAGGATTTTAAATGAAACAAAATTTTAAAGCTTTATGTACAAAGAAAGTTTCATGATGTTAATGTGACATATTTAACTCGTATTTCGAGACATATACAGGTTATGAGTGTTACAAGTAATTCCCGCTCAACTGAAGCATTGACTTGGTATCATATAGCATCAAGTCCAGCTTTATGGATAATTGTTGTACTGGACTAATGCAACTACACATGCATAAGTGAGGGCCCAAATGCCACATAACACCGATAATGCCCCACTATGACAACTAAGGTAGCCTGGATGCACACTAGTATAGCTCGCCATACTAAATTGAGGTCATCATCTCATTTGTAATACCCCAAATTTTGGTTAGTGACTAAAATGTAAAATTTGAAAGTTCAATAGTTAAAGTGTAAATTTTGAAAAGTTTAGGGACAAAAATGTAATTTTTAAAAGTTATATATTTTGGCCCGTAAATAAATAGTTTGTCTCGAAATTAAGGTTTTTTTGGGAATCATAATTTTAATTAGGGTTTACATTAAAAACTACATATTAGTAAATTCTGGTAAGAAATCAGATAATCGAATTGAATCATAATTTTACGAAAATTTGAAAGGATGCTAGATAAAGGTTGGAAATATTATTTCAATATTTTAGAACAGAGGAATTTAGTATGAATAAGTGAAATTGAAGTTAATTTTCCCTATTTAGTCGAAGTTGGGAAAATTTGGTGACTAAATTACAATTTTTAAAAATGTGCATGGCCAAAGTAGAATTTTATTTTGGTTCACATTTGACTATGAGATATTTTAATGGAAGATATTCTAATGGAAAGTTGTAATTATCAAGGTTCATTAATGGCAAAACTAGGATTTCTCATTAATTGAATTTTAAATTCAATTATATTATATTAAAGCTAGGTGTATTATGAGATGTGTGGAAAAATCATGAAATATCAGCTTCTTCTTCTCCATCAAACCTGAACACCATAACTAAAGAGGTAAAAAATTTCAAACTCATTTTTATGCTAATTCGATTGATTTTTTGGGTTAAGCTATTAGATAGATAATTAATCTTCTTTAAATTCTCTATCATTTGGTATAAAAGTTACATGGAAATCATGCTTAGATGTTGAGTTTCATGAATTGGGTGGTTGAAGAACATGTTTGATTTTAAAGATTTGATTGAAGATTTTTATGTTATTGACGCCGTAGATTAATTCTAAAGCATGTGTGATGATTAAAATCAAGAGTAGAAGTTTATGTAGTGTTCGACCATGCTAGGGTTTTATATAGGTTGATTTTATTTTGATTGAATTTGATGTTAGGATGATTGGAATAACATGAATTTGATGTTAAAAAGTTGAATTCATGCTTAAAATTGATTGGAAATTAAGCCCTAGTTTACTAATAATATTCGGCCATAAGGGAAAAATTATGGGAAAAAATATTGAAAAATTTCCTATGGTCTATAATTGTTATTATATGAGTTCTACATGTTTTGGAGATTAAATTAGGTTAATTTGGAACCTTGAGATAGTAAAAGGACCATTTTACAAGTTTTGAGAATTATGAGACATTGATAAATAAATGTGTAATTTGGGGCATTTAAGGCTGAAATTTAATTATGGAATACTTAATTTTAAGTTAGAATGTTGATTTGAGGATTAAAGTGCAAAATTGGTGAAATTCCATGGTGGAATTCGAATAGTCATGAAAGTTGAGACTTAATTGTGAGTTTGTAAATATGATGGTATTATTTGAGTATGATAATAGAATGCTGGAATTCATTATTTAAGTGTTGAATTTCAAGTATAAGTATTTATTTGGGATCAAATTTTCATGTTTACTAAAGTTAAGGCTTGAATTGGAAAAGTCTTAAGAAAATGGAGGATAAAATTACAAGTTTTCAAATATTTAAGTATTGGACTAAGAGTATTAATTAAATGTTAGAAATTTTAGTGATTAATTTGAAGGGAGCATAATGATGAAGGACCATCATGAATTAAATGGAAAAGTTGGGATGAATTCTAAAAAGAATTATGTTGAACTAAGTTTTGATATAACAATTATGGCATTATGTTTTTGGACTTGAATTGAATTTATTGAAAGTTTTCAAAAATAATTCAAAGTCCATTTAAGTTGGAAATGAGCACAAAATGGTTTATAAATAGTATTGTATTGTATGAATAGTATCGATACTATATGAATAGTATTGATACTGTGTGAACAGTAATGAACAGTACCGATACTAAAAACATCAAATGCAAAAGGGGTATTGATACTGCTATAGTAATATCAAGCCCAATAGTAAAAAATTCAAATATTACAAAGGTAGTACCAATACTTATTGTTCTGGACAGTTTTATTTTGCAGAAAATGAATCCCCAACGGCTCCAAAACATCCCCAATGACTAGATACGACTTCAAACTCATTTCAAGCTATAAAAATAAGCTGATGACACTTGAAGAAGATATAGAACAACTATCCAAGCAATCAAACACAAGAGAAGAGTTTCTCAATCTTATTTCATCTTTCTCTTGTAAATATTTTGTTCTTGTGAGCTTAGTTCTTGTAAACACCTACCTTAGAGACGTTTTCTTGTTTACATTTTCTTTTCATTGTAAAGGGATTTTGGTTCTAGCTAAGCCTATTAAAAGCTAGGGATTGGTTCTAGTTTAGCCCGTGAAAAACTAGGGAGTTGTAAAGGTTATCTCTTTGTCCTTGAAAAAGAAAGAACAAATTAGTGAATTTGTTAGAAAATCCTTGGTGATGAGCTAATGTAGTGGATGTAGACTTGGTTGAGAAGTCGAACCACTATAAATCGCTGTGCAATTTTTCTATCTTTCTAATCTCCTTACTCCCTAAACACAGAAACCAATTTAACCCCTCTTGGCGAACCCTTTCAGTTATCGATTTGTGCTTTCGCAAATCTTAACAATTGACATCAGAGATTAACTCGTTAGAAGGTTTAACCACCTTGAGACGATCCTCGAAGAAGATCTACCAATTTATAAAACAACCGAGAAGATGACTTCCACCTCCGGCTCGTTCAACATGGAAGACTCCATACCAACCGACAAGCCTCCATACTTCAATGGAGCCAACTACCGTCATTGGAAGAAATTAATGAAGTTAGTTATCCAAGCCAATGATCTTGATGCATGGGAGATGATCGAGAGCATATACTCTTCTCCAAAGAAGAAGGATAAGAAGTGGAGTGACCAAGAATGGAAGAAAGCTCAACAAAATGTCAAGGCCATGCACATGGTGTTTTGTGCATTTGGTCCTGAAATCTATGAAGGAGTTTCTTCGTGTTCAAGTGCCAAGGAGCTTTGGAATAAGCTCAAGGAAGTCCATGGAAACAAGAAAGAAGAACCAACAAAGGTGGTGTCTTTAATGGCTAGTGAAGAGTCTGGGGTATCTTCTAACTCAAATGAATTTAATTCATATTCTTTGGATGAATTACAAGATGCTTATAATAAGTTGTATTTTGGATTTGAGACCATGAATTCCAAATATACGAAATTAACTTCAAAACAAAAAATTGAAAATAAATCAATTTTGAAAGAAAAAGTTGACTTTGAAAATCAAAATGAAATTTTAAAAAATGATTTAGAGCTTTCAAAAATCAAAATAAATTATTTAGAAAAAGAAAATTTTGGTTTAAAAGTTAAGCTTGAAAGCTTAGCAAAAGAAAAAGAATTAATTTCTTAAAACAACTTATTATGTTTAAAAATGGCAAAATGCTCACATTGCCATTATCATGGTCATAAGGAACATACTTATCCTTTGAAGAAAGGAAAACATTTTGAAATTAGACAAGTATGGATTCCTAAGGGAACAAGGGGCATTGAAACTAACGTCCAAGGATCCAAAGCAATTTGGATACCAAAATTGAAATAAATGTCTCTTATAGGTGTGTGAGAGCAATGGTGATGAAAGTGAAGATATTCAAATGCTCTAGCCACACTTGAAAAAGGAATAGGTAATCTCTAAGCTTAAAGCTTTTTTTTTATTATTTGGTTGCTCATTTAAGTTTATACATGCATGAGTTTTGATTTTAAATGATTATGCTTTGTTTTTAATCTCATGTATGTTAAAAGGAAATTGTGATGAACATTTTAATTTTTAATGATTTTTCATAATTTTTAGTTCATCATAATGAATTTTGGTCAAAATTGGTTTTAAATGCAAATGATATCTCTCTAACAATTGATATCAATTTTAAAAAAATAACGTTTTGATTTTAATTTTTGACCTCAATTTTTAAATGTTTATGCATACAGCTTAAATGAAAATGATATCTATCTAACAATTGATATCAAAATTTTCAAATGCATAACATTTTTGGAAGACTTTATGCATATGCAGGTAATTTCAACAATTGGTTTTGCATAAAGTATATTAGACTTGGATATATTGAATTTCATGTGCTATTAACATGTTTGTTATTCTTTGTTGAAATTCAATTTTTGTTTAACTGTCAAGATTTTAAAAGCTAAATTTTGTTTGGAATGCAATTATTGAGGGGGAGCTTTGATTTTTCAAATGATTTTTTAAATGCCAAATTTATTACTTACTCTCCAATGTTATTTTAGAACTTTAAAGATTGAATTATTTTTGATATAACAAAAAGGGGAAGAACTATGGTTTGAAAAATTGAATTTCTTAATGAAAAAGGGGGAGTTGAACATTTTTATATATTTTCCAACAATTGGTAACAATTGATATCTTTTTCATTAAACATTTTATTAAGGGGGAGTTTTGCCAAAAATAATTTTTCAAATATTTTGTTATATCAAGAAGGGGGAGATTGTTGAACTAAGTTTTGATATAACAATTATGGCAAAATATTTTTGGACTTGAAATGAATTTATTCAAAGTTTTAAAAAATAATTCAAAGTCCATTTAAGTTGGAATTGAGCACAATTTTTTTTATGAATAATATTGTGCTGTATGAATAGTACCGATATTGTATGAATAGTATTGATACTGTGTGAATAGTAATGAACAATACCGATACTCAAAAACATCAAATGCAAAAGGGGTACCGATACTGCTACAGTAATATCAAGCCCAACAGTAAAAAATTCAAATATCACAAAGGTAGTACCGATACTTATTGAAGGAGTTCTGATACTACTTGTTCTGGGCAGTTTTATTTTGTATAATATGAATCTCCAATAGCTCCAAAACATCCCCAACGGCTAGATACGACTTCAAACTCATTTCAAGCTATAGAACAACTATCCAAGCAATCAAACACAAGAGAAGAGTTTCTCAATCTTATTTCATATTTCTCTTGTAAATATTTTGTTCTTTCTTGTTTACAATTTCTTTTCATTGTAAAGAGGTTTTGGTTCTAGCTAAGCCTGTTAAAAGCTAGGGATTGGTTCTAGTTTAGCCCATGAAAAACTAGGGAGTTGTAAAGGTTATCTCTTTGTCCTTAAAAAGAAAGAACAAATTAGTGAATTTGTTAGAAAATCCTTGGTGAGGAGCTAAGGTAGTGGATGTAGACTTGGTTGAGAAGTCGAACCAATATAAATCGTTGTGCAATTTTTCTATCTTTCTAATCTCGTTTCTCCCTAAACACAAAATCCAATTCAACCCCTCTTGGCGAACCTTTCGGTTATCGATTCGTGCTTCAGCAAATCTTAACAAATTCATAAATAATGATTTTAGTGCAAAATTGTGAAAGTTGAAGGATTTATGATGGAAATGAATGTTTATGAAATTAAATAGATATTTTGGAAAGTGTAAAGTTATGATGGAATTGTGATTTAGTTTTACATCGATTTGGTTTTGATTATGTTTATAGAGTTTTTTACTCGAATTAGATTATGTTAGTATAATACTAACATTTAGTTGAAAACGGTGTTATGTAAATGATGTCAGATTACGAAAAATCTTGTGATCCCATTGATTCGAAAGCGAATGGCAAAGCATCTGAGTAAAAGAATATCGTATTAAAGCTTCAATAGTGAGGCAAAGGTAAGTGCAATTTATTTTTTTAATTATTTTGATCGAGGAAGACTTGCGATAAGTTAACCTCTTATTATTTTTAAAGTATGATTTTATTTTAATTATTGAATATTTTCTTAATGTTGTATAAAGGATTTATGATTATTTTTGGGGTTTGAAATTACCCAATACGTTTTTATATGATATCTTTTGAAAATATATTCGAATAAATTTTTTAATTAATTTTAAAGAATGATTTGAATGCTAATGATGGAGTATTTCTTTAATGATTTAAGAAATGTTATTTGAATTATTTTGGGGGTATGAAATGCTCAAGTTATGATTTCTATAATAACGAATGAAAAATTATCTTAATTTGGAAATGTTGATCTTTAAATGAAGATGATATGATTCGGAAGCCCATTGTATGTTGCATTGAGAGTCGTAAGTACACTTGGCATGCCAAGAAGTTGAGTAAAGTTAAAGTAAAGTAAAGTTATGATACATTCGTGTACATTATGAACGGCACCGTTGGTGCAAATGATAAGATATCACTTACAGTGTATCTTGATGACGATGATTGACACCATGAAGTGCCTAATGCACACATTATGTTTGACTCACATATCTTGCATTCTCTTACATATACATTGGATTATGAAAGTAAATATAAAAGTAAAATAGAAAAAAACCTTTAAGGAAAGAATATGAAAGTGAAAATGAAAGTTATGAATTATGTGTGAATGAAAAAGAATATGAAATAATTATTATATCTGATATTGATTTACATGATTTTGATAAAATCATGAGATGATGATTTTCAGGTTTCTGAAGAGGAAATCAACTTGAATAGCTCAGTTTGAAAGTTTTAATGATTTTCTTTAACTTATATTTTTATATTTTAAAGTATTTTATGACATTTATGTTTTATCTCACCTTATTTGTGTTACTACCTCATTAAGTTTTACTTAGAGCATGATGATCTTCATGCATAGGTTCGGATAAAGAAAAGGATGTGAAGCAAGGAGCACTAAAAGCATCTCTTCTTGGGAAATCAAATCAACCTACAATATCAATTAGACATCTTTTACTCATTAGAAGAATGTAGATTATAAATGTTTTGAATTGCTCTGATAGACTATCTTAAATGGTTGGTAGTAGATATAATTTAAAAGTGTAACTGAATGATTATAAAAGCATCCTCATTATTAACTATTCTATACGTGCTCGACTAAAGATGGTTGAACGTATTATGCTTAGAATGATTACTTCGATTGTAACCCACTCTACAAGTGTTTTTAATCACCCTTGGTCATTTATGTCCCTCACAGACTAAGTTCCACCAATATGGGTCATCCTTAACCTTTACGGTATCAGTACTCTACATGCAATATCAATATCTTATAGTCAAGCATCGACACCCCATGAGTATCGGTACCAAAATGGCTTTTATTTGATAAAAAGTGCCCAAGTATTGATCTTAGATATCCTCAGTATCAATACCACAGGGGTAGTATTGATACTCCCCTTAGTATCTATACTCTTTACAAAATTGCATAGATTTATCCAAGTTCATCCAGTATCAATATTGTTCATCGGGTATCGATACTCGAAACCAGAACTACCTTATTTAAGTTTGTGAAACACCCAAAAATCATCATAAAGGTCTTAGTTTGATCCTAAAACATGTGCTAAATCTTAAGGAAGTTACTTAGTGTCATAAAGTACCATAAAAACACATGCTTTGCATTAAAAACACCATCTAATCATGAAATTAAGCATAAACCCTCAAATGCTCAAATTCTCAAATCTTAACAAATCTCCATGCTTATAAAAACCTTAACACCACAAAGAATTAGAAATACACTACCTTGATGCTAGAATCCCAAAATGAAGCTCCTTTACCTAGCTACCATTCTCCTCCAAGACTTGGATGATAAAACCTCCACTTTCTTTAGCAAAATTAGAAACCCAAAGCTTAAATATTTAAAACAAGGTTGTTTAAGTGATTAGAGATGAATTTAAAGCTTAAAGTGAGCTTAAAAGAGCTCAAGGAACTTACCCTTAGCTATGACACTTCGAAAGGAAGAGAATGAAGAAGAGAAGTAAGAAGGAAGAAAAATGAAAAGAAGAAGATTCAAGGAGATATAAAAACTCTCATTTTTAAAATGGGAGAATTACATTATTGGTCCCTTCTCATCTTTCTACTATGTAAAAATCCCATTTTTATGATCAATTGAGCTCAATTCACAACCAATTAAGCAGACACTCGACCTAACGACTTTTATTATGAACTCTACAAGGTCTAAACACCTCTCGGGTAACCCAGAATTTAGGGTGTTACAATTCCCCCCATTAAAAGAAATTTTATCCTCAAAATTTACTTGGATCGAATAACAACTTACTTTTGGGTCAAACAATTAGAAGCCTCGAAGTACCTAATCTCTTATCAAGTCTGAACCTCAGGTAAGAAGTTCCTGCAACTAAAAATATTTTAAAATTGATATACGATTTTTCAAATGATGTTACCCATGTCAAACCCTAAGCATAAGCCTTCGAGATGAGAAAACCCAAGAATCTTATTATTTCATTCTAACACTGAATGCTCGAAATGTTTCACAAGGATAACGTTACTCCATGATTCGTTTACACCTGCTAAACTATTCACTGGCTAACTCTACTAAATCGAGTTAACATATTGTACAACTCAACATATTACACGTCGAGATGCTACAGACACTTGTCATACACAGTTTCAATGTCGACTACTAAATATATGATAATGATTCCTGACTTTTTCAACTTCGATGTAAATGTTTTCGTTGCATAACTCTGATTTATCATTCATCCATACTAATCGACTATTTCTGAGTTTTATTATGTTTAATATAAGTACTACTCATCAGATTGTTAATCTAATAAAATTACAGATGAAAATCAATTAATTGCTTAGCGAAACTAGCAAAATCTAGCTCTAGAGCATGAAACACATAGTGAAAATCCTTGGCAACCGTACTCTGACTTAAGGATTCTATGACTCTCCATCTTGTACCCACTATCATTTTCCAAAATTGTGTCATTTGCTGATGGCTAACGTTAGTCAATCAACACTTAAAGTAATTCGTCTTCTTTAGTCTCAAGCACTAAAATTCACGATATTACATAACACTATTAAGAGTTGTATATAGCTTGCGCTCATATAATGACATGAGAACGTCAAGGATGAGGCTTAGCTCATCTAGCTAAGTCACTTATTATTCACACAAGGAGGCATCATAGTGTAGTCAGAGGGTTCATTATACCTTGACACTCACACCTCTTTAACTTATCTATAGTACCCTTAGTACTTAAGGTGAGTTCCAAAACTACAACATCAGAATGTACAGTCGACTAACTTACTCCTTGTGAGTACTCTGTACCCAGTTAGTAAGTAAAGTGCATTGCCACTAGCTGAGATATGTCCTAATATTTTTGGCAACAAGATGATCGTCCTACTGGCTAGAGTAACATGGGTATTCTTAAAACTCATTCATGGAGATACCTACCTCTATGGCTGAACTTGGGATTAATAAATCTATATGGGATCGATCACATAGACCCTCAACTAATGATGTGAAAACATCATTATGGTCTCACATCTAACTTGACAACCTACAAGGATGCTCCCCTATGGAAGACATAAGAATAAAAGATTCTATGGCTAAACATTTCTTAATGTTGGCCTTCAACTCAACGAGGAACAATCACATATATTCCTATATATGGACTCGTAACCTTGAGGTCAACACAACTCTTGTGCTAACAACTTCTCTTAGGTCAGCTACTTAACCTAACCCAAGCCCTCAAAGAATACTGATAACTCTCCAAAAGAGTTATGTTTTAGGATATTTTCACCAAGATTAAGCTTGAATTTAAGCAATATTAGGAGCATTTTAGGATCAATTTGCACATGTTTTTGCATTATTTTCATCATGATAGTTACTTGAGAAAAATGGGCCTATTTTGATTTTATTGATGAAAACTAGTACACTAATGATGTGGTATTGCTTGAAGCTGCAGATAATACTGAGATAAAGCTATAGTAATTGATGAGTCATCGGGAAAATAAGAGAATCTTCTGGAATGGACAGTTGGTAGGGTAGTTGTCAAATGGCTAAAAAATACCTAAAACATGGAAAATATTATTGGTTAAGGGGTAAATTCCCTACCCTATAAATAGGAGGGATATCTGCATCATTTAAGGGGGTATCGAGATAAAAAACTTCTCATTCACAATATTTTCTGCTCGCATTTATCTTGATCCAGCCATGGTAGCTTAGACTCATAGTCAGGGAGTGCTGAGGTAGCTTGGGGAGCTTTGTCGTGTAGCAGCGGCAGTCAAGAAGATCTTATCCTTTTTTACTCTTGTTCTACACCGAGATAGGAAAGTAACAAATTACAATTGGGATGTGTTGTTAAACTTTTGGGATGTTATTTTGGTATTCGACTATAATGTTTGTTTAATTATTTTTGCTATGATTTATGTTTAACTATCATCATGTATGTCATATTCATAATGCTTTAAAATGAATATTATTAATATTTCATGCTACTTATGATCATTATTGGTTTTTATGAGAAGCAAGTTTACATATTGAAATGTATGTGCCAATAGTCATGTATTGTTAATTTTTTAATTACTTGAATGAGTGAAGGTTGATTCTTGTTAGTTAAATGTTTTTAATAATTTTTAAATACATGAATGCATGGGTTTATGCATAATTATAGTAAAAATGGTCAATTATCATCCTAAACCATTCAATCCTTGACTCAATGCTCTCCTTAAGTTGTAGCATGTCTGACACTTATTACCCTAATTTCTTTAATTACTATTAGATTCACTTCACCATTACCACAATTTATCTTGTATATACTTTTCATTTAATTCTATTGTAATATGTTATGCCCTTCGTGGGTTTGACAATCGAAGCTTTCTAGCTTTCTATTTATTATTTAACACGATACCTATACATGCGTGATTGCTATAGTATTTTACTTAGCATCAAATATCTAAGGTAACCCTGGTCTTTACCACTAAGACTCACCAACTATCCACTTAGATCCTAGCTCCCAGATTCTCTACACAAATACTTTTCCTTACATAGCTCGTTTGATGCCATAAAGAAATTCACATACTCATGACTACTAGTGCAACATAAGTAACTAGAATTGATAAAATGTACTTGACATCTCATCTGCATCATCAATACCCTCTATAGACCTTACAGAGATCTTACAAGCTAGATTGTGTATAGCCAAACTAGAAATAGGTCGATCCGCTCCTCTAATGTCCTGCTTGAGCATAATGCTGACACTTCTCTGTGAAGGGAATCTACTATGTTGAGCTATTAGGATCGCTTCTTCGTGCATCGCTATATGAAGTAGGGAAATCCTTCAGTACATGCTCCAAGGATCTATATCTATAGCATTTCCTAGAGAGTTTAAAGCACTTTCCTCGATAACATTTGCCACAATGCTCGTACTATGAATATCCCAGTACTCTATTAGAGCTTTTAAAGCTCATTACAGATGGTGGAGTTGACGGTCTCCTATGAGACCCAATATCTGACCCATGACTGGGCTAGAGTGACAATGCTAACATTACTCCCCTATCCTCACACGAATCTTTGGCCCTCTTGGCCACTAATTGGATAGGTCAGCTAATACACAAGTCCTCATAATTGGGATGCCTAACCCACCCAAAATACTCTTCCTTATACTCTACACCATCTCCGTAACCTTAACATGTCGTATCAATGTTAAACTATTGGGATCACTTCTCCAGGTTGAGCAAAAGCATTCCTATCTGAACTAGGAAAATCCTTCACTACATGCTCCAATGATCCACATCTATAGTACTTCTTAGAGAATTGAAAGCACTTTCCTCGATGCCACAATGCTCGCACTCTTAATATCCTAATACTCTATCAAAGCTAAAGCTCGCTAAAGATGATGGAACTGATGGTTTCTTATTTGGCCTTATATCTGACCCCTGAATGGGCTAGAGTGACAATGCTGACACCACTCTTATTTGCTCACGCAAATCTTTGGTCCTTTTGGCTACTGACTGAGATAGGTCTGCTAATACACAAGTCCTCATACTTAGTATGCCTAACTCACCCAACAAATTTTTTCTCATACTTTGTACCCTCTCTATGGCCTTAGCTTGTCGTGTCAATTTTAAAAACACTTTAGGTGGGTCTGCCAACAATTACGAATGGATATCAATATGAACCCCCTTGAGGATCCTCTTACATCTCAAGGGCTCGATCGTAACTAGCTCTAGACCATAACAACTTAGCCAAAGTAAATCATTCTCATACTCGTACACTGAGTGATCTCCCTGAACTAGCAGAAAGAATTGCATCCTCAACCATCCATATATGTCTCAGCAATAAACTTTCCTTGAAACTCACTCAGGAACTGATCCCACATATGCATATATGGCTATAGAGCCATCTTTATAGTCTTCAACCAATCGATAACATAACCCTTCAAAAAAGAGGTGACACACTCTAGCTTACACTCCAGGGTAAGATAAAGTTGCCTCAAAATCCTCATGGTCTCTCTCAACCACTGATCGATCAAAATCGGATCATCATCACTTGAAACGAAGAAGTAAACTATCTTATACCTCATCATTCTTTCTACTGGGGACTTTATCAGCACTAATATACTATGGGCATCTGACTGAACAATCTGTGCTATAGGAATAACGTCCATTATCTCCCTAAGAGTGGAATTTAAACATCTAAAGAAGGTCACCTAGGTAACTCCCACACTTAATGGGACCTCATGATCCTCTGCCCTACGCCGAAACTCCTCGCTGATGCTATCGAGTTGAGAGGTACGGTTCTCAAACCTATAATTAAGACTACACTTAAAACTATCAACCATTACAAAATTCTACAACATAGACTAAGAAACAAAGCACCATCGGGATTCCAAACTTATTCGAGTACTTTCACTACCTAGGGGCATGTATTTATTGACACCTTACTACAACTGACCATTGGGTTCTAGGACTGACTCAACCTAACATTTTGATACCACAAAATGTAACACCCTAAGCCTGATTGGTCCTAAAGTACCACATTAGACTATCGACAACCCCTGATTTTCAATACCTATTCATTTTCATTTCAAAACATACTATATAACACCAAAAATAAACATATTCGATAGTTATAAAAACATTTTCATAAAACCAAAGCTCCGTGACATATTGTTTAAAACCAAAATAATGCAAAATCAGAGTTATAAATTTAAATACAACAATAAGGGTCCTATGAACACATATGTCCACCAAAGCTACAATATAGTATTCTGGGAGAGAAGTAGGAAGCCCTATTACGATGATGCTCCTCAGACGACTCAAGCTAAAAACCTACAAACAGAAAACATTTGAACACTAAGCTTACAATGCTTAGCAGTATAACCGCTAATCTATAACAGCATTATGTGTCTCATAAACATAAGCATGCTAAAAACATGATACTAAGTAGTAGGTACATATATGATCATAATCAAGTACTACCTACTTAAGGTTCAACTGTTCTATTGTTGAAATATGAGTCTCATGCTTCCCTTAATCCTATGTTAAGGGTCTCACGAGTACTGTAACGCTTCAAATCCTAAGTTAGTAGTTTTTGGCTAACCCGAGAAGATTTAAATAAGCTCACTAGATTTATAGAACAACTCATACCCAATTAAGAAAGGAATTGAGCTAGGGGTTTAACCCAAATGTTTGAGAGAAGGGATTTCTTATAGTTGAATAAAAGTAGAAGGACCAAAATAACTACTTTACCATTTTATAATTCAAAAGTTGATTGCTTTAATTAGGGTAATGTAATTAGCTTACCCACCCTCATTCTTCTCCTTATTTTCCTCGTCCCTTTCCGCCTACTGTAACACCCATATCCCACGTACCTTTTCATACATGAGATAAAGAGGTCACATCACTTTAAAACTTAATTATCATTTGAAAACCAGTAAAATTTTGTTTCAATTTAAACAACTATAAAATATGATATTCATAGAAACAACATACTTAAACTATCACTTAAATACATTACAAAATATTTACTATAGTTTAATTACATGCCAACTAAGTTCTCAAAATGAATAAGATTGTCATAATGTTACCGATGACTCAACCTTTAATTGATGAAAGTGTTGCTACTGCTATACTCCTTACGCAACTAATCTTTGTCTTTACCTACACGTGACATAAACACACGATAAGTATTTACATAGTGAAACAAAATACTGTAAAGATATTACAATTATACGACAATATCTTATGAATACTGAATGAAGAATTGAATTGTATCATTCATAAGGACCAATTAAGCCCTTCTTAGTTAACCCATAATTTTTTCATACCACCATGAAAATTATTCCTAGTATGTCTATTATACCTATTATTCTGTATCTTTTTCCCCATTATTATTTATTTGCTTTATGTATATTTCATGTGAAGGTACCAATTTATCATGTATCTTCTACAATCATTATGGCAGCACCATAAATACTATTAATACACCGTTTTGTATTTTCATTTGGGCATCCTTTCAGGTCCATTATGCTCCATTTATGTTTTTCCTTTATAAAATCCATTCATACTAGTTATGAAATGTTGAACATTATATATATATATCATCCCTTAATATCACTTATGCATCATTCATATCATAATACATTAAAATTCCTTTATTCTTTTACCCAAACTTATTTAGCCTTTCATCTAACTTGCATATTTGACACCTTTCTGTCAAATGTACAACTAATTCATTATTCTTTTGTTCAACAGTGTTTTACCGTTCATCTTTTACTCAATAATGTTTAACCGTTCATCTATCTGGCATAATTGACACCTTTCTATCAAATGCACAGCTAGGCCATTATTCTTTTACTCAATGGTACTTAACTTTTCATCAAACTTGCATAATTGACACCTTTCTGTCAAATGCACAGCTAGGCCATTATTCTTTTACTCAACGGTACTTAGCCGTTCATCTAACTGGCATAATTGACTTCTTTCTATGAAATGCACAGCTAGGCCACTATTCTTTTACTCAATGGTACTTAACCGTTCATCTAACTGGCATAATTGGCACCTTTCTGTCATATGCATAGTCAGGCCTCAAAGGCACTTAGACTTTCATCTAACTCGCATAAATGACATCTTTATGTCAAATGCACAGTTAGGCCTCAAA
Source organism: Hibiscus syriacus (assembly GCF_006381635.1). Lineage (NCBI taxonomy): Eukaryota > Viridiplantae > Streptophyta > Magnoliopsida > Malvales > Malvaceae > Hibiscus > Hibiscus syriacus. The sequence continues at coordinate 1,100,922 of NW_024062846.1, read as the reverse complement.
GGCACTTAGCCTTTCATCTAACTTGCATAAATAACACCTTTCTGTCAAATGCACAGCTAGGCCTCAAATGCACTTAGCCTTTCATCTAACTAGCATAAATGACACCTTTTTGTCATATGCACAGTTAGGACTTAAAGGCACTTAGCCATTCATCTAACTGGCATAAATGACACCTTTCTGTCATATACACATTTAGACCTCAAAGGCACTTAGCCTTTCATTTAACTGGCATAAATGACACCTTTCAGTCATATGCATAATTAGGCCCCAAAGGAACTTAGCTTTTCATCTAACTGGCATAAATGACACCTTTCAGTCATATGCAGTGTTAGGCCTCAAATCTTTTAACTTTAGAAGAATTTATACTTAAATAATTGTTTATAAAAATCAATAAACTCACTCAACTAATTATAAACTCTATAGTTTACATTAGTTGTGCAAATATGTCATTTCTTAACCCTTATTATAATTTACGTGAGTTGCATAACCAATACCAATACGAAAATTCACTTACCTATTATGAACTTCTTATATTTGTAGATATATTTCCCATACAAAAATTCTTACACTTAATATGAATTTCTTATCATTTTAGCACACAGAGTGCCCAATATGGAAATTCATACACTTAGTATGAATTTCCTAACATTTTAGCACACGAAGCGCCCTATATGGAAATTCATACACTTAGTATGAATTTCTTAATTTTTCACACTTAGTGCCATTTGGTAATTACCATACTTACACTAATAATTCATATAACTATGACTACCATAACATATATGTACATAATTAAATGTACTCACCTATATTGTCTCCATATTATACCCAAATTGCAAAGTTGATCACTCTGGTGCTTGGTTCCGATCTACTCAAGCATCCATTAAAAATGCACCATACCCAATGTTAGTATATTCCTTAACCTTGTACTTTAAGAATATTCAAAATATCATTATCCCAATTTCCATAACAATTTCAACCTAATTGGTCGTTCCAAGCTCAATAGTATCGATATTACTACCCTGGTACCGATACTTCTATACTATGGTACCGATACCCCCTTAGGACATCGATACCAATTTTAGGTTCAAAGTTTCCTAGTATCGATACCCTTACCATGGTATCGATACTACCATACTATGGTACCGATACCCGCTTCTGGTATCGATACCAATTTTAGGTTCAATGTTGCTTGGTATCGATACCCTTACCATGGTATCGATACTACCTCGTTGGTATCGATACTGATTGAATTAGTATCGATACTACTCAGCTAATTCATCCCATTTTAGCCTATATAGTACCAATACCCTTGCCTAGATTTACCAGTTTTCAGCTCGAATATCACCCAATTGAGGTTAAATTTCATTATACATACACCATACAATTCTATTAAATTCTTCTTTAAATACCCATACTAACATTCCTTCATTTATCCTCTTAAAACATCTAAAATCTTTCAAGAACATTCAATTCTAAGAATCACACCACTTTTCTTAATATGTTCTTAATACTATCAAATGCTTCTAATCTCTTAATTACCTCTTTGACAAGTAAAATTTACCAATAAACATCAACAAACACTCATATATTAACATATCACTTCAAACCCCATTTTCTAAAATTTCTCATATTTCCTCTATTTCATAGTTTTAACCTTCTTTAATCCTTCATTAAGCTTACCTATCACTTGATGTTACCAAAGCAACCCATAATTTAAAGAAAGAACTAGCTAATGGAAGTTTACCTTATACCATGGAGGAGAGCACACTACTCACGTGAAGGAGAAGAAGAAGGAAAGAAATGCTTTACTTTCCTCTTTTTCCCTATTTAAAATCCCTAAGTAGGATATTTATTTTTAAATTCATTCATCTTCTTAAAAGACCAAAATGCCCTCTTACTATATCAATTGTATAATTTAGTCTAAACACTATTCTAAATCATTCTCATCTTTTATCATTTACTCAAATAAATCCTCATATTTTAAAATCATTTCAATAAATCCATAATTCAATTGTTGGGATATTACAATTCTCCCCCTTATGAAAACTTCATCCTCGAATTTAAAGACCTTGTACGTTTATCACAATACTATCACTAGATGGATCATTTTACTACAAAATTTCTGGATTTTTCTCTAGTCCTAATCTATACTGATTCTTTTTCATGATCCACTTCTAATAAAATTTTTATTTTCATGCTAGATATATTCAAACCAGGTCACCAACCCAATGCGTGAACTCTTAGTACCTTTTGTTTTCACCTAAATGCATAGTTAACGTCTGGAATATCTTAAAAGAATATATTCCTTTAAAAACTTAGTTAGCAACAAGACTAACATCAAAAATTTTTTACTGACCTTCAATAATAACCAACAAGCCCCAATAATTCCCTCTTCAGGATTATTCTTATACCTTATAGATTTATCTTTCTTTTCACTAATAACTCAATTACTTGTCATGATAAAATACTCATAATGATAAAATTTGACCAATCAATTATTATAATTAAGCCCCTAATTCATTTTATTCACGTAAATCATTTGATACTAAATCATAGAAACATGTTCAATACTTTAAATAATTATCTATCACATTAACTAGAAAAGTTGTATATCTATATATTTTTCTGACATCATTCTCTTGACAATCATTAACATTATCACTTTAAGCAATGATCTTAATTCATCAATTGGTATTTTCATCAAATTCACCAAGATCCAAGAAGAAAGCCCTATAATCTTTAGTAATTGTTTACTACTTTTCCGACTTACACTTGTATCATGACCCATTAAGGTTTTACGACTATCATTTTACTCAAGATTAGTTCTACAAGAATTCCTCTAGCTCTAGCCAATCTTGTATTAATGTATGAGTGCATAGATCAAGGGCAACTAATACCAATACAGGCTCATCAGAAAGATGAAAAGTACCTATTATGATTTCCGAATCATTCCAAATCCTCATTGGTCGTAACATTATAGATTCTGGCGACTTCCCAAGTATCTTATCACTGCAAGGATTCATCTCGTTCCCTTGATCTTCCCTTTTCTCTAATTATATTAGAGGTTGCCACAGATCTTTCAGATTGCACCGAATTGTCCCCAGGTTTCTTTGGACAATTTTGGGCAAAGTGACCAGTTTTGCCACATTGGAAGCAAGCTCCACTAAGAAGTCTACATACTCCCCTTTGTACTCTTCCACATGTCTGACAGACAATTCTTTTTCCAACTATTCTATCAGAGCCGACAGCAACCAACCGTGACTGTTTTGTCTTCTGTGAAGTAGTAGTAGAACCCTCTTTATCCTTATTTCTCGAACTTGAGCTCTTGCCCCTCTTAACATAATGGGGAGTTGAAGGCGTTCCAAACCTTTTCCCCATATGCAAACTTTGTTCCACTGCTAATGTCTCCTCTTGAGCTCTCTCAATAGCTTTGGCTCGGTTAATAACTTCTTGTAAATTAGGTAAGCTCAAAGCCAACATCATTTCTTTTAATTTTGGCCTCAACCGCTCAATAAACCAATCATGTCGGGCTTTGTCATATGGAAATACCTCCACAGCAAAACGACTCAACTTATTATACTCAGCCTCAGACTCATGTACTGCTCGATCACCTTGTTTCAAATTTAGGAACCTTAACAGCATTGGTCGTTTGAACTGTTCACCCACAAATTTATTCTTAAATTCTTCCAGGAAAAATTGCCAGGTCACTTGCTCCGGTGGTGCATACATCATAGTATTTGACCACCAAACTCGAGTTGATCATCTGAGTAAAGATACAACTCCATCTAACTTTTCTATATACGAATAGTGAAGACTTTCGAGCATTATTATAATATCATTCAACCATAAGTCAGCCTCTAAAGGACCTTCACCCTCTTCTCCCCTAAACTCTAGAGCTCCCAAGCTCTTCAGCTCTTTTGGAATCAATATTCTAGGTGTTAGACAAGTAGGGGGAGGCATAAGAGGTTGAAAACGGGTCAATATAGCACTGAGAGCTTCCATAAAAGCTCCATACTCTGGTACCAGTATCCCTTGATTTATAGACGCACTAGTATTTTCAGATGGGATCGGCTGATCACTATTAGCCTCGTAACGTTCACTACCAGTTACTTCTCTCATCTCTTGTTTCCCTGCTCTACGCGAGTTAGAGAATTCTGACATTTATTAGAACATACATAGTAATAACATATCAGTTAGTAAGGAGTGTCATCAATTACACTTTAATGACACCATATCAGTAACCTTGACAATCTTAATGGCATGTAATCCCCTTTTTCTTTTTTCAATTGAACACAGTTTCGGCCAAGAATCGGCTAAACCTGTAGCTCTGATACCAATAAATATAAAACCCATATCCCGCATACCTTTCCGTACACGAGATACAATGGTCACATCACTTTAAAACTTAATTATCATTTGAAAACTCGTAAAATTTTGTTTCAATTTGAACAACTATAAAATATGATATTCATAAAAACAATATACTTAAACTATCACTTAAATACATTACAAAATATTTACTATAGTTTAATTACATGCCAACTAAGTTCTTAAAATGAATAAGATTGTCATAATGTTACCGATGAGTCAACCTTTAATTGATGAAAGCTGCTGCTACTGCTACACTCCTTACGCAACTAATCTTTGTCTTTACCTACGCGTGACACAAACATATGTTAAGTATTTAATTAGTAAAACATAATATTGTAAAGATATTACAAGTATACTATAATATCTTATGAATACTGAATGAAGAATTGAGTTTCATCATTCATAAGGACCGTTAAGCCCTTCTTAGTTAACCCATAATTCTTTCATACCACAATGGAAATTATTCCTAGTACGTCTATTATACCTATTATTCTGTATCTTTTTCAACATTATTCTTTATTTGCTTTATGTATATTTCATGTGAAAGTACTACACATGTATCACACCAGGGCGCCAATTTATCTTGTATATTCTACAATCATTATGGAAGCACCTTAAATTCTATTAATACACTATTTTGTATTTTCATTTGGGCATCCTTTCAGGCCCATTATGCACCGTTTACGTTTTTCCTTTACAAAATCAATTCATACTAGTTATGCAATTTTGAACATTATAAATATATATAACATCTCTTCATATAACTTATGCACCATTCATATCATAATACATTAAAATTCCTTCATTCTTTTACCCAAACGTATTTAGCCTTTCATCTAACTTGCATATTTGACACTTTTATGTCAAATGTATAGTTAATTCATTGTTCTTTTGTTCAAAAGTGTTTTACCATTCATCTCTTACTCAACAATGTTTAATTGTTCATCTATATGGACTAATTAACACCTTTCTGTTAAATGCACAACTCGACCATTATTCTTTTACTCAACGTAGTTAACCGTTCATCTAACTGGCATAATTGACACATTTCTATCAAATGCATATTTGGCCATTATTCTTTTAATCAGTGGCACTTAACCGTTCATCTATCTGGCATAATTGACACCTTTCTATCAAATGCGCAGCTAGACCATTATTCTTTTACTCAATTGTACTTCACCGTTCATCTAACTGGCATAATTGACATCTTTCTGTCATATGCACAGTTAGGCCTCAAAGGCACTTAGCCTTTCATCTAACTGGCATAAATGACATCTTTCTGTCATATGCACAGTTAGGCCTCAAAGGCACTTAGCCTTTCATCTAACTTGCATATATGACACCTTTCTATCATATGCACAGTTAGGCGCCAAAGGCACTTAGCCTTTCATCTAACTAGCATAAATGACACCTTTATGTCATAGGCACAGTTAGGCCTCAAAGGCACTTAGCCTTTCATCTAAATGGCATAAATGACACCTTTCGGTCATATGCACAGTTAGGCCTCAAAGACACTTAGCCTTTCATCTAATTGACATAAATGACACCTTTGGGTCATATGCACAATTAGGCCTCAAACATTTAACTTTAGAAGAATTTCTACTTAAATAATTGTTTATAAAAATCAATGAACTCACTCAACTCATTATAAACTCTATAGTTTACATTGGTAGTGTAAATATGTCATTTTGTAACCCTTATTATAATTTACGTGAGTTGCATAACCAATACCAATACGGAAATTCACTTACTTATTATGAACTTCTTATATTCGTACATATATTTTCCATACAAAAATTCTTACAGTTAATATAAATTTCTTATCATTTTAGCACACAGGGTGCCCAATACGGAAATTCATACACTTAGTATGAATTTCTTAACATTTTAGCACACGAAGCGCCCTATATGGAAATTCATACACTTAGTGTGAATTTCTTAATTTTGCAACACTTAGTGCCATTTGGTAATCATCATACTTACACTAATAATTCATATAACTATGACTACCATAACATATATGTACATAATTAAATTTACTCACCTAAATTGTCTCGCTATTATACCCAAATTGCAAAGTTGATCACTCAGGTACTTGTTTCCGATCTACTCAAGCATCCATTAAAAATGCACCATACCCAATGTTAGTATATTCCTTAACCTTGTACTTTAAGAATATTCAAAATATCATTATCTCAATTTCCATAACAATTTCAACCTAATTGGTCGTTCCAAGCTCAATAGTATCGATACTACTACCCCGGTACCGATACTTCTATACTATGGTACTGATACCCCTTACGATATCGATACCAATTTTAGGTTCAAAGTTTCCTAGTATCGATACCCTTACCATAGTATCGATACTACCATACTATGGTACCGATACCCCCTTCCGGTATGGTACCAATTTTAGGTTCGACATTGCTTGGTATCGATACCCTTATCATGGTATCGATACTACCTCATCGGTATCGATACTAATTGAATCAGTATCGATACTACTCAGCTAATTAATCCTATTTTAGCCTATAGTATTAGTAATGTTCTATCAGTACCGATATCCTTGCCTAGATTTTTCAATTTTCAACTCGAATATCACCCAATTGAGGTTAATTTCATTATACATACATACCATACAATGCTATTAAATTATTCTTTAACTATCAATACTAACATTCCTTCATTTATCCTTTTAAAACTTCTAAAATCATTCAATAACATTCAATTATAATTATCACACCACTTTTCCTAATATGTTCTTAATACTATCCAATGCTTCTAATCTCTTAATTACCTCTTTGATAAGTCAAATTTACCAATAAACATCAACAAAACTCATATATTAACATATCACTTCAAAACCCATTTTCTAAAATTCCTCATATTTCCTCTATTTCATAGTTTTAACCTTCTTTAATCCTTCATTAAGCTTACATATCACTTGATGTTACCAAAGTAACCCATAATTTAAAGAAAGAACTAGCTAATGGAAGTTTTCCTTATACCATGGAGGAGAGCACTACTCACGTGAAGGAGAAGAAAAAGGAAAGAAATGCTTTACTTTCCTCTTTTTCCCTATTTAAAATCCTTAACTAGGATATTTGTTTTTAAATTCATTCATCTTCTTAAAAGACCAAAATAACTCTTACTATATCAATTGTATAATTTAGTCTAAACATTATTCCAAATTATTCTTATCTTTTATCATTTACTCAAATAAATCCTCATATTTTTAAATAATTTCAATAATGTCCCTAATTCAATATTTAGGATATTACGCCTACCTTCTCCCTCTCCATTTTCATAACAATTTCGTCCTCAAGAAAGAGTAAAGGTGGAAACTTGGTAGCCTTTGAAGCTAGAACAAAATCTCCAAGGTAAGAATAATAATCCCATTACCTCAAGCTTTCATTCAAGCTCTCAATCTCAAAGTTTAGTCACAATAGCCATAGATGGGGGTTTATAGGGGTTTAGAAAATAATGGATTTCCTAGCTCGTTTTTAGTAATTTGGAGTTTAAGGATGTGTTTCTAAGTTCATTATGGTCTCCAAGATGAGTTAGTAACTCATTTTTCATTTCATTTGATTATTAAAAGAGATTGGAGAAAGGTCTAAGGCTAGAGGCAAAGAGAAGTTAACTATTGGGTGAATTGGAATGTTTTCCAGCAACCAAGACTCAAAGGTAACACATTTCTAACGTTCCTATACCATTTACAAAGCTTTTAGTTCCTTCACTTAGCTTGCATTAAATATAAAACAATGAGCATGGCTATGGTAAATTCTAGTTTGAAGTGTTTTTAAGCTTGTAAAATGATTTTTTATGACCCTTATGAACTTAAATAAAAGTTAAAGATCATTTGATGATCTTAAGGGGTGATATGGGTAGTGTTATACGGTATTTTTACAACCAAAACTGGGCTATTTAGGTCTAGAGTATCAATACTCTTTTAAGCTGTATCGACATTGATCTCTAGGTATCGATACTCGATGGGTAATATCGATACCATTTTTAAATTTAGGATTCCAGGAGCCAATTTTGGTATCTTTACTCAAGGGAGTATCGATACCGAGGGTCAAGTACCAATACTCCCAGTATGAGTATCGATACTGGGATAATTTTCAAAATATCGAAGCTATTTTTGGTATCAATACTCAGAGTAGTATCGATACCCTCGCATAGAAGTATCGATACTACATTTAGGGGTACCAATACTAAGAAAATTTTGAAAACATCAAAAACAAATTTGGTATCAATACCAAGGGCAATATTGATACCCTAGAGTCCTAGTACTGATACTCCAACTAAGAGTATCAATACCATTGTTATTTTCTTTGGATAAGAAACCTTATTCAAATTAAGAAACCTAGTAGGACAAGCAAAGACCATCAAAACTTCATGAATAAGATCTCAAGTGAGAACAACACAAATAATGATAATTTCATCTAGAAATGATCTAAAAATAGGGAAGAATAAAACTAAACCTTGTATAATACTTGAGAAACACCCAGGACACCCAGGACGCTTTAGCAGCAAGGTGAACATTTATTTATTAGAAATGTCAAGACAAGTCTCTATTAGTGCAGAAGGCACTTCTTTACCAACCGGGTGTAGATGCCCCAAGTACTCGTAAGGATTTGGTTGGTATGGTGAATATTTCCGAAGTAGAAATTTCGAATCTCAACTTATGTAGAGTGGTGTGTGTCTCTGAGATGTAGCAAAACCCTCTGACCAAACCATGATGCCTACCTCTATATGTATGTTTAGTTTAACATCTTCGTATGCTAATAGTTATGTTTTCTAGCATGTCCATGTAGAGGATGCATGTATAGTTTGGTTATTAGAATGTCACTGAGATTGTGTGTTCAGTGTTCAGAATTTATTTCCTTGCGTAAGTTCTTAGGAGTAACATTTAGGAGCTATCACATAGTCTACTTTTTATACCAATGCCAACTTTTTAAATATGTCTTGAGTATATTTTTAGAGGATATGCATTGTATATGAACCTTCATGTATTCGAGTCTTAATTGTATGTTGAAATATTGTTAAACTTAATTGGGCTATAAATTGGGACTCTCGTATTTTTTTAATCAACCACTATGATTTTATTTTGTTATTATTATTATGGATGACATTAAATGAATGTTTAATTGTTTTAAAAAGAATTTTTTTGGTTAGCCACTTCGATAGTCTCGTGTGATTCCATGGTCCATTGATCTTGGGGTTGTATTTGATTAGGACCTTGTATTTAGTGGTATCAAAGCATTAGGTTTAGTTATTCCTATGACTCGTGGGTTAGAGTCAGTAAAGTTTTATATGTATACATGGCCCTAGAGTATTGGGACATACTTTTTTGTTTGGAATAACATTAATGACCCCCTTTTCCTTATTATTTGAAAGATAAACTATAGACGATGGTTCAATCCCTAGTCATGACGGTAGAGAGGAGAGTCATGCCTTCTTAGAATACGACTCTAAAGATGAATTCATCCTAGACTTAGAGTTTGAGATTCCAGGAGACGTTGTAGTTGACGAGGCAACTTTCCTTAGAGATCTGACGGTGACTGATAACTCTCCAAAAGAGTTATCTTTAGTAGCCTTTTTCAGTTATGTTTAGTTTGAACTTGAGAATTTTTAGTATCATTTTAGGATCATATTTGTTTAATTTTATATATTTTTCTTATTGAGGACTTTGTTGGTTGCATATGGCTGAATTTGATTTCCGTTGCTACAAGAATGTTACACTAATGATGTAACATTATAGGAAATGATGAGTGGATGCTGCAGCAATCGATGAATCTCCAGATGATTAGGATAACTTTCTAGATGGGATAACTGGCTTGGGAAACTATCAATGGGCTGGAAACTCCATGTAACGTTAAAGCATTTCATTGGAGGATGAAAATCTCCTTAAAGCTAGAAATGGGAGTACTTTGTAAGCTTAAAAAGTATGACGATTGGAATTTATTAGAAAGTACCCATTAATCCTTCGTACACCGTAAAAGCTTAAGCTCCTGCCAAGGATTGTTGTAGCATGAAGAGAGCTCAATGAGTAGCATCAATAGTTAGCATAGCACTATTCGAAGCCTTCTATTGAGAGAATGATTTATTGGGATGTTTTCTAAATTTTATGGATGATACTTTGGATTGAATATTTTATATTTATTTGCTACTACTTTTATGTGCTTGTTTCTTAATGATTATTAGTAGAAATACTTATGATTAAATGTATGGTATTTTCAATTACTTTCTAGAAATAGATCTGGTTGATTTGTTGTGCACTTTTGATAGTGTTGGTATTGCTGAGTAACAATATGTGTGATGAAAAGCATGCATCCAATCGATTGGCTTTGTTAGTACTTTGAACCTTTAATTAATGAAAATGATTAGAGTAGTTCAAAGGGTTTTAATAATTGCTAATAACATAAATTTAGTATGCTCTGTTTACTTAAAGTATGATGTTCATAATATCATTCCCTTCGATTTGATGGCAGGCTTAATGCTCTCCATATTATTGTAGCATGACCTGGTGTTTCTCACCTTAATTTTTAACTTCTTTATTTAGCATATACTTTACACCCATCATTATTTAATGCTTAAAACTCTAATAAAGAATATTTTTCTTCTTGCAGATTCGATACCCGTAGGTCTTTGAAATACCACTTATTACTTGGGCATTTGTGTACACTTGCACTTAAGCTGTAGCATTTTACCAAGCATCACTGACCTTGAGGTTCATAGTGAGGGCCATTCCTAGGACTCTAACTATACCACCTCCTCCACTTGCACCATCAACTCTTCCAGTAGTAGCACATTAGGAGTCCATAGTTGAGAGACTACACTGGTACAAGATGATCAACTTCTTTGGCTTTGGGGATAAGGATCCTATCACTGTGGATTAATGGCTTAAAGAGACCCTTCACAAGCTCCGACAATTGCACTTAACCCCGAGGGTAATTTGGAGTATGTCACCTCCCTAATGAAGGGTGATGCCATAAACTGGTGGGGATGATTGAGTTAGATATAGACACTGAGAGATCGACATTGGAGTATTTCTTGTTAGAGTTTCAAAAGAAGTAGATTAGAGAAGCTCATACAGACGATTTGAGAGATCAATTCCATCACTTGACCTATGGAGATAGATCGTTGATGAAGTATGAGAGGGAGTTTCTCCAGTTGAGTTGGCGTGCACCAGAGTTAGTGGCATCTAAGTACCAAATTGTATGTGGTTAAGAAAGGGCCTCCACCATGACATCCTCGCCAACCTGGCTACTGACCCACTTAAGATATTCGTTGTATTAACTTGTCAGAAGAAGGCAATAGAGAAAGTGTTGGGAATGAGATACATATCTTTAGTTGTTGTTCCAGGGTAAAGTCAGAGGTTAGTCTAGTCCTTGAGACCTAGTTAGGCACCAGTTAATAGGGACATGGATTTTAAGGGTTCATGGAGGACCCAAACGAGCCAGTCAAGGAGATTTGCACAAAGCTCAAACCGTTGGGTAGATCAAGTTCCCGTATTTAACCCTTAGCGTTAGCATTTGTGGGGTGCGCTAGTGGATAGAGGAGGACACTAGTTTGAGTATGCCAAACCTATGAAAAGAGGCATCTAGGAGCATGTCATTTCGATACTAGAGGGTGTTTTGGTTGTGGCTTGCTATACCATTTTATCTGAGATTGTCTAAAGGCACAATATGTGACCCCAACATTGACTTAGAGGTTAGTTTAGAGAGGTTAAAGACCTTCGATATGTGGGAGTTTTTCTTCCATATAAGACATTAGAAGCGTTGCTAGATCTTTAGACGGTTCAGAGCCTTGAGTAGCCTCCCACCAGTGTGTTGTCCAAGCTCAAGAGGAATGTGATGCAACTAAAGTGATCTCAGGTACTTTTACCATATTTTATTTTCTGGTTTTAACAATAGTAGACCCAGGATCCACATACTTCTATATATGTTATGACTTAGTCTAAGAAATAAACCTTTAAGTCGAAGACTTAGATATATAGTCAGAGTGTCTAGTCCTCTAGGGTTAGACGTTCTTATCGACAAGATCTATCATCGTTGTCCAGTCAAAATTCAAGGTCAGATTTTTCTAGTCGATCTAATAGAGTTGCCATTCAGAGAGTTCAATATGATCTTGGGCTTGAATTGGATTTCGGATGACAATGCTAGTTTGAGGTTGGAGGTCAGACAACACAAGTTTAGGAACGATTATAGGACCAAGGTAGCAATGATTTGTGAGAAACTTAGGTACTCAAGGATTATTTCAGCAATCAAAGGAAAAATGATTGAAAAAGGTTGTGAAGCCTTTTTGGCTCATGTGGTCTACATTCGATTTGTAGTTTGAACGATTAAAGATATACAAACTATTAGAGATTTTCTAGACGTGTTCCCGGAGGAGTTACTAAGTTTACCCCCTGACCGAGAGTTTAAAGAAGTATTGTTGGGTTTTTCTTTAGTGTCCATAGCTCCCTATTCTATGGCACCGACGGAGCTCAAAGAGTTAAAGGACCAACTCAAAGAATTGTTAAAGAAATGCTCCATATGACTAAGTATTTCTCATTAGGGAGCACCAATACTCTTTGTTAAGAAGAAAGATCTATTGATAAGGTTATGCATTGACTATCGATAACTAAATAAGTTAACCATTAAAAATTGTTATGTCATTCATAGAATTGATAACCTTTTTGACCAGCTTAAGGGAGCGTGTGTGTTCTCCAAGATAGACATGAGGTTCAGGTATTACCAGATGAAGCTTAAGGACACTGACATAGAAAATACAGTGTTAGGATGAGGTATGATCACTATGAGTTCCTTGTGATTCTGTTTGGACTCACCAACGCCCTGACAATATTTAAAGACTTGATAAATCGAGCCTTCAATCCATACTTAGACCAGTTTATGATGGTCTTTATATATGTCATTCTGATGTACTCACGATTAGAGGAAGAGCATGAACAAGACCTCAAGGTAGTTTTACAGACACTCCGAGATTGCCAATTATTTTCCAAGTTTAGAAAGTGTAAATTCTTGTTGTCTGAGGTATCATTCTTTGGTCACGTTCTAGCAACATATGAAATCTAGGTTGAACCCAAGAAAATTAAATATGTGTTGGAGTGGGTGCCTCCGAAGAATATAATAGAAGTTTGTAGCTTCTTAGGTCTTACGAGATAGTATTATCGGTTCATAAAATGTTTCTCAATAATACTTGCTCCAATGACTAAGCTACTTCAGAAGGGAGTTTATTTTGTGTGGGACAAGAAGTAACAAAAAAGCTTTGAATAGTTGAAGAGCATTTTAACTGAAGCTCATGTTTTAACCCAATCGAAATTAGGCAAGGAGTTCACTTTATTTAGTGACGACTCGCTGAATGACATTGGGTGCGTGCTTATGCAAGAGGGAAAAGTAACAGCTTATGCATCACGACAACTCAAGACGCATGAGCTTAATTACCCCACCCATGATATAAAGCTTGTCGTAGTAGCCTTTGCTCTTAAGATTTGCCGACACTACTTGTTTTGGAAGAAGTGTCATATATTTACCGACCATAAGAGGCTTAAGTACCTGCTGACCCACAAGGAGTTAAACCTAAGGCAGCATAAGTGGGTCAAATTGCTTAAGGACAAAGACTGTGTGATCGAATACCATTAAAAAAATGAGTTAGCGAATACGTTGAGCAGGAAGTCGATGTCAGAATTGAGAGCATTGTTAGCACGATTGAGGTTATCAAAAGATGAAGGATTATTGGTCGAACTTCAGGTAGAAGCCGAGTTAGTGAGCGAAGTCTAGATGTTGTAAGGTACGAATGACCACCTAAGGGCTCATGTGGAGCAAGTCTATCGAGGTGAGAACCTGGTTTCGAGTTACGCATAGAACACCTCGAAATTTTAGCTAGAGACTAAAATGTAAATTTTGAAAGTTAATGACCAAAGTATAAATTTGTAAAATTTTAAGGACCAAAGTGTAATTTTTAAAATTTATACATTTGGCCCTGTAAATGAATAGTTCACCCTCACGAATGATGTTTTCATGGATTCAATTTTTTGATCTGGGAATTGTATAAAATATTATTAAGCGATCAAGTTGGTAAAATATTCGGATAGCCGGATCGAATCAGAAGGTTACAAAATTTTGAAGGATGATAGTATGAGGTTAGTAATATTATTCTGATATTTTTTTAACTAGTAGAATCTCAAGAAGAGATACTTTTGGAGTGGCATGAAGAAGGATATTTTAGATTTTGTGGCGAGGTGTTTGACTTGTCAACAAGTTAAGGCAGAGCACAAAATCCGTCATGACTGTTGCAGTCTATTAAGATTCTTAAGTTGAAGTGAGAGTGCATTACGATGGACTTCGTTACCGGTCTTCCGCTGACTCCTTTCAAAAAGGATTTTGTTCAGGTGATTATGGATCGACTCACTAAGTCAGCTCACTTTATCCTTGTTCAGGTTAATTATTCTTCGGACAAGCTGGCCAGATTATATATTTTTGAGATCATTATACTTCATTGTGTTCCATTGCCTATCATATCTGACTAAGATCTGAGGTTCACTTCCAGGTTCTAGAAGGCTTTGCACGAGGATCTAGGTACTCGTTTGAATTTCAGTACAATTTTTCACCCACAGACTAATGGTCAGTCTGAGCTAGTGATCCAGGTGCTGGAGGATATGTTACGGGGTTATGTGATTGACTTCTGTGGTAGTTGGGAAGATTTCTTATCCTTAGCCGAGTTTCTTACAATAACAGTTACCAGGCAAGTATTCACATGGAACCGTATGAGGCTCTATATGGACGTAATTATCGTACTCCTGTCTGTTAGACAGAGTTGCATGATAGAAAGACTTTGGGTCCAGAGTTAGTTCAAGAGACTGATGATAATGTTTGACTGATCCATGATCGCCTGAGAGAGGCATTTGATAGGTAGAAATTATATGCAAATTAGGGATGGAAGGATATCGAGTTTGAGGTTGGGGATTAGGTTTTTCTGAAAGTATCTCCATGGATGAAAGTGTTGAGATTTGGATGTAAGGGTAAATTGAGTTCGAGATTTATTGGGTCGTATCGTATTCTAAAGAAAGCCGGACTTGTTTCTTGTCAACTTGAGTTGTCTCCCCAGCTCAATCGCATTCATGATGTTTTTCATGCATCCATGTTGAGGTGATATTGTCCAGATCCAGGTCACATCATTCAGATTGAGGAGGTATAGTTGAGACCTAATTTTTCTTATGAGGAGGAGCCCGTTTAGATTTTAGATCAGGATGAGAGAGTTTTTCGGAATAGGTGTATTTCGATGGTCAAAGTTCAATGGGGATAATCGTGGACCCTTATATGATACTTGGGAGACATTGGAGTCGATGGAGGCTCAATTTATATATTTGCTGCCATCAAGTAAATTTTGAGGAATAAATTTCTTTTAAGGTGGAGAGTTGTCACACCCCAAATTAAGGCCTAAAATTTTCATAAACTTTTTTCAATAACTAAATTGAATTTTGATTTAATTCAGATCTAAATTCAAAAATTATAAAAAACCTGGAGGACCTATGATTTCCTCTTATAGAAGGAAACCTTTGATCGTTGATTCGTCGTTGATCGTTGCTTCGTTTTTTACACCTCCGGCACCATCGTGTTCCTTGTGTCGTCCCGAGTCCACTGGTGTCCTTCTTGTCTCCGTTGTCATCAACGTGTGAGAGGGTTAGGAATACAAAGTTTTTGACGTTTCGATATCGATCTCTCTTCCATTCACCATTGTGAACCAAGCTTGGTAAGTGTCTCAAAACCTCTTAAAATAACTGTAGGAATTTTAAAACAATTCTGACCCTTTACGACGCCGCACGGGCCATCGCCTTGGCGTGGGGAAGTCCCATCGCCTGGTGGTTTCAAGGTCTTTTTTGAACTCTTCTTGTCGACCCGAACCCGATCCGACCCGGTCCAACCTGAACTGTTGACCGTTGAGTTTGACCAAAAAGTTAAAATTTTTGAAAAGTCATATTTTATGTTTTTCAATGTCTTGAGTCCGATTCTGTGATTCATTTTGGCTAATTCTGACCCCAAAGCCTCAAATCGACCTTGTTAACTTGAAAATGCTTAGTATTTTTAACATTTTTGCTTATTTATTTGATATTTCTTTATGGAATTGATCCAAGAATATATTTTTATGAAGATACTCGTGTTTCACTCAACCAAGGGTCGATTAGATCTTGTGTTTCCCGTCATTCAGACCCGCTCGATCCGTGTTCTACAAGAGTTACTCGTAGGTTTCCGTAAATTATTTAAATAAAGATTAATAATATTCATATTAGGATTCCAATATGTGTTTTTCGATTCGTAGGATCTAGTGTTGCCGATGATCGTGATCGACAGACTTAGTAGTAGGCTTCCTTATCAGACTACTCAGACCAATACAAGTGTGTTTCCTGTTGGTGTTACATTACTGTCTTCAACTATCTGTATAAACTATTTTATATTTTTGATAATACTAAATATTTTTAAGACAATACTTGATTTTCTGAACATGGTTTATCTGATATCTGATTTATTGTATATTTTTATATGATCTATAGATTACTGTATTTTCGTATCTAATTTCTGAAAATAGAATATTTTCATGTTTTAATGGATTAAACTATCGTTTTCATTCGACTACATACATGTTATTTCTGTCATTGGGGTTTTATTGGAGAAAGTATCTCAGACCTAGTCTATGACTTGTAAGACCTTACCACTTTTCGCAGGCCCCTATGCTTTTTGAATAGGACAAGACTTTACCGCAGGCTCCTCTTTTTTGTGCACAGGGTAAGCCCTTACTAGGTGTACATGTAGGTGTATGGTTATGGGGAACTAACATATTCTGGTGATCGGACGGGGGTAGTGTTCATGTTTTTAAAGTATGTTTGTTGAACTGATTTTACTAAGGTATCTAATTTGTATGTTTTTATACACTATAAGGAGCACACTGAGCTTTTTAGTTTATTATGTAAATTTTAACCTTTTCAGATAACAGAAGACTAGGCTAGCAGACTTGACATCATGAGGATCGACTACTCCTAATTTTTTACCACTATATATCTCTATATGCCTTTGTTATGCTTTGGTGACATGTGTTTTCCTACCTTCTTGATATATATGTATTACTGGTATTTTGTTCCGTAAATGTTTTATACGATTTACTGATATATGTATATATATGTTTATCGTGTGAATCCTTATTATGGATAAATTTTATATTATACTGTTATATGGATTTTAACGTTGTTTTAAAAATGAAAAGAATTTATGAATAAGATATGTAACCGCCTAGGTTTGGGCATAACGTCCAGGCTGGGTCTAGGGGGTTACATATTTCGACCCTTTTACTTTTTCAAAAATTCCAATTTAATTGCTTTAACCCAATATTCCCAATTTAACATGGTAAAGTCAACTTAAATACAATGATCCATGTTAGATTCTACAATTTAAAAATATTAAAATAACTTTATTAACCTCCTGCCATCATCCTTCAAAATTTCCTTAATTTCTAATTCGATCCGGTTATCTGAATACTTTACCGAGCTTTATCCTTCATAGTTTTTTACTCAAACTCCGGATCACAATATGAATTCTAAAGAGACTCCATTCTTAAGGATGAACTTTTCTTTTATGGGATAAATTTCTTTTTGGGAAAATGACCACTTTGGTCCCTAAAATTTTCTTAAATTTTAACTTTGGCCTCTAAACTTTCAAAATTTACATTTTGGTCACTTACCCAAATTTTGGGTTATTACACAAATTTGAGACAAAAAGAAAGAGTTTTTTATGGGAGACAGTGTTTCTCAAAGTGTCTCCATGGAAGAAGGTGTTATGGTTCGGGCACAAAGGGAAGTTGACGCCGTATTCATATGACCATACGAGATTCTCGAGAGGATTAGATCCGTTGCATATCAGTTAGGCTTGCCCTCGGAATTGGAGTGTATCCATAATGTATTTCATGTGTCCATGCTTAGGAGATATTATTCTGACCCTTCACACATTATACCATTAGAGCAAATCAAGGTGAGCCAAGACATGACCTACGAGGAAGAGCTGCTAAGGATATTAGCAAGAGATGTAAAGGAATTAATAAACAAAAAGATTCCCCTGGTAAAGATTTTGTGGAGGAACCATGGTTTCGAGGAATCAACGTGGGAAATCGAGGAATATATACAGCTTCAACATCCACATATATTTTTCCTAGATAAATTTTGAAGATGAAATTTCTTATTAGGAGGGGAGAGTTGTAATGCTCCAAACCCCAAGTTAGTAGTTTTAGACTAACTCGAGAAGATTAAAATAAGCCCACTAGATTTATACAAGATCTTAAACCCAATTAACAGAGGAATTGGGCTTGATTTTGGCCCAAATATTTGAAAGATATGGGCTTTCTAATAGTTGAATAAAAGTGGAAGGATCAAAAGAGATATTCTACCATTTTATAATTCAAAAGCTGATTGGTTTAATGAGGGTGATGTAATTTGCTTACCCATCCTCATCATTTTCCTTATATTTCTCCTCCTTTTTCCCTTACATTCTCCCTATCCATTTTCATAACAATTTCTTCCTCAAGCAAGAGTAAAAGTGGAAACTCGGTAACCTCTCAAGCCTAGCATGAAATTTCCAAGGTAAGAATCATAAACCCCTCGCCTCAAGCTTTTATTAAAGTTCTTAATCTCAAAGTTTGGTCACAATAACCGTAGATGGGAGTTTAGTGGGTGTTTAGAAAATTAGGGATTTTCTAGCTCATTTTTAGTAAGTTTGAGTTTAGAGATGTATTTTTATGTTCATTATGGTCTTCAAAATGTGTTAGTAACTCATTTTTCAATTCATTTGATTAGAAAAAGAGGGTGGAGAAAGATTTAAGGTTAGCGGCAAAGATAAGTTAGCTCTTGTGTGAATTGGAACATTTTTTAGCAACCATGACTCAAAGGTAACATGTTTCTAACCTTCTCATACCATTTGTGGACCTTTTAGTTCCTTTGTTTAGGTCGTATTAGATATGAAGCATATGAGCATGCTTATGGTAAATTCTAGTTTCAAGTGTTTTTAAGCTTGTAAAATAACGTTTTATATGAACTTACATAAGACTTAAACATGATTTGATGGCCTTAATAGGGTTATGGGTAGTGTTAGTGGCATTTTCCTGCCCAAAATTGGGCATTTCTAGGTTAGGGTATCGGTACTGGAAGAACAATAAAAATATTATTCATCACGGAGTTAAATTCATAAGCTATTTAGGTCTAGAGTATCGATACTCATTTAAGTAGTATCGAAAATAATCTCTATGTATAGATACTCGAGGGGTAGTATAGATACCATTTTCAAATTTAGGATTCCAGTAGACAATTTTAGTATCGGTACCCAAGGGAGTACCGATATCGACGATCAAGTATAGATACTCCTATTGGGAATATCGATACTGAGATAATTTTCAAAACATCGAAGTTATTTTTGGTATCAATACTCGGAGCAATATCAATACCCTCGCATATAAGTATCGATACTACAATTAGGAGTATTGATACTAAGGAATTTTTTGATACATCGAAACCAAATTTGGTATCATTACCAAGGGCAATATCGATACCCTAGTGTCCTAGTACCGATACTCTAACTAAGAGTTTTGGTACCCTCGTCATTTTTTTGATAAGAGAACTTCTTCAAATTAAGATACCGGGTAGAACAAGCAAAGACCATACTTCACAAATAAGATTTCAAATGAGAATAATGCTAATAATGATAATTACATATAAAAACGATCTAAAAATAAGGAAGAATAAAACTAGCCCTTGTATGATACTTCGGGAAACACCCAGGACACACGAGACACTTTAGTAGCAGGGTAAACGTTTCTTTGTTACAAATGTCTGGAAAATTCTCTATTAGTGCATAAGGCACTTCTTTACCGACCTGGAGTAGATACCCCAAGTACTTGTAAGGAGTTGGTTGGTCTGGTGAACATTTCTGATGTAGAATTTTTAGATTTCAACCTATGTAGGCTATAGGGATGTGTGTCTCCAAGAAATAGTGAAACCCTCCGACCATAACATGATGCCTATCTTTGTATGTAATTTTAGTTTATAATCTTTGTATGTTAATAGTTATGTTTTCTAGCATGTGCATGCAGAGGATGCATGCAATATAGTTTGGTTATTAGTATGGCATTGAGCTTGTGAGCTTAGTGTTCGAAATTTGTTTCCGTGCGCGGAATTGTTCTAAAAGGAAATTTTTTGGGTTAGCCACTCTGGTGATCCCGTGTCATGCCTTGGTCCATCGATCTTCAGATCGTATTAGACTAGGATATTATAACTACACCTCTATTGGGTCTCTGTCCACACTGACTATAACTATTATGCAAACTCTAAATTCGAGACATGACATGCCACTGTGCATTATCTGAACGTGACACTAATACTGCTGTGCATTAACTTAATACTATGCTAGTATCTGGTCTCACATAACATAATATACTAAACTGTTGAGAAGGGATATCAATATCACATAACATTGGTAAAATCTATTTTAAGTTGCTGAATTATCTCCTAGTATCACATAGCATCATGTACAACATGGAGGAGGAATCCAAATATCACATAGCATCGGTAATTCCTACTTAACTAAAACATTGGCTTGATATAACATTGTATCAAGGCAAGCTTTATGGATAATTATTTTACTGGAATGATGCAACTATACATGCATTACAGAGGGCCCAAAGGCTACAAAACACTGGCAATGCCCCACTAGGGCAACTAAGGTAGTCTAGCTACACACTAACATAACTCGACATGCTAAAGTGATGTTATCCTCTCATTAGCTTATATCTCGCTCATTCTCTCAACTAGAATGTTATGCGGGAGTTTGTTAGTCTAGTACTTTTGTTAGTTGGTTAAGCTATTTTAATCTAGTTATTATCATTTAAGGGCGCTTTATTCATTTCTATCTCTAAGGTAGCCTCTGTACATTTCATGATTTTACGATAGTTACTGATTTCCCTATTCACTAAATGTATTACTTAATAGTCTGATACCTAACTTAAGTTCGTTAATGAATAGAAACACTCTAATTGCTCTTATTCTACTTTTCTTCTATTCTCATTGAATTGGAGGGACGAATTATATGCTCTCGGTTCACTAATGTTCCGTAGTACATGATTCAACTATTTCATAATCTGACTTACTTATCGTACTGCTTGTCGATACATCTTATACAATAATCTTTGTTCTTAATTATTCAATACTTCCTTTACTAAAGATACTTGATGTATTATTCTTAGAATGGTTACTTCGATTGTAACCCACTCCTACACTTGTTTTTAGGCACCTTGGTCATTTATTCCCATCACGAACTAAGTTCCACCAATTAAGAGACTTAATGAGGTCGAATATAACCAACCAAAATAGGTAGTATCGATACTCTACTTGTAGTATCGATACCATATAGTCAAGTATCGATACCTCCATTAGTATAAAAATGACTTCTATTTGCTAAAAGGTGGCATATATTGATACCAGAAACCCTCAGTAACGATACCAGAGGGGCAGTATCGATACTCCTCCCCTTCCTATCAATACTCCTTGCTAAAATTGCCCAAATTTCATCCAATTTCATCTAGTATCAATATGTTAATCTAGTATCAATACTCGATTCTAGAACAAGTTTATTTAAGCTTGGAAATTTTGATTAACTGGAGGGAAGATATAACTGCATGGGTTTGGCTTCCTTGACTATAATCGACGTTAATCTCGAAAAGAAAATATGTTTCGATGATCGACCAAAATTGAGGCTAAGAAAAACCTAAGGCTATATCATCTTATTTGAAATTTTTACCATATTTACTTTTATTTACACTATCATCATTTTTGATTTATTATTTGTTTTTATTTTACTATTATTATTTCTAAATCCCCTCATTTTACTTTTACAAATAAAACCAAAGGATTGAAACAAGCAAATTTATCACACTTCCTTAGTCTTTGTGAATCTACCTCTACTTCTCTATACCACTTTCATTATTTATTTGATATTAGAGTATTATTATTTTGAAAATTTGACACTTGAAAAATTAGCGTAGTTGTCAGGGACTTCAACAAAGTACTAATATAATTTCTTGTTTAAGTATGACTAGGTTATTTCTGGGAGAACTAAGAAATTACAAACCGCAACGAAACACTTTACTAAAGATTATGTGGAGAAACTCTTCGGGGAAGGAGACAACAACAATAACATCAATCGAAACCTGATCATGATTTTGAAGAACTTTCTTACATCGAGGCTTTATTCATCTAAAATGGTAAAAAAAATCGAAACACATGGCCAATCTGACTATTTGAGAGCTTGTTGTGGCACCTAATGAATAACGACTGCTTTGCATCACATTCATGAATAGTGAAACATTATTTGAGTTAAAGATGAGTTTAATCTATATTTTGTTGACCTTTACGGTTTGCAAAATGAGAACCTACACAAACATCTAAAAGAGTTTTATATGGCTTGCCTGAGTATAAAACCACATAAAGTTTTTGAAGTTCAAATTAAAATTTGTGATTTCCTTGTTTTTTTAGTCAATTCAACGAATGATTTCTTATTTTATTTACCTATTAGTTCTATTGATACATGGGCTAATATGTATCACTTATTTCTTGATAGATTTTTCCCTACGGCTAGAGCAATCGAACAAAGGATGAGCATTGTACGAATTTGAAAAAAAAAGACAGTGAATCATTATACGATTAATGAGAGAACTTTAATAAGTTATGTGCCAATTGTCCGCAATATGGCTTGCCAGGACAAACCCTCCTACAATAGTTTTTACGAGGGTTTGTTATTGATGGAGATGAAGATGATCGATGAGAAAAATAGAGGGACCCTTATGAACAGACCTCTCATACGACCAAAGATTTAATTTGAATTATGGCCACTAACTCTAAAAAAATTCATCCCTCTAATGAACTCACTCGACGAGTTCATGGGATAAGTACTCCTTTAATTGAAGATAAAATTAATAATATTACTAATTTTCTTTAAACCTTGCTTGCTCGTAAAATAGGTATGACTCATTTATGTGGAATCTATACTATATTGTATAATCTGATAGGTTACTATCCGATTCTTCAAGAGGACAACATGGAACATATAAATGCTATAGTGAACTTTTCTAAAGGCATCATGACCCCACTAAATACCTATAATACCGTTTAGAGGGACCATCCGTACCTTAACTGTGGTTCAAATCCCCTATGTAATAAACCATAACAACTGTGACTGCCTATGGATTAATAGTATCAATCGTAGAAATCATCTTTAGAGGCAACATTGAAGAGGCTGATGATCAGTAGAAAAAATTCTAACAAAAGACCGAGACACACTTTCAAGAAATTGACAAGCAAATAAGCCAAGTTACATTAGTTGTGAGTCGTTGGAGTCATAGGGGAAGCTTTCGTCTCAAATAGAACCAAATTCAAGACAAAATATGTGTGCCATTGCCCTACAAAACAGAGTTGTTATTGAGTTTGAATCCTAAAAATATATTGGTGCAAAACACATAAAGAAAAAGGAAGAATTGAAATTGTCAATAGAACCACCTACTCCATCGCCATATATCGTACCTCTCATATTCCCAGGAAGATTCATCAATAACAAAAAGGACGAAAAAAAGATTTTTGACATTTTTCAAAAAGTTAAAATCAGTATTCCACTCATCGATGTGATCAAGAAAGTTCCAAGGCATGCAAATTTTTTATAAATCTCTATACTAACAAGAGGAAACTCACTGGGAATGAAAAGATAAATTTAAGTGAGAATGTTTCTTTTATTATTCAATGAAAAATTCCGCCTAAATATAATGACCAAGGTATGTTCGTAATACCTTATAAAATGGGTAAGGTATGCATTAAAAGGGTCATGTGTGATTTGGGAGCTTGAATTAATGTTATGAATTTGTCTATTTATAACTTACTGAGCGCTAAGCCTTTGAAGAAGATAAGTTTAACGATCGAGCTTGCTAATGTATCAGTGATGTATCTAGAATGACTATTGAAAAATGCTTTGTAAAGTTAAATGAGTTAGTGTTTCCCAACTAACTTCTATGTCATCAATATGAAAGGCGATTGACCCAATAATTCTTCTAAAATTTTACTTGGAAGACCTTTCTTGAGTATGACTCAAATAAAGATTGATGTCCGAAGGGGAATACTCATTATAGTGTCTGAAGGTGAAATAGTAAATTTCAATATTTATAAAGCCATGAAATATCCCAATTCTATGGAAAATGTTAACTTTATCGATATTTTTATCTTTTTATTGATTAGTATATTGAGCTTAACTTTTTTGATGATTTGTGCAGGGATTTGGAAAATGTTAGCTTTATTGATATTTTTGGTTCAGTGAGAACTACCATAGAATATGTCTGAAGTGCTTAGCTTCCTTAAGCTTACTGTATAATATCATTTCTTTGTCAAGGGGTTCTCATTGATCTCCACCCCTATGACTAAGCTAATTTAAAATGATTTATCTTTTGTTTGGGGATAAGAAACAATAATGGAGCTTTGAAAAGGTTAAAGAGATCTAGACTCAAGCATCCATGTTGACTAAGACATCGATGTTGAATCAGTCGGAGTCTGGTAAGAACTATACTATAGTTAGTGGTACTTCAATGAATGGGTTAGGGCATTTCCTAATACAAGAAGGGAGTATAGTTGCTTTGGAATCCTGAAAGCTCAAATCGTATTAGCGTAACTATCCCATCCGTGACTTAGACCTTGCTGTCATGGTTTTTTCCTTGAAGATTTGTAGACACTATCTCTTTATGAAGAAGTGTATATCTTCACCGACTAAAAAAGTCTTAAGTATTTTCTTACTCAAAAGGAATTGTTCGAGCTGCTAAAGGATTATGACTGTGTTATAGACTATTATTTGTGTAAAGCTAATGTGGTGGCAAACTATTTGAGTCATAAGTCGATGATGAAGCTTCGAGTTATGTTCACATGATTAAGTATAACCATAGATAGAGGGTTGTTAGCAGAGTTACTAGTTGAGCCAGAAATGGTTAGAGAGGTAAAAGAATTACTAATGGTTGATGGACGTTTGATGTCTAGAGTAGAGCAAGTTCTCCATGGTGAGTTTGTTGGGACCATCGGCGCACCCCACGATGCAGCGGAAACAGAACTCGACGATCTCACCATCGATCCAATTACATAAAACCGAAATTAGGAGGAAGATATGTGAATACTTACAGCGGGTTCCTTGAAAAAAAGCAAGGATATAAATGAGAAGTGGTGAACACGAACTGTTCGAATCGAAAGCCTCCACGAAAAACATCTCAGCCTCTACTTAGTTCACCCGATTGAGAGCAAAGTTTTCTTTTTCCCAAAATCTATTTTGAGAAAACGGCTGAAGTCAAAAATGGTTGCTAGACCTTGCCTCCTTTTAAATATATCAATTACCCTAACATCTTAGGGTTTTAAAGTTATTTCGAATTAATAAATAAAATATTATTTAATTAATTCAAATTAAATATACATTAAAGACTTATAATCTAAATTACAATCTTTAATCTTTATTTAAAACCTTATTTAATTATTCCGAATTATATATATCAATTAAAAGAGTTGTAATCTAAATTACATTCTTTTAATGCTTACTTACTATATTTGGGATAATTAAAATAATATGTATATCAAATATACATATCTTAACTATAGATATATTTTAGTAACATGCAACAAATTGTACATCTTTGCTCATTTCAATCCTAGGGTGTGACCCTGTAGGTTCTTGTAACGTTAGTAGTAATTATTAGAACAATTCTAATATTACATACAATGAGTGACATCTAGCAATATATCATTGTTACCTAAGTTACAAGAAATTATGATTCGACATATCATCTTCGTGATTAACTCTTTTATGTATTACACCCTTTTGTCCTTTATATCTAGAATAGGCACAAGTCTTAGAATAGTCACACTTGTATAGACCATCTATTGTTTCTTGATATCTATAGTAGACTATAATTAACGAATAATTTGTGATATCACATATCAACTTATTCGAGCATGGCCATGCATTTCTAGTCTCTCTCATTCAAGTGGCCTGTGATATATTTCCTATTATGTAGGAAAGACAAATCCTATCTTAACCATATACACCTCACTACATATATCGAGATATATTCAATAACAGTCTTTATAGTGCAACCAGTTACGGAGCTTGTTTAATTGTATCAAAACATACAACAATATATGTTGGGATGATATTGATCTCATGTCTGAGGATCATATATATAGTCATCACTATGAGCAATGTTATGAGTGTTACATAATAATCCAAGATATATACTCATGATGGGTCAATCCGATACATTATTCTGTAACAATATAATCATACATCAATTATGACATCTCTTTGTTAATGACAACTCCTTGTCATCAATCAATAACATGTTAGTCTTAATTGTATTATTATTGTCCATGCCCATAATAATACTTAACTGTGGATCTTTTAATAATGATATTATATGGACTTTATTATCTTTCATTTTATTTTAAACATAGACATATAACTGAAAATAATATTGGAAATGCCTTTATTCAAAAATAATCTGTAAATAAATGTATTATTACAATCATCATATGATTGGTTTATGGGTATACTCTAACAATCTCCCACTAGCACTGAGACTAATCACTCACATATCTAATACCGAGTGACTCAGTGTGATGATCATGCCTCTACTGTGTAAGAGGCTTCGTCAAAGGATCAACAATGTTGTCATCCGTGTGTACTATGCATATTTCCACATATCCTTTATCTATGATCTCTCGAATGAGATGAAAGCGCCTAAGAATATGTTTGGATCATTGATGAGATATTGGTTCATTTGCTTGTGCAATGGCTCCATTATTTTCACATAGGAGTTCTACATCATCTGATATGTTGGGAATAACCCCTAATTCCAATATGAACTTCTTGATCCAAACAACCTCTTTTGCTGCTTCACTGGCTACAATGTATTCAGCCTATGTTGTAGAATCAACTACTATGTCTTGCATAGAACTTTTCCAGCTCACAGTACCTCCATTAAGACAAAACACAAAACTCGATTGCGATCGTGAGTCATCCTTGTCAGTTTGGAAGCTGACATCAGTATAAACTTTTACACTAAGCTCTTCCTCCCCTCCATAGACAAGAAACTTATCCTTAGTTCTTCTTAAGTACTTAAGAATATTTTTAACCGCAACCTAGTGATTTTCACCATGGTTTGCTTGATATCGACTCGTTATGCTTAAAGTATATGATACATATGATTGAGTACATATCATGGCATACATGATAAAACAATAGCTTAAGCATATGAAATCTTATTCATCCGTTCTCTTTCTATTGGAGTTGAAGGACATATTTCCTTTGAAAGAAAAATGTTATGTCTCATAGGAAAAAATCCTTTCTTGGATTCTTCCATACTGAACTTTTTCAGCACTTGTCTATATATGTACTTTGACTCAGACCTAGAAGTTGTCTAGATCTATCTCTATAGATCCTAACTTCTAAGATATACACTGCCTCACCCAAATCTTTCATAGAAAAACAACTACCTAACCAAGTCTTAACAGGCTATAAAGTAGGTATATCATTTCCTATGATGAGTATGTTGTCTACATACAAGATTAGGAAAGAAACAATGATCCCACTAGCCTTCTTATAAACACAAGGTTCATCTTCATTTCTGATAAAACCAAACTCTTTGATTGCATCATTGAAATGAAGATTCCAGCTTTGAGAAGCTTGATTTAGTCCATAAATAGACCTCTGTAGCTTACAAACCTTTTCAGCATTTCCTGGAATGACAAAATCTTCTGGTTGTGTCATATACACATCCTCTTCAAGTTTTCTATTAAGGAAAGTGGTTTTGACATCCATTTGCCAGATTTTAAAATCATGGAATGCAGCTATTGCAAGCAAGATCCGGATTGACTTAAACATATCTACAGGGTAGAATGTTTCGTCATAGTCTACACCATGAACTTGTCGAAAACCTTTAACAACTAATCACCCCTTTTATGTTTGTATATTACCATTCATGTCGGTTTTCTTCTTGAAAACCCATTTACACCCTATAGATTTGACCCCTTCAGGTGGTTCAACCAAAGTTCACACTTGGTTTACTGACATAGAATCCATCTCAAATCTCATGGCTTCAATAAATTTCTCATATTCTAGGCTAGACACAGCCTCTTGATAAGTCCTAGGCTCATCTTGATCCATAAGAAGAACATCTCCATGTGCAGTAACGAGAAATATAAATCTCTCAGGTGCATGACGTTCTCTTGTGGATATGCGCAGTGGTTGTGTTTCTAAATCTGTTAATTGTTCCTCAACAATTTATGAAACATGCTCAACTTCAGGTTCATTGATCTGTTGTTCTTGAACTCCTCCAAGTTCAATATTTATACCCTTCACTTTCTTTGACAGAAATTCTCTCTCAAGAAAAACTCCTGTTCGAGTAACAAACACTTTGTTCTCATTAGGGCTGAAGAAATAGTATCCCTTAGTTTCTTTAGGATATCCAAAAAATATACACTTATTAGATTTAGGTTTGAGTTTTGTAGACATCTGATTTTTTACATAAGCTTCATAACCCTAAATCTTCATAAAGGACATACTAGGACGCTTCCAGGTCCATATCTCGTATAATGTCTTTTGAACCGATTTAGATGGAACAAGATTTAGTGTGAAAGCAGTTGTTTTAAGTGCATGTCCCCAAAAAGAAGTTAGAAGATCAGTATGATTCATCATCGATCGAACCATGTCTAACAGTGTTCGATTCCTTATTTTAGAAACTTCATTCCACTATGGTGTACCAGGTGGTGTAAGTTCTGAGACAATCCCACATTCTTTCAGGAGTTCATCAAACTCTATGCTTAAGTATTCTCCACCTCGATCTGATCGAAGTGCCTTAATACTCTTGCCTAGTTGATTTTGCACTTCATTTTTAAATTCCTTAAACTTTTTAAGGGCTTTAGATTTATGGCGCATAAGATAAATATACCCATACCGACTGAAGTCATTGGTGAAAGTAATTAAGTAATGGAATCCACCTCTGGCTTGCGTATTCATCGGTCCACATACATCACTATGTATTAACCCCAATAAATCACTTACTCGCTCACCTTTACTATTAAAAGTAGCTTTAGTCATTTTCCCAATATCCAAGATTCGCATACATCATATTGTTCGAAAACAAATTAATCTAAGAATCGATCTTTATGGAGTTTTGATATGTGTTTCTCACTTATATGGCCTAAACGACAATGCTAAAGATAATTTTGGTTCGAGTCATTTGTTTTTTATCTCTTAGTATTTATGTTATAAATGGTGTTTTCTTGGTCCAAAATATAGAGACCATTAATCAATTGTGTTGAACCATAAAAAACACTATCGAGATAAAAAGAACAACAATTATTCTTAATAATAATCTCAAAACTAATCTTGTCCAAACGAGAAATAGAAATAATGTTCTTAGTCAAACTAGGCACAAAATAGCAATCCTCTAAATTTAAATCAAGTCCACTAGGAAAAAATAAAACATTTGTCCCTATAGCTAATGCAACAACTCTTGCTCCATTTCCCACTCGTAGGTCTACGTCTCCTTTAGCCAGATTCCTTATCTTTTACAATCCTTGTACAGAAGTACAAATATTAGAACTACAACTGATATCTAATACCCAAGAAGTAGATGTTGACAAATTAACATCAATAACATAAATACCTGAAACAAATGTTCCGTTTGTTTTTTCCTTCTTGACCTCTTCAAGGTAAACATGGCAGTTTCTCTTCCAGTGTCCAGTCTTATCGTAATGGAAACATTTTCCTTCCTTGCTAACTCCCCCTTTGGGTTTCAATGCATTTTCCCATTTGGTTTGGCCTTACCATTGCCCTTTGACTTTGCCACTACATTTTTCTTTCCCTTTCTTTTGTCCTTATGGACCATCAGAATGGGCTTAGGTCCAACCTTTTTCATGTTACTTTCAGCAGTTCATAACATGCCAAGTAACTATCTGGCAACGATTACAGGATAACATCGGTGGATAATTCATCTTGAGAGGAAATCCCAGCCTTTCCAACGTTTGGATGTAGCCCATCATCTTGATGACATGAGCTCCTACAGGAGTTCCCACTGCCATTTTGCATTGAAACAAAGCTTTAGAGGTTTCATATCTCTCTTGACGTGCTTGCCCTTTATATATTTCTTTGAGATTTTGAATAATCTCATATGCAACCATGTCCTTATGTTGCTTGTGAAGCTCAGGAGTTATGGTGGCAAGCATTAGTCATCCAACATCTAATATATCATTCACATGTTTCTTGAATTTGTCTTTGTCAGCTCTTGAAGCATTAGCTGTCGGTTCATCAGGAACATGTTCCTCAATGACATATTCATTCCTTTCTTATTTGAGAACAATTCTCAAATTACAAAACAGTCAAGGAAGTTTATGTCATTTAGTTTATCCTTCTCAAGGAGTGATCGTAGTGATAAAGTGTTGTTTGCCATTAAATCTACAACAATGGAAATATTAAAGTAAGTAAATTTACCGAATTAAAATTTATAAATAGGACTTTATTTATAAATTACTTCCACTTTTTTTTTCAAAATTAAAAACCCTATTTGTTTTAATTTCAAAAAATTCAACGAAATTTTTTTCTAGTGGGTGAAGATCCATAATACATCAATTTCCTAAATCAGCTTTGGCTTTTCTTTTAGGATAGTGATTATTTAGGTAAGTAAAACTTTACTAGTTACATCCCATGTAACTCCTCATTTTGGTGAACAACTTTTGTTCAAGTCATCTCATGATTTATCCAAATATTTAACCTCTAGGTTTCTAATCCTATTAGAATAACTTAGCTAAGTTATTAGCAATATCTCAACCGGTGAATATCATTTGCTTATTTTTCGCATTTAACCAAGATAGATTTATGTGTCAATGCTTTGGAAAAGCCCACACAATATCGATCGAAGCCTTAACGAGGGTAAATATTGGACGGTTAAGTTAACTTAGATTATAAAGAGGGATTTGCGTAATTATCTCATCATTGTTCATTTTAATATTAGGCCCTTATTGATCTCATCAATATTCATTCTTATTTTATCATTTGATGCATTGCATACATAACAAATATAGCAATAAATAAGATGCTATGGTTATAGCCCAAAACAATGACTAAAGTGGCCCATCCCAAGCCAATGAGAGAACCATAAACCCTTAAGCCTAAGACTGCTCTCTAGGTATATTCTCGCCATTCTTTTGCTCGTTATGAATCTTCATAGGTTTACAATTTTAAAACAAACTCATTTTACATACGAGGGAGTAAGATGAGAAAAGAAATACAATAGAGATATAGAAAGGCACGGCTCGCAGACCGTATTTCAAATTAAACCATTGTAAATTGAATAAGGGCTATAACCATGCATGTCAAACACCGTGCAAAACAAACATATCATATATATAAACACGTTCTTATGCCTTTGTTAAAAAATATTAATATGGGCATTCAATTTGTACTACTGATGAGGGATCAAGGGGAGAAGCCCCTTGCGAGGTCTAATGGCGGTACGACCGGTGAGATTTTATTAAAAAAACAGTACTTCAAATTGTACTGCAAAACGCGATATGCTATCGCACTCCCATGGATCACCATGTTAATGATTTACATATGGATTTCGTAAAATTCTTGCAGCAACAGATCGATTGAAAAATAGATTAACAAATTAACATATTAATCATTGCGGTTATCGATTCGAACAATGATATCATGCATATTTGCTGAAAATGATAAAACTAGAATATGCATCTCATACATATCGCATCAACCTACAATTTAACCAAAATTTGGATCGTACAAGTGGCTCTGATACCACTGTTGGGACCATCAGCGCACCCCACGACGTAGTAGAAACAAAAATCGACAGCCTCACGAGCGATCCAAGTACGTAAAATCGAAATCGGGAGGAAGAGATGTGAATACATGCAGTGGGTTCCTTGAAAAACAACAAGGACAACAATGAGAAGTGGTGATAACGAACTGTTCGAATCGAAAGCCTCCACAAAAACACATCTCGGCCTCTACTTAGTTCACCCGATTGAGAGCAAAGTTTTCTTTTTCCCAACAACTGAAGTCAAAAACGACTGCTAGACCTTGCCTCCTTTTAAATATATCAATTACCGTAACATCTTAGGGTTTTTAAAGTTACTTCAAATTAATAAATAAAATATTATTTAATTAATTCAAATTGAATTTACATTAAAGACTTATAATCTAAATTACAATCTTTCATGCTTATTTAAAAACTTATTTAACTATTCCGAATTATATATATCAATTAAAAGAGTTGTAATCTAAATTACATTCTTTTAATGCTTACTTATTATATTCGGGATAATTAAAATCATATGTATATCAAATATAAATATCTTAACTATAGATATATTTTAGTAACATACAATAAATTTTACATCTTTGCACATTTCAAACCTAGGGTGTGACCCTGTAGGTTCTTGTAACGTTAGTAGTAGTTATTATAATAATTCTAATATTACATATAATGAGTGACATCTAGAAATATATCATTGTTACCTAAGTTACATGAAATTATGATTCGACATATAATCTTCGTGATTAACTCTTTTATGTATTACATTCTTTTGTCCTTTATATCTAGAATAGGCATAAGTCTTAGAAGAGTCACACTTGTATAGCCCATCTATTGTTTCTTGATATCTAGACAAGACTATAATTAACGAATCATTTGTGATATCACATATCAACTTATTCAAGCATGGCCATGCATTTCTAGTCTCACTCAATCAAGTGGCATATGATATATTTCCTATTATGTAGGAAGGAAAAATCATATCTTAACCATATACACCCCAATACATATATCGAGATATATTCAATAACATTCTTTATAGTGCAACCAGTTACGGAGCATGTTTAACTGTATCAAAACATACAACAATATATATTGGGATGATTTTGATATCAAGTTTGAGGATCATACATATAGTAATCACCATGAGCAATGTTATGACCGTTACATAATAATCCAAGACATATGCTTATGATGGGTCAATCCAATACATTGTTCTCTAACAATATAATCATGTATCAATTCTGACATCTCTATGTCAATGAAAACTCCTTGTCATCAATCAATAACATGTTAGTCTTAATTGTATTATTATTGTCCATGCCCATAATAATATTTGAATGTGGATCTTTTAATAATGTTATTATATGGACTTTATTATCTTTCAGTTTATGTTAAACACAAACATATAATTGAAAATAATTTTGACAATGCCTTTATTCAATAAAATCGGTAAATAAATGTATTATTAAAATCATCATATGATTGGTCTTTGGGCATACTCTGACAATCTACCACTAGCACAAAGACCAATCACTCACATATCTAATACCGAGTAACTCAGTGTGACGATCATGCCTCTGTTGCGTAAGAGGCTTCGTCAAGGGATCAGCAATGTTTTCATCCTTGTGTACTCTGCATATTTCCACATCTCCTCTATCTATGATCTCTCGAATGAGATGAAAATGCCTAAGAATATGTTTGGATCATTGATGAGATTTGGGTTCCTTTACTTGTGCAATGACTCCATTATTGTCACAATGGAATTCTACATCATCTGATATGCTGGGAAGAACCCCTAATTCCAATATAAACTTCTTGATCCAAACAACCTCTTTTGCTTTTTCACTGGCTGCAATGTATTCAGCCTATGTTGTAGAATCAGCTACTGTGTCTTCCTTCAAACTTTTCTAGCTCACAGCACCTCCATTAAGACAAACACAAAACCCAATTATGATCATGAGTCATCCTTGTCAGTTTGGAAGCTGGCATCAGTATAACCTTTTACACTAAGATCTTCCTCCCCTCCATAGACAAGAAACTTATCCTTAGTTCTTTTTAAGTACTTAGGGTTATGTTTAACCGCAACCCAGTGATTTTCACTAGGGTTTGCTTGATAGAGACTCATCCTGCTTAAAGCATACGATACATCTGGTTGAGTACATATCATGGTATACATGATAAAACCAATAGCTGAAGCATATGAAATCTTATTCATCTGTTCCCTTTCTTGTGGAGTTTAAGGACACATTTCCTTTGAAAGAGAAATGCCATGTCTCATAGGCAAAAATCATTTCTTGGATTCTTTTATACTAAACCTTTTCAGCACTTTGTCTATATATATATACTTTGACTCAGACCTACATCTCATCTTGATCTATCTCTATAGATCTAAACTCCTAAGATATACGCTGCCTCACCCAAATCTTTCATAAAAAACAACTACCTAACCAAGTCTTAGCAGACTGTAAAGTAGGTATATCATTTCCTATGATGAGTATGTCGTCTACATATAAGATTAGGAAAAAAAACAATGCTCGCACTAGCCTTCTTATAAACACAAGGTTCATCATCATTTCTGATAAAACCAAACTCTTTGACTGCATCATTGAAATGAAGATTTCAGCTTCAAAAGCTTGCTTTAGTCCATAAATAGACCTTGTAGCTTACAACCATTTCCAGCATTTCCTGGAATAACAAAATCTTCTGGTTGTGTCATATACACATCCTCCTCAAGTTTTCCATTAAGGAAAGTGATTTTGACATCCATTTTCCATATTTCATAATCATCTATTGCAAGCAAGATCCAGATGGACTTAAACATAGCTATAGGGGAGAATGTTTCGTCATAGTCTACACCATGAACTTGTCTAAAACCTTTAGTGACTAATCTCCCCTTGTATGTTTGTACATTACCATTCATGTCAATTTTTTTCTTGAAAACCCATTTACACCCTGTAGGTTTGACCCCTTCAGGTGGTTCAACCAAAGTCCACACTTGGTTTACTGACATAGAATCCATCTCAGATTTCATGGCTTCAAGATATTTCTCATAGTCTGGGCTAAACACTGACTCTTGATAAGTCCTAGACTCATCTTGATCCATAACAAGAACATCTCTATATGCACTAAGGAGAAATCCAAATCTCTCAGGTGCATGGTGTTCTCTTGTGGATATGCACAGTGCTTGTGTTTTTAAATCTGTTAATTGTTCTTGATATGTTGTTCTTGAACTTCTCCAAGTTCAATATTTCTACATTTCTCTTTGTTTGAAAGAAATTCTCTCTCGAGAAAAACTCATGTTCGAGCAATAAACACTTCGTTCTCATTAAGGCTGAAGAAATATTATCTCTTAGTTTCTTGAGGATATCTGACAAATATACACTTATTAAATTTATGTTCGAGATTTATAGACATCTGATGTTTTACATATGCTTCACAACCCTAAATTTTCATAAAGGACATACTAGGACGCTTCCAGTCCATATCTCGTATGGTGTCTTTTGAATCGATTTAGATGGAGCATGATTTAGTGTGAAAGTGATTGTTTTAAGTGCATGTCCCAAAAAAAAGTTGAAAGATCACTATGACTCATCATCGATCGAACCATGTCTATCAGTGTTCGATTTCTTCTTTCAGAAACTTCATTCCACTATGGTATACCAGGTGGTGTAAGTTGTGAGACAATCTCACATTCTTTCAGGAGTTTATCAAACTCTATGCTTAAGTATTCTCCACCTCAATCTGATCAAAGTGCCTTAATACTCTTGCCTTGTTGATTTTGTACTTCATTTTTAAATTCCTTAAACTTTTCAAGGGCTTCAGATTTATGGCGCATAGGATAAATATACCCATGTCGACTGAAGTCATCGGTGAAAGTAATGAAGTAATGGAATCCACCTCTGGCTTGCATATTCATCGGTCCACATACATCACTATGTATTAACCCCAATAAATCACTTGCTCGCTCACCTTTACTATTAAAATGAGCTTTAGTAATTTTTCCCAACAAGAAAGATTCGCATACACCATATTGTTCAAAAACAAGTGAATCTAAGAATCCGTCTTTATGGAATTTTTATATGCGTTTCTCACTTATATGGCCTAAATGACAATGCCAAAGATAAGTTTGATTCGAGTCATTTATTTTTGATCTCTTAGTATTTATGTTATAAATGGTGTTTTTTATCCAAAATATAGAGACCATTAACCAATTGTGTCGAACCATTAAAAAAACTATCGAGATAAAAAGAACAACAATTATTCTTAATAATAATCTCAAAACCAATCTTGTCCAAACAAGAAATAGAAATAATGTTCTTAGTCAAACTAGTCACAAAATAAAATCCTCTAAATTTAAATCAAGTCTACTAGGAAAAGATAAAATATATGTCCCTATAGCTAATGTAGCAAATCTTGCTCTATATCCCACTCGTAGGTCTACGTCTCCTTTAGCCAGATTCTTTCTCTTTTATAGTCCATGTACAGAAGTACAAATATTAGAACCACAATTGGTATCTAATACCCAAGAAGTAGATGTTGGCAAATTAACATCAATAACATAAATACTTGAAACAAATGTTTCGTTTGCTTTTGCCTTCTTGACCTCTTCAAGGTAAACAGGGCAGTTTCTCTTCCAGTATCCGGTCTTATCGCAATGGAAACATTTTTCTTCCTTGCTAACTCCCCCTTTGGGTTTCAATGCATTTTCCCTTTTGGTTTGGCCTTACCATTGGCCTTTGACTTTGTCTTTCCTTTATCCTTGTAGACCATTAGAATGGGCTTAGGTCCAACCTTTTTCATGTTACTTTTATCAGTTCGTAACATGCCAAGTAACTGTGGCAAAGTCTTGTTAATTTCATTCATGCTGAAATTAAGGACAAATTGGCTAAAGCTATTTGGCAACGATTGGTAGCCAATTCATCTTTGAGAGGAAATCTCAGCCTTTCCAATGTTTGGATGTAGCCCATCATCTTAATGACATGAGCTCCTACATGAGTTCCCTTTAACATTTTGCATTGAAATAGAGCTTTAGAGGTCTCATATCTCTCTTGGCGTGCTTGAACTTTATATATTTCTTTGAGAATTTTGAATAATCTCATATGCAACCATGTCCTCATGTTGCTTCTGAAGCTCAAGAGTCATGTTGGCAAGCATTAGACATCCAATATCAACATATCATCCATGTGTTTCTTGAATTTGTCTTTGTCAGCTCTTGAAGCATTAGCTGCCGGTTCATCAGGAACAGTTTCCTCAATCACATATTCCTTCATTTCCTATTTGAGAACAATTCTCAAATTACAAAACCAGTTAAGGAAGTTTATGCCATTAAGTTTATCCTTCTCAAGGAGTGATCGCAGTGATAAAGTGTTGTTTTCCATTAAATCTACAACAATGGAAATATTAAAGTAAGTAAATTTACAGAATTAAAATTTATAAATAGGAGTTTATTTACAAATTACTCCCACTATTTTATTCAAAATTAAAAACCCTCTCTGTTTTAATTTCGGAAAAATTCAACCAAATTTTTTCTAGTGGGTGAGGATCTATAATACATCAATTTCCTAAATCAGCTTTGCTTTTCTTTTAGGATAGTGATTATTTAGGTAAGTAACACTTTACTTATTACAGCTCATGTAATTCCTCATTTTGGTGAACAATTTTTGTTCAAGTCATCTCATGACTTATCCAAATATTTAACCTCTAGGTTTCATATCCTATTAGAATAACCTAGCAAAGTTATTACTAATATCTCAACTGGTGAATATCATTTACTTATTCTTCACGTTTAACCAAGATAGATTTATGTGTCAATGCTTTGGAAAAGCCCACACAATATCGATCGAAGCCTTAACGAGGGTAAATATTGGACGGTTAAGTTAACTTAGATTATAAATAGGGATTTGGGTAATTATCTCATCATTGTTTGTTTTAATATTAGGCCCTTATTGATCTCATCAATATTCATTCTTATTTTATCATTTGATGCATTGCATACATAAAAAAATATAGCAATAAATATGATTATATGGTTATAGCTCAAAACAATGACTAAAGTGGCCCATCCCAAACCAATGGGAGAACCAAAAAACCCTAAAGCCTAAGACTACTCTCTAGGTATCTTCTCGCTATTCTTCTGCTCCTTGTGAATATTCATAGGTTTACAATTTTAAAAGAAACTCATTTTACATACGACGAAGTAAGATGAGAATAGAAATACAAAAAAGATATAGAAAGGCACGGCTCACAGACCGTATTTCAAATTAAACCATTGTAAATTGAACAAGGGCTATAACCATGCATGTCAAACACCATGCAAAACAAACATATCATATATATATATACACGTTCTTACACCTTTGTTAACAAATATTAATATGGGCCTTCAATTTGTACTGCTGATGAGGGTCAAGAGGTGAAGCCCCTTGCGGGGTCTAGGGGCGGTACGGCTTGTGGGATTTTTTTAAAAAAAGAGTACTTTTGTTTCTATGGAAAAATCACGATTTGATAACCCTTATAAATAGAATCGTACTTTTGGGATTTCCAATCCCGAAGATTTTCTGCATAAGAACAACCATTGTTCCACTACCAAACGCGATATGCTATCGCACTCCCATGGATCATCATGTCAACGATTGACATATGGTTTTCGTAAAATCCTTGCAGCAACAAATCGATTAAAAATAGATTAACAAATTAATATATTAATCATTGTGGTTATCGATTTGAACAATGATATCATGCATATTTGCCGAAAACGATAAAACTAGAACATGCATCTCATACATATCGCATCAACCAAGAATTTAACCCGATTTTGGATCATACAAGTGGCTCTGAAACCACTATTGGGACCGTCGACACACCCCACGGCGCAGTGGAAACAAAAAATGACAGTCTCACCAGCGATCCAAGTACCTAAAATCGAAATCGGGATGAAGAGAAATGCGAATACTTACAACAGGTGCCTTGAAAAACAACAAGAACAACAACGAGAAGTGATCACGAACTGTTCGAATCGAAAGCCTCCAAAAAAACACGTCTCAGCCTCTACTTAGTACACCCGATTGAGAGCAAATTTTGTTTTTCCCAAAATATGTTTTGAGAAAACGGCTGAAGTCAAAAACGACTAGTAAACCTTGCCTCCTTTTAAATATATCAATTACCCTAACATTTTAGGGTTTTTAAAGCAATTTCAAATTAATAAATAAAATATTATTTAATCAATTCAAATTAAATATACATTAAAGACTTATAATCTGAATTACAATCTTTAATGTTTATTTAAAAACTTATTTAATTATTCCGAATTATATATCAATTAAAAGAGTTGTAATCTAAATTACATTCTTTTAATGCTTACTTACTATATTCGGGATAATTTAAATCGTATGTATATCAAATATACATATCTTAACTATAGATATGTTTTAGTAACATACAACAAATTGTACATCTTTGCTCATTTCAATCCTAGGGTATGACCTTGTAGGTTCTTGCAATGTTAGTAGTAATTATTATAACAATTCTAATATTACATACAATGAGTGACATCTAGCAATATATCATTGTTACCTAAGTTACAATAAATTATGATTCTACATATCATCTTCGTGATTAACTCTTTTATGTATTACATCTTTTTGTCCTTTATATCTAGAATAGGCACAAGTCTTAGAATAGTCACACTTGTATAGCCCATCTAATGTTTCTTGATATCTAGAGTAGACTATAATTAACAAATAATTTGTGATAGCACATATCAACTTATTCGAGCATGGCCATGCATTTCGAGTCTTACTCAATCAAGTGGCATGTGATATATTTCCTATTATGTAGGAAAAACAAATCCTATCTTAACCATATACACCCCACTACATATATCGAGATATATTCAATAACAGACTTTATACTGCAACCAGTTACGGAGCATGTTTAACTGTATCAAAACATACAACAATATATATTGGGATGATATTGATCTCAAGTCTGAGGATCATACATATAGTCATCGCCATGAGCAATGTTATACTTTAAATTGGGTGAGGCAGCATATATCTTAGGAGTTTAGATCTATAGAGATAGATCAAGACGATATCTAGGTCTGATTCAAAGTATATATATAGACAAAGTGCTGAAAAGGTTTAGTATAAAAGAATCCAAGAAATGATTTTTGCCTATGAGACATGTCATTTCTCTTTCAAAGGAAATGTGTCCTTCAACTCCACAAGAAAAAGAACGGATGAATAAGATTTCATATGCTTCAGCTATTGGTTTTATCATGTATACCATGATATGTACTCAACCAGATGTATCGTATGCTTTAAGCATGATGAGTCACTATCAAGCAAACCCTAGTGAAAATCACTGGGTTGCGGTTAAAAATATCCCTAAGTACTTAAGAAGAACTAAGGATAAGTTTCTTGTCTATGGAGGGGAGGAAGATCTTAGTGTAAAAGGTTATACTGATGCCAGCTTCCAAACTGACAAGGATGACTCATGATAATAATTGGGTTTTGTGTTTTGTCTTAATGGAGGTGTTGTGAGCTAGAAAAGTTTGAAGAAGACACGATAGCTGATTCTACAACATAGGTTGAATACATTGCAGCTAGTGAAAAAGCAAAAGAGGTTGTTTGGATCAAGAAGTTTATATTGGAATTAGGGGTTGTTCCCAGCATATCAGATGATGTAGAATTCCGTTGTGACAATAATGGAGCCATTGCACAAGTAAAGGAACCCAGATCTCATCAACGATCCAAATATATTCTTAGGTGTTTTCATCTCATTCGAGAGATAGGGTGTGCCGATATATATTAAACCTTTTCAACACTTTGTCTATATATATACTAAACCTGGTTTTGAGTTAAGAGATGAGGATGTGTTGTAGTTTATAGATTGATTGGGTCTTTCGAATAATGAGCAATTATAAACAAAGATCATTGTAAGGTCTATTGTAATGTACTCTCGATCCACCTAGAGGTGACAAGATGTACCGAGAACTCTGAAAATTATATTGGTGTACGGGCATGTAAAGGGAAATATATAAATTTACGTCTAAGTGTTTAGCTTGCCAGCAGGTTAAGGCAGAACATCAGTTTCCTCCAGGTTTACTTCAACTTATTTAGATACTATAATAGAAATAGGATAAAGTAACCATGGATTTCGTGACCAGTTTGCCTATGACGCGCCAGAGACATGATGCAATTTGAGTAGTAGTAGATCGACTAACCAAGAGAACTCACTTCCTTTTAGTGCGAATAGATTTCATCGTATGAGATTAGCTTAGTTATACATTTGAGAGATTGTGAGACTCCATGAAGTACCTACGTCGAGTATATATGATAGAGATCTGTACTTTACTTTGAGGTTTTAGAAATCACTTCACTAATCTTTAGGCACCATGTTGTACTTTAGTACTGTCTTTCATCTACAAAAGAACTCCCAATCAAAGTGAGTGATTCAAATCTTGAAGGATATGCCCTTTTTTTGCATTATCGACTTTGTGTGTAGTTGGGAGGATCATCTTTCATTAGTTGAGTTTGATTACAACAACAACTACCAACCAGTATTCGAATGGCTCCTTATGAGGCATTGTATGGACAAAAGTGTAGAACTCCATTGTGTTGTATAAAACTCAACAAGAGGAAGTTAGTTGGACCAAATTTGATCAGAGAGACAGAGAAAAAAGTTTGTATGATTCAAGGCTGAATGATAGAGGCATTTGACAGATAAAGATCTTACACAGATCTTAAGCGTAAAAAAATAAAGTTCGCATTAGGGGACAAAATGTTTCTTAAGGTGTTGCATTGAAGAAAAGCTTTTTGCTTCGGACATATTCTATCGGACCCTATGAGGTACTGGAGAGGGTTGGTCCAGTAGCCTACCATCCAGCATTGCCACCTGAGATGAAACATATCCACAAAGTTTTCCATGTATCCATGCTTAGAAGATATATTCTGACTTGTTGCGTGTCATTTCGTTAGAATAGATCGAGATAC
Source organism: Hibiscus syriacus (assembly GCF_006381635.1). Taxonomy (NCBI): domain Eukaryota; kingdom Viridiplantae; phylum Streptophyta; class Magnoliopsida; order Malvales; family Malvaceae; genus Hibiscus; species Hibiscus syriacus. Next base: position 1,058,614 of record NW_024062846.1, on the reverse strand, counting down.
GTCAAGATATATCTTACATTGAGGAACTGATACAGATTTTTGCATAAGAAATCAAGGAACCATGGAATAACAGGATTCCCTTAGTAAATGTCATTTGAAGGAATCACAATGTTAAGGAAGCAATATGAGAAACCGATGAGGCTATACAAAGTCAGTACATGCACTTGTTCAACCAGGTAAAGTTGTAAGACAAAATTCTTATTAGGAAATGAGAGTCGTAACACCTCGATTATCGGGCTAGTAGTTTCAGGTAATCCTTTTGAGTTTAGAATGGTTATGATGGGTTTTCATGAAGTGTTGGACCAAATTTGTGCTAAATTAGACTAGGTTTTGGGTCCATTTAGATATAAAAAGAGTATTTTTGAATTTAGGTCAAAGAATGAATGAATAAAATGGTAATTATCCCATTGTTAAAAATAAGGGTGATCTCCCTTTATAGTACATATGCATACATTGGGAAGAGAGGTGCTCATCTTATCTTTTTTCTATTCTCTTTGCTCTCTTCTTCATTCTCTTGTAAGTTACTAAATGAGAGAAATTAGTTACTCAATTTTGCTATGCCATACTTGTGAAGGTAAGAATAATAATCTCTTCCCTTTAAGCTTTTAATCCCAAAGTTGGGTCATAGTGGTCATAGTGGGGGTTTAGAGAGATTTTGGGGTTTTAAGGCTCTAAGATGTCCCTAATTTGTTTTTAAGGGATAGAAATCATACTTCTATTTTTTTAAATCCTTAAGCCAGTTATTAATTCATTCCCTTGCTTTTGATTAGTGAAAGAAGTTAGCGAGAGTCCAAAAGTAAGAACAATGAGAAGCTTGTGTTTAGGTGATCTTGAAGTGTTTCCCAGCAGCCAGGATCAACGCAATACACTCCTAACTCGTCTATACCACTTGTAGATCATTATGTCTAACTTGCTTGCTTGTATGAGTTCATGGGTGTATAATATGTTACTTGTGATTCATTATGAAAATGAGATGTTTTGGTGTTTCCCATGCATTAAAATGACATATTATGATCCCCTTAAACTCTCATAAGCCTTAAATAACATTTAGGGCCTAAGGAGGGCTTTGGGTATGGGAGAATTTTCTTTTTTAAGAGAAAACAAAGTTTTTTAGGTTTGAGGTATCAGTACTGGATGAACATAACGACATTGTTTGATATGAGAGTCCAAGTCAAGGGATTTTGGACAGGTAGTGTCGATACTATGTTCATAGAGTATTGATACTATTATTGGGGTATTGATATCAAAGTAAGGGTATCGATAAAATCTTTAAGTGGAAAATCCAGTAGCCAATTTTGGTATCGGTACTTGGTCAGTACCGATACCCCACAAAGAAGTATCGATACTCTAAGTAAGGGCATCGGTATTGAATTAAATTCTCAAACATCGAATGTAAAATTGATATTGATACCGAAGGTTGGTATTGATGTCCTAAGAGAGTAATATCGATACTCATATTGGAGTATCGATACCATAAGGTTTTTTAGAACATCAAATGTATTTTGTGTATCGATACTTGGGGCAATATCGATACCGTAAAAGAGGGGTACTGATACTACAGGCTTGAGTACTAGTACCATCGTGAATAAGAAATGGGATAGGGTCTATTTAGTTTTGAGATTTAAGTGAGGGTTTTAAGGTTCGATGACCTTTATAATAAAAGCTTGCAAGTGAAAACCCCGAACACTTGTATGATAAACATAAGAATATTACGAGGTAATAATCCATAAGACTTGTGCCTTTGTTTGATACTCGAGAAAACGATGGGGACACCCAAACTACTTAAAGGAATAACGATTGTCTAAAGTATATAAATGTGAAATATTCAGATATATCCCCTATAGTTTTAAGGTACTTTAGTATAAGTGCTAATGCACTTCTGTATTAGTGTTAAGGTACTTTGGTCCCAATGCAAAGGTACTTTAGCTATTCAATGACAATGCTACTATAGTTGGCATTTCCGAAAGTACACAATGCTTGTTGTGATCTATGTTTGATGCATTTCGTTGCTCCATTACAATAAATGATGGCATACTCATTTAGTGAATGCATGTAGTATGATAGAGTTATTTGTGTGGCACTAAGCTTGTTGCTCAACATTCAAAATTTGTTTCCATATGCAGGTTCTTAGGTGCTAGTCGAGGAGCTTATCGTCAGATTGTGGATTTCTAAATTCAATCGAGCCTTAGTGTACGTCTCAGTTATTTTAGAGGACATGTATCTCATAGACCTTTTGTATAATCGAGTCGTAACTATAACATCCTCAATATCGGGTTAGTGATAAAATTGTAAAGTTTCAGAATTTGGTGACTAGAGTAGAACCATGGATTAGTTCACTGATTTATTTGGAAATAAATCATAAAAGTTGTTAGTAATTATAAGATGAATTAAAGGGTAAAATGGTCAGTTGACAAGTAAGATTTTTATATTCCTTTTAAAAGATAAGGAACCACGTGGGAAAGGAGAGAATTATCCAGAGTTTTCTTTCTTCTTCTTCCTCCTCCCGTATCTCCAAGCTCAAAGGTGAGTTTCTTTGTTTATGGATTAATTGTTTATTTTAAAGTTGGGTTTTGATTATTAGATGATAACTAAGCTTAAGGAAAGCTTAAGTTATCTTAAAATCAAAGTATGATGGAGTTAAGAGGGATTAAAGATTTGAGGTTCTTGGGTGAAATCTTGAAATAGAGTTCATAACTAGAGTTGGAAGTTAAATTTGAATTGTCAAGGGTCTAATTAAGAAGTTAGAAGCCATAGAATTGAAATCAAAACATATTGCAAAGTTGGTTTAATTCTTGAGTTACATATGAGGAATAGAATTTTGAAGTTAAAGATGGTTTATATGGATATAAATTGGTTTAAGTATGTATATGAGAGTTAAGAATATGGTAGAGGATGTAATATGAAGTGTTTAAGTAGAATTGGAGTGATTTTCAGGATTAAAAATGAATTATGGGCTATGTGCATCGATGCACATTCAATGTGTATCGATGCATCAAGGGTAAATTTCTAGAAATTGTTCAGTGTGTATCGATGCACAGGAAGTGCATCGATGCACCCATTAAAAAGGGAAACATCGAATGCAATTAGTGCATCGATGCACCCCCTTAAAATGAAAATATCGAAGGTGATTTGTGTATCGATGCATGGGGAGTGCATCGATGCACTTCAAAGGAAAATAGAATTATACCTTTCTCTTGGTCTAAGAAATGATAGATTAGTGTATATCAATTGGATACTAATATGTATTAATGTATGATTATATAGATATCAAGCACAAAAAAGTCCCGGAAGGATTATCAAGTTATGATTCGATCGTAAGAGAGGAAATTATAAAAATGGATTGGAACTTAGTGAGGCCAAGGTGAGTGTATATTAGATAGTGTATTATATTTAATGGAAATAAGACTTGTGACAAGTCTATTTCCTATAGTAAAATACATAAATTCATTAATATGAGCATATGGTTGATATGTTACATGTGTGTTATTGATTATTGTATGAGTTAAGGATATGTGTGAATTCATGTTTATATGATACATGTTAAGTGTTCATGATATATGTACACATGATAATACGATATAAGTTAAATTATGTAATATGATACATAACTATAAGATAAGTGAAGGAATGTATATATATATGATAAAGATTATGTATGAGATATATGAGAAGAGGTAGATGTGATTAGGTGAAAAATAATACAAACATATATTAAGCCATGTTATATGTGATAAATGAATGATATGAAAAGTGACATGAACAATGTGAAAAGAAGCTACATGATTATATATAAATGTGAAAGAAGTTAGGAGCTTATATGAACATGTGATATGAATGTGTATATGTGATACAAGTTATACGACATAAGCTATGTGATATGTGACAGTGAATTACGTGTTGATATGACATAAGTACATGAACAAATGAGAAATGATATAGAGTGTTACACATACATATGGTATGTGACAGAAGAAAATGAACATGTGATCTAAGAGAAGTGATATGAGTATAATGCTCATGTTAGGTGATATGAGAGCTAGGGGTATAGTTGGCATGCCAAGAGTCAAGGGTTTACCTATGTTCTACGGAACTATGGACAAAATTACCTATGTCTTTCGAGACATATGGATAATATACCTATGTTCTAAGGAACATATGGACAGTTTACCTAGGTTCTTCGAGACCTATGGACAGTTGTCGAGGTTCTTTATGACCACTGGATGGTCCTTCGAGATATTTATACGAGCTATGGTGACAGCATAGTGGTGCAGAACCTCAATAGACTCACATATCTATAGTTCTCAAAAGTGTACATGGGCTAAACAAAGAGATAACAATGAAGATAGTAATTATGAAGTATATGTGTTTTGTGATATGAATTATATGATATGATATGTGTGTATGAGTGATTATTGTATATGTTATAAGATATAGGATATGAACATAATGGATTATATAAACAAGAGAATAGAAATATGAATGGTGATAATATTATAATGATAGGAAAGAAGATAATTATATGCATGTGTGTATTTGATATATATATATATATATATATATATATATATATATATGAATGGATATATGTTTGGGTATGATGTGATAGCAGTAATTGTTCATGCATGATTATAAGTTATAGTTTACATTATATGTTTATTGCCTCACTAAGTCATAGACTTAGCGTGTGATTGTTTCATACGTAGGTTACAGAAGCGAGAAGAGAAGTGAAGAAGAGCAAGACAGGTCAACATCTCCCTTTCAAAATTTCAGATAAAAAAATAAATGATTTAAATGTGTTTGGTTAATTTGAATATAGTTGGCCTGTACTAATTGATTGAGTTGAATATGCTCTGATAGATTTTGGTTATTTTGGTCAATTATGTAAATAAATCGTTTTTATTTTAATGAAAGTTTTAAATTTTCTTTGAATTTTGTCAAGAGTTAAAGTTTGAAAAGTCAATGTGACACCTCATACTCGTATTCGGGTCGTGTACGGGTTGGGGGTGTTATATTTAATGGTATCAGAGCTAAGGTTTAGCCGATTCTAAGCTTAAAGCAAAGTCAAATGAGGTTTATAAATGTGTACATACCAACTAAAAGTGAAAATTTCTGATCTGATAGTGTAAGGAGTATGATATCTTGCTAATATAATAAGAATAGTATGATATTGTAGAAATCTGATTGTAATAGTTTCGAAATGAAGTGAGAGGTAAATCTGATTGTAATAGCAATTCACGTGCCCTGGCCAGGCAGGATGAAGAGTGGACACATCAGGAAATGCCTCGTAAGATTAAAGATTAATTTGAGGAAGTTGAAATCATATTAGAATAGTGATAATATGTTTTCATTGTTTTGAATCAGAAAAGTAATATGGAGTAGTTTTATTATTTCATGGATAAGATAGAATATGGTGAACAAGTGTCACCATAAGAGCGTTAAAAGATCAAATGATGCAGTGAGAATTGGTAGAAGAGTTCAAGAATAAGTGTATCAGTGACAAGCGTATAAAATGTATAAAGTCAGAGCTTATGAGTTTAAAACGAAGAGATAACATTGTGTATAAGCAAGAGTGTTTATATGATAAGGGTTTTCAGTTAAGACAAAAAGAGTTAGCGTTGGCTAACCAGAGTACGTGATAAAATGTACTGGAATTATAAGATTATAAGATATTGTCAGGATATGATAACCAAATAAGAAATGGATCTGGATACAGTTGTATATTTGGATCATAGTAATGTGGTATAGTAAAGGAAAAAGAAGTAAGGATTTGTATATTGAGTAAAGCTAATGATTGATAAGAAGAGTTTAAGAATGAGTATATCGATGATCAGATTATAAGACAAAGGAAGTCAGAATGTTGAGTTTGAGCAACAGAAATTTTAGGGTGTATGAGAATAGAGGAGAAATTGATAAGTTAAATAAACTAATTTTGAGATAATTTCGATTGGAAAGAATGTATATGATTGGTTGACTAGGGCTTGTGCCCTAGATTGAACAGATGTTATTGACTAGTTGTCAGAGTAAAGGTGATAGAGTTATACGATTGGAGGAAAAGATAAAGTTGAGTTAATTGATTATGATATGAATCTGGATATAGTTGTGTATTCTAATCAGATAAGTATGATGTAGATAAGGAGATAAGTAATTGTATGGAGCTTTAAGGAATGAAAATACAAGTATAAGAGATGGTAAAGAATGAGGTTTGTATAAGTGAAATTGATTATCAAAGTTATGAAAATGTGATAAAGATCGGTAATTAGAGATTAGGTGATAAGACAAGAGTATGTGAACATGAAAGGAAAGATATGATTTGGGTATAAGGAATAATGGAATAAAGAAATGAAAGGGATGAGTTAAAGGATCATATATGATAAAGGTTATATGGAAGTGTAGATGACAATTTTGATATAGAAGTAAGAAAAATGTGCAAGGTGATGTGAAAAGATTCTTTAAAGTGTATGTTAATTATATTTAAAGAAGATCTAATGTTGTGTTCTCGGTCAAATGATGTTGGAAAACGAGTTGGTTATTGTTATAAGTTAATTAAAGAGGGATTTATGAGGTTAAGTGATGAAAATGGATGTTATGTCTATATAATGAGTGACATTATATGGATTTTAGAAATGTCAAAGGAAAATGCAGAATCGAAGGAGATAAAAGACATAAATGGATTGAGGTTATGGGTTACTGTGTATATAATAAGTGACAGTAGATAAATGTATAAAGGAAATCGACAATTGAAGAAATAAAGGAACGAAAGATTAAGGGAAGGAGGTAACATGAGAACATTAAAAGATATGTTCTTATTAATATGTTCAGTGAAAATTCGAGGACGAATTTTCTTTAAAGGATGGGAGATTTGTAACATCCTCAATATCAGGTTAGTGATCAAATTATAAAGTTTTAGAATTTGGTGACTATAGTAGAACCATGGATTAGTTTAATGATTTATTTGGAAATAAATCATAAAAGTTGTTAGTAATTATAAGATGAATTAAAGGGTAAAATGGTCAATTGACAAGTAAGATTTTTATATTCCTTTTATAAGATAAGGAACCACGTGGGAAAGGAGAGAATTATCCAGAGTTTTCTTTCTTCTTCTTCCTCCTCCCATATCTCCAAGCTCAAAGGTGAGTTTCTTTGTTTATGGATTAATTGTTGATTTTAAGGTTGGGTTTTGATTATTAGATGATAACTAAGCTTAAGGAAAGCTTAAGTTATCTTAAAATCAAAGTATGATGGAGTTAGGAGGGATTAAAGATTTGAGGTTCTTGGGTGAAATCTTGAAATAGAGTTCATAACTAGAGTTAGAAGTTAAATTTGACTTGTCAAGGGTCTAATTAAGAAGTTAGAAGCCATAGAATTGGAATCAAAACATATTGCAAAGTTGGTTTAATTCTTGAGTTACATATGAGGAATAAAATTTTGAAGTTAAAGATGGTTTATATGGATATAAATTGGTTTAAGTATGTATATGAGAGTTAAGAATATGGTAGAGGATGTAATATGAAGTGTTTAAGTAGAATTGGAGTGATTTTCAGTCTTAAAAATGAATTCTAGGCTATGTGCATCGTTGAACATTCAATGTGTACCGATGCATCAAGGGTAAATTTCCAGAAATTGTTCAGTGTGTATCGATGCACAGGAAGTGCATCGATGCACCCATTAAAAAAGGAAACATCGAATGCAATTAGTGCATCGATGCATAAGGATTGCATCGATGAACCCCCTTAAAATGAAAATATCGAAGGTGATTTGTGTATCGATGCATGGGTAGTGCATCGATGCACTTCAAAGGAAAATAGAATTATACCTTTCTCTTGGTCTAAGAAATGATAGATTAGTGTATATTAATTGGATACTAATATGTATCAATGTATGATTATATAGATATCGAGCACGAACAAGTCCCGAAACGATTATCAAGTTATGATTCGATCGCAAGAGAGGAAATTATAAAAATGGATTGGAACTTAGTGAGGCCAAGGTGAGTGTATATTAGATAGTGTATTATATTTAATGGAAATAAGACTTGTGACAAGTCTATTTCCTATAGTAAAATACATAAATTCATTAATATGAGCATATGGTTGATATGTTACATGTGTGTTATTGATTGTTGTATGTGTTAAGGATATGTGTGAATACATGTTTATATGATACATATTAAGTGTTCATGATATATGTACACATGATAATACGATATAAGTAAATTACGTAATATGATACATAACTATAAGATAAGTGAAGGAATGAATATATATATGATAGAGATTATGTATGAGATATATGAGAAGAGGTAGATGTGATTAGGTGAAAAATAATACAAACATATATTAAGCCATGTTCTATGTGATAAATGAATGATATGAAAAGTGACATGAACTATGTGAAAAGAAGCTACATGATTATATGTAAATGTGAAAGAAGTTAGGAGCTTATATGAACATGTGATATGAATGTGTATTTGTGATACAAGTTATGCGACATAAGCTACTTGATATGTGACAGTGAATTACGTGTTGATATGACATAAGTACATGAACAAATGAGAAATGATATAGAGTGATACACATACATATGGTATGTGACAGAAGAAAAGGAACATGTGATCATAAGAGAAGTGATATGAGTATAATGCCCATGTTAGGTGATATGAGAGCTAGGGGTATAGTTGGCATGCCAAGAGTCGAGGGTTTACCTATGTTCTACGGAACATATGGACAGAATTACCTATGTCTTTCGAGACATATGGACATTATACCTATGTTCTAAGGAACATATGGACAGTTTACCTAGGTTCTTCGGGACCTATGGACAGTTGCCGAGGTTTTTTATGACCTCTGGATAGGTCCTTCGGGACATTTATACGAGGTGTGGTGACAGCATAGTGGTGCAAAACCTCAATAGACTCACATATCTATAGTTCTCAAAAGTGTACATGGGCTAAACAAAGAGATAACAATGAAGATAGTAATTGTGAAGTATATGTGTTTTGTGATATGAATTATATGATATGATATGTGTGTATGAGTGATTATTGTATATGTTATAAGATATAGGATATGAACATAATGGATTATATAAACAAGAGAATAGAAATATGAATGGTGATAATATAATAATGATAGGAAAGAAGATAATTATATGCATGTGTGTATTTGATATATATATATATATGAATGGATATATGTTTGGGTATGATGTGATAGCAGTAATTGTCCATGCATGATTATAAGTTATAGTTTACATTATATGTTTATTGCCTCACTAAGTCATAGACTTAGCGTGTGATTGTTTCACACGTAGGTTACAGAAGCGAGAAGAGAAGTGAAGAAGAGCAAGACATGCCAGCATCTCCCTTACAAAATTTTAGATCAGAAAATAGATGATTTAAATCTGTTTGGTTAATTTGAATATAGTTGGCCTGTACTAATTGATTGAGTTAAATATGCTCTGATAGATTTTGGTTATTTTGGTCAATTATGTAAATAAATCGTTTTTATTTTAATGGAAGTTTTAAATTTTCTTTGAATTTTGTCAAGAGTCAAAGTTTGAAAAGTCAATGTGACACCTCAGACTCGTATTCGGGTCGGGTACGGGTTGGGGGTGTTACAGTAACTCTTTTGTTAAACTCTGATGTAATATTTGAGATTTTATTTTGGGATCTCTCCACTTCTAAAACTAAGCTTGTTTTCGTGTTAATTATAGATGATTTATTACGATTATGAGTAATAATTTCAACAAAAAAAAGGTTAGTCACTCTGGTGATTGCATGTAATATTCAAATCCTTCAGATTTCAATTCGGATCAGATTTGAGTGTTACAATTAACATTATAAATATAGAAATATTTTTCAAGTTTAAAATTTCATTAAACAAATGCCCGAGGAAAATCCAATAAAAATAATAATTATTCGAAAGACCTGTATAAACAGCTCCAAAAATAATAATGATAAAACCCAAAGTTCCATTACAATTAATAATCCTAATAATAAATAAAATAAATAGCTAAAGAACACATATATTATTCATACTAAAAATAGTTTTATCTGAAAAAGTGATAAAATTCTCCGAGTACAAGATCGCCAAAGTTTGATTTTCTGAAATAGAAACTATGGGTGTGTAAGCTATCAAACACACATGTCACATATCACAAATCGTAATCACAAACAGAATCCTAATATTCATGGCACAAATAATATGCAAATGTAAATACACCCGAACACCTTGAATCGTTTGAAAAGTAGGTTCTTCAGAACCACTCTACTAACATCATCTGAAGTAGAAGACCATCTCGAAGAGAGGAGTCACTACTAATCTGATGTGAAATTCGTCCCAAATGGTGAAATCATTAAACTTTATCGATCATAAAAGTCAATCTAGTATGACGTGATAGCAAATATTATCTAAATTCTGATCTAATAAAATTACATGTGTGAATATATATATATATATATATATATATATATATAATCTTAGTGCATCGCATAAATCACATATCTGACAGATAAAGATGCATCACAAAACATTTTTTTGAATAAAATATCAAACAATCAAAAACAACAAAATAATCATGCTTTAAGATTAACATTAATTATGTTAAACAATCATAACAGGAAAAAAAATTAGCACAAGATAAAGACACACATCCAAAAAAAATAATACTAACCATGCATGTGAAGATTACCACGCTCAGTTCTATTAGGAGGTCGTGCCGTATTGGCTCCTACATAATAAATAATAATAATAATTTATTATGCTAATAAAACATCAAAACAAATAGAAGAATAAGGTACTAAACTAATACTCACAATCCACTTTGGTAGCACGGGTCGGTTCAAAATGAGCCGGTAAAGGTCGAGGGGGCGATAATTCCATTTTCATGTCAAAGGTTCCTACAAATATACGAGGTTCGACTCAAAATCCCAATTACACAATTTTCTGAATATTATAACGTTAAAACGATATATTAAAATTAATCCGGTCGAAACGAGGGAACAGGCAACAACTACCAGTCCAATTAAAAGGGCTACCGATTCAAAGATGGCAGCCTGTTTCTGTTGCCCCCACGACCAGCCGATTTTAGTCCAATGGATCTCATGGCCACCCATGACATGACTGACGATGTGGAAAAGAGGACGCCAGTAGCAACCCACGGCTCAAACCTAGCCAAAATATTAGTCCCTACTACGTCAAGGAACATTCGAAACTATCCCAGGCCGATTCGACGACCCCCATGCGCGAAGTACTCATGCCCACAACCACGAACAGCGGTGCAACTACGGAGCAAAATGGTTCTTGGTTTCGGTTCTACTTAACAAGAAAAAAGTGGCAAAGACAGATCGGCAACGGCCAAGGGTGGGGCTGCGATGAGGCTCTCGGTTATCTAATACAGTGACCTTGGTCAGTCAAATGACAGCGATGTAAGTAAAGAGGAAGAAGTAACACGAGAATAAAGAAGAAGAAAAGAGGAAGAGAGTGTAAGCGACCGCAGAAGGTTTTTAAAACTAAGGTTAGGATTGTGCTATAAAAGAAAACGAATAAATTGCTAAGTCAATCCCTATATTCCTTAAGATTTCAAAATAATCTCCAGACTTTACTAATTTTACTAAATGCTCACTAAATCAATTCTAGGGGTTGGAGAAAAATTATCAAATTTCAGGGATTTAAATTTGGGGAATAATTGGGGTGTTACAGTTCAATCAACTTAGTTGTCTGTAAGTTTCAGATAAATCCTTTGGTTGCCGCACTTTCACTTTATGTTTGATTTCCTCCTTAAGTCCACTAACAAACACAGACACAAAAATGTATCCTCTAAATGGGGATTTTGCTGCAACATGTAAGACTTTAGTTCCTCAAATTTCTCCTGATATTCTTTAACAATTGTCTTTTGAATTAACTTATGAAACTCCTCGATGAAGTCAGTATAGGTTCTATCACAAAACCTGCGACACAAATATGCAGCAAATTCAGGTCATGTCATTCTGTGCTTTTGCATAATATACCCATCAAACAAAATTTTAACTCTTCCCACTAAATGAATAGCAGCCATTTCCAGTTTCTAATTCTCATGGATACCAAAAAAAAATATTTATGAAATTTCTTTATTCAAACCCTTGGATTTTTCCCTTCAAAGGTTTGTAATTCAACCTTGGGCCTTAGAACATATGACCATGTACCATTCTAAGAAGAATATTGTATTTTTCTTTTATACATATTATGATCACTACTATATTCATCTTCCTTAGGAAATTCCTCCATTTTAGTATGAACAAGTGATTTTGAACTCAGTTTTATGATTTAGTTAAGGTTGAGTTTAGCTATTAAGATTCTAGGTTCATCATGCAAATAAGAATACCTTTCATGCTCATCAATCACAGTAACTTGACTATGGGATTTGTTTGGATGAGGTTGAAAAGAATTACCTTCATCTTCATCCCTCTGTGTTTCTGCTGCTTCTCCATTTCAATCAATATCCTCAAGATCTTATCCATGCTAGATTTGTTCTCATCTAATTTTGTTTCTATCGTGCCTATTCTATCTTTCAAGAGCTCATTATGTCCTTCAAACCTTTTTGTTGTTGATCCATTTTGCTTTGCATTCCTCTAACTTCTTGTAGGGCAGTTAATTCAAGATTCTCTATCATGGGTTGATTTTTTCTTGGTATTCTCAGCTTGAAATTTGTGAATTTTTTTAACTTATTGATTACAAACAGGGTTTCAAATCGCGGTCGCAATCGCGTTTTCGATTATTTCGGATTTACCGTAATTGCGGCCGTCACAGGCGCTATTTCTGCTATCACGGACGCTATTGTGACCGTCATAGATAACTCGAACGGCGGCAAAACCGCTATATCACGGCCGAAATCATAATACAAACTATTTTTTAAAACCCTGATTACAAGTGTCTTGTATTTGTCTTTTAGTGCAAAAGAGTAACAAAATGTTGATAGATTGATATTTTGGATTTATCTATTTCAATTGTATTTACTGGACCTATCCACTTCAGCTGTCTGGTCATCTTTAGTTTAATTCGTCTTTTCTTTATTAAATTAAATGCTGTCGTATCCTTCCGCTCCCAAAATGTTGTGGTTTCTTTCTCGCCTCTTGTCCTCTTCTATAATTTCAATTGATTTTTCTTTCAATTTCAATTTGTGAATCCGACTCCCTCCAATTTCTCCCCCTTTTCAGCCCCGACCATGACACAAGCACGGCGAGACTCAAAAATAATAACAAGAAATATTTTTCAGGATGTACACATATATTTTAATATAAAAAATTAATGGGATAGATATAAATATAATTTCAACTTGATACCATCAGTAAAATAAATAATTAATCGAATAAAATTTTGATTTCAGGATACACAAGTGCCTACCCTGACCAAGATGTGGCTCCGTCACTGCTAGGAAACAACAATATGAAAGCACTGGCATTGAAATTCATTCACAAAGCAAGTGGGTAGGCATTGAAGCAAATGAATGGGCATGAGCTTTTGAGGGAAACAGACCCACAGTTGTAAAAGGAGAGAAGGGCGAGGGTGGGTAACTTAGGATTCCTTTTTTTGTTAACGTTGTACTTGAACTTGTAGAAAAAGCTATGAAGCAAGAAAAAAAATACAAAAATAAAGAAAACATACTGGAAATGGAAGGGATATTAGCAGTATTAGTATTAGCAAGAATCCTTAGAATTGATTGAAAGATAACACCAATTCTAAATAATAAATATGGGAAATTGAAGGAGAAGATACACAGAGAATTACCCACAGTTTGTCAACCAAAAAAAAAATGAAGAAGCGCTCTACTGTCTTTTTATATAAATGCTGTAGACATCAATTTTTTTTCATTTAAATTTATTATTATTATTAAAATTATTATTATTAGTATTATTATTATAATTATTATTATATATTATTTATTAAATATTACAAAGCCCAATTACAAGATCTCGGAGCCCAGATCAGGTCCAACAGTGACCCAACTTGAACCAGGCCCGAGAATCCCAAATCATTTGGGAGTTTCAGCTAGGGTTTCTAAACCCTAACTCCCAGCCGCCGTTTCCAGAAGCCCCGCGCCGCAGCCGCCTCTCCAGCTGCCAGAAGCTTCCAGATGCCTCAGCCTTCAATGCCAGGTGACCCAACCAGCAGCCGATGACGCCTTGCTGCCACGACACCACCATCGCCGAAGTCTCCAGAAGGCCAGATGGCCACCCACGTTGCTGCTCTAGGGGTGAGTCACCACATAGTTCGGTGACTCACCGAACTTCCCCCTCTAGACCGGTCCGAGCATGGCTCGGTGGTGGCTATAAAAGCCATCGGATCCTGCAAAACAAAAGGAGGACAGCCAGCAAACGAGAGAGAGAAACGAAGAAAGGGCAAGCAAAGCAGTAACCACACACAGCCACGAAAACAGAAGGGAAAACACAGACAGAAACGAAAAGAGAGCACAGCAAATATAAACGAGACACCACGAGAAGAAAAACTACCAACGATCTCAGTCAACGACGAACCAGTATAAAAAAAAAGGGAAAATAGAAGAGAAGAGAAGAGAGAGCTTACTTTGTCATCGGAGGCACTCAAAACATCACCGGAAACCTTCGGATTTCGAAGGTAAAATCCTAGATCTAGGAATTTCTAAGGATTTTTAGGACAAATAGAGGCCGTATTCGACCTTAGGATGTAGAGATCTACGGTTTGGGCTAATTTTCCTAACTCCGGCCACCGTAGTGGTGGTCGATGGTAGAGTAAGGCTGCCGGTCGCTGGTCGGCCAGCCTCCTGCGGGAAGAAGGAAGAGAGAGGCGAGAGAGTTTTTCTTCTCTCTTAGATAGAGAGAGAAGAGGAAAGAAGCGAATGAAGATGCTGGCCTGTAGGGCCAGCCGTTTAGGGTTTATAACCCTTCCCCCATACGACGTCGTTTAGGGGGAGAGGTGTGCGTGTAATTTCTATCAGGGGTAAACCCTGTCCGCAATCATTATAGTTTGTGATCATTATAATTTAGTCACTGAAATTAATTTCTGATTATTTTAATTTAGTCTTTTAATTTTATTTTATTTTAATTTAGTCCTTATCAGCATATATATTTAAGGTAAATATCAAATTTAGTCCCTCATAGTTTAGTAATTTTTATTTTAATCTCGTATTATGAATTATGGTTAAATCACACTGTTAGCACTCAAGTTTTATAATATTTCGAATTAGAACTTTAGTTTTATAATCTTACATTTTAATCATTAATTTCATTAGTTTTTATTTTTTACTATGATTTTTAATATTTTACATTTTAATACTATATTTTTATTTCCTTTTATTTTAATCATTATTTATTTTATTATTATTATTTTTTATTGTTTTAATTATTATTTTATTATTATTATTATTTATAAAAATAAATAATATATATATATATAATAATATATATTTTTTTATTAAAATCCTATATTTCATAAATTACTTTTAATAATTATGTTTTAATATATATTTATTTATTTTTCAATATTAAGAAATGGCAGTATTAAAATAACTGGATGTCCATTTTCTAATATTTTTAAATAAATAAATATCCTATTGTTTTAAAATTATATATTAATTGTTTATTTATTTTTTAATATCAAAGAAAAGAGCTGTCTTAAGGCACCTAGAAGTCCTTTTCTAATATTTCTAAATAAATAAATATTTTATTTATATTTTATATATAAATATATTTTTATATAATTATAACTTTGAAATAATAGGATTATAAATTAAATATATTTTTGAATTTTTAAATTTCCAATAATAAGAGACAATTTATAATTAATAAGTACTAATTTTGGGCGTTGTGGGGGTGCTAATCCTTCCCCAAACGTAATCGACCACGAACCCCTTTTTATTATTAAAAAGAATGAATCTTTGGTTAAAAAGCAGATCAGTTTATCTTTTAACTGATGTTTTCTTAAAAACTCTTTTAAAAGATAATTTTTAGGTATTCGACCTACCTGACCCAAAAGGCCGATGGCGACTCCCAAAATATTTTAAAAACCATTTATTCACATCAATTTTCTCGCCAAGTAAAATTTCGTGCCCGGACGAAAAACGGTTACGACAGCTTGGCGACTCTGCTGGGGAACTGGTCAAACTTTAAAATCAATTATAAATTGTCTCTATTAATTAGAAATTAAAAATTCATATATTTAATTTTTTAAATATTTCTTTTCAAATTTTTATATATACTTATTATTTTCATAATATTTATATGTACATTATTTTATTAATGTTTCTTTTTATTTTCAAGTATTTTATTTTCATTATTTATTTTTCTGTCAGTAGCTTGAACATTTCTCCTCACACACAACACTTGCATAACATAAAGCTCTATAATTGAGTTTGTCCCTTTTAAGTGGGAGTGAAAGCGACGTCTTCGTGAGAATTTATTCTCCGTGTCAGACCTAGCAAGTAACTTTTAGGGTTCATATACTCTATGTCTTCGTGAGAATTTATTCTCCGTGTTAGTCATAGAGAAATGTATCCCCTCGAATTGAACTCAATCCATTTTAGTCTATAGTGGACTAGGATTGAGGGTTGGCAGCCTAAGGGGGCACTAACAAGGACAATTCGAGTACCTTTACTCCTAGAATTGAAACTCTGCATATAATAAACCTTAGAACTTCTCCTAATCTAAGACAGTACTGAACCTCTGTCTTTAGGTGTACACAAAGGAGAAATAAGCTTTAGCTTTTAATTTTTTAATTTATTATTTTTTCTGAATAAATGCTTGCGAACTAAAAATCATGCGGTTAGGTTAAATTTTCCAAACAAAGCATGGAACTAGGAAACATGAGGTTAAGATTTATACCTTGATGGATAGATTTTTTTCAGTACTAACTATTTTATTTTTTCTCATTTCTTTTGTTTGCATTGCATGATCATAGCTTAACCAGAAGGTGTTTACTTGAAAGACTGTTCATCGTATTGGAAAGAAATTGTAAATGGAAAAAAAGTTTTATGATCAAACAAAATATGATGCGGCCAAGAAAAGACATCCTGAGGGAACTCTGAAGATAGAGAAGAGCTATGCAACCAAAGATCGTATGCCCATTAAGGAGCAAGAGGAGATACGAGAAATAAGAAAGCAGATGTCCAAGATGATGGATAGAATATCTGTTTTGGCCAAAAGAGAAGAGATTCCTACACAGAAAGAGAGAAAGCTTAATGAACATAATCCTGCAATCTCAAAGATGCAAGGGACTTCTGATCCTAATCAATTGGAGAAGTTACAGACAATCATCATCCGTATTCACAAGTCATCTGGAGATACCAAAGAAATGATGACAATTGTTAAAGCTTCTAGAGAAGAGAAGAAATCATGTAACCTGAAATCATCGAAGTTTAGTATGCTCCAGATATCTAAAACTCAGGTTCAATTCAAGACAAAAGGCGATTCTCATGTTGATGTTATACCTATATCATATAAAGAGTTGTATGAGAAGCTACTTGAAGCATGAGAAGTGGATCCATATTATATAAAACCGTTCCAACCTTCGTATCCAAATTGGTATGACATCAACGTTCATTGTGAATATCATGCCGGAGCTCAAGGACATACCATCGAGAATTGTCTTGCCTTCAAACGCCGAGTCCAAAGTCTTTTAGATCATGGAACCTTACAATTTATGGTAAATGATCGACCTAGTTTGGTAACCGAGGGTCCTGATAGATTAATACCAAAAGTCTTCAAAGGTAAGAATATTAGTAGGGGCGCCCAGAGAGAAGAAGATTTGCTGAGGTTTGAAGCTCAAATACGTCATTTGAAGATTGAAAACGATAAATTGAGCACCAAAATGGAAACCATACATGAAGACTTCCAGAAGGTCAGTCAAGCCTTTCAAAATGCTGGTATAGGAAACACCCCAGAAGAGTGGATAGCAGG
Organism: Hibiscus syriacus; assembly: GCF_006381635.1. Classification (NCBI taxonomy): domain Eukaryota; kingdom Viridiplantae; phylum Streptophyta; class Magnoliopsida; order Malvales; family Malvaceae; genus Hibiscus; species Hibiscus syriacus. The sequence continues at coordinate 1,040,709 of NW_024062846.1, read as the reverse complement.
GGTCACCAAACTGAAAAAGAGTTACAACATACATGAAGATCTTGTCCAAAAACTTTTTGAACACAAATGTTCTCTCACAAAGGAAAATGATCAACTCCAATAATTGACATAGGAGATGAAAGAACACCAGAATGTCATGGAAGAAGCTGCAGTCCAGACAAGCAATATGACCCATAAGCTGATAAACTAACTTGGTTTTAGAGAAGAAAATGGGAAAGTTATTCCCTATATGTAAAGTTTTGTTGAATTTAGGACTAAAAGTTGTCCCCTACATGTAAAAGTTTTGTTTGATGTACTGAAGCTTTTGTGTTCAATGAAATCTGTTCTAAGGTGATCACTCTTGAGTAACACCTTTTCATACATGCATTTACATTCTTATTCTTACTTTTTACATCTTTGCATTTCCATTTTGCATTCATACTTTTATGTTTGCCTTTGAATTGCATAGTTTGCATTTTTATTTTTGGAATTTATGCATTTTCGCATTTACATTACATTTTTTTATTACTGTTATATACATTAAATATAAAAACATGTAAGTAATTAATGAAAGGTTTTGTAACAGTAAAACCAAGGTCATTCATTCATTTTACTTTACCATCATCATGAAAACAATGGAGCAATCTTATGAGGGACTACAAGACCAGTGGCCAGAATAATTGACAGGGTTACCTCAGGATACAAGGAAAGAAACGTCAGATTCAGTACCAGATGGATCAGATCAAATTATTCAGGGAATGAAATCTGATAAAGAAGAGATAACTGCTAAAGAGAAATCATGCTATCAAATTGAAGAGTCGAGAAAGATAACATACCCTGGGGCATCCCACTCAAACCCAAAGAATAGCCTCATTAATTATTCACAATATGAGGAGATAGTCAAGAGAACAGAGAAAGCAATCAGAAACATGAAAGATGTTAGTACCCACCATAAAGAATTAGAAGCAAGAGAGCTCAGCTTGGTTCCAGATTTGATTATTCCCCATGATTTCAAAATGCCTGATTTTGAGAAATATGATGGCACAAGTTGTCCCCTAATCCACTTGAGAATGTTTTGCAGAAAAATGGGAGGATATTTAAATTCTGATGACCTGTTAATTCACTCTTTCCATGATAGCCTTGTTAACCCAGCAGTAGTCTGGTACAATCAGTTGACCCAAGAACAGATCAAGAAATGGGTAGATTTAGCTGATGCATTTTTGGGACAATATCGGTATGTTCAAGGCTTAGCTCCAACACGTATAGATCTTCGAAGCGTAAAGAAGAAAACCAATGAAAGATTTCAAGAATATGCCTTAAGATGGAGAAGAGTGGCTGCACAAGTTCAACCTCCCATGTTAGAAGAAGAGATATCACGTATGTTTCGTGATTCCCTTCCAGCGCCTTTCTTCGAGTTAATGCAGGCAAATCCGACAAAGGAATTCAAGAATCTTGTGACAATTATAGATTTAATTGAGAATGTAATCAATGAAGAAAACTCAAAAGTCACATCCAAGAGCCCAACGGATCAAAAAGTGAAAGCTGATGATGTGAATGTATGTCGCATCCAGAATCCCCGTAACTGCAAAAGAAAAAGAGCAAGTAACTGTTCGGATCGACCAAATAAAGTCATGCGATCAAGAAAAACTTTGGAAGTGTTCCAAACTTCTATTTCAGACTTATACCCTCATTTGGTTAAAGGTCAGTACATCACACCAAGACCAATGAAAATGTCACCAAACCCTTTTGCTCATAGTTATGATCAAAGTAGTGTTTGTGATTTTCACTTGGGAGTATTTGGGCATTCCACAGGCAATTATAGGCAACTGTTAAAACAAATAGAGATGTTTGTTGACAAAAGAGTCTTGACACAAAAAATGATCAAGAAATGGGGGGCAAATGAAGACAATGACTCTGATCTTATTACACAACCGACATTAAAGGAGTGATGATGCATGAACAAGTGGAAGTGTTATCTACCACTGTAGTACCTTTCTATTCTCAGCATCTTGTTTGAACTTGTTTTTTGTTCCTTTCTCCGTTTTTTTGCAATAAATAAATGTGTGCTGCTTATTAAGGTTATGAGCAAGGAATCAAGTTTTAATCTTGAGATTATTGAGTATCAAGTAGATTAAATATTATTTTAATTTATCAAGAGTTATAGATCTATTGGCAAGTGATAAAATTATACCTTCCATCCAATGCCAATTACTTGATCCTTACTAATACCAAATTTTGACCGTACATTTATCTGAGATTCTGAAGAAATGTCTTTACTTGTTTTTGAGACATCAACTCTAGATGTTTACCTTCTCGGATAGAGTTGGTTGGTTTATGATATTATCCCTTCCACCATATACATGACTTTAAAAGTCACATATTTATCCTTCCAAACACAAAACCATCATAAACCAAAAGACCTCAAAAGAACCAAACTTTCAATTATTCGTGAATTTTACTACAAGAAGAGACGAGATGAGGCATCATGGACCAACTCATTGATGATAATTTCGAGTGATTAGGGCATACTCAAAGAAGAAGGGGAAAGTGATTGATTGAAATAAATATATCATGCATTAATTACAGTTTTTCATGTAAATAAAGTTAATCTTGAATATTCATCCCTATGTGGATACCTCTTTTTACAAAGGTTTCTGTGTATGAGATGATGAATGGCATTGTTTCATTTATCCTTTAATATATATATATATATCATTTGTTGTCCCCAGTTGAGCCTGAATGATTTTTCTTCTGATTCAACCCTAACCAAGGATCACCCTCTACATTGGGGGGCAAGGTAAAGGATATTGGCTCACAAGAATAAAGATTGTCAATACATTTTTTACGAAGACAAGTTTCCATGAAGTCATGAAAGTTTTGAACTACAAAGTATGTCAAATACAGAGTGCTTGAAGATCAATCCAATCAAGAATAATGGAAAACCTCCAAAATGCAAAAGGAAAAGGAGGTGATCAAAGCAATTGAAGTATTATACTCATCCAACAAAGAAAGAAGGAAAAAAAACAAAACAAAACAAAAAAAGAAAAAAATTGAATCAAGATGGGTGAATTATTGAGCCTCAAGTTACAAGGCTGATCAAGTACAAACAAGAAAAGCAAGAAATGCTGAAGATATGAGAAAATGGAAATGAATCCAAAATTTGGCAGTCTAGAGGGATCCAGACGATGGAAAAATCTCCAACAAAGCAGATCCAAGATTAAGCAAGGCAAGATTGATGGCATCAGAATGAATTGATTCTTGGTTTAATTACCCTTAAACACTTATTTGGGCCTTTTTATTCCTTTCTTTCGTAACCATAAGCCATGACCTACGTTACGTACCTGAAAAGTCCATTTTAATCATACATGGATTTCTAAGTAAAAGACAATATCTTCAGAATTCATTCCGCCTCTCAAGATTGATTTTTATTTGCAAAAATTGGTTTTTAAAATCTTTAATGCATGATATGAAAAATGATAAAAGGGGGGTTCAAGATGTAAATTTTTAAATAACATCTTAGAACCAAAGGAGGATTCGAGTTGAAAACCTGAAAAGGCGGCTCGAATATTGAATGGTGCAACAAACGACATAAGAGATGATCTTAAGCTCTTAAATGAAGCACCACACATCCCAAAGACGTTCCTGAGATTCTGGAATCAAGGAGTATCTCTACAAGATGAGCATAACAACCATTTCTTCAAGTTAGTGGAAAGCCCGAAGCGACATATTGAACCAACTTGAGAGAACCTACTTTACCAGAACCAACCTATACCTCAAATCAGTCAATAATTTTGACACTTGCCATAGGACTATGATTTTTGAATGATTTAAAAGTGTAGTTGATTTATTGGATATTCATTAAACTCATTGTTTATGATTTGATTATATTGTGAACCTGAAAGGGATAATACTTTACAAAATTCTTTAATTCTTCAATAAAGAAAGGAGAAAAAACATTTTCAAACAGGACAGTCTCAAATGAGGAAGGTCCTTAAAGCAATTGTTGCTTATTCTACCTCTATTGTAGAAAAAAGAATGAACGAGTCCAGAATGATGAAACACTTCACATTTTTAAAGGCAAGTGGTCCAAAAAGCCAGAAAGTCTGGGAAATTGAACTTGTAACACTGTCCTATGACATTATTAGCAGCTCATCAAGAAAGATTATCGTTTATCTCATGCTGAGGGCGATAAGCATCACCAGACAGATTATTTTCCCCAACCATCAATTCATGTTTTCTAGAAGATTACATCATAGAGCCATGAACAAGTCACTACCTGCACTCTGGTGTTGGCTCAAGTCTTGATACATCATTGCTACTTCTTCTATGTCGATCATTTTCTTTGTCAAGATGATATTCATTATGTCCTTCAGAAGATTGCTGAATTTGAATTTGAGGACTTATGGCACAGAACAAGACATTGGAACAGAATATATCCTTATAGGCCTTTTTTACAGGATTCCAAAAATTGAAGATGACCAGTTTTACTGTTAACTAAACTGTTCCATGATTCGAAAAGAGTGGGATATATTGAAACAGCAGAAGAAACAGTCACTGTAGCAATCATTGCAAGGAAACGCACCAACAAAAATCGTCTAGCTCATCCTGATGATGTTTATTTCTTCCAGTAAGGTTGTTACGCTGGATGCCACTGACAACAAGGTCGAATTCGACAAAACTACTCATCAATTGCTCCAACCGATCATCATTCAATTCTTGCACATCTGTTTTCAAAAGTATGCCAAGACAGTAAAAGGCAACTTCTGCATCATTTATCCCAGAGAAAAGAGACAGGACATTGATACCACCATGGAACATGTCTCTATACAGATCCTTGTGTATGGTTTTTAGGGAAACCTAGAAGCATTTCCACCTCATCAGATTCAAGTGGAACAACTTTATTCCTTCCAACCCATACCAGATTCCATTTTCAGCACTCATCAAGAACATACTTCTGGACACTCGAAGGTGGCTCGTTGTCATAAGCTTCAAGAGCCTTACAGATCCTTTCTGTCAATTTGGCACTTCCTGTACATGTTTATAAACAGTTCAACTTTGTTCTTGGATCCCAGGAAGGCCATCATTTCTTTGTCAATGGAAAAGCATCAGCACATGAAGGAAGCAGAATAAGAGAAAATCTGTTCTCAATTGGAAGAATTATGAATATAGCCCTTTTCAGTGTAGTACCATGAAAATGCTTCGAATCTACAAATTCTAGCTCTACATCGAATAAGTACTGTGATATTCCAGTCCAAACATTAACTGGAGCAAGTGCCAGGTGATCATAGTAGAAATAAGAAGACTCAATAGCATCTTCTGGAAGTGTTCTTTGAGTTATCTGATCTGATTTGGTATGAACCCCAAAACCAATCATTGGATTTAAAAGATGAATTTGCTCATAGTAGAAATAAGGAGACCCAATAGCATCTTCTGGAAGTGTTCTTTGAGTTATCTGATCTGATTCGGTAGGAACCCCAAACCGATCATTGGAATTGAAAGATGAACTGCATGATCATCTTCATTAAGAAGCTTCTTTTCAAGCTTCCTCTGCTTCTTCCTTTTCCACAAATCATAGCCCAAGTTTCTCCTTTGCTTGTAATTGGGATCATTGCATAATGGCTTCCTATCTTCTACCATAAGAAGTGGATCAGTAACCTTAGCCATTTGATCAGCACATATAAAATCTGTCAATTCTGCAATTGATGAATCTGAACCACATCTCTCCATGGTTATTGAAGCCTCAGCCTCTGAGAATCCCATTTTTGTCAAGTATAACAGTTTACTCTCCTCATCAGAATCAGAATTCATGATTTCCTCGATATCAGAAGAACTATCAATATCTGTGAAATCATCCTGAAAGATCGCTTCATAATCAGATGAGTTGTTATCAGGATCAACATGTTGCATGGGTGCGGATTTTTGATGAGCTTGTACCATTGTATATGTAGTCTTGCCATTGCATCAGATTACTGTTTGCATAAATTGGTTTCTCTCCCACAGAAAAGTATATTTCAGAGATGGCTTTCACTGAAAGAAGATAAGCCACTCTATCAGCCTGGAACGGATTACCAAGCTATTTTTTTTACTGCTCTATTTGACTAAATTCCTCCAGATGCAGAAAATGGTCACCTCATTCAGAAGACACATATCTCAGACGTTTCTGTCAGAATGATTGAGTACTTCTTAAGTTTGTAACAACATGAAGAGATTTCCTCTAGTTACTTGACAATACTACTGTTTAGTAACACCAGAATGAGAGTATTCAAGATAAACAGATTTGAGGCACGAATAAAGCCACAAGTACCTACAATAGTTCATTGTCAAAATTGGACCTCATGGGGATCATGACATTTCAGTCAAACAGACATTGAGAGTGAATCAGAAACAGAATATTGAGGCATCTTGAAAGCCCATTTCAAACGGAAATAGAATGTTGGGGCATTTTGAAGGCTCACGTCAGTATGAATATTTGGGCATTTTTGAAGGCCCATCTCAACAAGAAGTAATGTTGAACACACTTTTAACATCTGTATTAGCAATTGTTGGGGCATTTTAAAGGTTCATTCAGACAGATCCATGTGGGGCATTTTGAAGGCTCAGATTAACAAGAAGCAAATGTTGGGGCATGCTGAAAGCCCAGTTCAATCAGAATCAGGAATGTTGATGCATTCTGCACGCTTGTATTAGCCCATGTTGGGGCATGCTGAAGGCCCATATCATCCTATGTCAAGATCATAGATTTGAACAAATATTTCCAATGAAACAAAAAGGTATGAATAATAAAAATGGTGAAACAGTGATAGTCGAGCTGACTATACATAATTGCTTCATTCATCAGGCAGTTACATTATGATCCTGTTGTTGAACAAATATCTATTCATCAAGTATGGTTTCAAATACCCAATCTTCTTAACCATGTGTCACATGATAGCGCGGTCTTTGTTAAGCTACATCACAGTTGCATGAATAAGAATGATCCCCAGGAGACTACTCGATCCAGGGTTAAGTTCCTCAAGATCTCAGCTTTGAATTTTGCATTCTCTGTATCAGTGATAATTGAAAATATTTCTTTGAGGTTCCTGGCAGTTAGTTTCAACCATACTATTGAGGTTATGAAGCTGTTTTTCACATCAGTTTTTTTTTAATTGATGACATTGAAGAGAGAAGCTTGACTTACATATATTACCCTTTCCTGTTGTTATTGGGGTCATCATTGCCAGCCAAGATGAACTGATTTTCCATCAATTGGATTTTATCATGTGTGTTTCATCCCCGGCAGTAAAAATTTCACGGATATCTTTCTGTACATGGATCCTATAGCGGATGTGTTTCTACTTTCTACAATTCTCATTATGAAAGAAAGCATGATCAGTATCACATTTGCCTTTGCCAAAGATGATATCAAGATTTGTAGTATCTCCTATTCAATTCGACACCAGCACATTTTGTGAATTTGACTAACTTTTTGGTCATACCAACATTATATTTGAATCCCCAATGAGTTTTGTTCTCAAGTGGTCTTGTGACGTCATTCAAAAGCTTTGAACATTAGGCAAAGAGCTTCAATGATTGAGAAATCTTGGCAGAAGCCACAGGAAAGGATGAATGTGTTGTCAAATGTTTTACGAACATCTGAGCAGAAGCCACAGGAAAGGTTGAATGCGCTGTCAATTGTTTTACGAACCTGCTATTCTGATACTGAACCAATGTTACGATCATATGGTTTCCATTTATTGATCCAAGATGAAATCTGTCTTCTTTAACCCCAAGATTAGAAGTGAGATATGATGAAGATTTCTTTCCACAAAGGGAAGCATCAATTTTAACAACAAGAAACTAGAGCGGACTAAGGTTAAACGACAAGTTGTTGTTAAGCATCTCGACATTATATGGTCCAAGTTGCCTTATTCGAGATCTGATTATATGTGGAGACATGAAATGAATTGGAATAAATCTTCTTTGTGATGTGTTTCAAGAGTCAAATCAGAACAGACTCTACTCTCCTGATTAATCCCTGTTGAGTCAGGCATATCTACATCTGCACTTTTTAAAGATGATAGATTCTCACTTCAGAGATGACAAATTTTCTTTTTAAAGATGATAGATTCTCTTTTCAAAGATGAAAGCTTTATGGGATTTCTACACAAGTTCAAGCAAAGAAAGTTGGTTTTATCCAAGACAAAATGGGGCATCAAGGTCATAGTTCTGACTACGACAAGAGTTCCACAAATGAAAATTCTTCTGAGACTTTCATGAAGCAAAGAAGACATAAAGATACAAGTTGATCAGATGATTCTGCAGAAATGCAAGCTCTACACTGACATCCAGAGGTAACCCTGGCAATAAATGATGAACTGAAGGAAAATTGAGTTCACCACTTTGAAGTCAAATGAAGATTGCATCAATATTCATGCATTCATAAGAATATCATTTACATAATAGACAATGCATTACATTGATACATCTGAGTGCATTCAAACATGAAGTTTTACAGATCTTCGGAAGAACAAGAAGATTCATGGTAAGAAATACCTTACAAGAAGAAGGTATTCAAAACCGCAAATACAGGAATCATGCAAGCATCTGAAGAAAAGATAGATGCAATCCACAAAAATGAGCATTATCTTGAGATTGGGGCATTTTACCCAATCAACATGTTATTTTGAAAAATAATGAGAAAATGATTTCCATAGTTTCTCATTCAATCTTTTCTAAAAATGAAATTGTTGAAAAGTAAGAAAACGATTTCCTTAGTTTTTTTTACTTAGTAAACTATTTCCCACATCTGTAAGCCCTTCAGTGCATGATGTTTTCAAAAAGCCTTCGGGAGCTTTTTGATATTTTCAAAAACCTTAGGGTCATCTGTAAGCCCTTCAGTGCATGATGTTTTTCAAAAAGCCTTCAAGAGCTTTTTGATATTTTCAAAAACCTTCGGGTCATCTGTAAGTCCTTCAGTGCATGATGTTTCCAAAAAGCCTTCGGGAGCTTTTTGATGTTTTCAAAGCCTTAGGGTCATCTGTAAGTCCTTCAGTGCATGATGTTTCCAAAAAGCCTTCGGGAGCTTTTTGATGTTTTCAAAGCCTTCGGGTCATCTATAAGTCCTTCAGTGCATGATGTTTCCAAAAAGCCTTCGGGAGCTTTTTGATGTTTTCAAAAAACCTTAGGGTTATCTGTAAGTCCTTCAGTGCATGATGTTTCCAAAAAGCCTTCGGGAGCTTTTTGATGTTTTCAAAACCTTCGGGTCATCTGTAAGTCCTTCAGTGCATGATGTTTCCAAAAAGCCTTCGGGAGCTTTTTGATGTTTTCAAAGCCTTAGGGTCATCTGTACGTCCTTCAGTGCATGATGTTTCCAAAAAGCCTTCGGGAGCTTTTTGATGTTTTCAAAGCCTTCGGGTCATCTGTAAGTCCTTCAGTGCATGATGTTTCCAAAAAGCCTTTGGGAGCTTTTTGATGTTTTCAAAAGCCTTAGGGTCATCTGTAAGTCCTTCAGTGCATGATGTTTCCAAAAAGACTTCGGGAGCTTTTTGATGTTTTCAAAGCCTTAGGGTCATCTGTAAGTCCTGCAGTGCATGATGTTTCCAAAAAGCCTTCGGGATCTTTTTGATGTTTCAAACCTTCGGGTCATCTGTAAGTCCTACAGTGCATGATGTTTCCAAAAAGCCTTCGAGAGCTTTTTGATGTTTACAAAAACCTTCGGGTCATCTGTAAGCCCTTCAGTGCCTGATGTTTTCAACATTTCCATCCTGCTCAAAAGAAGCCAAATGAAAAAATTATTGTCTTTTTCGTCTTTGCTCTATTCTTGTTAACACAAGGATGAGCAAAGAGGGGCAGCTATAGACATCAATTTTTTTTCATTTAAATTTATTATTATTATTAAAATTATTATTATTTGTATTATTATTATAATTATTATTATATATTATTTATTAAATATTACAAAGCCCAATTACAAGATCCCGGAGCCCAGATCAGGTCCAACAGTGACCCAACTTGAACTAGGCCCGAGAATCCCAAATCATTTGGGAGTTTCAGCTAGGGTTTCTAAACCCTAGCTCCCAGCCGCCGTTTCCAGAAGCCCCGCGCCGCAGCCGCCTCTCCAGCTGCCAGAAGCTTCCAGATGCCTCAGCCTTCAATCCCAGGTGACCCAACCAGCAGCCAATGACGCCTTGCTGCCACGACACCACCATCGCCGAAGTCTCCAGAAGGCCAGATGGCCACCCACGTTGCTGCTCTAGGGGTGAGTCACCACATAGTTCGGTGACTCACCGAACTTCCCCCTCTAGACCGGTCCGAGCATGGCTCGGTGGTGGCTATAAAAGCCACCAGATCCTGCAAAACAAAAGGAGGACAGCCAGCAAACGAGAGAGAGAAACGAAGAAAGGGCAAGCAAAGCAGTAACCACACACAGCCACGAAAACCGAAGGGAAAACACAGACAGAAATGAAAAGAGAGCACAGCAAATATAAACGAGACACCACGAGAAGAAAAACTACCAACGATCTCAGTCAACGACGAACCAGTATAAAAAAAGGGAAAATAGAAGAGAAGAGAAGAGAGAGCTTACTTTGTCATCGGTGGCACTCAAAACATCACCGGAAACCTTCGGATTTCGAAGGTAAAATCCTAGATCTAGGAATTTCTAAGGATTTTTAGGACAAATAGAGGTCGTATTCGACCTTAGGATGTAGATATCTACGGTTTGGGAAAATTTTCCTAACTCCGGCCACCGTAGTGGTGGTCGATGGTAGAGTAAGGCTGCCGGTCGCTGGTCGGCCAGCCTCCTGCGGGAAGAAGGAAGAGAGAGGCGAGAGAGTTTTTCTTCTCTCTCAGATAGAGAGAGAAGAGGAAAGAAGCGAATGAAGATGCTGGCCCGTAGGGCCAGCCGTTTAGGGTTTATAACCCTTCCCCCATACGACGTCGTTTAGGGGGAGGGGTGTGCGTGTAATTTCTATCAGGGGTAAACCCTGTCCGCAGTCATTATAGTTTGTGATCATTACAATTTAGTCACTGAAATTAATTTCTGATTATTTTAATTTAGTCTTTTAATTTTATTTTATTTTAATTTAGTCCTTATCAGCATATATATTTAAGGTAAATATCAAATTTAGTCCCTCATAGTTTAGTAATTTTTATTTTAATCCCGTATTATGAATTATGGTTAAATCACACTGTTAGCACTCAAGTTTTATAATATTTCGAATTAGAACTTTAGTTTTATAATCTTACATTTTAATCATTAATTTCATAAGTTTTTATTTTTTACTATGATTTTTAATATTTTACATTTTAATACTATATTTTTATTTCCTTTTATTTTAATCATTATTTATTTTATTATTATTATTTTTTATTGTTTTAATTATTATTTTATTATTATTATTATTTATAAAAATAAATATATATATATATAATAAATAATATATATATATTTTTTATTAAAATCCTATATTTCATAAATTACTTTTAATAATTATGTTTTAATATATATTTATTTATTTTTCAATATTAAGAAATGGCAGTATTAAAATAATTGAATGTCCATTTTCTAATATTTTTAAATAAATAAATATCCTATTGTTTTAAAATTATATATTAATTGTTTATTTATTTTTTAATATCAAAGAAAAGAGCTGTCTTAAGGCACCTAGAAGTCCTTTTCTAATATTTCTAAATAAATAAATATTTTATTTATATTTTATATATAAATATATTTTTATATAATTATAACTTTGAAATAATAGGATTATAAATTAAATATATTTTTGAATTTTTAAATTTCCAATAATAAGAGACAATTTATAATTAATAAGTACCAATTTTGGGCGTTGTGGGGGTGCTAATCCTTCCCCAAACGTAATCGACTACGAACCCCTTTTTATTATTAAAAAGAATGAATCTTTGGTTAAAAAGCAGATCAGTTTATCTTTTAACTGATGTTTTCTTAAAAACTCTTTTAAAAGATAATTTTTAGGTATTCGACCTACCTGACCCAAAAGGCCGATGGCGACTCCCAAAATATTTTAAAAACCATTTATTCACATCAATTTTCTCGCCAAGTAAAATTTCGTGCCCGGACGAAAAACGGTTACGACAAATGCAATGCACACAGTCACAGACAGGAGGAAACGAGAGCAAAGGCCAAAGACAAGAGAAAGGATTTGTTTTGTTTGATATATATGAATTTTATTTATTATTTACAGGTTGTATAAACAGGGTTTTAAAAAATAGTACGCGACTGTGATTTCGATCGCGATATAACGGATTTGTCGCCGTCCGAGTTACTCGCGACGGCCGTGTCAACACACCTTTTCGTCCGGGTACAATACTCTCAACAACCCCGATTTAGTAGGATTCAGAAAACAAATGTTAAATTTTTAGTAGGATTCAAACTCCTAAAAATAGGCTCCACAAGCATTATAAATAGTCATTGTAACTCACTATTATAACACACGATTTACATACAAAATACAGAGGAAAGCACGAAAAAATACAAAGGCAAATCTATTGTAAACGATTCGAAAAGGAAATAAAAGGTAGCATCTTTTTTACCTTGATTCGTTCATTTCTCGCATGTGCATGTTATTTTTCTTGATATTTGGTTCGAATAATTCAAAACGTAGGTTGCGCCGATGAGCAAAAAAGGATGGGGTTTTGAAGTTTCAAACCTAGATCTACCCCCGAGGCGTGTTCCTATTTTTAAATATTCAATTCTCCCCCCTAAATCAATTTTTTTCTTCAAAATTTATCCATCGATTTGTTTTTCCTTTTGATTCAATCCATTATATTTACGTTTTAATTATTATTATTTTATTTATTTAACTTTATTTATACGCACATTTCCCTTATTACTCATTTTATTTAATTGTTTTGTTATTTTTTTTATCTAATATTTTTTTACATTTTATGCATTTTATTTTTTACTTTAATATATATTTTTATTTTTTTAGATTACATATATATATATATATATATGTTATTTTTTATTATTTGTTTTATTAATTTATATATATATTTACTATTTTTTATGTTTTTATTTATTATATATATATATTATTTTTACTTTTTTATTATTATTTTATTTATTTGTTTTATTTATATATTTTTTCTTCTTTTTCTTTATTTTTTTTATTTTTTTATATATATTTTTTATTTTACTTACTATTTTATCTTTGCCTTCTTTATCTTATCTTTTATTTAATTTATTTTTTCTTCATTTTAATTTAATTTATTTATTTCTTACCTTTTTATCTAACACGTTTCTTGGCTCTCTTAAGGGTACACCTTTAAAACTATCTAAGATAAGTAATTTAGATCGTATTTTTACCTTTTTATTTTAAATTACAATTTTCTTAATTTAAGACAACTAAAAATTGCGTAGTACCGAAAGGGCAGTTCAAGGGTGCTAACCCTTCATTGACTGTAACCGACTCTCGAATCCGACACATCTTTGGAAAGACGCAGATCATGTAAGAAATAGGGTATCTGATCAACCCATTTGTTTTAAAATAAATGATAGGTGGCGACTCCAATTCGTTTAATCCAAGTCGAAGCCCAATTCCGGACCCCCCGAAAGACGGCCGTGACAGCTTGGCGACTCCGCTGGGGACAGGTAAGTGAGTCAGGCTAAGGTAATTTTCAGTTGTCTTTTTAACGAAAAGGGTAAGTTTAAATTTTAAGGTAACATTTCGATCCTTACTGCTTACTTTTGATTATATTTTCGAGTAAATAGTTGTACTAACATTTTTTTAATGTTTTCAACATCCTAAACTTGTTTTTTTTTCATCTAAGGCTCTATACCCGAGCTCCGAACCCGTTTTAAGTGCGGGTGAAAGCAACTTCTTCGTGTGAATTTATTCACCGTATGGGCCTAGCAAGTAATCTTCGAGATTCATATACCTTATGCCTTCGTGTGAATTTATTCTCCGTATGGGCATAAGGGAATGTTTCCTCCCGAGTTTAACTTAGTCCACACAAGCTTGTAATGGACTTAGGACTAAAGGACTGGCAAGTCCAAGGGGGCATCAGTAAAGAGAACTCGGGTACCTCTTTAGAACCTAAACCGTGAGAGTACAGGGAATTAGAGCCCACCCCAAACTCATTCCAAACCCTAGGTTGCTTGAATTATTTCCTGCTTTACATTATGTTCAAAGCATGCGAACTAGACAAATATGCGGTTAGGATTTATTTGAAATTAGCATGCGGGATAGAGATCATGTCCGGGTAGGAATAATAAGCATGTGGGGTAGATATCATGTGGGGTATGACTTTTATTTTCATGATCGTTTTTTATTATTTTTCACCTCACTAACTCTTTTTATTTTTTTTATTTTAATTTTCATCATTTGTATCATTCAAAAGAGGTGTTGATCCACCAAAAACGTGTTTATTAGACATAAATAATTTGCATTAATGGACAAAGGGGTTGTAATACAATAGATGAAAATGCAGATGACAGTCTACAAGGCAACTATGTGTCACATTCAATCCAGAAGATGTGGTGCCCACAATTGAAGAGTATATTACTCTGCTGCATTATAAAGGACTCAAAATGAACCGGGTCAACATCAAGCACAATGAAAGTCTATTTGGAAGAACTGACTGGCAGAGGTTACAGGGGCAAGATGAAGGTTACTGATCTTGGGGGTCCCTTCAAATACAACAATGGCAAAACGATAGCTGAAATTGGAGATCATTGCTGACGAATTCAAGAAACAAAAAAATGAACTTCACATAGTTTCTATCAATTGAGGGCTCCAATGACGTATTCGTTGAGAACATGTTCAATAGAAGATAAATGCCAGAGATGCACTCATTCAAGACTTCTTGGGCCAGTACAAAAAGTAACTCAATATTTGCACGGTTTATCCAGAGAAGTCGAAGCGGTTCGACAGGTTATTCAACCGGTGACAGACGAAGGCAGAAGACTAGTCAACATGTCAGAAGCTGTCCGGATATTTTTGTCTCTTAAAAGATAAAACATTTTTGTCCCCAATAAGGATTATTTATAATAACATACATGTTTTCGGATCAATGCCTCGAGCATTTCATGCATTTTTTCCATCTACATTTCATTTTTAAGCATTTTCATAAACATGAAATTTCTTCATTGAGGATTTGATGAAGTGGTCTTAACCACATGGAAGCAAGATTTTAAAACTTAAATTAGTACAGTGGGAGCTTGATCAGCTGATTATAGGACTAAGCCTGCCAGGGTAATCTGAGAAAGGAGTCCCCATATCCTAAGGGCTACGATGTTGAAGCTGTTTGCAATTACCACATAGGAAGCTCCAAACATTCCTCTGAGAACTGTAAGGCACTGAAGCGTAAGATCCAAAACCTGACGGATTCAGGGGGCATGGACAGCCGAAGAAGGGGGCATTACATATATCATTTTCACTTAGAGCATTGTTTTGGTTGAACACGTCTTTGATATTTCATGTTTGCTTTATCTTTTAAACGATTGAATTTGTGCTACCTTCTAGGGTGGAATAATTGAACAAATTTTAATATTTAGTTCTTCGAATATTAAATGAATTAAGGATTCTTTTAATTCTTCAAGAATTATAGATTTTTGACATATGACAAGATTAGACCTTTCTTATCATGTCTCAAAATAAAATACATTGACTCTTTACCCAAAATAATTCATGATCATTACCACAAGACCAGATTTTGACATTACCACCCTTTGAAACTTTTGAACCTTTCTTTGAGTCAATAAGGTCACACCACTGTCTTTTTAGACTCAAAATTGACTTTTTATACCACTAAGACCTAAGGCATTGAGTTGTTCATTTGAACATGATACTTCTTCTAACTCGGGGCATTTCGCAGGGAGCCTGAACATTAAGACATGTCGGGACCAAGAAGCAAAAAGAAGAATTCATTCGAAATAATTCTATCATGCACTAATTACATTGTTTTCATGTAAATGAAATTAATCCTGAAAATCTATCCCCCTGGGGATACCTCTTATGTGAAACTTCCATGTATGAAATGATAAACGGCTTTCTTTTTTTATCCCTTCACAACAGGAGAAAATATATATCCCTTGTGTCCCCTTTTGAGCCAATAATATTTTTCTTCTGATTCAACCCTAACCAAGGATCACCCTCCACACTGGGGGGCAAGGTGGAAGAAATCTGCTCACGTGAGTGAAGACATCAATCGAAAGGAGATACAAAATGCCAAGTACGAAAATCAAATCAGAACAAAAAGAAAAAAGAGAAAAAAAGGTAGAAAAAAGAAAAGAGAAAATAAAAAAGAGAAACAAAAACAAAGGAAAAAGTGAAGAAAAAAGAAGACAAGACACATATGCAAAGATTCACTCGATTCAAATGACACGTCGAGATTTAAATTATGAGATTGATCAAGCACAATCATTCCAGAATCACTTCACTCGAAGATCATGGAGCATCCAAAGAAAATCAAGAGAAACACATACGAGCAGATTCAAATTGAGCAAGACAGGATTGAAGGCATCAGAATGAATTGATCCTTGGTTTAATACCCTGAAACACTTGTTTGGGCCTATTTATCCTTTTCTTTCATAACCATGAACCATGACCTACATTACATGCCTTAAAAGTCTCTTCTAATCATACATGGATTTCTAAACATAAGAGACTATCTTCAGATTTCATCTCGCCCTTCAGGATTAATCTTTATTTGCAAAAAGTTTTTTAAAATCTTTAATGTATGATAGAGAAAAATAACAAAAGGGGGTTCAAGACGTAAATTCTGAGTGACGTATTGAAACCAAAGGAGGATTCGAGTTGAAAACCTGAAAAGGTGGCTCAAATATAAAAATTGTGCAGCTGAGGCGATCACACAAATTCTTTGATAAGGCATCGCACAATCTGAGCATGACCATGAAAGTTGGGAGTCAGAGAACACTTCCAGTAAAGGAGCATAAAAGCTACCCCATCAAACCTTTGAGCATCAAATAAATAAAAATGTCAAACCTTTGACCAAACACAATAACCTGAGACTTTTTTTTAACCATTTCCCAAAGATAACTTTGATCTTGGCACTTGTCAAATAGCTATAATTTATTGAAGAATTAATAATGTAATTAATTCTTTGATATCCAATGAACTCTAGTTTTATGATTCGTCTCAATTGTAAAACTGTGAAAGGGACAATATTTTCAAAACTTCTGAGTAAACATTTTTCGAAACTCTTGTAATTGATATTTTCAGAATTTTGAAAATAAAAGAGAAAGAAAAACATTTTTTCAAACAAGACAATCTCTCTAGGGTGGATCTTGGTAAATGACATGTGGCTCTCAGACACAAAACTCATGCTTAGAATCAATGTTGAAGCAAGAAATGAGGAACATTGGGGGAATCTTTGAAGATGCAACATCAAATGTTGGGGCATTTTTGGATATTCAACATCGAATATTGGGGTATCTTTGGGGATTCAACATCCTGATGCGAATTATCAGACCTTCTGAAGGCATTTCCTCCATATTCAAGAACAAGCAGACAAAGCACGAGACTCTATCCAGGAGATAAAATAGAACTAATTCATGTTACATGCATCTTAGACATACTTAAGAGCATCGCATTTATCATTTTTTGTATACATAAGTTTTTGCAACTTTTAGAGTTAGGTTTCAAAGATACTCGATTCAAAAGCACATTCAGAAATTGATGGTGGTTGCTCAACTTCACAGTGAAGGGGCGACTGACTGTTAACAAACAACTTTCTAAGTTTCATTCAGAGTTAATTTCAACTTCACGACGAAGAACCAACTTACTTAAGATTGAATTTCAACCTCATGACGAGGGATATCCAATTCGAGGCTCAACTTCACAACGAATGGTCCATCCACGATTTCAACTTCACGACGAAGGATATCATGCCCGATGAAGTGATTTAGTGTCACAGCAAACATGCCATCCACATATTTGACTTCTTTAAGTCAACGATTAGAGCTTTTGAAAGGATTTCTTTAACATGCAGGAACAAGCAGATTATCGATCACATTTGAGATTGTTTCTCTCGAAACAAGGGGTTGTCTCACTTGAGACTAATTTACTCAAAACAAAGTTTTGTCTCTCTTGAGACAGTTTCCATTGAAACAAAGTTTTATCTCTCTTGAGACAGTTTCACTTGAAAAAAAATTTATCTCTCTTGAGACAGTTTCCCTTGAAACAAAATCTTTGAATCTTTTTTCCTTGAAACAAATTTCGTCTCCCTTGTGACAGTTTCTTTTGGAACTAAGTTTTGTCTCTCTTGAGACAGTTTCTCTTGAAACAAATTTTGTCTGTCTTGAGACAGTTTCCCTTGAAACAAAATTTTGTCTCTCTTGAGAGAGTTTCTCTTGAAACACCAATCTTTGAATATGTTTCTCTTGAAACAAAATTTTGCCTCCCTTGAGACAGTTTCTCTTGAACACAAAAAAACCTTTGAAATTATTTCTCTTGAAACACAAAAAAAACCTTAGAAATTGTTTCTCTTGAAACACAAAAAAACCTTTGAAAATGTTTCTCTTGAAACCCAAGACCTTCGAGTTCGATTACACTCAGCTTCGAGGGCACATCATTTGTAGCATAGCTTAAGGCAAGAAGGGCTATCTGTCAACAAAATTGTTGAGTTCGATTCCATTCAGCTCGATGACACATCAATCACACCACTTTTCGGTTGCAGTCGAGGTTTTCAAGTCGAGAAGAAGACCTGGATTAGCTGTGCCTTAGTGACAAGCAACCATTTTCAAGCAGTATAGCTTATATCAAGAAAAGCTATCTTTCAACGAAGATTTTTGAGTTCGATTCCGATCCAAGGTCTTTAAACCGAGAAGAAGACCGAAGGGCAACGAGAAGCCACGTGTTGATTCAAATTCCAAACTACGGCTTCAATTCCATATCATTTCAAGATGAACTCGACTTCACGATGGAGGAGTCATCCGCAACTCAATTCGACATGGAGTTATTAAAACATCAGAGTCAATTTTTAACTCCACCGAACAAAAAGTATATCTTTTAATCTTTGCCTTATCCCCGTTACACGACTATGGGCAAAGAGGGGCAGTTGTCAACACACTTTTTTGTCTGGGTACAATATTCTCAACAACCCCAATTTAGTGGGATTCAGAAAATAAACGTTAGAGTTTTAGTAGGATTCAAACTCCTAAAAATAGGATAGAGTTTTACTATGATTCAAACTCTTTAAAATAGGATAGAGTTTTACTATTATTCAAACTCCTAAAAATAGGCTCCACAAGCATTATAAATAGCCATTATAACTCACTATTGTAACACATGATTTACATATAAAATACAGAGGAAAGCACGAAAAAATACAAAGGCAAAGCTATTGTAAACGATTTGAAAATGAAATAAAAGGTAACATCTTTTTTACCTTGATTCGTTCATTTCTCGCATGTGCATGCTATTTTTCTTGAGATTTAGTTCGAATAACCCAAAAAGTGGGTTGCGCCGATGACCAAAAAAGGGTGGGGTTTCAAAGTTTCGAACCTATATCTACCCCGAGGTGTGTT
This sequence comes from Hibiscus syriacus, assembly GCF_006381635.1. Taxonomy (NCBI): domain Eukaryota; kingdom Viridiplantae; phylum Streptophyta; class Magnoliopsida; order Malvales; family Malvaceae; genus Hibiscus; species Hibiscus syriacus. The sequence continues at coordinate 1,021,223 of NW_024062846.1, read as the reverse complement.
CCTATTTTTAAATATTCAATTCTCCCCGCTAAATCAATTTTTTTCTTCGAAATTTGCCCATCGATTTATTTTTCCTTTTAATTTGGTCCTTTACATTTACGTTTTAATTATTATTATTTTATTTATTTAATTTTATTTATACGCACATTTCCCTTATTACTCATTTTATTTAATTGCTTTGTTATTTTTTTTCATGTAATATTTTTTTTACATTTTATGCATTTTCTTTTTTACCTTAGTATATATTTTTATTTTTTTAGATTACATATATATATATATATATGTTATTTTTTTATCCGTTTTATTAATTTATATATATATTTACTATTTTTAAGTTTTTATTTATTATATATATATATATATATATTATTTTTACTTTTTTTTATTATTTTATTTATTTGTTTTATTTATATATTTTTTCTTCTTTTTCTTTATATTTTTTATTTTACTTACTATTTTATCTTTGCTTTCTTTATCTTATCTTTTATTTAATTTGTTTTTCTTCATTTTAATTTAATTTATTTATTTCTTACCTTTTTATCTAACACGTTTCTTGGCACTCTTAAGGGTACACCTTTAAAACTATCTAAGATAAGTAATTGGGATCGTATTTTTACATTTTAATTTTAAATTACAATTTTTTTAATTTAAGACAACTGGAAAATGCATAGTACCGAAATGGCAGTTTAAGGGTGCTAACCCTTCATTAATTGTAACCGACTCTCGAATCCGACACATCTTTGGAAAGACGCAGATCAGGTAAGATATAGGGTATCCGATTAACCCATTTGTTTTAAAATAAATGATCGGTGGCGACTCCAATTCGTTTATTCCAAGTCGAAGCCCAATTCCGGATCCACCCGAAAGACGGCCGTGACAGGTCACAATAGCGTCCGCGACGGCAATTTAAAACCCCGGTATAAACTTGTAGTTGGGTGCAAGTTGTAAAAATAAAAATTCTCACTGTGCACATGCTTGCTTTTTTTTTTTTGTTATTGCCTATCGTGGGCTAAGTCTCCCTAGGAATAAAGTGCATCTTATTATTTTAGAAAATAGTTAATTTAGTTAATATTAAGGGAAAAATAAAAAATAAAATTTTTTATACACCATTATTTTAAAAAATTAAAATTTTATATTATCATTCTTAAATTTCTGGATCTTTCACTGATATCTACACATTATTTACATTCTTCATCCAACTTTTCACATTATAGATAACAAACAATGAAAGAAAGAAACTACACACTTTGAATTTGTCTTAATCTGGGTGGGATCCTTTGTTGTGTGAAATCTAAATGCAAGCGTAAACTCAATGAGTCAACGTAATTGCTTTCACTCTCAATCTATTTCTTTCTTTAAAGTTTTTTTCAACTTTATGTTTTATTAGTAATATTTTGCAGCTTCAAAATTAGAAGACTTCATTCCCCTCATTGGGGTTTTAGTCTTCATAGTGTTTTCAGATATAAAAAAAAACATTTCAATAATTTTATCATTTCATTCACAATTTTTTCACTAAACCCAGATTTAAGAGCATTTGACTATAAACCTAGATTCTTTATCCAAAATCAAAGGAAAGGTGAAAATGAAAATTAGAAATTTTTTGTGCCAAGTTAAATATAAAATCATTATTCAAAGACATATTCGATAGTTTAGCAATAATTTAGGGGTAAAACTAAATATTAACTTTTTTAATATTGCCACATCATCAATTTAACAGAGATGACGGAAGAGTGACCATTTTGTTACAAATCAATTATGTTAGTGATCAATTTGTTACTTTGAAAATTTAAGTTTGAAAGAAGAAAATATACTCAAACATTAGAGAATATTTGCGTAATTTACCCTTAAAAAATAAACAAAAGGACCACACCGAACCGATCCCATGTTTTGGAGGATGAATAATTAGTAATGGCGGGAAACCCATGCATCTAAACGCAAATCAGTAACGACATGGTTTTAAATCTTCCATGTCGTCCCATTTCTGGTTTCTTACATCTCTTAAAGCACTGTCAAAGCATCGAAGGCTTAAAGCAGCTTAAATCTCTTCTCATCGTACAAGGTCTCACTGAAAACAAGTTATTGGTAGGACAATTTCTCAAGTCTTGCTTTTGTTTGGGTGTACCAAATTTAGCTCTCTCCACATTTTACAAATTTCAAAACCCAACTTTATTCTGCCAAAACTTATTGCTGAAGGGTCTCTCTGATTGTGGTCTATATGAAGATCTTTTATCTGTTTACCTGAAATGCCGGTTCTTCAATTGCCCATCTGATGATTTTACATTTCCTTTCGTGATTAAGGCTTGTTCAGCTCTAGGTGCTTCTGGGTTTGGAGAACAGATTCATTCCATTGTTTTGAGAAAAGGGTATGAAAGAAATGTTGTCATCATGACTTCTTTTATTGATTTTTATGCGAGAAATGTTGATATAGGGGTTGCGCGGAAGCTGTTTGATAAAATTTCTGAACCTGACGTGGTTTCATGGAATGCTTTGGTTTCTGCTTACTGTCTTAATGGACATGATAAAGAAGCATTGGGGGTTTTCAGGGAAATTCAGGGTACAAACATAAAGCCTAATGTGAGTACTTTGGCTAGTATAATTCCTGCCTGTAAGCGGTCGGGGTATTTTTGTTATGGTAAATCTCTGCATGGTTTCGCTGTTAAATGTGGATATTTCTTGGATGATTTTCTGGTTCCTGCTTTTATTTCGATGTATAAAAGTGAAGTGGATTTATCTAGTGCCAGGAAATCGTTTGACTTCGCTGTGGAAGGGAATGTTTCTGTGTGGAATTCTATAATCAATTGTTACATGCAGAACGAGAGGTTTTTTGATGGTTTTGAGATGTTTCGTGAAATGCTTCGAAATGAAGTGAAGCCTAACTCTGTCACGTTTGTGTCTACGGTTCCCCATTGTGAGAACTATTTTGATATTTGCTATGGTGGATCTCTCCATTGTTGTGTTATTAAACATGGTTTTGGAAGTCAGGTTTCTGTATTGACAGCACTCATGTCGATGTATGCTAAGCTTGGGGAAATAAGTTTGTCTGAAATCTTGTTTGATCATATGCTGAACAAAACACCGCTCTCATGGAATGTGATGATTTCTGGCTATGTAAATAATGGACTACGGGAGGAAAGTTTGGTTGCATTTCGTGAAATGCAGTTGGAAGGGTTCAGTCTTGATGTAGTCTCTATTGTTTGCATCCTCTCTGCCTGCTCAAACCTAGGTGACATTTTACTTGGTGAATCAATACATGCATTTGTCGTTAGAAGAAGTTTTGAAACGAATATTGATGTTTCAAATGCAGTCCTAGCATTTTACTCTGATTGTCGTTTACTCTCCACTTGTTTTAGGCTATTTGAAAGAATGGCTACTAAAAATACAGTATCATGGAATACTTTGATATCTGCATATGTACACTGTGGACAAAAGGAGAAGGCAAATATGATTCTTCACCAGATGCAGAAAGCAGGAGTGAAGTTGGATTCTGTAACTTTGCTAAGCATCCTTTCTTGTTACACCGAGAGTGAAGATTTCAGGCAAGGAAAAATACTTCATGGTTTTGCCATCAAAACTGGGTGTGACTCTGATGTTTCATTGACTAATGCACTAATTTTTTTGTATTGTAAATGTGGAGAACTGGATGCTGGATTGGTATTGTTTGATATCATGCCAGAAAGAAGTGTGGCTTCTTGGAATTCATTAATGACTGGCTTCCGGCATCAGAACTTACCCAAGAATGGTTTAGTCTTGTTTTCCCAAATGATGAATGAGAATCAAAGACCAAATCAAGTGAGTATACTAAATATATTGCCCATGTGTCGCTTGCTATCACAGGGTAATTCCATCCATGCTTTTGCACTCAGAACAGGAATGATAAAGGAAACCCCTGTTCTTACATCTCTTATCTTCATGTATGCTAGATTTGGTAAAATAAGTTTGAGCCTCCTAGTTTTTCAAATGGGAAAAAGGCGGGATATTTCTTTGTGGAATGCCATCATGAATGTGCTTGCTGAAACCAAAAATGCCGAACAAGCAGTTGCTGTTTTTCGTGAACTGCTCCAGATAAGTTTGGAACCTGACAGTGTAACAGTTTTAAGTTTAATCTCCTCTTGTGTTCTAGTAAAAAGATTAAATCTAGCAGATTCTGTGATGGCCTATATCATACGCAAGGGCTTTGACAAAGACGTGGTAATTGGTAATGCCCTCATAGACCTATATGCAAGATGTGGAAGCATCATGGTTGCGAGATTGCTGTTTGACTACATGCTTGAAAAGGATGCCATCTCTTGGAGTGTGATGATTAATGGATACAGATTGCATGGAAACGCTAGGGGTGCCCTTGAACTTTTCTCGAGGATGCAACTTTCAGGGATGAACCCTGATGCCATTACTTATTCAAGTCTTTTATCAGCTTGTGGACATGGTGGTTTAGTTGAGGAAGGCCAAAGAGTATTCAACTCTATGGTTGAAGATGGGGAATCTCCAAGAACAGATCACTATGCTTGTATGGTTGACCTTCTTGCACGAGCCGGTCACTTGCATGAAGCTTATGATATAGTCGATAGACTGCCATTCAAACCTTCTGTAGGCATGCTTCAATCCTTGTTAGGTGCTTGTAAGATGTACGGGAACGTTGAAATTGGAGAGAGAATTTTTCAGGTACTCTTTAAAACGTACCCACAAAACTCAGAATCTTATGTGACACTTCATAGTATCTATGCAGCAGCTGGAAATTGGGAAGATGCCAATACAGTTAGGTCTCTCATGGAAGGAAGAAAACTAAGAAAAGTCCCTGGTTTTAGTCTAGTTGGAGATTAACATCACAATTAGCAGTCTTCTGAAGTGCGCTTACAGGAATGAATGTTAAGGCAGGTCGAGAACGCCAAGTAACCATGTGTGAAACGATCCACCGAGCCCCATATAGACTGTTGGTGGCCATATCAGTTGTCTGAAGCAAATATTCCAAAAGTAAAGAAATGTTGATAAAAGACCAACAATCACATATTCTTGGGTTCATCCTGGCCAGGTCTTCTTTCTAGAACTAGAAAGTCAAACTATCCATACGTGAAATGCAAACAGGAAGTGACTGAAAAGAAGTATAAATGATGCAGCCTGGAGAAAGAAAGCAGATGGTTTACCTTCAGTTGCCATAACAGATAAGTAGCGTAAAAATGATCGGTGGAGAAGAATATGAATAAATACTTTTCAACACAGATATTGTACTTAAAATATTAATAGTGAAGTATTATAATTATAATTATTACTTATATATTAAAATATAAATAATTTTAAATTAATATATTTTTTATTTATAATATAATATCTAAAATAAAAAAATGCCTCAATTGGATAAGATCGTTATATTTATTATCATGGCTTCTTTCTGTTTTATTATAATGGTTCCGTGCATCCTTTTGCTTTTAATGGTTTTGTATATTTTTTTAATGTTTAAACATTATAAGAGTTTCATGGAGACGGTCTCTCACATAAATAGAGAGGTACCTCGTCCAAAGTTCTTTAATATTAATACCAAATAATAAAATTTTAAAATTAACTTTTTTTAAAGTATTTTCTAACCACACTTTCTTAAAATACTTTTAAAAAATAACATTAAAGTGTTAGGCACTGCTTATAACTCTAAAAAGTGTTTTTTTTAAGTTTGGCTAACAGGACAAAATTGATGATACAAACACATGTTATCCTCTGATTCATTTAAATTAAAAAATATATAATTTTAGAAATAATATTAAAATATAGGGTTAATTACATGATTGATCACTTGTATTTGTGTTTTGTCTATTTTTTCTCACTGATTTCAAAATATATAATATATGATCTCTTTCGTTTTTATTCAGTTAAGATGTGATCATCACGGTTTAACTGTCGTTAACAGTTAACAAATTAGGTGATATGTCACTTAAATATTTTGGTATAATCACATATTTGATTCATGTCATTTACATATTCTCTCAATTTAGTCATACTTTTAATAAATTAAAATATATTTATTCCTTCAATCGAATGATGTCACATATCGTACCACATGTTACCATTTGATTGAAAGACTAATTTTATTTTTAATATATTTATTTTCAGCAATTAGAAGGTAACATGTCTCATCCTCTTTAAGTTTTAGGCACTACTTATAACTCTAAAAAGTGTTCTTTTTTAAGTTTGGCTAACAGGACAAAATTGATGATACAAACACATGTTATCCTCTGATTCATTTAAATTAAAAAATATATAATTTTAGAAATAATATTAAAATATAGGGTTAATTACATGATTGATCACTTGTATTTGTGTTTTGTCTATTTTTTCTCACTGATTTCAAAATATATAATATATGATCTCTTTCGTTTTTATTCAGTTAAGATGTGATTATCACGGTTTAACTGTCGTTAACAGTTAACAAATTAGGTGATATGTCACTTAAATATTTTGGTATAATCACATATTTGATTCATGTCATTTACATATTCTCTCAATTTAGTCATACTTTTAATAAATTAAAATATATTTATTCCTCCAATCGAATGATGTCACATGTCGTACCACATGTTACCATTTGATTGAAAGACTAATTTTATTTTTAATATATTTATTTTCAGCAATTAGAAGGTAACATGTCTCATCCTCTTGTTCAGAGAAAAAAAAACTAAACAAATTGGGGCTAAAGAGAATGAAATTTAGGTCTTTTGGGAAATCAAATATGTACCAGATCATTAAGCCAAGATCAATATTTGTTTTAAAATAGAAAAAATGATGTATATATTTTGTGTCTTATTGTGTAAATACTTAACTTTCTTTTGATTAAATAAATACTTAACTTAAATTCATATATTAACGTTAAAAAAATTTTTTATATTAATTTATTAAATATATTTTATGTTTAACTTAATTTAAAATTATTTTATTTTTATTTTAAAAATATAATGACATTTTAAAATTAATCAGGAGGGAAGAAAGAGAAATATCTTCGTATTTAGATTTAACGAAGATGAGCTACTCGATCTTATTTGATGGTTTAGTATCGTTATTTATAAATATTTGAACATTCTGTATCTATCTTAAAGGTTCGATAATTTTTATTAATAAGAAATTTGTTTGTTGTGTAACCTTAGGTAAATAAATACAACGTTCGATTATAATATTTCTTATTTCTTTCCAAAAAAGAAAAATCACCATTCTACCTTATATTAGATGGTGTTTCCCCTCGATTTGAAATGCCGAAGTGTTGTCAATTTAACTTAAAATTATTGAGAAGAAATATTGAGAAGACCCACCAAGCTAAACACAACTACACAAACCTCTAATTATGGAAAATGATGATGATGAGATTGATGGTGAAGTTCCTCCCCTTGCACCAATGCCACAGTCAACTTTAACACCAACGACGCGACGTCACTTAAAGTGAACTATCGGTCGTATATGGACTTCTCCAACTGAGGAGTCTAATAAAGACACACTACCACCTGCCACAGATGAATTTGACCAGCCCATTGCAGCATTACGGAAAAAACGCGTTAAGCACATGGCACTAAAGTCAACCCCACCACCAAAGTTGGATTTAGTAAAGTTACCTTGCATTGCATTGCATTTCATTTATCTTAGTTTTAATTTAGTTTTCATGCATTAAAGATAATGCTTTCTCCAAGTTCGGGGGAGGTAGTGTTCATAATTGATCATTTGCATTTCTAGTTATTAACAGAACTTTGCTATGACATTTGTTTGATTTAGAGATAGTTTATTGAATAAGTTGATGAAGTTCGACGATGAGAATTTTTTATGGCTATATTTGAATGTCTATGACTATTGGGATTGGTAGAATCGACTTTAGGACATGATTCTTTACGATTACAAGTTCTCTATACTTAAGTGTAACACCCTAAACACGATTGGGCTAAAGTGCCACACTAGGCTACGAAGGCAACCCCTAATTTTCAAAACATATTCATTTTTCTTTTATACTTAATGGATGGTATCATAATTAAAATATAAATAACTGATATAAAACATTTTACAAAACCAGAGCTCCATGACACATACTTTAAAATAAAATAATACATCTTGCTGTTTACAACTCAAATACTTAAGTAAGGTTCTATGAATATAGATGCCCACTAAAGCTACAGTACAATACTCTGTCGGAGATGCTGGAAGCCCTTCCGTGACGGTGCTCCACGAATTGCATAAGCTACTGACCTGCCAACAAAAAACATCCGAATGTTGAGCTTATAAAGTCCAGTAGTATAATCGCTAATCTAGAGCAACATAAGAATTTCATAAACATAAGCATGATAAAGACATGGTACTAAGCAATAGGTGATGCTACGAAATTGATACAACATTCAACGCAAGTGCATGTTTCGCATATTAAGTAATAAACTGGAAACTTCAGGAGTTTCAAGTGTCAAACCCACAGGGAGTAGAGTGTTATCATTAGATTTTTTAACAATATGATTTGCCAAAAATCACGATATGCTAGAAAGAAAGTAATGAAATCAATAACGAAAAACACCAGTTCATGCTACAACATTTCAGAAAGCAATTGGTCAATTATTGAATGAAATGATTTAATATTACGACTTCCAAGTTTTATGCAAATAGTTCACACTTAATCCAAGTGATCAAAACTGATTAAAACCATTTGAACTACTTTAATAACTTTCATTAATTAAAGGTTAAAACTATTCTCAATTCTAATCAATTGGTTGCACACTTTTCAGTATACCGATGTTGCTCAGCAACACCAATGCTCACAAACGTATATATCAATTTGAATAAAGCTATTTCTAGATTAAAATGAAAATGCTATATATCTAGTTGTAAATATTTCTACTCACAATCATGAAGTTCAAACCTTATAAACTAAGTATCGAAGTAAACACAAAATTAAGAAGTTCATAATAAAAATCCAACAAAACTTTATACATTCAATCACTCCTTCTCTCAATAGAAGGAATTGAGTGATGATCCGTTGACTGCTGAAGCTCCTGAGCAAGCTTCCTTCGTGCTGCAACAATCCCTGGAAAAATACTTAGGCTTCCATGGCTTGGGAAGATTTAAGTGGAAAATGGTACTTTGGATCTCTCATAATCGTCATACTTTTTGGACCCAAGTACTCCCTTTTTATAGTTTGGATGAGAATTTCATCGCCCAATAGGAAATGTCCACATTTCAAGTGTTATCCAACTACATGACATCTACCCGAGCCAACTGTCCCAATCCAGAAGTTTCTCGTAATCGTTTGGAGCTTGGATGACCACCAAAGCATCCGATCAACATTTCCTGCAATGGTGCGGCGTCAGTGCAATAGTTTTCAGCAACAAAAAAATCAATTTTAGCACTTACCCACATTGCTCCTACTATGCAACGTATGTAAAAATAAGTAATTTTGAACATAAATGCTCCTAAATATGCATAAGTTCAAACTAAACCTAGGTGAAAATGCTACTAAAGATAACTCGTTTGGAGAGTTATCAAACCCCCAAACCAAGTGCTTGTTTGTTCGCAAGCATCAACATGCATAAAATATCTAAACAACAATGCCACAAAATAAATTTAAGAAATTAACCAAGCAAATAAGATCCATTTTCAGTCCTCAACTGATGCTGTGAAGCATATATGTAATCTCAAATAAAAAATACCATTTCATCCTATCAGAATCAGAATCCTCATAGTGCAGTGTGTGTAATATAGGTGTATCCAATCAATACTTAGCTAAGTTAGAAAATTTTGCTGTAACACCCTTAGCATGTATATGTCTCGTAATACAAGCTAAATGCGTCACATCAAATCAACTGACATTTATTGAACTTAAATACTAAAAAAAATTGTTTCATTTAATAATTTCCTTTTTAACTTTAAAAACTTTTTCCTTAATCATATAAATTTATAAAATATTGCTTGATCATTGAAAACAAAAATGATTTCAGTTAATAATTAGGCAGTTCAGTGTTGTTTCATATCCATATACAACTGCATAATACCGCTTGATTTTAAACCATTTAAAATATAACATTTATACTATTCACTCATAAATACGATTAATACTAAAATTAGACAAAACAAAAGAAAATAACCATAATTACTATTACAAACTCTTTTAAAATAAATCTGATAAAGTAACCCAACATATATAATGTACATGCCACTAATAAGTTAAAGTTAGGATGTCTTACTATACTGTCGGTAGGTTTGATTTTCCATAAGATGCTGGCAAGCTCCTCACTTCACGTCCACCACTTTATTCGAACCTATGCATGAAAATCATCATGTGCTAAGTAAAACTTAATGAGGCAGAAGTATAGCTAAAATATAAAATCCATAAAATATAAACAATAAACTGAAAATTTAAATAAAAATAATTAAAACTTAAAATCGGGCTAGTCAATCCGTTTTCCTTCTAAAAACCTGAAAATCATCATCTCATGTTTTATCAAAAATCATGTAAGTCATCATCAAATATAAAAAATAACTTTTTTCCTTTTTCATTCGAACATATTTCATAACTTTATTTTCAATTATATGTTCTTTTCTTTTATATACTGTCATAACTTTCACACTTATTGTTATAGCCCATTGTATGTGTAAGAGAATACAAGGTACGTGAATATAAGGTGCACATTAGACACAACACGATGCTGAATCATAACTGAAAGTGTGATATGATGCACTTCAATGCAATCATAACCTGAGCACCAACGGTGCTGAACATTGGTACACTAATGTACCAAAGCTGAATTGATAACTAATAAGCACTCATTTACTGGCAAGGCAAATGTACCTATGACTCTCAATGCAACATACAATGGGATTATATTTATCATCAAAGAATCATTTATTAATCTACATCTATTAATTGTAAAACATTTGATAATTATAATCATCAGATAACTAAAAATCATTTGATAATTGTAAATAGCTTATAACTAAAAAACATCTAATGATTGTAAATATCTGATAACCGTGAAATGTCTGATAACTGTAAACATTTAGAATTCATCATCATAAATATCATACTTGGGCAATTCATACCCAAAATCATTCATAAAACTTGATGAAAAATATTATAGAAATATCTCACACTGAAAATGTATAAATCATACTGGAAAATAAAACGAGGTTGACTTATCGCAAGTCGTCCTTGATTAGAGTAATTAAATAAATAAACTAGACTCATTTGAACAATTTACTTATAAATCAAATATAATCCTCACTAATCTTTAAAAATTGCTTCCACTACACAATTTAATGGAATTTCATATTTTGGTAGTTTGCACTACCTTCAAAGAAATATTGTTCTATATTAATAAATTTATTGAAAAATTATTTCGTTTGCACCATTGAAAACTAAACTCGAATATGAATCTAACCATATAAGGCACTTCATCTAGTTTCAATTATAAAATTTATAGAGAATTTTCAAAATTGCCTGACAAAACTGTTTTGGACAAAATCTACTATCTTGTTTTTCTGACCTATCACTTATTAAAATTTCATATCTTTTTGTATACTCTTTGAAATCAGTTTCCATTTATTCTAAACTAAACTAAACTAAACTTATAGATGGGTCCAATGATATAAGATTCATCCTCTAATCATTTTTTTCAGAATTTCTAATGATTTTCAAAACTTACTATTCAAAACATAATTTTTAGGTAGATTTTACCAACTAGTGTCCTTGACTTATTCACTAGTTGTATTATCTTTCTAAATAAACATATAAACTTGAATGACATTTCACATAACACTAGGAGTCACTTCTTAACGTAACTCCGACATTGGCTCATCGCAAACCAATGTATGGTCGAAACATATATACAAATGAAATGCACTCACCTTTGCCTCAAATCTTCTCCACAATAATCTTCTAATTTTTCATATTTTCCTTCTCTTTTGAGTTACTTGGATCATTAAATTTACCGTAGTCTGATAACGTCATATAACATCATAAAATATTCAAGCTTTATGTTAGCATCGAACTAACATAATTTAAACTTAGATATTAAATTTAAAAATAAATTGATACTTAAATCGATATAAAACTAAATCGTATTTCCATCATAATTCTAACTTATCAAAACATTCCTTAAATTCCATGAATATTTAGTTTCACTATCAACTCTTCAACTTTTACTAATTTCCTAATTATGAATTCTTTTTAGAATTCATATCAACTATCTTGTTTAATCCATAATGGCCCTTAACCATTATGATCACTTCATATTAATCACATAAAATTTGCAGCACCTTAACAAAATATTCAATTCAATCCTTTAACGTTTAAAATATTGCAATTTCAACCCAAACTTTCCTAAACTTTCAATTTTAATCACCCAACTTCATAAACTTATAATTTGATTCAAGCTCATTAGTTAAACTAAAAAACCAGCATGATAATAAAATTTTCCAGCATTGAAATTTCATGTTCAAAATAATACCATCACCTTTATAAAATCACAATCAAGTCCCTAAAGTTTTAGGAACCTTTCGAATACATCCACTAAAATTATCAAACTTGAAATTTAGTTCCCAACAACTTTCCTCACATATAAATTCCAGCATATTATCCTTATAAATCAATACTAAGTCCCTTAAATTGTACATTTTCACATTAAAGTCTCAAACTTCTCAAATCTAGTACATTAGCCCTTTTTCTAACTCAAGCCTCCGAATTGATTCAAACCAACCTCCAAATCACATAGAACACTTATAATATTCATTCTAGACCATAAAAACACTTTCAACAATTTTCCCTTAATTTCTTTCCTATGGCCGAATACATCATGTCACAATAGGCAGACTTTTTGTTCAATCTCAAGCATGAATTCAACCTCCCATGATCAAATTCATGCATTTCCAATCACTACAACCTCAAATTAAATCAAAATCCATCAATTCTCCATAAACCCTAAAGTGACCAAACCTAATATAAGCATGTATAAATAATTTAAATCATCATACATACTTTAGAATTAATCTCCAACCTTAAAAACATAAAAATTCTTCATAAACTCTTCAAAATCACCAAACCCTTCATAATATTAATCATCAAATCTCATCACACAAACATCTTAACCATACAATATTTATGCCAAATGATATAGAATTTCATGTAAAATAATTCTCTATTTCACAACCTAGTCCAAAAATCATTCAAATTGCTTTAAAAATTGAAACAAAGTTTTCTTACCTTGAGCAAGAGGAGTTTCGGCCAAGAAGAAGATAGGAGCTGAAAGTGTTGATTTGGTTCTCAATTATTCTAGTATTTAAAAGCTATTAAACTTGGCTTAAAACTAATTTAATTGAATTTTTAATTCAACTTTTAAGAAATTCCATTTTAGCCATTAATGAATCCTAAAAATTACCATATGCCATTTTCCCAAATAAAATATTCCTTTGTCAAAAATATCTCAACTTGGATTTGAATTTTCACTTTGGACATGCAATTTTCAAAAATTTCATTTTAGTCACTAAAATTCCACTGTTCAACTAAATCTGAGACAAATTTCTCTAATCTAAAATATGTAAATAATATTTCCAACCATTTTCTAATATCCTCCAAATTTTCGTGAAATTTCGACTCGATCCTATTATCCGATTTGTATATCGAACTTTATCTATTTATAGATTTTAACACAAATCCCGTACCAAAAATTTGATTCCCAAGAAAATCATTATTTTAGGCCAAACTATTCATTTACATGTTAAAATATATAACTTTGAAAAATTACATTTTAGTCACTAAACGTTTACAAAGTTTATACCTTAGCCCTCAAACTTTCAAAATTTAGACTTTAGTCAATAGTTAAAATTTGGGGTATTACATTCGTACCTAATATATTAAAGGTATTCAATGCTGCAATAATATTTCCTCACCAATGTTGGAATTCCAACTTATTTCTCTCACTCTGTTGGAGCTATTACTAACATTACCCAACTTATTTCCTAAGACTATGTTGGAGCTATTACCATTATTACCCAACTTATTTCCTGAGACTATCATTTTTTAAATGATTGGTATAACATATGATAAATATAAGAGATTTACAACTTGAAAATTTCTAAATTCTTTAAGTATTAAGAACATTCACCTAAGTGTTAAAAGAAAATTCTAAGGATCCTTATTTCGAAAGGTTTCTATAGCATTTCATTTCAATTAAAATCATCATTGAGCATCATCAAAATTACCTTAAATACTTCATTAATTTCTTCAAAATTATCCTATGGCATTACCAATGCAATTCTATATGTAGACTATATTCCTAAATGCAACATCTAAACCTAACAAAAAACCCCAAACCTAAGGGATGCATTGTCCCTAATGCATGCAATACTAACAATAACACAAGAAAAGACAAATAAACTAAACTAAAATAGGATGAAGGGAAGTAAGACTCCCTTAAGTGGGCTTCCTTAGGCTTTTACACGGGCTAAAAACATTCTGGCGGAGACACTTTTCTGTTTTTTTCTTCTTCACCGAGCTCTTCATCTTTTGACTGGACAACGTTGTTAAGGCTTTTGTCAAAACAACCTCAGAGACAGGAGTTATGGATGTTGTAGCATCCATCGGTTTCTATGCTTCTGGTCCTGATATCTTAGCGTCTGCAACTTGTATTATGGGAGTGCTATTCGATTGACTCACAACAATTGATTGTTCAACAGCAGTGATAATATTACGAATTACCATCACTGTATCTAACTTTGGTTCATCAATAGCAATGGCTGCTCCTTCAACTGTGGTGGTATTTAAATTCAACAATTGAACTGTCACTTGCTCTGCTGGAGCATCTGCTCCATCCGAAGCCTTTGTTTGCAACTGATTATTGCTCACATTCTCCTCTTCTTCTGGAATTTCCTCATCCATAGGCAGAATTTCAGTGGTTTTCTCTAACTCTTCTTCCTTTTCACTGTCACCCTCTTTTTCTTTGACTTCCACCTCCTCTCCACCCTCCATTGAGTTGGTATCGATAGCCATAGTTTTTTCTTCCCCTCTTGATCTCGTGGCATTAGGAGTCTCAACATTAGCTAAGCTATGGCCACCATCAGACATTGCTAGTTGCATCAGATCTTCCAATATCTTCACTGGAAAAATTGGGAACAACGCTTCAGCCTTTATGAATAGCTTCACGAATATTGTCTTGGTTGTTAAATCTCTTTTCGGTGCATACTCTTAATACTGAACCTAGGCACTGTGCATCTGGGATTGATTCTGAAGAGAATAACTCAATAATACCATAGCTTGATCCAACTAGCACTAACAGATTCTATAGACATTTTGAAACCCTTCAAGGTTCGGTCATCGACATGCGAGAGTTATGCTATAACCATGGGAATAACTAGGTCACCATGAACTTTATTAGAATCCAACCATTCCTTCAACAGTGTTCGCATTAGAGTAGCAAGGGTGATCTGGCTCTGATTCTCTATAATATTATCAGAAGACAAAACAATCACTTGTGTTTGATAGCACAATGCAATGATTAACGAAGGAAAGTAAAAATATCCTAAATTCTTTTGACCACAAGACAAATATTTCAGCAGAAACTATTTTACCAACATCAATTTTCCTTTCAAATAAAATGGAATGAAGCAGCAAGATTCGATCCTTAGTAATAGTGGAAAAAATGCATGGTTGGCATTAACCGAGTTCTGAGGAAAACAAACCATATTCATACGCCACGATGAAGATCTAATCGCTTTATGGTTCGAACTCCAGTAGTTGATCTCATCCACGAACTACTGGGTAGGCAAACATCACGCCCGACTTGCTCTAATTCTTTCTCAGTTTAGTTTTTCACAAATGTTGTATGTTCATAGGGCTCTTTGACGTAATTGTTTATTGGTTTTGCTTACCAATGTACCATATTCTCTCAAACAAATACTAAGCGTTTAGTCTGGTCGGTAAGATTACGATAGAATTCCCAAACTACTTGTTGGTTTATGTCACCGAGGTGCTCACAAAATTTCCCCTAACCTCACCGAATAATCAATTGATAAATATAATAAAAAATTTAGGGTTCCTATTTTGTAGTCAAATTGAATTCAAGTTCATAACAGAAATCCTAACCCTCAAATTCCTCATCATAATGCCATTTGTGGTCATCATCCATGAATCACGTGACTTCCTCCGATGGGGACAGTGTCAGCGAGATAGATATAACAGGAAGTGGAGTGGGTGTATGGACTGATTGCTTTGAACTCGTTTTCTTTTTATAGGCCATAGCAGTTTGTAGATAGATGAGAAAAATGAAGGAAAGAGTAACAAGGGTTTTAGAATTGGGGAGAAGAAGAAGGTAAAGTAATGGGAGTTAAATGGTTTGCGTGAAAAATGGATAAGAAGAATTTTAAAATTTAAAATTCTAGGGTGGAGGGATAAGGATGGATTTAAATGGGTGATTATGATTGGGTTAAATGGAAGGTCAAAAATGGAAGAGGGGTAAATGGTAAATAGCTCACACCTAGTTTTACCGTAAAAACTTAGCTGGTTGTCCTTATAGCGATGTGGCATCAATACAACAATGACATAAAACAAATTTGAAGATCGACGCAGCATGTGAGAGCTGACTAAGAATGATCAAAAGAAAAACGTCTTTACAAAAAGCGAAAAATATGAACTTAAAAATAAATGTCATGAGAATTGACTTATCACAAGAACAAATGTATCAAAATGAAGGGGTCTCTTAGTGTGAGTAAAGCGATGATGGGGCTTTGTTGCTGGCAATAATGCTTTAAACGCTTCCCATTGACTTTAAATGTTTTTACATCAACTAAGTTCTTCAATAATATTTCACCACAAGGGAAAACTTCATGAACTTTAAAAGCTCCTGACCAACGAGAACGCAATTTCCTAAGGAATAGTTTTAGTCTTGAATTAAATAACAACACTTACTGTCCAGCAATGAATTCCCTTGGAAAAATATTATGATCATGCCACTTCTTTCTCTTGTCTTTAAAAATACGTGAACTCTCATAGGCATTATTTCGTATCTCCTCCAATTCATTAAGCTCCAGCATCCATTTTTCGACTGCAACATCTAGATCAAAATTCAGCCTCTTTAATGCCCACATAGCTTTATGCTCTAGCTCCACAGGTAAATAAAAAAGCTTTTCCATAAATAGAAAATAAGGGGACATCCCTAACAGAGTCTTGTAGGAGGTCCTATAAGCCCATAATGCTTTTTGAAGGCGCTGGGACCAATCGTTTCTAAAAGGGTTGACCATTTTCTCAAAATTTTGCTTTATTTCTCAGTTAGACACCTCGACTTGACCATTACACTATGGATGATATGTTGTAGCAATTTTTGTGCTTAACTCCGTATCTGTTCAATGCTTTGGCAACTTGATGACCAAGAAATTGAGATCCTTCATCACTGATAAATGTTCGAGGGGTTCCAAAGCGAGTGAAAATGTTTTTGTGTAAGAATCGCAACACTGCTTTAACATTGTTGTTCGACAAATCTACAACTTCCACTCATTTGGAAACATAGTCAACAACAACTAAAATAAAAAGGTTGCCACATGAAGAAGGGTATGGACCTATAAAATCTAATCCCCAAACATCAAATAGCTTGATCTTCAAAATAGGTTGCATTTGTATTTTATTTCGATGAGAAATATTCCCTGTTCGCTGGCAGTAGTCATAATGCTTTACAAAGTCATTAGCATCCTTAAAAGTGATGGCCAATAATATCCACATTAAAGAACTTTCATTGTTGTTGTATACCACCAAAATGTCCTCCATATGGGGCACTATGACAATGCTGCAGAATATTTTGCTGCTCAGATTGAGGAATACATCACCGCATAAGTTGATCATTACATTGCTTAAATAAATACAACTCCTCCCAATGGTATTGCTTTATACCCCACATAAATTTCCTTCGGCCTTGATAATTAAAGTTTGGTGGCATCATTCCACTAACTAGATAGTTAGTAAAATCAGCATACCATGGTAATGCTATAGCGGCTAACAGATACTCATCATGGAGTTTGTGTAGAATTACTGCAATGCTACCATCTTCGCTGCCTGGTTCTAATCTAGACAAGTGATCAGCCACGTGATTTTTAGATCCCTTCTTATCCCAACTCTTAATATCGGATCCATAGAGTAAAAGTACCCATTGAATCAAACAAGGTTTTATATCCTTCTTAGCAAAATGCTTCGTCGCTGAGTGGTCAGTATAGACAATCACTTTCGCACCCACAAGGTATGAACAAAATTTACCAAAAGTAAACACCACAACAAGAAACTCTTTTTTAGTTGTGGTGTAATTGACATGAGCTTCATTTAATTTCCTACTTTCATAATGTTTGGCATGAAACATTTTATCTTTTAGTTGCCTCAACATTATTCGTACAACAAAATCGCTAGCATCACACATCAATTCAAAGGGAAAGCTCTAATCCGGTGCTGTAATAATAGGGACATTCACTAGCTTCAATTTAATTGTCTCAAATGATTGAAGCACTTAGTCATCGACAACAAACTTCCTATTTTACTTCAACAATGAGCACAATGGCTTAGCAATCTGAGAGAAATCTTTAATAAACCTTCTTTAGAAACCAATATGACCAAGAAAGCTTCAAACTACCTTTATATTCGTAGGTGGTGGCAATTTTTCAATAACCTCTACTTTTGCTTTATCCACTTCAATGCCACAGCTTGAAATTTGGTGCTCTAGCACTATTTCCTCTGTGACCATAAAATGGCATTTTTCTCATTTCAAAACTAAGTTGGTCTTCTTGCATCTTTTTAAAACTAGAGGTAAATTACTCAATCACTTCTCAAAGTCATTCCCAAAGACTAAAAAATCACCCATAAAAACCTCAAGATAATCTTTAATCATATCGGAGAAAATAAAAAATATACAATGTTGGAATGTCGATGGAGTATTACATAACCCAAAAAACATCCCTCGAAAAGCAAAGGTACCATACGTACATGTGAACGTTGTTTTCTCCTAGTCCTTTGGAGCTATAGTAATTTGATTGTAACCACTAAATCCATCCAAAATAATAATAAAATGCATTACCAGCAAGTCGATCTAGCATTGGGTCTATAAACAACAATGGGAAGTGGTCTTTTCTTGTTTCTTTGTTGAACTTCCTATAGTCCATGCATATTCTCCAACCAATAGAAGTTATTTTTGGCACTAATTCATTTTTTTCATTTGTCACCACAATAATGCCACCCTTCTTTGGAACAAATTACACAAGACTAGCCCAATTGTTGTTAAAATCGAGTATATAATCCCAACATCTAACCATTTGATAATCTTCTTTCAAACCACTTCTTTCATGATTGGATTTAATCTTTGCTGATGTTCAATTGAGCAACTATTGGGATCCTCCAAAAGAATTTTATGTATGCAAAATGATGGACTAATGTCTTTTATATCAGTAATGCTCAATGCAATAGCCTTTTATGTTGCTTTAAAAAATCAATCGGTTGGGCTTCTTGTGATGCTGTAAGTTGTGCGGCCTCAATGACTGGTAGTGTCTCATTTTCTCCAAGGTAAGCATATTTCAAATGCTCTGGCAGAGGTTTAAATTCAAGCTTCGGTGGTTCTTCAATAGATGGCTTTGGTGCTTGAAGAATATGACCATTTATCTGGAAATGTTCAATGCTCTGGAGATGATTGATCGCTTCTAAATGCATATGCTCAGGCAAACAAATCTGTGCAAGTATACACAATCGATGCAAGTAATATAGTAATAAGTGAGTATCGTCTCCACATGGATTGGAGGGATTTTAAAAGATTACCACTGCTAGGAATAGGTGTCACTAACTAATCCTAAGTATCTAAGTCTAATGATATAAACAAGGAAAATATGAAATGGAAAATGGTATGAACAGATCGATAAAAGTATGGTCGAGGCAAGAAAAATATGTAAAGGTAAACAAATAAAAGTTGTCAAGGCTAAAGTTGTCAAAACTCTATAAATAGATTGGAAACCTCACACAATCAGACTTCTAATGGGGCACTTAGGTTGGTTTTGCTATGGGGAGAAGTTATTTCATGCTAAGAATGATTTGGTATGCTATGCTTAGGTTGACCGACAAGATTACTGAGTATTCTTATACGGTTGTTATGGCAATACTACTCAGCGTGAGCTGCAACCCTTGGTTTGTCAGACTGTTGTTGCGTCAATACCCCTCAGCGTGAACTATATTCATTGTCTATCCTACTCAAGCATTTATCCCTTTTAGTTGATTGATACCCTCTCCTTATCTCTAAGGTAGACATGTTAGAACATCACTATCTCAGATCCATTCCATTGTTCACGTAGATCTATCTTAATTTTCTTGAATCTAAGAATCAATATCTAGATAAATGGCAATCTCTCGAAAGCTCTTATAAGGACTAGAAATATTTTGCCTAAGCACCAGACAATCTCTCGAAGCTCTTACAGTGTCAAGGCAAAAGGTTAAAACAGTGAACAAAACAACACTTAACAAAAACATACTTAATCATTCATTAACGATAAAATAAAATATCATCTAAGCATTCCCAACACCAAATAAAATAGTTTATGGTGTGGTTAACATCATCCCAAAAATATTCATTAAGTACAAACCCTTAGAAAAATAAAACATGAAGAACAAGAGGAAGAAAAACTCCCAAAAAAGAGATCTGTCATGACATCAGACCACCACCATTACTACTCCAGCGCACCAGCCTCTCTCAAGGGTCTAGCCATCGTCCCGACGAAGCCTAGCTATGGAGGGTACCAAGGACGGAAGAGTGGGGACAGTGAGAAAAAGGACGCCGTGACCTCTTTTTTCCAAACCTAGGGTATTTTCTCTGTATGATTCTCCCTTCTCTTCCCTTTCTTTTGGTGGCTGTGATTGGGTATTTATAATGGGAATTCCTAGGGTTTCACATCATTAAATGCTCCCTAAATTTATGTGTTTTCTTTTCCAAGCTATAAATAGAAAGGCGGTTGGTTGTGTCAGAATCTTGGGGGCTTTCTTGTACGTCAGGTCAAACATGCAGCTGGCAGGTGACATCAGCAGTTCATCAGATTCACGTCGGACTTGCAAGATTTTTCTTGCCTTGGCAAGGAAAATCTATTCCTCACTGTCTTTGTCTTCTGTGTTCCATTGGCTCTAGCAAATTAATTTGTTTCGGCAAATAAATTTGTCCTCAGTCATTTCCTGCATCATCATAGTCAACAAACAACCTTTCTCATCAGCAGCATCAGTTTAATCAAATAAACTTTGCCTTGGCAAAACTTATCCACCACATGAAAATATGTCCTAAATAAAACTATATGCAGTTAAAATGCTATATCAATGGCTTTTAGACATCAATAACTTAAGTAAAAAGATCTAAAATATAGTCTTTTTACGGAGTTATCACATCTCCAAACTTAAGTTATTGTTTGTCCTCAAGCATTGAATAATAAGTAGTCGAGAAATAAATTGCCATGGGAAAGCAAAAAAAAAAATTAGGACAATCATGTGGTTTAAAATTTCAGCCCTTAGCAAAAAGTTTAGCATGATAGACTGTAAGAGAAGTCAAGTACCTTTCCTAGGTCAGGATTCTTTATCGGTGTGTGCGTGATTGTATAGCAGTCTATGTTTTAACATAGTTAGAAAACTCATAAGTAAGCGCTTCTATTTTGCCAAGACATCAAATTATTCATCAAACATAGTTTAACTCATTTTTTTGTTTTCAGCATATAACTTCAACTTTTTTAACATACTTTAAGGGGAGTCAGCGCATCACACTACCATCCCACACTCTAGGTCAAAGGGAGCATACCTTTCAGCTAGTCAGGTAGAGTTTTTTTAACACTGCTTCAAGGGGAGTCAGCCCATCATACCTACCATCCCACACTCTAGGTGAGAAGAAGCATACCTTACAGCCCTGAGCTGTCAGGTAGAGTCAGCCCGTGACTGCTTTCATTCACTCATATGCCGTGGCAACCATTTATTTAAGGGATTTTTCCAGGTCAAGCCATTGCACAGAGGAGTGTCCCTCTATAGTTATGCCAAGGCATTTATTTGTAATTCAACACAATTCAAAACATTAAGGAGTTCAATTTAGCCTTTCAAACATTTAATGGCAAGACGCACAAAAAGTTTTTTCTTAAAATTTTTCTAAGAACCTTAAGCAGAGAAAACATACAATCGTGTTCAAAGAGTCACAAAGAATCGAGTCCTAAGGTCAGTTCTAGCCTTCAAGAGTCATGTAAAATAATTATGGCCTAGGCAATATAATTTTCTTTCATCATGGGGAATCATCAACTTTTTCCAATAACTATCCTAATGAAACTCATACGATGACAACAAATATTTCAACCAATTATTATAAAAAATAAAGTAAAAAAAAACCTAAGTATGGAGTACAACACCTCCCCCAAACTTGAGAGATGCATTATCCTCAATGCATGAAGACTAAACTAAAGATGAAATGTAATGCAAGGTACCTTGACTAACATGTACTTTGACGGTGGTGGGGTTGTTTTGCGTAGATTCCTCAGGTGGAGAATTTCAATAGTGATTGTCTATCATCTTCAGGTGATGTTTGATCGGAGGCGTCGCAATTCGCCGTGGCATTTGTGCAGATGGGTGGACATCATCAACAATGTCATCATTTATGCCAACACCAATTGAGTATTCTTTCTAAGTGGGTACAATATCCATAGGGGCTTTACTCTTGTCCACATGATTGGGAGTTTGTTCTAAAAAAACTAGTATTAAAAGTAAATAAAGAAATAAAATAAAGAAAAACAAATAAAACATTAAAGAGGGTTGAAGGGACACAAACTCTAAACATCCTGAATTGATATGACATTTTTGTTGCGTTCAGTAGGAGCACCAGTATAGACTAAAATGCCCCATACATATAACAAATCCACCTTCAAAATATTTTACCTTGGCAGTTCGTGTCTTTCACATCTGAATTATAGGACCTTTGCAGTAGTCATCTCTCCTTTAAATTGCTCTCCGTGTGAAGCTGAATCGTAGTGGAATATGATCTCTTTGTTATGCTTCTTCAATCGTTGAGGGATGGGTGGAGGGGGCCTGGCTTCATATGTTGCAGGTGGGGGTAAAACTTTTGTCGTGGCAATAAATTTTCCACCATCAGTAAGATGACTTGTTAAACCCTCATCCTTTTCCTTCTCCATAGGCAATTCTTCTTGTACAACAAGTTCAGCTTAACCTTCAGATTCTTCTGGTACATTGTCGCGGAGAAAATTTTCTTCATTCTTCCCCCCAAACTTATCTTCTTGATTGAGTTGGGTACTACTCCTCATTGTAAGCGGATTGTATTGCTAATTTTTGTGAGGCTTAATGACCTCAATATCACTAGGGAGGCTTCCTTGTAGGCGAGCATGAAACGCCATGGCAATTTGGCTCACTTGGTTCTCTAATGCTCTCAAAGATGAGCTATGACTTTATAATAAAGTTGTCTGACTTTGCAACAATATGCCTTGTCTTTTAATTATTGAATAGTGTTCGTGCAGCAAGGCCTTAGTTGAAGTCGTGAAATCTTTTGTCGAGGCCATAAAATCCTGCAGTGAAGCTTCGAGGGAATTAGAATTTGAGAAAGATGTTGAACCCTTGTTAAATATTTTGCCAGGGCATCTGTTGATGCTGAAAATTTGTAGGTTCAGAAATACTTTGTTGTGGAATGTTAAGGTTGAATGCATAGTTGTTGTTGGTCCCTTGATTACCCCACGAAAAATGTGGATGTTGTTGCCATCCAGGATTGTATGTATTAGAGTAGGGGTTGTTGTTGCTTTTATTAAAACTACCCATGAAATTGATGAACTCTCGATTTTCTGGGCATTCACTTTCATGATGGTTGTCGTGGCAAAAACTGCATGCAGAGCTGCATCCAGGATTGTATGTATTAGAGTAGGGGTTGTTGTTGCTTCTATTAAAACTGCCCATGAAATTGATGGACTCTCGATTTTTTGGGCATTAACTTTCATGATGGTTGTCGTGGCAAAAATTGCATGCAGAGCTTGTTACCTTGAATTTTTTCACCTCACTGGAACGCTGCAAATTTTTCAACATATTTGTTATGGCAGAAAGTTGGACAGACGCTGAATCCTTGTCATCAAGTTCAAATGCCCTAAACACTTTCCTTCTAGTTCATAGCCTTGTAGACGAGAATTGATAATCGTTATTGGCTACCTTATCAAGGATATCAAAGGCTTCTTTAGGTGATTTTTCAAACAGAGTACCATTCTCTGAGGCATCCAACATAGACTCTTCATCACCTTGGTAAAATGATGCTATGGCTTTCCTGAGATGGTTATTCATATTTGGTGGATTATTCCATATGTTTGCACAAATCTACCCAAGACCTTATCGAGCCGGAATGTTGTCCATTAAGCCATGCCCTGGCGTGATATTTCAAATAATATGGAAATACCTTTAATTTCAACACACCTTCATGCACACCTTGTTGTCAAAAGGAGTCACAAACCTTCAAAAATGCTCGAACATGTTGCCTTGCATCCTCACGAGGAGCACCACCAAACTGTCCAATCAAGTCCATCATATCGAACATAACCGGTTTGAGCTCGAAGTGGTCTTCTTGAATCTTGGGAGCTACAATAGCATGCTTAAGGTCATCCAATGTGGGAGCTAAGTGATCTCTGATAGTTCGTGGTCATGCAACATTATTTGTATTTTTATTTACCATGATATTTAATTCTTTAGGCTCATCAACTTCATTTTAAACTTCGTATATAGCGTTTTGAGCTCCTTGAACATAACTTATTTGACATAAATTTTTTTCAATCTCAAGTTCAAAATGAGATAATGGTTCCTTGGGACTTCTGCAAGTTATGCAACCACACAACACCAGAAAAGTGCAAAAATAGCGAATAAATCCACAATAATAATAATAATAATAATAATAATAATAATAATAATAAAGAAACAAAATAATGCTATAACAAAACTTTTAAAAACACCAATTGTCAATCCCTCGCAACAGCGCCAAAAACTTGATCTCTTGTAATACACAATCAATGCAAGTAATATAGTAGTGAGTGAGTATCGTGTCCACAGGGATTTGAGGGATTTTAAAAGATTGCTACAGCTATGAATAGGTGTCACTAACTAATCCTAAGTATCTAAGTCTAATGATATAAACAAGGAAAATATGCAATGACAAATGGTATGAACATATCGAGAAAAGTATGGTCGAGACAAGAAAAATATGCAAAGGTAAACAAATAAAAGTTGTCAAAACTCTGTAAATAGATTGGAAACCTTACACAATTAGACTTCTAACGGGGAACATAGGTTGGTTTTGCTATGGGGAGAAGTTATTTCATGCTAAGAATGATTTGGTATGCTATGCTTAGGCTGCCCGATAGGATTACTGAGTATTCTTAGACGGTTGCTATGGAAATACTACTCGGCATGAGCTACAACTCTTGGTTTTTAGACTGTTGTTGCGACAATACCCCTCAGTTTGAATTATAGTCGATGTCTATCCTACTCAAGCATTTATCCCTTTAGTCAATTAAAACCCTCTCCTTATCTCTAAGGTAGACAAGTTAGAACATCACTATCTCGAATCTATTCCATTGTTCACGTAGATCTATCTTAATTCTCCCAAATCTAAGAATCAATATCTAGACAAACATCAATATCTCGAAAGCTCTTACAAGGTCTAGAAATATTTCGCCTAAGCACCAGGCAATCTCTCGAAGCTCTTATAGTGTCAAGGAAAAAGGTTAAAACAATGAACAAAACAACACTTAACAAAAACATACTTAATCATTCATTAATGGTAAAATAAAATATCATCGAAGCATTCCCAACACCAAATAAAACAATTTATGGTGTGGTTAACATCATCCCAAAAATATTCATTAAGTACAAGCCCTTAGAAAATAAAACATGAAGAACAAGAGGAAGAAAAACTCCTAGAACAGAGCTCTGTCATGACATCGGACAACCACATGACTGCTTCAGCGCACCAGCCTCTCTCGAGGGTCTGGTCGCCACCTCGGCGAAGCATGGCTATGGAGGGCACCAAGGACGGACGAGTGGAGACGGTGAGAAAAGGACGCCGCGACCTCTCTTTTCCTAACCTAGGGTATTTTCTATGTATGATTCTGCCCTCTCTGCCTTTCTTTTTGACGGCTATGACTAGGTATTTATAATGGTAATTCTTAGGGGTTCACATCATTAAATGCTCCCTAAATTTCCGTGTTTTCTTTTCTAAGCTATAAATGGAAAGGTTGCTGGCTTTGTCAGAATCTTGGGGGCTTTCTTGCACGTTAGGTCAAACATGCAGCTGGCAGGTGATGTCAGCAATTCATCAGATTCGCATCAGACTTACAAGATTTTCCTTGCCTTGGTATGGAAAATCTGTTCCTCACTGTCTTCGTCTTCTAGCTCTAGCAAATTAATTTGTTTCGGCAAATAAATTTTTCTCAGTCATTTCTTGCATCATCAAAGTCAACAAACAACCTTTCTCATCAGCAGCATCAGTTTAATCAAATAAACTTTGCCTTGGAAAAACTTATCCACCACATGAAAATATATCCTAAATGCAACTATATACAGTTAAAATGCTATATCAATGGCGTTTAGACAATAAATAACTTAAGTAAAAAATATAGTCTTTTTACGGAGTTATCAGTGCTACAATATTCGACTACTTAATGAGTCAAGAATTCTTCGAATGCTACTAAATCAGGTAAAGCTGTATCAGTTTTGTAGAATTCTTCCAAATGCTCATGTGTAAAAATATCAATGACGTCAAGTGAAAAACAATCAACATTGCCATTTATATAAGAAACATTATTCAAAACATTAAAAGTAATATGTTCATCATTCAAGCGCATAGTTAATTCTCCCTTTTCAACATCAATCAAAGCTCAGTCTGTAGCAAGGAATGGGCGGCTGAGAATAATTGGAACATATTTATCCACTTCACAATCCAAAATGGTGAAGATCGTAGGAAAATAAACTTGCCCACTCTCACAAACTTATTCTCCACAATACTGCTAGGATGCACGACAGAGCGATCAATAAGTTACAAAGTAACCGTAGTGGGACTTGCTTTACCACTCCCAAATTTCTTAAAGATTGAAAATGGCATTAGATTTATACTAGCACCCAAATTATATAAAGCTTTACCAACAAATGTGTCACCAATGTTACAAGGAATAGTGAAACTACTTGGATCCTAAAGTTTTGGTGACAGTTGACTTGTAGTCATAATGCTACAACCTTTAGTAAGAGTAATTGTCTCAAACTCACCAAGTCTTCATTTCTTCAAAAGAACTTTCTTCATGAATTTGATATAATTTGGGTTTTTCTCTAAGGCATCAATCAATGGATTATTTATTGTAAGTTGGAGAAGAACATCAATTAAAGCTTTGCATTGTTGATCTTCCTTTGTCTTCTTGAAGCGTTGTGGAAATGGTGAAGGCATTTTTTTATTGTTGTTGCTGAGGAAATGTATTTGATTCTACATTAGATGCAGTAGGGGATATTATCAACAATGATTTTGAATTACTACTCTGCTCTGTATCTATTGCTATGAATTGACATATATGCGGTTTAGGCTCAACCTCTTTGGTCTTCTTTTTTTCATACCGATGAGCTTCCTCAGTCTTTCTCCTCGGTTCTTCAACTAGTTCCCCAGTATGAATTCCACTTCTTGTGGTAATTACCTTGCAATATGCTCATTACCATGTTGCTTAGTATTTTCAGTATCGTTAGGGAGTGATCCTGGTAATCGACTATTTAGAACATTAGCCATTTGTCCCGTCTGATTCTCGATAGACCTTAATGAGGCAGATTGGCTCGCCATATATTATTTCATCATGGTAGATTTTGGAGTTTGGTTTGAAGATTAGCTTTGGTAATTCTGCCTTCGCTATTGTTGATCAACAAATTTATGTGTCTGTGGCTGTGGCATTTGATTATGTTGTGTATAATGTTGCAGCTGATATGATGGATTGTTGACTTCTGTTGATGATTGAAATTTGGATTGTTGACTATCATTCCAAGTACAAGATTGGGAGGGATTCATGAAATTTGGATAAAGTGATGATGCGACTTTTTCCAAAAGCATTACCATTTCAGTCAATGCTGAAATCTTAGATGCCATAAAGTTGAAAGCTTCAAAGTCTACTACTGCAGTACCATGTCGACCAAACATATTGCTCGTATTAGGATGCTTTACTGAGGCATCAAAACCATTTGAGTGCGAATATTTAACCTATTATAAAACATCTCCATTTAAGTCAAGTGTGGGAATCCATGCATAGGACACGTTCACATCAAATCTTTAAATCTTTCCCATGCTTCAAGCAAGCTTTCATCGTCCATCTGCTTGAATTAAGTTAAATCGTTTCGAAGCTTAGCATTCATATTCAGTGGGTTAAATCGCAACAAGAACTTCTACGCTAATTTATTCCAGGATGCTATAGCACCTGGTGGTAGTGAACTCAACCAAATTTGTGCTTTTTCACGCAATGAATAAAGAAATAGCTTCAGCTTCAGTGCCTCATCCGGAACACCTTACTCAATAAAAGAATCGGAAACCTCTATAAAAGCCCTCAAATAGGCTCTAGGGTCTTCGACAATATAATCTCCATATTGTCCCATAGATTGTAGAATTTGGAACATAATCGGCGTTAATTTGAAATTCCCAACATTAATAACTGGCATCACATTACCCGGATGCAATCATCTAATTTCGGCACCACATACTCACGAATATGCCCTTTACTATCATCTACATTCTGATATGGTTGTCTAGTTCCGATGCCAACTGGAAACTCATCATTTTCTCCATTCTGTAATGGCGTAAAATATAATTATCTCATCCAACCATAACAGCTTCACGTCGGCGTCTCTGAAATGTTCTTTCAATCTTTAGATCAAACGACTCTAAATCATCATCGCCTCAGGGCATACACTAGTAAAAAGAGAAACTAAGAATACATACAAAAGAAAAAAACAAATAAACAAAATTAAAAGAACTCTAAATGAAACCAATGCTCCCCTGCAATGGTGCAAAAACTTGATGTTACGAAATTGATACAACATTCAACGCAAGTGCACGTGTCACATATCAAGAAATAAAGTTGAAACTATGAGAGTTTCAACTGTTGAACCCACAGGGAGAAAATTGTTATCATTAGAGTTTTTAACAATATGATTTACCAAAAATCACGGGATGCTAGAAATAAAGTAATAAAATCAATAACGAAAAACACTAGTTCATGCTGCAACATTTCATAAAACAATTGGTCAACTATCGAATCAAAGGATTTAATATTGATTAACATTGATTAAAACCATTTAAAATACTTTAATAACTTTCATCAATTAAAGGTTCAAACTATTTACAATACAAATCAATTGGCTGCACATTTTTCAGTATACCCATGCTACTCAGAAAAACCAATGCTCATAAACATATATAGCAATTCGAATAAAGCTATTTCTAGATTAAAACAAAAATGCTATATATCTAATTGTAAATATTTCTTTTAACAATCATGAAGTTCAAAGACCATAAACTAAGTATCCAAGTAAACACAAAATAAAGAAGTTCATAATAAAAATCAAACAATAATTTAAACATTCAATCACTCCCTCTCTCAATAGAAGACATTGAGTGGTGATCTGTTGACCACTGAAGCTCCTTGGAAAGTTTCTTTCGTGTTGTAGCAATCCATGGAAAAATACTTAGGCTTACATGGCTTGGAAAGATTTAATGTGGAAAATGTTACTTTGGATCTTTCACAATCGTCACACTTTTTGCACCCAAGTATGTTGCTTTTATAGCTTAGATGAGAATTTCATCGCCCAATAGGAAATGTTCACATTTCAGGTATTATCTAGCCACATGACAACTACCCAAGCCAGCTGTCCCAATCCAAAAGTTTCTCATAACCATCTTGAGCTTGGACGACTGCTACAACATTCGATCAACATTTCCTTCAATGATGTAGCATTAGTGCAACAGTTGTCAGCAATAAAAATAATTTTAGCCCTTAACAACCTACGATGCTCCTATCATGCAAAGTATGTAAAATTGAGTAATTGTGATCATAAAATGCTCTTAAATATGCTTAAGTTCAAACTAAACCTAGGTGAAAAAGTCTACTAAAGATAACTCTTTTGGTGAGTTATTAGTAGGGATATGCATAACTTGAATTACGTGCTACCTACTTAGGGTTCGATAGTTCTATCGCTATATTCTGAGTCTCATGCTTCCCTAAGTCTTCTACTAAGAGCCTTGCCATGAGTTTACAAATATTGGGTCTCTAACAGCAATATCAAAATGACAAAAATGTAATAAGCATGATACATAACCAAACATCAAATATACATATATTTATTAGCATTGCCATCAATACATGCAAATACCTTAGCACTGGTGCTAAAGTGCCTCAGAATTGATACGAAAGTGCATTCACACTGATTCTAAAGTGCTTTAGTATTACTGGCATATAACTGGATATTTCACATATATATACTTTAGACTATCGTCATGCATAAAAGTAGCTCGAGTGTCGTTATTATTTATCGAGCAGCAACATTGGCATAAGTCTTTTGGAATCTTAAATCATAAGGTTCTTATGGTTACCACACATATTTTATTATTATCTTATCTTTATTATCATTTACAATACAAGTAGGTGAGAATGCTCATTCACTACCTAGTATTTCGATTGTTCTCTCTCATAGAATATTATGAAAAAGCTTAACAAAATTTTAGTATCTTATGCCTTTAAGGCTATTCATAATCATTACTACCCATGCCCACATAAATCCCAAGGGCCGCATAACACTGACACCGCTAACCCACTCTTCGTGAATGTTTGGGCCTTGCACCCTAGTTAGCACTTAAAGTGTCTCGTTCACTGGCAATGCCCTATTAGGGAAACTATGGTAACCTGACTTTACCCTACAATAACTGGAATTTCTAAAGAGAGGTTATCCTCTCACTAGTAGATATACAACTCTCTCTTTACTTAAGGACACTTTAGTTACTTTGACTCAAGAGAAGTCTCTACGCAATCCTGATTCAATGATAATCACTAAGTTTGCTGATCACTGGTTGTACTATTTTCTAACCCGACACCTGACTTGGGTTCAACTCTGAGTAGTGACGCTTTTATCGTACTTCCCTTCAATACCCCTTGAACTAAAAGGGATGACTTACACTTTTCGGGTTCACTGATATTCTTAAAGCTCATGCTTTTCACTATTACTGATTCAGACTCATTCTTTGTACTATTTGTATGTACTTCCTCAACAATGATCCACGTTCTCAACTATCCATATGCATACTTGACTGAAGATATCTTGGCGTATTACACATAATATGGTTGCATCAATTGTAACCCATTTTTAAATACCTTCTTTAGTACTTATTCTAGTGTTTTTCACATATTTGATCCCATTTATGAACATATTATGGGTCTAGGGCCTTCTGGAAACATTTTAGGCCTTTTTAGACATTTTGGGTAGAGGTTTTGAAATCACCTTAGGGGGTTTCGAAACCTCTGTAATAGATTGCCCTGTTTATTACGAGAAAGCTCTGTAAATCACTCTCAAAACTTTCCCAAGGTCCCCAAATATTTAATAAAGCTTATGGAGGTTATTTAGGGTCATATAGCACTATATAACACTATTTTTTTAACAAAAAATCATCCATGGTAAGAACCAAAGATAAACCCTAATATACCCAATTACTCAAATCTTCAACAAGCATTATGTTTTATGGAAATCATGACACCACAAAGGATTAAAAATACACTACCTTGTGTTTGAATCCCAAAATTTAGCTTATTGCTTAGCTACACTCCTTTCCTTGGTGATTTGGATAAAACCCCCCACTTTACTTTAGCTATGATTAAACCAAGACTTTGATTCTTTAAACTATGTTGCAAGGGATATTAAGAATGAAAATGAAATAAGAAAAAGGTTTAAGACCTTACATTGGAGCTATGGCTACTTAGAAAATATGAAGGATGAAGAAATGAAGAAGAAAAATGAAGATAAGAGAAATATGATGAGATATAAAGCCCTCATCTTTGTAAAATAGGGAAATTACAAAATCAATCATTCCTTATTTTTTCTACAATTTAAAATCCTCTTTTTATGGTAAATTAGGCCTAAACCAGACCCAATTTAGCCCAACGGCTTTACTTATGAATTTTACGATGTCCACTTATCTCTCAGTTAAACCTAAAACTACTAACCCAAATTTTGGGGTGTTACATTAAAAGTTTTAGAATTTTTTTATGAAGAACTCTTGCATGCCTTAGTATGAATTGATATTAATGAACGTGAATGATAAATGAAAGTGTAAAAAGCTTAAATTAAACTCCTTTATGCTTATTGAATATTTTGAATCATTAAAAAATGCTAAAGCATAAATTGTAGAGGAACACTCCGCTTTGCATTGTTTTTGCCTGAAAAACCCCTTGAATAAATGGAAAAAATAGCATATGAGTGAATGAAATTAGTCACGAGATGACTGTACCTAATAGGATAGGGGATAAGGTGTTTTCTCCACTTCATTTTCAAGTTTAGGACAATAGGTGTGATGAGCTGACTCCCCTCATAGCAGTGAAAAAAATTGTTAAGGTAATGGGAGTAAACATGTGCTTAAAGGTTAAACAGTTACTAAGGTAGAACAGAGAACTTGATTAGAATTTTCTAACTTTGTTAAGCATAGATTGGATGCAATTATACACATACATACAAAGAACCTATTCCTATGGAAAAGTTCTTAAAATCTTGATATGTCAAGTATATTTAAGGCAATATTTCTGAGGACTGAAACTTTGCCATTACATGTCTTTGTGTTAAACTATACCATAGCATTTTCACTATTAACTACTTCTCATTTCTTAAGGAATAACAACATCTTAAGTGTTGGGGTATGTTAACCCTATAAAAATGGTATATTCGTACCATTTTACTTAGGTTATTATTTGATTTAAAGTTTATTTAATTGCATATAGATTCATGATAACTACGTAAAAATGACATATTTAGGGCCTTTTCACTTATGTTATTGACTATCTAAAAGCCCATATAGGATCATATAGATACATTTAAGAGCATATAGTTGCATGTGGTGGAAAAATATTTTGTCACGGTATTTTATTTTGTAAATGGTGCTCTGTTATGGGGAAGGTGTTTGTTTGATGATATGCAGGATTTGGGAGAAATGATAAGAAAATGGGAAGCGATGTGACATGATGAGACTATTGAGAAGAATGCAAACCCCGAATCGGATGGTATTTCGAAAGCGAATAAGATGAAAGAAGATATTTTTCAGAACCAATTGTCCTTATCTTTATGTTCCCTCTACCACCAGTCACCCGAAAGAAGGCATCCGTCACCTGGGACACCTGATATTGTCGGGACCATGCCCAACTGCAGCTGATTCTGCCTGGACCACGCCCATCTGCAAGTAGTTCATGTCTGGTCCACGCCCGGCTGCCTTGAAGGGACCACTGCCATAGCTGCCACCCCCTCATGTGAAGGAAACATATTCGGGGTATTTTAAGAATTTTAACACAAATTCATAGGTTTATTCCCCCTATAAATAGGAGATGAATCCACAATGAGAAGAGACTTTTGCATACGCCGCCTTGAGCTAGAAATTCAGAGAGAAAAAAGTCTTTCTTTTTTCCGTCAATCTTATTTTCCGTGGCATTCCTCCATTAAAAAGCTAGAGGGAGTGGCGAGCTAGGCGTCCGAGAGGAGCTAGTGAGCTGAGGCAGTTCGTGGTGGCCGAGGGGAGCTCCGACAGTGCAAATCGAAGGGTTTTTCTCATTCATTTTGCTATTTTTTCTTTTTATATCATTTGGGTTATACGGAACAAATTACCTTTTTTCCTTGTTACTTGAAACATTCGAACCCCACCATGAACTAGTCTTATTTGGTGGGAGTTCACTTTGGATATTTAAGTTTTACTATAATGGATGGTTGCTTTGATATACTGTTGTTTGTTTTGTTAATGATGTTTAATGCCTTAGGGTTGTAGGAGCTATGAGAGTAGATATTCCTTAGGAGATTACTTAGTGTTTGAGAGAATGGATAAGTAGCACGTTCTTTGTGTTCGAGAGAAACTAAGAAGGATCCACATAAACAAGGGGTTCTAGGTAGTAACTAGGCCTAATCCAACCTTAGTCATAAGGCTAGGATTTCAATCGACTAAAATGAGTAGTACTTGATCAAGAGGTTAGACGTTAGTGTTGCCGCTAAAAGGTATTGCCTTGACATATCCTTTTATTGGACATATAGGATCCATGCACTTGCTAACGCCAATATGTTTTCAATGGCATCTTGATCCTATCGATTCCCTTGACTAGAGAAAGAATAGGGCACACTTATTAAACTCTGCCGGGCATTTAAGGCATAGAAGTAAGACCATTATGAGAAGTAGACTTAAATTTCCTAAGTGACTCTTATAATTCATTCCTATGGTAGCTTGTTGTGTGAGGAGTCTAAAATCCTAATAATCAAATCCAGTGTTTACATTTTATTTTGCCTTTACATTCTCATTTGACTACACTGAACACAATACAATTTACCATGACATTTCCATCCATTTTGTCACAACATCTGCATTTGCTACCATATTACCATAATTCCATTTCCATCACATCCATTTCATCTTGCCACAACATTCTCATTTGTAAATATAACACTAATTATACTTAGACGAAATAGTAAGTTGTTATGATTAAGCTTATAAATTTCCTCTAATCCCTGTGGATATGATACTCACTCATCACTGTATTACTTGTTCGATTGTGTATATTTGCACATATTTCGCGACCATATTTAGTAGTCAAAATTCACGTACAAGTTTTTGGCGTCGTTGTCGGGAATTGGCAATTGGAAGTTAATTAGTTTTTTCATAGCATTTTTATTTTACTTGTTTATTTTTCTTTATATATATAGTTTTACTTTTTATTTTCCTTTTTGTTTTCAGGTTTTTCTTGGTGTATAACCAGAAGACACATGGGAGGAGGAAGTTGACTTTACCATATCTCCGATAGATGATTTTGATGTTCTCTTAGGTATCAATTTTATAATGTCAGCATGAGTTATTTCGATGCCTTCTACAAGTTGTTTAATGCTGTTGGGAGAGAGCTCGTGTGTAGTGCTGACAACCTTGTTGCCAAAGTTTGGAAGGAAAATTTCACCATGAGAGAAGTCCTTAACTCAATGTCAAAAGTGAAAGGTTCGAGAAGTACTCTTCGATGAGGACATCGACTAATTGGGTGGGGTAGAATGTCATGGTCGTCCCTTTCTTATGTGGCCACAACCAGATAGGTACGCCAAGGCCAACCATGTATAAGGCATATTAGCAGGGTATAATAAGCTTGTCCTCTTTTCAAGCATTTCAATGTTTAGCTTGAGAAGGTGGGGTAGGATATATAGTCCCCAGTTCGAGCGTTTTAATGTCTATAGGTAGCATTTATGTTATTTTGTTTTCGCATATATGTAGGGGTGGGTAGCCGGTAGAGTTTGGGTTGCTCCACAGGTAAAGGTATGTGTGTAGACACACCATCGAGGGCTGCCCCTACAGCCTAATCGATGGTATGGGGTGAGTATGGCAATGTAATTCGATGCTTTTTAATAATCAACTATTTTTTTGCAATAAGAAATGTGAGGTCGGGGGTGTGCATCTGTTATGCCCCACGATCTTTAACCTTGGCTTGGGAAAATCTATTGTGGCAATAATCCTAAGGATCATGTGGCTATTTTTTGGACAGATCATCAATGATTGAGGCTAACTTGATTTGGGAAAAGTCCCTTTTCAGGTGCCGCACGGATTGGAAATCTAGTTGAAAAGGTAAGTCTGTGACACATAGCACCCATAATCTTGGGGAGACCCTTCCTAGCTATAGGACGTATTCTAATAGACTGCGAGAAGGGTGAGCTTACCATGAGAGTGGCCGACCAATGTGTCACAGTTAATGTCTTTCATACTCTCAAGTACATGGATGAGTCTGAAGAATGCTGTAGCATTTTTGAAGTAGATACATTGATAGCAAGAGAAGCATATAAATTTTACCATGATAATTTCATTCAGCTGGAAAATGATGAGAGGCTCTTTGAAGAACAAAATACCGAATAACCCAATGATTTTTCTTTAGAGGAGCATCAGGCTAGCTTTCTCATAGCTAGCCCAGGTACGCGTTTTGAACCTCTTGATTTCGAAGAGTTTGTTCCTCCTAAGCCCTCATTACAGTAGGCACCTACCCTAGAGTTAAAGAATTTTCCACATCATCTTAAGTATGCTTATCTGGGTAGTAATGAAACTTTACCTGTTATTATTTCCTCTGCCCTTACACCTAACCAAGAATGCAGTTTGTTAAGAGTTTTGTCACAGTACAAGAGAGCGTTAAGATGAACTATGATGGATCTGAAGGGAATAAGTCCCACTATTTGCATGCGCAAAATCCTGCTGGATGAATGCCATGGAAAATCCATAGAATCACAAAGAATATTAAATTCAATCATGAAGCAAGTCGTGATGAAAGAAATTCTCAAAATGATTGATACTGGAGTGATTTACCCCATCTCTGATTGTTATTGGGTGAGTCCCTTCCAATGTGTGCCAAAGAAGGGATACACGACCGTGGTGAGAAGTGAACACAATGAGTTGTTACCAACACGCACTGTCACCAGGTGGCGGATATTTATGGACTACCGCAAACTAAACAAGGCCACCAAGAGGGACCACTTCTCTTTGCCTTTCATTGATCAAATGCTGAATTGATTGGCTAGTAAGGCATATTATTATTTCTTGGACAGATACTCGAGGTATAATCAAATTGCCATCGCACCAGAGGACCAAGAGAAAACTATGTTCACGTGTCCCTATGGCACTTATGCTTTCCGGATGATGCCTTTTCGACTCTGTAATGCCCCGACAACATTTCAGCGCTACATGCAAGCCATATTTTCTTACATGGTTGAGGATTTTCTAGAAATCTTTATGGATGACTTCTCCGTTTCTGGATATGACTTTGAGAAATGCCTCGGTAATCTAGAAAAGGTACTCAAGCATTATGAGGAGGCCGATCTCATGCTGAATTGGGAAAAATGTCACTTCATGGTGACCGAAGGCATTGTTCTAGGCCATAAAATATCTCAAAAAGGCATTGAAGTGGACAAAGCTAAAATCGAGGTGATCGAGAAGCTACCCCCACCAACTTCTGTAAAGGACATTAGGAGTTTCCTTGGACATTTTTGGTTTTATAAAATATTCATCAAGAACTTCTCCACGATATCCAAACCCTTATGCTTCCTGCTTCAACAAAATCAGCCCTTTGTGTTCAATAAAAATTACCATGGCGCATTCATCGAGCTGAAACAAAGGCTTATCTCTATACATATTATGGTTCACCCCGATTGGACATAACTATTCGAGTTGATGTGTGATGCAAGCAATTTTGTCGTGGGAGCTGTGCTTGGGCAATAC
Organism: Hibiscus syriacus; assembly: GCF_006381635.1. Taxonomy (NCBI): domain Eukaryota; kingdom Viridiplantae; phylum Streptophyta; class Magnoliopsida; order Malvales; family Malvaceae; genus Hibiscus; species Hibiscus syriacus. The sequence continues at coordinate 983,742 of NW_024062846.1, read as the reverse complement.
AGAGGTAAAATTTTCCATGTTATATATTATGCTAGTCGTACCTTGAATGAAGCACAACTGAATTATACTACCACTGAGAAAGAAGTACTTGCCGTGGTATTTTTATTTGACAAGTTTAGGTCATACTTGATAGGCATCAAAGTAATTGTTCACACTGATCACTCAGTTATAAAATATATAGGCTAGAGAACCAGGTTGCAGATCATTTATCTATGCTAGAGAAAGAAGTACTTGTCGTGGTATTTGCATTTGAATTAGATGTAATATATAGGAAATGTATTGAGAACCAGGTTACAGATCATTTATCTAGGCTAGAGAACAATTCCACATGCCATGACATTTTAGATATTCAATAAGAATTCCCTGATGAGTAAATTTTATATGCCACGACAATTCTATGGTAAGCTGACATTGTAAATTTTCTTGTTAGTGGTATTTTGCCTTATGAATTGAACAGCCAGGGCAGGAAGAAGTTCAAGCATAATGCCAAGTTATACTTCTGGGATGAGCCATACTTATTCAAATAATGCGTCGATCAAATGATTTGACGATGTGTCCCTGAGGAGGAGAAAAGAGACGTTCTACACCATTATCACACAACCCCCTGTGGAGGACTGCTACTAAAGTCCTCCAATCAGGCTTTTACTAGCCATCACTGTTTAAGGATGCTCACGAGTTTTGAAAAGCGTGTGATAGATGCCAATGTAATGGGAACATTTCCAGAGGACACAAAATGCAATTGCAAAACATTCTAGAGATTGAGCTCTTTAACGTATGGGCATTGACTTGATGGGACTGTTCCCATCTTCTTTTAGAGACTTGTATATTCTACTTGTTGTCAACTATGTATCTAAGTGGTTTGAAGCTATTGGCACACCGAGGAATGACTCTAAAACCATGCTCAGGTTTCTTCACAAGAACATCTTTACCCGATTTGGAGCACCAAAAGCCATCATCAGTGATGAGGGCACTCATTTTGATAACAAGATAATTGCCAAGGCATTACAAAAATTTGGAGTATGAAATAAAATTTCCACGACATATCACCCATAAATCAATGAGCAAGCTGAAATGTCCAACCAAGAAATCAAGTAAATCCTAGAGAAGGTGGTTAACCTTAGAAGGAAGGATTGGTCCTCGAAGCTGGAAGAAGTGCTCTGAGCTTATCAAACGGCATCCAAAACACCTTTGGGAATGTCACCTTTCAAGATGGTATATGGGAAAGCATGCCACCTACCTATGGAGTTAGAGCATAAGACATATTGGGTGATCAAGAAGCTGAACTTTGACGCACAATTAGCCGGGGAGCAAAGATTACTCGAATTCTTTTTCCAAGAAATTTTCATATTATCCAGCAGGTGCTCCTGTTTAACTCAAGGTTGAAGCTCTTCCTTAGGAAATTGAAGTTACGATGGTCCAGACCATTTGAAGTACACCATGTATACCTTAATGGTGATGTGGATATCAAGAATATGGATGATGGCTACATTTTCAAAGTTAATGGACAACCTCTTAAGGCTTATCAAGGAGCTCCGCACATGCGTGACAAATCTGTACTCTTCTTGCACGATGTCAAAATCTGCTAAGCACTTTGAAGATGCCGTTACATTTTGAATTTACTCCTATGCATAAATAAAAGTTTATTTTGTTATTGTTTTATTCAGTTTCCTTTTAATTGACTATTTTATTTTGCTTTGTAATTTTAGGGTCGACGTAGCAGCACGTTATAACCGTACGGTTGAAGTAAAGAGAATATGCGGCAACAAGACAAATATAGGTGGGAAATTTTTTTACTTTTTCACCTTTTTGAACTTTTTAGTTTTTCTTTAGGGTTTGTTGTAATTATTTTTGTCATTTTCTCCCACTAACATTCTATTCACACATTAAATAACCCTTACCTTTTTACCTTTGTATCTTGTTCTCATCATTTTTACTCTCTCACTTAGCTCTCATCTTTTTTTCTTCTTCCCTCCTTAGCACCGAACACCATACCAAAAAAAACCTTTAAGCTTTTTCATAATTTCTTTATCTTGTTAACCAACCATGTTGTGCTCACGTCCCTCTAGTATGACTCCATCATCTCTAGCACGTTTCGTTGATGAAGCGGCGTATGAAAGGTTTCAAAGCCTAAAAAACTGTCAGGTTTTCTTTGAGTTAGGCTTCGTTTTCTTCGACGAGGAAGATGCCGACCTCGGTAGTGATATCATAGACATCGTTCACCAGCACCAGTGGTAAAATTTTCCAAGCATCCAGAGAATGTGAATGCCTCTTAGGTGAAGGAGTTTTATGCTAACCTAACCAAACCAAATCAATGTGTCGTGGTGGTTCGTGGTATTTCTATTCGCTTTACTTCTTCATCTATTAATCGTTATTTTAAATTGTAGGATATTGTAGATAACCACACTACTTTCGCAAAAGAGGCAGAAAATGAGACTTACCATGGCATATTGGAAGACCTCTGTTTTCAAAACACACAGTGGAATGGCCAACAAGTCAGTCAACGAATGGTGGATCGCGAGAGGCTACAACCAAGGGCTAATTGTGGAATCATTTCATGAAGTACATATTTTTCCCTACTGCCTACAACACCACAGTTTCACTGCTGAGGATGCTTCTGTTACACTCTATTTTAGTTGGGTGTTCCATTGACACAAGAAAGATAATTGTGGAACAAGTTCATACTTGTCTGAAGTGACCTGCCAATGCCTTGGTATTTCCAAACCTCATTACGTCTCTCTACCGTAAGAAGAAGGTGCCTGAGGAGCAGTTTGATGAGATATTGAATAGGATGTCTGTAATTACAAAGGCCAAGCTTCTTATGTTACTTGGATTCAAGGAAAACAAGGGAAAAGAAAAAAAAGGAGAAAACTTCCCACGCTGACGCAACCCCATATGCCAGGACAAACCTAGATACTCTAGAGGAGGTCACTAAGCGAACCCAAGAGCATGTGGAGCAGCTAACCAATAATATGATGACCTTGTTTGCTTATGTAAAGCACCGTGATGAGTTTGTCATGAATGTTTTCATGGAGATTCTCTTGCACATTAATTTGGATATCCCAGTTTTCCTTCTACGCTCTTACAACCATCTGAAAAATGTCGAGGCATCATCAGATATTCACAAGCCCACTGATGATGAGGAACCAACCGATCCTGATCCATTCCACTCTGTGTTGTCAGTTGAATGTCGAGAAGCTGAACTTTAGCTTTCAACCGTACCAGCACCACTACAGCTCATAGAGCCACTTGAGGATGAACAATCAAAAATACCGCATCAAATTCCTCTGCGAAAGAGGAGATGCTGGTTAAAGAATATGTATAGGCATGAAGAGCCTCAGTTATCCCCAATCTTAGAACGAATCAGGACCTCCTGCTGCACCAGCCTCAGATTCTGAACATTCCAGCCCCACACAATTGCACAAGTGCCCATGTCGCATGACTTTTGCACCACCACCAGCATAAAGTCAAGGTATCGTGCATAGAATTGCATTGCATAGCATGTGGTTTAGTTTTACTTAGTTTTTATTTAGCATTGAGGATAATGCTTCTCTCAAGTTTAGGGTAGGTAGGGTATCTCAAATCATTACTTGATATTATTAGTATAATTTATATGCCATGACATGAGTAAGTGTTAAGACTAGTTCTCTGGAATAAATTAAAGGTGCCTGATGATGATGAACACTTTATGGCTATAAGTGAATGTACATGACTATTGAGGATGATAGAACCAACTCTAAGACTTGATTCTTTAAAACATTTGGATACATGATTGTATGTTTTCCATGCTTAAGGAACTTAGAATTTTTTTACGAGAGAACTCTTGCATTTCATGGAATAAAACTTTGGTAATGAATAATGAAAACCCCGCATAATTGTTTTTTGAAATTACGAATAAATGCTTCAACATATCTGTAGATGGACACTTCGCTATGCCATGGCATTTCCTGGAAACTACATTTAAATAAATGGCAGCCAAGACATATGAGTGAATGAAATTATCACGGGATGATTATACCTGACTAGCGCAGGGGTGGAAGGTATGCTCCCTTTCACCTGGAGTGTGGGATGGTAGGTGTGATGGACTGACTCCCCTCGTAGCAGTGTTAAAGAAGAAGAAAACAATGTGGGAGTGAACTTGTAAATGTCGTGGCAAAACAAAAGAGTTTGCTTAGAAAATTTCTAGATTTGTTAAGCATGGACTTGATACAAACACGCACACGCTCACACAAATGATCTTGCCCTAGGGGACAGTACTTGATTTCTCAAACTAGTCTAGCATGTTAAAGCCATATGTTCTGCGGCTGAAATTATATCCCATATAATTGTCTTGCATCTGAACTTTCCATGGTATTTTTATTTTGCTTAATATTATCCATTCCTCGAGGACAAGCAATAGCTTAAGTTTGGGGGTGTGATAACTCTGTAAAAATATCATATTTAAGGCCTTTTCACTTAGGTTATTTACTGTATAAAAGCACATATAGGATCATATAGATGCATTTAGGAGCATATAGTTGTATGTGGTGGAAAAATATTTTTTGTCACAGCATTTTATTTTGTAAATGTTGTTGCGTTATGGGGAAGGTGTTTGTTTGATGATATGTTTGATTTGCGAGCAAGGATAAGCAAATGGGAAGTGCTATGACATGATAAGACTACTAAGCAGAATGCAAATACCGAGTCAGATGGCATTTTGAAAGTGAACAAGACGAAAGAATATATTTTTTAGAGCCAGTTGTCCTCATCTTCACGTTCCCTCTACCACCAGTCACCCGAGAGGAGTCATCTGCCACCTGGGATGCCTCATGCTGTTAGGACCACACCCAGCTACAACTGATTCTTCATGGACCACACCCAACTACAAGCAGATCCTGTCTAGTCCATGCCCGGCTGCCTGGAGGGGACCACTGCCACAGTTTCCCACCCCTTAACGTGAAGGAAACATGTTTGTGGTATCCTAGGAATTTTAACACAAATTCCTAGGTTTATTCTCCCCTATAAATAGGAATGAAGCCACAATGAGAAGATACTTTTGTACACGCTACCTTGAGCTAGAAATTCAGAGAGAAAAATATCTCTCATTTTTCCGTCAATCTTATTTTTCGTGGCATTCCTCCATTAACAAGCTAGAGGGAGTGGCGAGCTAGGCGTCCGAGAGGAGCTAGTGAGCTAAGGCAATCTGTGGTGGTCGAGGGGAGTTCTGGCAGTGCACGTCAAAGGCTCAAAGGCTTTTCCTCATTCCCTTTGTTGTTTTTTCTTTTTATATCATTTGGGTTATATGGAACGTATTAACTTCTTGCCTTGTTGCTTGAAACATTCGAACCCCACCATGAACTAGTCTTATTTGGTGGGAGCTCACTTTGGATATTTAAGTTTTACTTTAATGGATGGTTGCTTTGCTATGATGTTGTTTGTTTTGTTTATGATGTTTAATGCCTTAAGGTTGTAGTAGCTATGAGAGTAGTCATTCCTTAAGAGATTGCTTAGTATTCGAGAGAAACTAGGGAGGATCCATATAAGTAAGGGGTTCTAAGAAGTAACTAGGCCTAATCCAACCTTAGTCATAAGGTTAGGATTTCAATCGACTAAAAGGAGTAGTGCTTGATCTAGAGGTTATATGTTAGTATTGTCGTTAAAAGGTATTGTCGTGACATATCCTGTTATCGAGACATATAGAATCCTTGCACTTGCTAACGCCAATAGGTTTTCCATGTCATCTTGAACCTGTCGAGTCTCTTGACTAGAGATAGTATAGGGCACCCTTAGTAAACTCTGTCAGGCAGATAAGGCATAGTTGTAAGACCATTCTAAGAAGTAGACTTAAATTTCCTAAGTGACTCCTATCATTCATTCCCATAGTAGATTGTTGTGTGAGGAGTCTAAACTCCTGATAATCAAATCCACTGTTTACATTTTATTTTGCTTTTACATTTTCATTTGATTGTATTGAACACAATATAATTTTCTACGACATTTCCATCCATTTTGCCACATCTCTATTTGCTACCATATTACCATCATTCCATTTCCGCCACATCCATTTTATCTTGCCACAACATTCTCATTTGTAAATAACATCACTAACTATATTTATGTGAAATAGTAAGTTGTTGTGATTAAGCTTATAAATTTCCTCCAATCCATGTGGATACGATACTCACTCATCATTGTATTACTTGTTCGATTGTGTATGCTTGCACATATTTCGCGACCATTTTTATTAGTCACAATTCACAGACAATTCATAAATCATGCATACGGTGGAGTTTTATTATTGAGCTTAATTTTTTTATAAAATAGTGTTTCTATGAGATAAGGGTTGTGTTTCGGTGTTGTGTTATGCAGGGTAAAGAAGCTTGATGAGAAATGAAATTATGTTGTTGCATTCTAGATAATATTTATGGACACAAAAAAGGACAAAAAAATATATTTATATGATGTTGTACACGTGAACCACTAGCCAGCTGTACCCCACATGTAAAGGGAATCTTTTCCCTAGGGCAAACAAAAAATTAGGACACAAAACCCTAAGAGCCCTACTATATAAAGCAAAGGACACCAATAGTAAATATAAATTGGAGTTTATGAGATAAGAGAGAAAGAGAGAAATGTGATACTATTTCTTCACCTCTCCTTCATGATGACCTATATTTTTGAAGCTCCAAGGGGGGTATCGAGTTAAACTTGGAGTAAAGTCAACAAGCTCAAGACGGTTCACGAAAGCTTATGGCACTCAATATTTTCTTCTTCCTTAGTGCTATTTCATTTCTTTTTATTTCTTTACAATGGGTTGTAATATTCAAATGATTGTGGATGATATTTACCCAGTCATGAACTAACTTAAGTTGGCTTGGGTTTATTGTGGATGGTTATAACTTGTTTAAAGATTTTTTAAGCATTTATTGTTTTACACTTACTTTGTTCACTGTTTTATTTACTTAGATTTGTAGGAGCTTGCGATAGTTAGCCTTACAAGATTTAGCATGCCTTGCAAGATTTAGTCTTAATATATGTTTGATGCTTAATATTCGAGAGAGTTAAGCGTAGATCTACGATGATAATAGGGTTAAGTTGAAAAGCAAAACCCTCACTCACCTTAGAGATAATGATAAGGTTTAAATGACAAAAAGGAGTAGAGCTTCATAGATAGCAACTTGATAGGTTTATGCAGAAATGTATTGCGTTAGCATTTCCACTATTAGTTTATTACTAGAGATAGCTTAGACATAGCTTCGTAAACACTATCAAGCAACGTACTGAGAGAATGTGTTAGAAATTTCTTAAGGACAAGTTATAGGATTCCACAATAAACTCAACCTTTTACCCTTCTTGAGTGTTTCACACGTGTGAGGTCTCATGTAGTTGTCTTATCTTGTAACGTAGTTCTCGACACAATTTTGGTACAATATGTCTCAACATTACTTTTCTTGTTAAAACATTTATTTTACCTTGTTCATACCATTCACATACAATATTTGTTTATAATTTTAGTGTGTGTATTCTTTACTTAATCTCCCTTCAATACCTGTAGAGACAATCTCACTCATCACTTTGTTATTTGAACGATGTGTATACTTGCACAGTTTGCAAATCATTTACACACGCAACAAGTATCGATACTTCCTTTTTTTTATATAAAAATATAGTTGTTAATGACCATTGGGCTTGACCGGTATTAATAATAGGGTTTTGAAATATCAATAATATTGTGTAATGTACTATCGATACTCATAAAGTATATGTACTAATTTCGCATTCTAGAATTTGAAAACTTGAAAAGGAAAATGTTGTATCGATACTACCATAGGAATATTGATACTTCTTTTACCTTTAGCATCGGTACTATAAGAACAATATCGGTATTACTTACCCAGAAAATCCTTTTTGTGTTCAAATTCATGTTCATTGGATTTTTGAGTTATTTTTGAAATCTTTGAACAAATTCAATCAAGTCCAAAAATATTTGCCCTTATTTTTTATATCAAAATATATGCTAAACAATTTTCGGGTGTCAGCTTTCGCTTGCCTAACCAATGATGCCCCGACTCATTGTTAGTTCTAGAAATGTTTTCCCAACATAAATCTTGTGAATGTCCATAGACTCCATACTTGAAGAAAATATTCTAAAGTCCCTCATATTCTATTTGTTGAATGAAACAATCTATTCTGATACACGAGAGAACTGGTTTATTGAGATCGACCACTATGGCTAATCGTGCAAAAATTTCCCCTTCCACCTATATTTGTGTTATAATCAACTTTGGTCACTTTGTTGAGCTCTACTGACAATAAACTAAACAAATATTTGGTGTAGTAGTGATATGGGAGTCCTGGAAGCCGCACCCAAATAATTACGTGTGATGGGTGTTTTCAATCATAGAAAAATTCTGACTCCATAGTTGAACTGTTAAATAGTTTTACAATTTCTCGTATAGTCATCTTCTTGCTCTAGCTTCACAAGATAATAACCATTAACTACGTCCACCAGTTGAAACCTACCTTTTGACTGTCATATCACTTGAATTTTGTTCCAAAGATCCCTATAAACATTCCCCTGTGATAAGAGATGAAAACAGAGTTATGAATGTTACTCGAAGTTGAAAAATCAAACCTAAGTATCTAGACTCGATCAAAGAACGAAAGAGAATGTAGACGAGGGGTGTGGTAGCAAGTAAGGTTTCTTGGAGGAGAAGTTGCTGTAAAATTGACTAAGAATAATGGATTAGGGCAAATGTGATGAACAAAGAAGATATATAAGATAATTAAAGAATATAGACATGAACACTTAGTATTTTGGGTTTTAACTGAAATTGTTCTTGACACATAATCAAACAAATGGATAGACGTTAGAAAGATAATGATATATAGATAACGAATATGTAAAAGATTTTTGAAATGATGAATGAAACGAATGAAAAACAAGAATTGAAAATTTTCCCCGATAGGTATGGGGTTAACGCAAACCCTAGGTTTTGTGGAGATGGTGACATGAATGATGTCGGTGATGAAGATGCTGATGATGAACAATTGACATATGTCCTACAAAACCCTCCTAGCCGCAATTGACTAGGCAAACTTGATAATCGACTCTAACCAGCCCTCTTAATCGCAATGAAAAGGAAAATCGGAGTGTGAAGATCTCTCTCGCAAAGAACTTGAAGAACTTTATGATGAAAAATGCTTCGAAGGTATAAGGCTATCAATACTTGCAAAAATGTACTCAAGTTATTAATTAAAGAAATCTGATTTACAGTGGTGAATAGAGCCTCTTTATATAGGTGAGGAGTTTCAAAAGTCCTTAGTAACTGATGAATAAAATAATAATAAACAAATGATGTTCTTATTCTAATTCCTAACAAAATAATAAATATAATCCTAAAAGATAGTAAAGAATCCTATATCAACTTATATTACAAATAATCAATAAAAATATTGATAATTCATAATATTTACAATCTCGTATTAATCATGTATATGAATTTCTACATGAGCTATCTTCACTATAATTGACGTATCTTGAGTTTCGACATCAGATAACATATGGATCCCATTCAAAAAGTCATCACAAGTGTGTTGTTGTTCTAGTCTTCTTTTTCAAGGCTTGAACGTGTAGATCAATTGGAAGAGCTAGTCCTCTCTTCAAAAGGACTCGACCTCGAATCTGAAACCTCAAAGGGAAAAATATTAGAACATTTTAAGAATTCACTCGCATTATAATTACCGAATAGATATACTTTGAATCTTCCAAACTTTGTTCTTCTAATAGGTTCAAGTAGAAACATTAGTCCAAAGAAACATTAATTCTTTATCATCATATATTCTGAAGCATGTATCACCTAATAACCACACAATAAATGTCTTATGCATATTGTAGTCTATACAATCATGCACTGAGTTTGAGAATTTTATAATGGGATATGGACCACTTTGTCAATTTCCACATCCCCTTCTTGAATTATAACTTCTTCTTCAACAAAGCCTTTAGTTTCCGATGGAATATTCTTAGCAGCCCCTACTAACGTCAAGGCGTAAGACTTTGTTATCTTGTCTTTATCCTTACCCCTACTCAGGAGTGATGTCTTAATAGTGTCATCCTCCTCCATTGCCGTTGCATCTTCCAACTCAATATTATTTTAGTCAGGCTTCTCCACCTCCACCGGAGAGTTCGGTTGCTCTAGTGGAGATATTCTTATCATCAATTTTGTCGCTAGTTGCGCAGATACAAACATGGAAACCCTAACGTCCTATGCGAACTTTTGAACTCCAAGATTTTTTAAGGAAAAACCTAGTTGCTATTTGATTCATAAAAGCCAAAGTGAGCTCGAGTTCATTGTTTTTATTATTTTATTAAAAACATCTTAAATACAATTAAGAGAAAGTAAGTAAAAAAAATTGAATGTGAATATAATAGGGAGCTTGATTTTGAATAAAAAAATAAAAAAAATAAGAATGATATATTTTTTATCGTTAGATTGAGATTTAAGAAAACTAAAAGTTAAAAAAATATTTGATAAATTGAAGAATAAGATGTGAAAAAGAGAGAAAAATATAGTTAAATTTAATTCAAAATTAAATGAATTAATGCAAGAGATGACTAAAGAGTGTAAAAAACGAAAAAACTTATGAGATTAAAAAAATTAAATATAGAAATTGAAGGTACTGAACAATAGCTTAAGATACTCCGTTTCTCCTAACAGCCGGTCATGTGCCGAAATCAAAATATTTGTCAAACCCAACGTATTAACGGTGTCTTAATGAAACTTTGTATTATATGTGCTTTCAAAAGGCTGAAACTTGATGCCTTTGTATGGGTTATTTCTTCGTAAGATGTCTTGTAGCATATAAAATATATCATTTTTAATTTTTAGGATCTTTCTTTTTCTATGCGATATTAATGTTGTTTGTCACCTTTTTAAAGTATGACATTTTTTAATTCAATCTGGTGAGGTTTTCTTCGTTGATCATCATCACGGTTGTCTACATTACTTATCTTATTCATCGGAATATTTGAAGTAAATTAAATAATCAAAGAATCGTTCTAATATTTGTTGTGGTTTAATTTTATCTCTTCCAAAGAAGCGTGTACGATAGAATTAAAATATTTTTTCCTTTCCCACTCCAAATCCTCCATCTTATTTTTTGATGTAGAACTATTCTTATTTCTTAAAGACATTATATTTGTCTCAATCGAGTTGTCTTTGCAATTGAATAAATGAAATCCATTAAAAAAGAAAGTGAATTCCAATATATCGTATACGATTCCGCACTCCTTTCCAGTAATCTTGCTCGTAATTCTCAAACCATTTGGTCCATTGTTATTATTATTATTATTATTATTTGGGATAATCAAGCAACATTTGGTCCATTATTGATAGTTGCGTTATGATTAAAAAAAGGATTGATCGCCGAAAGGCGAGTGGAATTAGAATGTTCTATTGCTATATATGCCTATGATTCAACTTGGAGAGCAATAACATCTTTATTCTTTAGCTTTTGGCTGATTTGTAGGCGCTGACGGATCTATTAAAGTTTGAAAGTAAATTCGTGTTTATTTTAAAATTCAAACTTTTTTTGAATAATTGTGTATTTTATTGATTTTGTTCTTAAATTTTATAGTAATTGTGTGTGTTTATTCTTAAAATTATTTATAGATCCGTCATTACATATGTAGTAAATTTCTTTATTACGCTACCGCAATTCAAGACTTCTATGAATAGAAATCATCTCTTTAGAATAAGAATATCAAACCCAATCTCAAACACCTTTTTTCTCTTGTTTTAGGTCCCCAAATTAAAAGACAGATTCCACCATATGATCTTGCAATTTGATCACACGAAGTCAAATGATCAAGAATATATATATTTATGGAGAGAGAGAGGTGGCTGACATTGGAGATTGTGAAAGAAAACCATCAAATATCAAAAGAGTATGTCAAAACCGAGCTTTACGGAGTTCAAATATGGATCATTTACTTGTAAGTTGTCGAGGAAACTAACAAAACAGTCGAGCATCAGCAGCAGGGAGAGACAAAACTCAAACCTGTCATCAACAACTTATCAGCCAAATGTGGAAGAGATGAAATGGGTGTTCGACAAATATGACACCAACAAAGATGGGAAGATCTCCAAGGAAGAGTACAAGTCGGCATTGAAAGTATTAGGAAAAGGAGAGGAGGAAACCAATGCGACGAAAGCATTTACGACGATCGACACCGATGGGGACGGCTTCATAGACTTCAAGGAGTTCTTGGGGATGATGCACAACATGGGAGAAGGGATCAATGTCAATGACATCCAAAGTGCATTTCGGGTGTATGATTTCGATGGGAATGGCAAAATCAGTGCCCAAGAGTTGATGGCGGTGCTTAAGAAGATGGGAGAGAGGTGTAATTTGGAAACTTGTCGAAGAATGATTCGAGGGGTTGATGCTAATGAGGATGGCTTGATTGACATGGCTGAGTTTACCACCATGATGACTCGAACCATGAAAGTTTTTCAGAAATAAATTGTTAGTATAAAATTTTACGTTTCTATATGCCCGTAAAAAGAATTGGCAAGTGTTTTTTTTCTCATTACGTCCTTATGCCTTCTTTTTATATTGTACTAAGAAAATAGCGTCTTTAAAATTATTACCAAATAAGAACCCTTTGGAAAATTTGGAACTATACTTATTTTGAGCAAAATTTCTATTACCTGAGGACCCGATAATATTATCCAGTATAGCAGAATAAGTAAGAGTAAAAATAGAAGTTAATTGTGTCACATATCCTAGATGTATGCCTATTATTTAAAATTGGTTCCTAAACTTTTAAATATTTTAATTTCATTTCTAAACTATGATTATCATTCTAAATTACTCCTCAAGATTTTGAATATTTTAATTTTATCCCCAAAGTTTTTTAATCATCCTCAAACTTTTTGAACATTCTAATTTCATCACAAATTATACGTGTATACTATTCACATCCATTGTTCAAAAAATCTTTAGGCCAAGTTATATTATTATATGTATGAAAATAAATAAATTTTAGGTTAAATTATGGTTAAAACTGATTATATATTTGGGTGAATTTGGGGATGAAATTGGTAGGTTCAAAAGATTGGGGACCAATTAGAGTGAGGGTCATAGTTCAGAAATGAAATTAGAATGTTCAAAAGTTTAAGGATTAATTTAGAATGAGAGTGATAGTTTGGAAATGAAATTAGAATATTCAAATGTTTAAGGATTAATTTAAGAAATAATTAATTTTAGATTAAAATCGTCTTTAATTGAATACAATATAAAATCGTCATGTATTAAAACATATGATTTCATTTTGAATTTGACACTGGTTATTGGGGACTTTGAAATACAACCGCTAATATGACTTAAATTGAATGAACCTGGAATTTTAAAAAATTTAAGGTAAATTATATTAGTGGTTCCTTATTGTAGACATTAAATTTCGTCTAGACTCGCATTCGAGATTTTCTACTTTTTGATTTTATTTTAGTTATTTTTTAAGTAGATACGATATCAATATATTAAATAAAATTGATTTACTAATCAAATTAATTATAATATGTATATACATATTAAATAAATAAAAAATATTTTATTTATTTCTTATTGCAAAAATTACAAAACCTAATCAACTAGCCCAATCGAAGCCATAATCTAACTCTGGCTCTCCAATCTTGCCACCATCGCTTCAGTAGCAACAGGGACATCCAGAGACACTAACAATCATGTCACCATTGGGACCATCTCCACGTCGATGGAAGAACCACTGGTCCTCTCTCTCCTCTGCTACAGTCTGTAAAACAACCTGCAGACACCCACATGCACATACAACCTTCACCATCTCTTTGGCAACATCCTCACAAGGAATTTTATAAGAGGACTAGCAACAACAAACGAAAGGGAAAGAAATAAATCATTTTTAAATGGAAAGCATCAACAACAACAACAACAACAAAAAATAGAGAGAAATAGTAAAAAATAGAGGCAACCAAAAAAATCGTAGCAAAAAATAAACCATAATCGAGAACAAAAAGAATAGAGAGCAAGTAGAGAAACCACCTGATTTTCTTCAAAGCCTTTTCGATCCTAGCTCATCAGAGGTCGAGTCAGAAATCGAAGGACATTTATCGTAGAATGGTCATGAGAAGTCTTCCTAGTGACAGACGTTCGATTCAATATGTTTATCCATACGAAAAGTGACCTTGCAGTAAATCAAATATATTTTGAATAAAATATATACTTATATTTTTAATGCCTTCTTCGATCGAATAACTAATGGAAAAGTATTTTATATGGCGAAAGTATAATTTCAAAAAAATCGATTAAATAGTTAATTTCTCTAAATAAATTTTCTTTTTAAAATTATTAATTGTGTCTAATATTTTTTGTTACCATGCCTTATTGTTTTATTCAATACTCTGACGCATTCATATTCGAATTATGCCTAATCTTGTTTTCATAAGTAAAAGAGGAATGTTGTTTTACTAAAAAGAATCGATGGGATAGACTTCTTAATTGCAGATGTGCGAATCTTATTGGTTCTTTTCAAAGTAAAAGAGTGTCCTTTTGAATCATTCGAATGAAATATTTTAAAATAATAAGAATTTTCACTAAATGTTCAATAAAAAGGATCACATTTTAAATTTTAATTCGACTTTGCTAATTTCACTACTACGAGAACGTATAAGTGATTAGGTATCAATTTTGGGCGTTGTCTGGATGCTAACCATTCCCCACGCATAATCAACTCTTAAACCTTTTAAAACAAATCTTTGGTAAAATGCATACCATTTTTTGTCTTTCAAAAATGATTTTTCTTAAATTATTTTAAAATACATTTTTAGGTATTAACTTACCTAACCCAAAGATCGATGGCGACTTCAAATCAAATTTCCTAAAATAAGTCATAAATCGAGTTTTCTTTTAAAAAGAGAACTTTATTTAAAAAATGTTACGACAGCTTGTCAACTCCGTTGGAGACACTGTAGAGAGTTAAGTCGTGAATTGGTTATACGTTGTCGTGATTGTGGAAATTGTGATTTCAATTTATATTTAGCTTGTGATTTTTTCTGAGTTTTCCATTAATATGCATTCTTTATGTAAATAGTTGTACTAATGTTTAAATTCATGTTTTCAGCTTCATTAAATTTTCCTTTTTGGAAACTGCTTCTATCTTTTTTTCTTTGTTGAAGGCTCATAAATTTGTCCTCACACACGTCATATGTATTTGCATGACATATGCTCTATACCCGAACTCTTTCCTAAATAAGTAAGGGATAATGCTTTCCTCTCGTGTGAATTTTTTCCACATATGAGTCTTAGCAAGTAACCTTTGGGGTACACATGTGTTTTATTTTAATGGGAATTTATTCCTCTTATAGGTATAGGGAAGTGTATCATCTCGAATTGAACTCAATCTATGATCCTATAATAAGTGGGAATCGAGAGTCTAAATAGCCCAAGGGAGAAAGAACAAGGAAAATTCGAGTACATTTTTCCTTTGGAGCCAAACCTAACATATAATAAACCATAAAATGGTCACCCTAGTTAGAGCCATACTAAACCTTTGTATGTTAGTAGTCACCCTGATAGGTTTACACAAAGGAGGAATGACTCTGAACCTTTACCCTTTGCTTTAAATTCATAGAATATATTTTTTTCGAATGAAAGTATTTGAACTAGATACATGTAATTAGGGTTTATTTATAAAAATAAATCTTGTTTGGTAGAAAGCAAGCCCGATTAGGAATGCTATTTAATAAAGGCATATTTGGGTAGATACCATGATGACGTAGGTGTCATGTTTATATCTGAATAGCACTTTTATCTTTATCGATTATCTTACATGTACTAACTCATTCTTTCCTCCTTTTTGTGTCATTTCTCGCCTTTTCGTATTGTGTCATCATGACACAATATGAAGGTTTTTGATTCATAGTTAACTATTTGATTGGAAATTTTCATAAATAAAGAAAAAGTTTTTCAATCAAGTAGTCGCATACACAAACATGCACTGATGGCAAAGGGAAACGAAGAGTGAATGAGGAGGAAGCTCACTTGTAGATCATGCCTCAGAGTTGACTGATAGAAAGACATCCAATAATTAAAAGGTGATCTCTTAATTACAGCAATTGTGCAGTTACATAATCTTACCTCTGATTGTTTCACCTTTAATCATCAATGCATGATACACAACTCCAGCATCATAAGGGCATGATTCAAGATAATGATCACATTTCGAATGAAGTCCCTACGCAAGCCCAAGAGGTCATAGAGTACTTGAGAGACATAGTTTCGAGGATGAAGTCCTGATATAAAACATCGACATAATTTAGTCCAAGCGTCCAAGCAAACACACGTATGTAAAAAAAGGGTCTGTCTTGTAATAACGAAGACTTTTTATCTCTAATGGAACTTATTATATAATATTCATCTTTAGGATCAACACCTTTTTCATTTGCATTTACATCTTTGCATTCTACATTGCCTTTATTTAAGCATTTTTGCATGCATTAGTCATGGAAACATAAAATTAATTCATGGATGATTTTGTGGCAGTGATCTTAATCACACAAATTAGTTCACACAATACTAAGAATGAAAGCGATATTTGAACAACGAATGAAATAATTGCAAGATAATTTATAGAAAATGCAATAAGACTGGGAAACAAAAATGGAAAAAATGCAAAAGACCAATACCGACTTCATCATACAAAACCAAACTAGCATGGTAGACTAGATTGTAGCAAAGCTGGTTGGGCTATATCAGAAAAAAAAATGAGCAAACCTCATCAGCTACGGAAACTCCTAAATGTATGCTGAAACATGCTACCCTAAAACTAATCACTTCACCCGAGAAGCTTCTTGACTATTGATCGCATATAAATATGTATTGTGGCACGTAAATCTGTACAAGTATACAAAATTGATGCAAGTAAAATAATAGTGAGTGAGTTATCGTCTTCACAGGGATTGGTGGGAATTTTTTATGTTTGCTATAGCTAGAACTAAGTGTCACTATTTAGTCCTAAGTATTGTAGAGGTGAGAAAAATTATAAAGAGCAATGAACATAATAGTTTGGTCGAGGTAATAAAGATATGCAAAGGTAAAAAATAAAAGTTGTCAAAGCAAATAAAAATGTTGAGTTTAATATAACCTGAAATTTCTCACACAATCAGACTTCTAACATAGCACTTGGGTTAGCTATGCTATGGTGAACAATTATTCTATGTCTATGATGATTTAGTATGCTATGCCTATACTGCCTGACAAGATGTACTAGAGTGTTCCTAGAACTTTTTCTATGGTAATACTACTCAGCGTGAACTACAACCCTTGGTTTGTCAAACTGTTGCTGTGACAATACTCCTCAGCATAAACTGTAACTTTTAGCCTATCATACTTAAGCATTCACCCTTTTTAGTCGAATAAAACTCTCTCCTTATCTCTAAGATAGATTAGAACCTCACCATCCCGGATTAGTTTCCTTGTTCACGTATATCAAACCTAACTCTCTCGATACTAGGTATCAACTCCTAGAAAAATGGCAATATCTCAAAAACTCTTACAAAGACTAAGAATGTTTTGTTGTGGCACCAGGAAATCTCTCAAAAGCTCTTACATTGTCAAGGAAAAAGTTTAAAACAGTGAACAAAACAACACTTAGCATAAACAAACTTCATCATTCATTAACAATCAAATAAAATATCATCCAACAACAAATAAAACAATTTATGGTGTGGTAAATATCATCCTAAAAATAGTCTTTAAGTACAAGACCTTAATTAATACAAAAATAAAGAACAAAAGGAAGAAAAAAACTCCCAAAACAGAGCTAAGTTTAAAAAAACTCCCAGTGAAGCCCGTCTATGGAGGGCACCAAGGACGGTCGAGTAGGAACAATAGAAAAGTGAATTGTCACCGCTGCTTACTCCAAGCTTCTTTTAAGAGTATATTCTCATCTCCAAAATCCCTTTTTTGAAGAAATATAATGGGTATTTATAGTGGGAGTTTCTAGGGATTAGTGCCCTTAGAAATTCCCTAAATATCCTTGGCTTCATACCCTTTGCGTGAATAGTCATGACAGTTGACAATGGTCCCAAATTCCTTTATGAGGGCATGATTGTAGGTGAGGTCGATTGGACAGCTGGCCAAGTGACGTCAGCAGTTTCGTTTTGTGTTGCGTCAGACTTGTAAGATAAAACTCGCATTGGCAAGAAAATGTGTTCCTCACTGTCTTCTTCTTATGTTATACGGGCCATAGAAAATTAATTTGCCTCGACAATTGAATTCTTCCTTAGTCATTTCCTGCATCATCACAGCCAACAAACAACCTTTCTCCTCAGCAACATCAGATTACTCAAATAAACCTTTCCTTGGAAAAACTTATCCACCACATGTGCATATGTCCTAAATACATCTAAAATTCTAAATCAATGGCTTTTGGATACTCAATAACTTAAGTTAAAAGACAAAAACACATTCTTTTTATGGAGTTATCACATCACCAAACTTAAGCTATTGCTTGTCCTTAAGCAATGGATAATAAGCAGTACAAAAAAATAAAGTGTCACGACAAAGTATAAATTAGGATAGTAGGTGGTTTAAAATTTCAGCCCTCTGCAATTAGTTTGGCCTCAACATGTTATACTGAATAAGAACTCAAGTACCCTTCCCTAGGTCAGGACTCTTTGACAGTGTGTGTTCGTGATAGCATATAGTCTATGCTTAACGAAATTAAAAGAATCCTAAGTAAGTTATTCTAGTTTGCCAAGACATCAAATTATTCATTAAGCACAGATTCACTCCTTTTTATTCCACATGTAACTTCAAATATTTTTTCTCTTCCTTTTTTTTACTACTTCGAGAGGAGTCAGCTCATCACACCTACTATCCCACACTCTAGGTGAAAAAGAGCATACCTTCTACCCCCGAGCTAGTCAGGTAGAGTTAACCCGTGACTGCTTTCATCCACTCATGTGCCGAGGCAACTATTTATTAAAGGGAGTTGCATGGTCATACTATCACATAGAGGAGTGTGAGTGTCCCTCTACAGTTATTCCAAAGCATTTATTTGTAACTCAACATAATTCAACACATTAAGGAGTTCAACTTAATATTTTCAATCATTTAATACCATGGCACGCAAAAATTTCTTGACTAAAATTATTTTTTAAGTACCTTAAGCAAAGAAAACATACAATCGTGTTAAAAGGATCACAAAGAGTCAAGTCCTAAGGTTGTTCTATCCTTTAATAGTCATGTAAAATACTTCTGGCCCAGGCAATAAAAATTTACTTCCTCATCGGGCATCCTCAACTTATTCTAAACAACTATCTTAACATTACTCATACCATAAAAAAAATTATTTCTACCAATCTTTATCAGTGTAAGTAACTATTTTGAAACATAACACCTCCCCCAAACTTGAGGGATACATTATCCTCAATCCATGAAAAGTTAAAGCAATTACTTTAAAATGTGATGCAAATACAAATGTAAAATGGTACCTTACTATGGTGGGGTAGTTCTGCTAGATGCTTGGGTTCAGTTTTTTTGAGAAGAAAAGGGCTGGCAGATCCTATTGTTTCTGATAGGAGCGATGATGGAGATGGCATAACAATATGACCAGCTGAGCGCTTGAGACGACGCCAGGTCCTGGGAGGATTGTTTGGTGGTCGTATCTCCTTGGTTGGGGCTGTCTCAACATGGGTGTGTAAGGGTTGGCTATCTTTGGTTGCAACAATAGGTTCATTGTTCAAATCAGGGCTTGTTCAATAGACGTATGGTCATCAACAGGTGCAGTAAAAATTTTTGCCAGGGCAAAGTCTTCAGCTCTGAAAAATTATGGCAGAATTTCCTGAATGTGCTCTGAAGTGAAAGAGGACAAGCTGATGTACTCATTCGTCTGACCCTGGCCTTATTCATGGATTAAAGATACATGTGCGGTAAGGGGGTGACATCAATTGGGGAATCAGACTGAACGTTTGGTGCTGAGCTGAAAAATGTGTTGCTGCCTATGGGTACTGATTTGTATAATATTTCCTCAGGAAAATGTGGTATGTCTTTAGTGGTAACTGGTAGCAGTTCTTTGAAGAAGGCGCTCATTTTTGCATCTCTGGCCTTGACATAATTGAAGAAGGTCTGCATTTGACCTTCCAAGCACTCTAGTCGCTCCCTTGTCTCGAGTGTAGGTGACCACAATCGTTATTCTCGCTGCGGCTATAGATTTTGCACCTCGTTCTAATCATTCACCCAGAGCATTATCTTCAAAACTTATTAGCTCAGGCACTTTCTTTTTGGTAATGCCCTCCTTGGATTTGATGAACTCTTCGAAGGGCTTCTCTAGTACCTTTTTCTTCCTACAAAGATCCATAATTAGATTAGGAAAAAGTAAGCCTCTCGCCCGTTTGGCGCACTCATGGATTGTTCGAAGATAATTTTACCCACACCAATCGATCATCCATAGATGATGGAATGGAGCAACATTAGTCACCGTAACAATGCAGTGGTGTTGTAAGACGTGGGCATCAATTTACCCTTTAAAAAATGTTCAACAGCTTTGTGACCAGTTTGAGAGCGTGCTGATCTATTAACTTCTGGTTGAGGTCATTTCCTTCAAATTTTGCCCAACCAAAACATAGGTCTTCCAACATATCATCATAAGTTTCAGAGTCAGCTTCGACAAGGAATTTCTTATGGTGGTTATAAAATTTGTAGAGTTTAAAATAGTGGTTGATGGTGAAGGGAGTAAACTGGATGAACTTCCCTCGAACATAAACATAGTACTAAGAAGGGTTGCCCAGATGCACATAAAATTCCAGGACCAGTGCTGGCGCCACCACCTTTGGGTGCCAAGCAAATTTCTCCCAATTGTGTTTCCGGATGATGTCCATCACCATCATCCAAAGGTTCCTCATTGGCCTCAGGGAATACAAAGTTTTCTTACAAAAAGACTTGGTGTTTTTGCAATGCCTTAAATTTGTTCTCGGCCTCAGTACTTTGGAAGTGCTAGAAGCTTATAGCAGCGGCAGATGAGGTGGAAGCACTCGAGGTTGACCTGGATCGAGCCATGACAAGTTTAATGGAGAGAACAAGGATTTTGAACGTCAATAATGGAGGTTTTCAAAGAAATATGAAAAATCAAAGGAAAAAGAAAAGATGAAGAAGAAAGTGAGTGAAAGAGAAACGGTGAAATAGAATAGTAATGTAGGCGGTTTTGGAGAAAATGATGTGTAGTTGGTGGTTTTTTGGGGGTAAATAAGTAAAAAGTGAAAAAGGAATATAGGGTAATTAATGAAAAAGATATGTGATGGGATAAAAAAAATAATTAAAGGAAAAGATTTTTCCTTCAAAAGTGCCCCCAAATAATTTATTATGATTTTCGTCCCTCCATGTATGGGTTGTAGCCCTATGCTAACACGTGCACAAAGGACCAAAAGAGATAATATTAGAAAAAAAAAAAAAAAATAAAATACTCGTGCATAATAAGATAAATAAAATTATTTATGTACAAAATGCAAAATATGTTGCCTAGGCAACAAAATTTGTAAATTTGTTCAGGGAAGAGGAGCAAACTCTTGGGCGTAGTGAAATAGCGACACCGATTTATCTCATGGATTGGTGCTCCATTGTACACCTTCAATCTTTGACCATTCACCTTAAAAGTAGTCGTATCATCCAATTTTGTGATTTCAATTGCGCCATAGCTATGCACTTGATGCACTATAAAAGGCCCTGACCATCTGGACTTTAACTTTCCTGGAAACAACTTGAGCCTTGAATTATATAGCAGTACTTGTTAGCCTGAAAAACATTACCGAGCCAAAATTTTTCTGTCGTTCCACTTCTTCGTCTTTTGTTTGTAAAGACGAGCATTATCATACGCCTAAGCTTAAACTCATCAATCTCGTTTAGCTCCAACAATCGCCTTTCTCCAGCAAGCTGCACATCCATATTAAGTTTCTTGATGGCCCAGTATGCCTTGTATTCTAGTTCCACAGGCAAGTGTCATGCCTTACCATTGGCTAACTTGAATAGAGACAACCCAAGTGGCGTTTTAAATATTGTGTGATATGACCACAATGCCTCATCAAGCTTTGGCGATAAATCTTTCCGTTTTGGGTTGACCACCTTCTCAAGGATTTGCTTGATTTCTCTATGAAAACCTCAACTTGCCCATTTGTCAAGGGATTGTATGTCGTGGCAAATTTATGACGCACCCCGTAACTTTGCAGTGCCTTTGTAATTAATTTATTGTCAAAGTGAGTGACTTCATCACTGATAATTGCTCGTGGTTCTCCAAAACGAGTGAATATATTTTTGTGCATGAACTTTAACATGGTCTTGAAGTCATTCGAGGTGTTTCCACGACCTTGACCCATTTGGATACACAATCCATAGCCAAGAGTATGTATTGATCACCAAAGGATGATGAGAAAGGTCCAATAAAATCGATTCCCCATACATTGAAGAATTTAACCTCCAAAATATTTTTCCAAGGCATCTCATTCCTCTTCTATATATTCCCAGTGCGTTGGCAATGGTCACATGACTTATAGAAGTCATTTGCATCCTTGAATAAGGTGGGCCAGTAGAAACCATATTGGAGGACTTTTGGAGTAGTCCCATCCCACCAGAGTGTCCTCCACAAGGGGAGGTATGGCAATGAAAGAGAATCTCTTTGTGTTTTTCCTCAGGGACATACTTCCAGATTATTTTATCACCACATTGTTTGAATAAGAATGGTTCATCCAAAAAATAGTGGCGTACATCATATCTGAACTTTTTTTTGGCCTGCCTAGAAAAATCTATAGGCATAATACCACTAACAAGAAAGTTAACTATGTCAGTGTACCACGGCAATGCCAATGTGAATAAAATTTTCTCGTCAGGAAAATCCTCCTGAATGTCCTTCATGTCAGGGCAAATATTTTTTTCTCTAACCTAGACAAGTGACCTGCTACTTGGTTTTCAGTACCCTTCCTATTGTTCACCTCTAAATCAAATTATTGCAACAAGAGTATCCATCTAATAAGCCTAGGCTTTGCATCCTTTTGATTTACTAGGTACTTAATGACATAGTGAACAGTATGTACAATAACCTTAGTTCCTATAATGTATTCTCTAAACTTATCAAAAGCGAATACTACGACAAGCAATTCTTTTTCAGTAGTGGTATAATTATGTTGTGCATCATTAAGGGTACGACTAGCATAATAGATGACATGAAAGATTTTACCTTTTCATTGATCTAGCACTGCCCCTACAGCGTAGTCACTTGCATCGCACATTAACTCGAATGGGGCATCCCAATCAAGTGGAACAATCATTGGTGTCGAAGCAAGTTTTTTCTTTAAATCAGTGAAGGCGTTGAGTCAGTCGTCATTGAACACGAATGGTAGATTTTGTTGAAGCAATAGACACAAAGGCTTTGAAATCTTCAAAAAATCCTTGATGAAACACCTGTAGAATCCTGCATGCACTAGGAAACTTCAAATGCCCTTCACATTGGTGGTGGAGGCAGATTCTCAATTACTTCCACCTTGGCGTTATCAACCATAAAGTGAATTTCTCCCAATTTAGATAAGGTTGTACTTCTCACATCGCTTCAGCACTTTTATAAGTTGCCTAGGCATCGGTCAAAGTTGACGCCCGAGACGAAAAAATCATCCAGAAATATTTCCAAGAATTCCTCTACCATGTTTAAAAAAATTACTACCATGCACCTCTGAAAAGTTGTCGAGGCATTACATAGTCCAAAACGGCATCCTCCGAAAGGCATAGGTTCCATATGGGTAGGTGAAGGTGGTCTTCTCCTGATCTTTAGGTGCTATGGAGATCTGATTATACCCAGAATATCCGTCAAGAAAATAGTAAAATGCATTCCCAGGTAACCGATCAAGCATCTGATCAATGAAATGAATGGGAAGTGGTATTTCTTTGTCGCCTTGTTGAGCTTTCTATAATCAATACAAATCCTCTAGCTTGTGATGAGCTTGTGATGTTCGTGTAGTTAGAAGCTCATCACTCTCGTTCTTTACCACGTCACGTCACCCTTCTTCGGTACATTAAATCGGACTGACGCAAGAGCTATCGGATATGGGATAGATCACCCCAACATCGAGCCATTTGATGATTTTCTTCAAAACCACTTTTTTTTATTATAGGATTAAGTCTCATTTGGGGTTCCATAGAATTGCTATGACACTTGTATAGTTGGATCTTATGCATGCATATGGTAGGGTTGATTTCCTTCAAGTCTGCCATATTCCACCCGAGAGCTTTTTTTGTGCTATAACAAAACATTCAACAAACTACCTTCTTGCTCAAGGATTAGACTAGAAAAATATTAACTCATAAAGTATCATCACTACCTAGATGAGTATATTTTAAATGTGATGGAAAAGGTTTAAGTGCTAAGGTAGGTGCATGCTACAACGAGGGTTTTAGAGGAATAAATTAATTAAAGTCAAGGGGTTCGAATATCATACATGGTCTAGCTTGAATTAAGCTAGACTATTCCTCCAATGAATAATCCTCGGACTCCGCATTTTTCTATCTTTAGCAAATCTTTCATTTTCGTGTTTCAAAAAATTGTAATCTAGACAATTATTTTTGTATGCCTCTTTTGAAAATTTTTGCACGGGCCAAATTATTGTGTCCTTCTAACTGTAAAATATCGCCGTGATGAAAAGTTTCAAACTCCTCTATTTGAGAAATATTATCTTGGCATAGCGTATTAAACTCATCTAGGTGTATACTTTTCCATGGCCAAAATTTTATGTTATATATTCTTCAGTTTACTCCATGTCTCAAATGCAATGGCATTCTTCATAATCATCAACATATTTAAGATTGTTGAAAACATTGATAGCGATGCTTTGATCAACCACCCGCATTGTGAAATCTCCCTTCTCCTAGTCTATTAGGATGCGCCCAGTATCTAAGAAGGGCTGCCTAAGAATAATAGGTGCATTTTCATCAACCTCACAGTCCAGAATGAGAAAATCTGTCGGAAAGAAAAACTTGTCCACTTTAAGAATTACATCCTCAATTCTGCCCTCGGGACGAACATGTGATCTATCAGCCAATTGCAAAATCACGGTGGTTGGTTGAGCATTACCCATTCCAAGCTTCAAAAATATGGACTTAGGCATCATGTTTATGCTTGACACCAAGTCACTAAGGGCTCTCCCAACATAGTTATCACCGATGGAACATGGTATAACAAAGCTTTCAGGATCTTTTTGTTTCGGTAGAAGTTTACTCATCGATGAACAATATTTTGTCACCGTAGCAACAATTTTTATTCTTTCCAACTTTCTCTTTTTCGTGACAATGTCCTTCAAGAATTTGGCGTAAGAAGGCATCTGATCAATGTCTTCTAGGAGTGGAACATTAATATACAATTGGTCGAGGACATTAACAAACTTTCTGAACTAAATCTCGTCATTATGCTTCTTCAATTGGAGAGGGAAAAGGAGGTGGAGATATAACTGTTGAAAACATTTTCATGTTTCGATATAACAAATTAAGTACAAATGATTTTTAAGATTTTATAAATGATTATTCGAATTAATTTGAATATAAAAAATATTACTCTAAGTCTTTTAAAGATCAATTTCAATTCCTTACTAAAGTGTAAAATTGTGTTTTATACTTAAAGTATTTTTGAAACAATTTTCACAAAGTATTTCGAACCAAAATCGAACCAAAAATCAAATTTACAAAGTGATGTACCGATGCACTACATTGATGCATCGATTCACACCTATTTCGAATGCATTTTGTGTACCGATGCACAAGCCATGCATCGATGCACTCTTGAATATTTTGAACATCGAATGCATTTTGTGTACCAATGCACAGACCATGCATCGATGCACTCTAGGCTCATTTGAAACATCGAATATAACTAGTGCATCGATGCACCCGTAGTGTATCGATGCACTAAGTCTTCCAACGATCAAAATATTTGAATTTTACAAATAGTGTATCGATGCACCATTCACTCCCAACTGTTTTATTAATTGTTTTCACACCATAACTGCTCTATTGACTCCAGTAATGATCCCCAACATTTAGAAGTGATCCATGGAGTATTTAAACAAGCTTATGAGCCATTGATCAACAACAATTAAGGAGAGAAGTTAGAGAATTAAGCAGAAAGCATCAACCCTCAAGTTTGAGCATTTCAAGCCTATTTTTTCATTCAATATTCATTTTGCTTTCAAGAACACCATTTGTGCTCAATTGAATTTATTTTTTGAGTTCTCTTTCTTTGTTATAGAATCGTACAAACATCTTACCTTGTGAGGCTTTCTTGTAATTTTGCAAATTTGTGTATTTCTCTTTGGGAGAAAGTGTTCTAAAGAATTTCATGTATAATTCTTGAGGGAGTTGTAAGGTTACTCTTTGTCTTCGAAAGAAAGAGAAAATTAGTGAATTTGTTGGAAAATCCTTAGTGTGGATAACTAAGGTAGTGGACGTAAACTTTAGTTAAGAAAGTTGAACCACTCTAAAATCGTTGTGCAATTATTTTCAATTTTCTTCAAAAGCTTCCACCAAATTTTTTTTCCAATTCACCCCCTCTTGGCCGATTCGTCGATCGATTATCTCAACAATTGGTATCATAGCCTCACTCATTTGAAGGTTTAATCACCTCTTGAGTCGATTCGGGAAGAGTTATATCGATATTCAAGTCATCAATGGCCTCCACTTCAAAATCTGACATCGATCTTGATTCTATGCCTATCAACAAGCCTCATTTCTTCAATTGAGCTAATTATGCTTATTGGAATAATAGAATGAGGTACTTTATTCAAGCAAGTGACATGGGAGCATGAAATATCATAGAAGATGAATACTTCATTCATTCCACTCATTCAAGATTGTGGAGTGAAGCAGAGACAAGAATGTTCCAGCTCAGTTCAAAGGCTATCCACATTATTTTTGTGCTCTTGGACCAGATGAATACGGAGAGTTTCTTGTACAACCACCAAGGAGATATGGGATAAACTTCAAGTCACTCATGAAGGCACAGATGAGGTAAAAAAATCTAAAATTAGTCTTCTAACTCATAGCTATGAAAATTTCAGGATGAAACCGGATGAAGACATCAAAGCTATGACGGATAGATTTTCCACGATTAGCAATGGTCTCAAATCATAAGGAGAGTTCATTCTAAACGAAAAGCCTGTGAGGAAGTTAGTTTACTCTTTTCCAAAATATTGGCAATCAAATAAGATGTCAATCATCGAGGCTAAGAACCTAAAGTCTATAACTCTTGAAGAGTCAATTGGTTGACTCCTCACTCATGAAATGATGCTTCAAGATGTGATATTTCAAAATTGAAAATTGAAAATAGTCTTATGACCAAAACCAACAATGATCTTGAAAGTAAGATCAAAGAATTTCAAATCAAATTAGATACATTTAAAAAGAAAAATATCGATTTCCATAACTTACTTTCAAGAGTAAATGAAGATCATCAAAAGAAAATTGATGATCTTAAAGCTTCTTTTAATAAAGTTGATCTATAACATTTTGAAAAAGGAGAAAGTTCAAAAATCAACTTTGTTAAAAAAAGTTTTAAAAACTACAATCATAGAGGTCTCCAAAGAACCTCTAATGGAAAAATCATTAGAAGTATATGGGTTCCTAAAGAACTCATTACTATTAAAGATAAGGATATCCTATATAAATGTATACCTAAGGGGACTAGAATTTTGGAGACTAATGAATATGGACCCAAAAAAAATTGGGTACCAAAAATCAAAAAATTAATCTATGTTTGTAGGAAAAGGAGCATTGCTACAAGGGACGTGAAACAAATTCAAACTCATGGTACCTTGATAGTGGATTCTCAAGACACATGGCCGGAGACAAAAGCTGGTTCATAGAGCTTAACGCCAAAAATGGAGGAGAAGTGACTTTTGGTGATAATTCAAAAGGTAACATTGAAGGTATAAGTACAATAGGTAATACCTCTTCCATACAAATAGAAAATGTTTTATATGTGAATGGGTTAAAGCATAATCTATTGAGTATTAGTCAATTTTGTGATAAAGGATACAATGTCTTATTTGATTCTAATGGTTGTAAAGTAATTGACATTGCATCTAATTTGATTATACTTGTTGGTCATAGAATAGGAAACATATATATGATGCATTTAGATACAATAAATATGACTAACCTATGCCTAGTTGCTAAGGATGAACATGATAGTTGGTTATGGTATAGGAGACTAGGACATGCTAGCATGAGTGTTTTACAACGACTAATTCAAGGAGATTTAGTTCGAGTGTTGCCAAAGCTAAAATTTGATAATGATAAAATCTGTGATGCTTGTGCTAAAGAAAAACATATAAAAGTTTCCTTTAAGTCCATTAATGATGTATCAACTATTAGAGTATTACAATTGATCGATATATATCTTTTTGGGCCATCTAGGACTACTAGCTTGGGTGGAAAACAATATGCATTTGTCTTGGTAGATGACTATTCTAGATATACTTGGGTTCTATTCTTAAGTACTAAAGATGAAGCATTACAAAAATTATCACATTTTCAAAAGTAATCCAAAATGAAAAAGGTTACTTTATAACTAGTGTTAAGAGTGATCATGTTACTAAATTTGAAAATCTTGGATTTACTGAGTTTTGTAATTCTAATGGTATTAGCCATACTTTTTCAGCACCTAGAACCCCTTAACAAAATGGAGTTGTTGAGAAGAAAAATTGAACTTTAGAAGAAATGGCTAAAACTATGCTTTGTGAAAACAATTTGCCAAAATATTTTTGGGCAGAAGCCACAAATACCGCTTGTTATATTATTAATCGAGTAATGATTAGGCATATTTTAAGAAAAACTCCATATGAACTTTTCAAAAATAAAAAGCCTAACATTAGTTATTTTCATCCTTTTGGATGTAAATGTTTTGTTTTAAACAACGAAAAAGAAAATCTTGGTAAATTTGATGCTAAAAGTGATGAAGAAATTTTTCTGGGTTATTCCTTAAATTCTAAGGCTTATCAGGTATTTAATAAAAGAACTTTAGTTGTAGAAGAGTCTATACATGTTGTTTTCGATGATAATCCCCTTCCGAGGAATGATTCTTGTGTGAATGATGATGTAGGTATTATAAACACAAATGACGTTGGAGAACCACCATCAAAGGAAGAAACAAAAGATGAGGAAACTCATGATGTTCTCAAGAATCCAACCATTGAAGAAAGGGAAGTCTCTTACCTAAGAGAGTAACACTATGTCAAGGACGTTAAATAATAGGTGATCCATCAAAATGGGTAACAACTCAATCTTCTTTTAGAAATGTTTGTAATTATGTTGCATTTATCTCATGCATAGAGCCTAAGAATATTAAAGAAGCATTAAATGATAAAAATTGGATTATGGTTATGCAAGAAGAGTTAAATCTATTTGAGAGAAGTAAAGTATGAACATTAGTTGAAAGGCCTAGTAATAAATCTATTGTAGGTACTAGATGGGTATTTAGGAATAAGCTTGATGAAAGTGGTAATATAGTGAGGAACAAGGCTATACTTGTTACTCAAGGCTATACTCAAGAAGAGGTCATAGACTATGATGAAACATACGCTCCAGTAGCTAGGATGGAAGCAATTAGAATGTTATTAGCATTTGCATGTTTCAATGAATTTAAATTATATCAAATGGATGTTAAAAATGCATTTTTAAATGGTTTTATAAAAGAAGAAGTGTATATGGAACAACCTCTTGGTTTTGAAGATTCAAAATTTCCATATCATGTTTTTAAATTGACAAAAGCACTTTATGGTTTAAAATAAGCTCCTAGAGCTTGGTATGAAAGACTGTCAAATTTTTTAATTGAAAAAGGTTTTTCAAAAGGGAATGTTGACACTACATTGTTTTTAAAGCATAAAGGTAAAGATTTATTAGTAGTTCAAATTTATGTTGATGATATAATATTTGGTTCTACTAATGATATTCTTTGCCAAGAATTTTCTAAGCTAATGCAGAGTGAATTCGAGATGAGCATGATGGGGGAACTCTCATTTTTCTTGGGACTCCAAATGAAGCAAAGAAAATATGGCATCATCATCAATCAAGCAAAATACATAAAAGATATGCTCAAGAAGTTTGGATTGGAAAATGGGAAATCTCATGCCACTCCAATGAGCTCATCAACAAAGCTTGACAAAGATGAAGGAGGTAAATAAGTGGATGTTAAATTGTATAGGTTAATGATTGGCTCTTTGCTTTATCTAACCGCAAGTAGATCGGACATTATGTTTAGTGTTTTCTTATGTGCTAAATTTCAATCATTCCCTAAGAAATCACATTTACTAGATGTTAAAAGAATCTTTAGATACCTTAAGGACACTCCTAGTTTAGGACTTTGGTATCCTAGAGACTCTAGTTTTACCTTGAATACCTTCTCTGATACGGATTATAGAGGATGCAAAATAGACAGGAAAAGCACCTCCGGTACTTGCCAATTCCTAGGAAACATGTTGATTTCTTGGTTTTCAAAGAAACAAAATTGTGTTTCATTATCTACCACTGAAGTAGAATACATTTCAGCCAGTAGTTGTTGTGCACAAGTTTTATGGATGAAACAACAACTTTTTGTTTATGGAATTGAAGTAGGTACTATACCTATCAAGTGTGACAATACTAGTGCTATTTGTCTCACTAAAACTCTCATCCAACACTCTAGAACTAAGCATATTAAAATTAGACATCATTTCATTAGAGATCATGTCACAAAAGAAGATATAGTTCTAGAATATGTTGCTACTTTGCATCTATTAGCAGATATTTTTACAAAACCTTTAGATAAAGAAAGATTTTGGGCACTTAGGAGAGAATTAGATTTAACTGAACTATCTTCACTTAGTGTTTAAAATAATTATAGAACTTTTAATTAGCTTTTGGAAAATGCTTATAAATAACACTTTTGATTGCATTTTTTGCTATTAGCTAGGGGGTTTATGATTCTTAGTGAAAATTAATTATATGTTCAAGTTATGTTTAAGCCTAGATTTTATTGATTAAACATAGTTAATTTTCAATATATTAGTTGCCAATACCACTAGAGCTAATTAATTTAGCACTTTGAATGTTTAAAACGGATTTTTGACATTTTAGTGCATAATGCATCGATACACTAGACAGTGCATCGATGCATCCCTTGAATGTGCATCGATACACCATGAAGATGCACCGATGCATTCCTTGAATGTGCATCGATGCACTCTGCTGTGCATCGATACACACATCGGGTTTTTGGGTTTAAATGCTTGATTTCTTCCTTATTTCAAAAACCCAAACCTAAACACACTCACGCCGTACGCCACTCTCTCTCACCCAATTCTCTATATTACTTTAAACCAACAATTTTAAGTCGGAATTCTCTTGCATTTTATCTCTAAATCATGCTACTATCATTAATCAAGTGAAAACAACATCTCATTCTCACAAAATCCAAATTTTCAAGGTAATATTTCAAAAACCTCTATTTTAATGGTTTATAAAATTAGGACTAGTTTTGATTAGTTCTAGGTTGAACTAAATATCGGGAATTGATTGTTTAGTGATTAAAACTATTTTATGCAACTAATTTCATAACAAATACAAGATTTTGCAAAGATTTTCAAAACTTTCGAAATATAACAATTTTCCTATTTTTTGAAAATTATTGATGTTTTGGTCCAATTATGTTGTTTTCATGAAAACTATACATATTATGATTTTTAAACATTATTTTCCAAATAGTTTTCAAAACTTTGCCCATTAGGATTCGGTTTAGAGAACCTTGAAATATTGAGGACTCAATTGAGTTTTGGGATTGATTGAAATTGCATAAATGTGTTTTAAAATTGTAGGTATCCATCCTATTCTGATTTCTTAAATCATGTCAAATCCTAAACGTCCTAGGTCTTCATCAAGTCATTCGAGTCAAAATTGACCTCCTATTCCTCTTCCACTACAAAATCCAAATCCAAATGAACCCGAATTAACCATTTTTTCTTCAACCAACCCGATCGTCGTCGAGATGAATTATATGATAGGTTCATTAGTTCCTTCCAATCGTATAGAATCCGGGAAGAATGTATCCCTTCCATTCAAGCAATGATGGATATGAACTTCTGATATCTTTCTATCCTTCGTACTTGGATGTTTGATAAATTGTGTCAAACTAAGCCCATTGTTTATCAACAATTAGTCCGCATTTTCTACTCCAATACGGTATGTGTCCAAAATGATCGTCGAACCGAGACCATAGGAATTCGATCTTATCTTTTAGGTCAAACCATTTATATCGACTCAGACACAATCGCTAATGCCTTTGGTTTAGACAATTTCGGTCTAGATAATGAAAGAGATATTGTCGCTACACCCCCTATAAGTCTAAGGATAGTGTAAGTACCTTACGTACTCATCATGAGCGATTTCTTCATTTGATGATCTCTTGGTTGTTTAGACCATCTGGAGGTAGGTACTCCACTCTTAGAGTCATAGATTTATGGTGGATACATTGTATCCAACATAACAAGAAAATAAATCTGCCACATATTATTTTTGGTGAGCTCGTAGATACTGTAAATGTTGTCCCTTCCAAAAATGTAGGAACTTTAGTTTACGGTTGACTTCTTTCTAATTTGTTTATCAAACTAGGGCTTAATGTTTTTATTGATATTCTCATCCCTCTCCAAAATCAAATTAATCTAACTTCTTTAAAGAAATCGGGATGGAAAAAGGATAAAGAAACTGACCAATGGGTTCGATCAACTGAACTAACACCGGGAGCTAGTTCTTCACGAGCTTCACCTTCACCGGCACCAACATCGGATGATGATCCATAACTTGAAGCTCTTATGCGCGAAATTAATAAACATGTACCCGAGGACGAGCCGACACTAGCACCGCAAGAGGATCAAGTACCTCCATACTTTCGATCATTCTTGGAGACATTTGATCTAAGGTTTGCATCTATTAAGTCCCATCTAACTGCTATGGGGTTCAATAACGGGAGATAAACGAATGTTTAGATGCGCTCACACTCGAGATGCGAGCCCATTATCCTCCTCCTCCCGATCCTTCTATGGATTATACCTTGCCTTGTTATGCTTTGTTTTTGCTTGGATTGAACATTTTGATGTTTTGGATTGTTTAAATTTATTATAGATGTTGGTTGTTTAAACTTGAATGTTTTGGATGATTGAACTTAATATATATCTATTTGGTTTAGTTTGAATTTTCATTTTGAGTTTAATGTTTATTAGTTTTGCATCATTTACATATTAGATGCATTATGACCAATTACCATTGCACATTTGTTTATGACTATTGAATTATGAAACTAATGGCTAACCTTTCTCTTGATTTTGATCTTAGCAGCTTAAGCTATACTTATTTAAAACTAATTGGCTAAAATTTTTAGAGTCTTATTTTGAACTAAACATTTTATAGATTCTTTTTGATTTAACAAAAAGGGGAGAAAGATGTGTTATAGTAAGGGGGAGTAATTTTCAAATTGATTTCAAAAATTATTTTAAAAAAAAATCTTAAAATTACTCAAGTGTTTTGTTATATCAAAAAGGGGGATATTGTTGAAAACATTTTGATGTTTGGATATAACAAATTAAGTACAAATTAATTTTAAGATTTTACAAATGATTATTCGATTTAATTATTTGAATATCAAAAATATTACTCCAAGTCTTTTAAATATGAATTTCAAATCCTTACTAAAGAGTAAAATTGTGTTTTATACTTAAAATATTTTTAAAACAATTTTCACAAAGTATTTCGAACCAAAATCGAGCAAAAAATCAAATTTACAAAGTGATGTACCGATGCACTACATTGATGCATCGATGCACACCCATTTCGAATGAATTTTGTGTACCGATGCACAAGCCATGCATCGATGCACTCTTGAATATTTTAAACATCGAATGCATTTTGTGTACCGATGCACAGACCATGCATAGATGCACTCCAGGCTCATTTGAAACATCGAATGTAATTAGTGCACCGATGCACCCCTAGTGTACCGATGCACTAAGTCTTCCAACGGTCGAAATATTTGAATTTTACATAGTGTATTGATGCACCTTGGCTATGTATCGATGCACCATACGTTCCAAACTATTTTATTAATTGTTTTCATATCATAACGGCTATATTGACTCCACTAATGATCCTCAACGTTCAGAAGTGATCTAATGAGTATTTAAACAAGCTTAGGAGCCATTGATCAACAACAACTAAGGAGAGAAGCTAGAGAATCAAAAAGAAAGCATCAAACCTCAAGTTTGAGCATTTCAAGCCTATTTTTTTCATTCAATATTCATTTTTCTTTCAAGAACACTATTTGTTCTCAATTGTATTTATTTTTTAATGTTATTTCTTTGTTCTAGAATTGTGCAAACATCTTACCTTATGAGGTTTTCTTGTAACTTTGTAAAATTGTGTATATCTCTTTGGGAGACAGTGTTCTCAAGAATTTGGGGTATAATTCTTGAGGGAGTTGTCAGGTTACCCTTTGTCCTTAAAAGAAAGAACAAATTAGTGAATTTTTTGGAAAATCTTTAGTGTGGATATCTAAGGTAGTGGACGTAGACTTTGGTTGAGAAAGTCAAACCACTCTAAAATTGATGTACAATTATTTTCAATTTTATTCAAAAGCTTCCACCAAAATTTTTATTACCAATTTACCCCCTCTTGGCCAATTCGTCGATCGATTAACTCAACAATAACTTCATATATATATAGGTGAGGTAAAACTTTTGCCTTGGCATTAAATTTTCCACCATCATTGGATTGACTTTTTGATCCCTCTTCTTTTCTTTCCCCTCAAGCAAAACTTCTTATTCAACATATTTATCTTGACCTTCTGGTTCTTCATGTGTAGTGCCTTGGCGAGAAATTTCTTACTTCTTTCCCCCAAACTTGTCATCAAAATTAATTTGGGTATCATTCCTAAGTGTAAGCACACTACATTGATACTGTCCATGAGGTTTAGTGGCCTCAATATCACTAAGGAGTCTTCTATGCGGGAGAGAATATAGTGTCGTGGCAATTTGGCCCACTTGGTTCTCCAACGCTCTTAATGGTGAACTATGGCTTTGTAATAGAGCTTCCTAGATTTGTAACAAAGCGCCTTGATTCTTGATTATCGATGAGTATTCATGTATCAAGGTCCCGGTTAAAGCCATGAAATCTTTTGTCGAGGCCATAAATTCTTACAGTGAAGCTTCGAGGGATTTAGAATTTGAGGAAAATACAAAACCCTTATTATTATTTTGCCAAGGCATCTGTTGATGCTGTAAACTTGAATGTTCAGAGGCATTTTGTGTAACAACTCTAACCCGTACACGACCTGAATACGAATCCGAGGTGTCAAGTTGACTTTTCAAAACATATTCTAAAAAAGTGGCGGGAATTTAAACATTTATTCATATTAAAATAGTGGAACCCTTGCATTAAAGTAAATAATAAAAACTAGCATTCATACTTAAATAGACCTTGATAACTTACATAAATACAAAAGTATAAATTTACAAAATAGATTAGAGCATTTCAATTTAAACTTGAAGTACATGCAAACAGTTTACAAATTTACAAGAAACCTATATTTAAATTGTTCTGATCTTTACGGGAGTATATTGTCCTCGCCTATCCTCAGTCTTCTGTCTTCTTTAAACCTACATGTCAATCAATCACACGCTAAGTCGTTGACTTAGTGAGGCAAGTACGAGTCAAAAAAGCACTATATAGTATTTTCTTATTCATTTCATAGAAACACATTTCATAAGGATCAAATAACTTTTCCTAGCAAGAGTGTATACTTTTAATACCTTGTTCGAATTTATATAGCCTTAATTTCAAATGCCCAATGTATATTACTAAGAACTCTAGGTATTTGAGTACATTGAGGTTGTGCACTAATATTGTCACCACAACTCACATAATTGCACAGAAGTGACACATATTTGTCCCGAAGGACCTCATAGTTTTGTCCCGAAGGTCCACATAGGTTTTTGCCCAAAGGAGCACATAGAACCCTCGACTCTTGGCATGCCAATTATACCTCTAATCCTCATACATATACCTTGGGCTTTTAATCACATAATTATTTCTCATTTCGTTATTAATATTGTGTATTGTTCACATATGCACTTTAACATCGAGTATTTTTCATATATACATATTCTCATATCACATTCACATAATCATATACACATGACCATCAAAACATAGCTTAAGTAATATAACTTGAATAAAACATTGAAAAATATAACAATAAAGAAATTAAAAGGTTTTCGATGGAAAACTATGAGGTTGGCTTATCAAAAGCCGCCCTCGAATCTAATATAAAACAATTGATTGCAATCACTTTTGCCTCACTGAAGTCCTAAACAAATTTCTTATCACTTGTGATAGATAATCTATATCTTCGAGTCGTCCGAAATTGTCTTTGTTCAATATCTACAAAAGAACAATCAAAAATGAATATCGCAATCCATCTTGCTTAACAACTAATCAAAAGAACTTAAGCTGAAAGAAACACCTAATTCATTATTTTAAGCGCATTAGTACGGTACTCCCACTACAGTACCAATACTTCCCTTCTATGGTATCGATACCACTTCGGTACCGATACCATTTCAGCATTCTGGAATTTCAAACTTGATAATGGTATCGATACCTTACCCTTGGTATTGATACCCCCATTTTATTATCGATATCGTCTTCAATCAGTACCGATATTGATCCTCAAATTCAAATTGGTTTTGCATTGAAGTATCATACTGTTCTTCCAGTACCGATACCCTTGCCCAGAAATTACCATTTTTATTTCGAAAATTAACCAAAACTTACCTAAATTTCCTATTTTTATCTCTCTTTATGACTTTAAACTCAACTTCATTCATCAAAACTAACTTATCTCAATTTAATACTCCAAAATATCCAAGAACACTTGAATCTCAAAATCATACCATAATTTCAAACATGTTCTTAATCATTTCTAATCCTTCTAACTCCTTAGTTAGATCATTGACAAGTTAAAATTATCAACAGAAATCCAAAAACTACACCATATCAACATTTCATTTAAAAACCCACTTAACAAATTCATCACTAATTCACTTCCCTTTTTGTTTTAATCCTCTACAACCTTTTCTTAAGCTTATATAACACCCAAGCCTTCAAAACCAAACCGAAATTTGAACAAAAAAATAACTTGAAATCACTTACCTTTGAAATGGAGCTCACGGGAAGAAGAAGATAGCAAAAGGGGTTTCTAGATTTTTCTCTCATCTTTCCCACACGTGTTTAAATCCTTTAAAATGAAAGATAGAAAAACTTTCTTCAAAAATACCTTAATGCCCTCCAATATCTCATCTTTGATAACAAATCCTAATCAAAATTTCTAAAAATTAGTCCTTAAAATTTTCAATTATTCTACTTAAACCATTAAATTTCAATTTCTTACATTTTGGTCACTGACCCGATGGTTGGGACGTTACAATTCTTCCTCCTTAAGAAAATTCATCCTCAAATTTTTATTTCACAAAGTGGTGGGATATTGTCTCCTCATATCTTCTTCACGTTCCCAAGTAGCCTCTTATACTTTATGGTTTCTCTATAGAACTTTAACTAATGGTATCGTCTTGTTCCTTAGCTTCTTGATTTCATATGCTCAAATCTGAACTAGTTCTTCCTCGTAGGTCAGATCAGATTTAACTTCTATTTCGTCTGGTGCGATGATATGAGTAGGATCGGATCGATATCTCTAAATTATAAACACATGGAAGACATTGTGGATCTTTTCCATCTCTGGTGGCAATGCTAACTGAAAGGCTACTAGTCCTACTCTTTTCAAGATTTCATAGGGTCTAATGAATCTAGTACTGAGTATTCCTTTACGTCCAAAATGAAGTATTTTCTTCCAAGGTGATACTTTGAAGAACACTTTATTGCCTACTTGAAATTTAATTTCTTTCCTCTTTAAATCCGTGTATTATTGTTGTCTGTCAGATTCCACTTTAAGGTTGTGTTGGATTACCTTAACCTTTTCTTCAACTTCTTTAATCAAGTATGGGCCATGAACTTCCCGCTCTTTCAATTCATACCAATTAAGTGGTGTTCTACACTTTCTTCCATACAATGCTTTATACGGTGCCATTTTAATGCTTGATTGATAGCTATTATTATATGCAAATTCTGCAAGCGGCAAATGCTTTTACCACGATCCATGAAATTCAATATTGCATGCTCTTAACATATCTTCCAGCACCTGAATCATCCGCTCTGATTGATCATCAGTTTGAGGATGAAAAGCAGAACTAAAGTTCAATCGAGTGCCTAAATCTCCTTGCAAAGATTTCCACAATATTGAAGTCAATCTTGGATCTCTATCAGATACTATTGAAACTGGTACTCCCTTCAGTTGAACTGTCTCTTTGAGATATAATTCTGCATACTTGTCTATCTAGAAACTCGTTCGAACATGAATAAAGTGAGCTGTTTTAGTCAATCTATCCATAATAACCCAAATTAAATCATTTTTGTTGGGTGTCAAAGGTAACCAGTTACGAAATCCATCGTAACTCTTTGCCACTTCTATTGAGGAATAAAGATCGGTTGTAATAGTCCTGAAGGCACTTGATGTTTAGCTTTTACTTGTTGACAATTAAGACACTTTGAGACAAATTCTGTAATGTCCCTTTTCATGCCTAGCCACTAGAAACACCCTTTCAAATCTTGATACACCTTGTTCCCTACTGGGTGCATAGTTAATGGATTACAATGTGCTTCATAAAGTATATCTCTTTTCAACTCGTCATTATTGGGAACACAAACTCGGTCTCTGAATATAAAAATCCATTAGACTTTACTTTAAAGTTTTTGATTTCACGTTTTCCTAATTGCTCCAATCAGGCTAAATACTTATCATCCCTCTTTTATAATTCCTGAATCCGTTCTAACAATAACGATTTTAATTTTAATTCAGCCATAAGTGTTCCATTGTTCTTTAACAGAATTTGGGCATTTAATATACGCAAAGCGGCAAAAGTCTTCCGACTAAGAGCATCATCTACGACATTGGCTTTCCCGGGGTAATAATCTATGATCACATCATAGTCTTTTAGTAACTCAATCCATCTCATTTTCCTCAAATTAAGTTCTTTTAAGTCAACAAATACTTTAAATTTTTGTGATCTTTGAAAATGTAGCAACGCTCACCATATAAATAGTGGTGCCAAATCTTCAATGCAAATACCACCGCTGATAATTCAAGATCATGCATTGGATAGTTCTTCTCATGGGGCTTAAGTTTTCTTGAAGCATAGTCAACTATTTTTCCATCTTACATTAATACATATCCCAAACCATTAAAGGAAGCGTCACTATAAATTGTATAATCCTTGCATGATTCTAGTTATACTAACACTGGAGCCTCCGTAAGAACTTTCTTTAGAGTTTCAAAACACTTTTGACATTTGTCTGTCCATGCGAAAGACACATCTTTCTTTAACATTTTAGTCGAAGGGGAGGAAATCATCGAAAAGTCCTTTATGAACCTTCGATAATATCCTACCAAACCTAAGAAACTCCGCACTTCAAAAACATTTCTTGGAATTTCCCAATCCAATATAGCTTTTATTTTCTGAGGATCTACTCGAATCCCTTCTACAAAAACCACATGTCCAAGGAATGCAACTTTAGTTAGCTAAAACTAGCACTTAGAGAACTTAGCATAAAGTTTCTTGTCTCGCAATGTTTGAAGAATCACAAGAAGATGGGCATCATGCTCCTCCATCGTCTTTGAATACACTAAGATTTCATCAATGAAAACAACCACAAACTGATCAAGGTATGATTTAAAAACTCTGTTCATAAGGTCCATAAACATTGTATGTGCGTTAGTTAACCCGAATGGCATTACTACTAATTCGTAATGGCCATACCGAGTTCTAAACGCCCTTTTTGGAACATCTTTTTCTTGTATATTCACCTGATGATAACCGGAGCGTAAATCGATTTTACGAATAATACTGGAGCATCCCAAGGTGATAATCAAAACAAAGGCGCATCTAGTCATCTTTCTTCTTTACGAATAATACTGGAGCATCCCAAGGTGATACACTGGGTCTAATAAATTCTTTATCCAAAAGCTCTTGTAACTAAATCTTTAACTCTTTCAGTTCCTTTGGAGACATTGAAATCGGTGTTGTTCCTACCATAACTTCAATTGGAAACTCAACCTCTCTATATGGAGGTAATCCAAGTAATTCTTCAGGAAACACTTATGGGAACTCTCGGACAGTAAATATCCTCAAATTTTCTTTTTTTGGCTCTAGTAGCGATCACATTGGTGATATAAGCTTGACATCCTTGTAGCATTAACTTCTAAGATGACATCATTGATATCACATTAGATAAGGGATTTCTTCTCTCATCGATCACACTAACTTCCAATTCATCGACTTCTCAACACAACTCGCTTAAGTTGACAATCCACACTGGCATGGTAATGATATAGCCAATCCATTTCTAACCTCAAACTCGTTAAAGGGTAATTTCATTAGATTAGCAGGGAATTGAATTCCCTGAATCCTTATAGGACACCCTCAACAAATTTGTCTCACCCAAGCACTATGCCCTAATGGGTTAGTCACAATCACCTCACTATGAATAGGTTCTAACTGAATTCTCAAGTAGTTCACCAGTTTACTACTAACATAAGAATAATTTGATCACGGATCAATCAAAACTAAAATAGGGTTATCAACTATCTGAAAAGTACCTACGATGATTTCAGGATCATCACAATCTTCATTGGTCATCAGATTTTATACTCGAGCAGTGGAGCGCACTTCGTGTTGAGCTTTTGACTCTGATTGATTCCTTCCTCGACCTCGTCCTCTACCTCTCATAGGTGCAACAGTGGATTTTTCCATTTAGGAAGTCTCTCCGACCATCATTGTGCAGTCTCGAATAAAATGTCATGCCTCTCCACATTTAAAACATGCTTCAGAGACTCTTCGGCATACTCCACTATGATGTTTCCCACAACACTGACATGAATGTGACTTTTCCACTCCTGATTCCACTGATTGAGTTTGTCTGGCTCTTACAGGATTGGATCCTCTACTTGAAGATGCATTTAACTCCGCTCTAGTCTGAGGTCAAAAACTCAAACCTCGACTTTTCTTGGATTGTGATACACTTGACGAGGTGCCAACTCTCTTATTCCATTGAGTCTTTTGCTCCCCAATCTCTCATTTTCAGATTGCTCCAGGGCTTTGGTTCGATTTATTACCTATTGGAATTACTTGAGGTTTAGTGC
Source organism: Hibiscus syriacus (assembly GCF_006381635.1). Lineage (NCBI taxonomy): Eukaryota > Viridiplantae > Streptophyta > Magnoliopsida > Malvales > Malvaceae > Hibiscus > Hibiscus syriacus. Next base: position 942,365 of record NW_024062846.1, on the reverse strand, counting down.
TAACAATAATTCTTTCAAACAAGGGTGTAAACCCTCCACAAACCAATAGTAGGAGTCTTTTTCTCTAGGGACCAACTCCGCTACAAATCTACTCAGCTTGTTGAATTCATACTCAAACTCATACACATTGTGATTCCCTTGTTTTAAACTCATAAATTCTTACTTCATCTAAGAATGAACTGATCCCCTATATAATTGTTCTTAAACTCCTCCAAAAAGAATGATCATGTCACCTGGTCCCTTGAAGCTTGCATTGTCACATTAGACCACCATATTCTCGCTTGCCCACGTAGTAGTGAAACTACCCCATACAACTTCTCTAGTTCAGAATAATGGAGACTCTCTAACATTATCTTAAGTTCATTAAGCCATATATCAGCAACAATTGGACCTTCCTCAACTTCTCCTTTAAATTCGGGTGCTCCCAGACTTCTAAGCTCCTTAGCCACATTCATCTTAGGAGCTGAGGTGGCAGACGGTTGAAAACGTGTCAAAATTGTGTCCAACGTTTGGAAAAAGATCCCTTGATCTTATACAGGTACTCCCTGATGTTCCTGCCCCTCACCTTGCCTACTTGGGGTAGGTGAGTTACTGTTACCTTCATTTCTATCTCCCGCTTCACTTCGGGAGCCCTCAAAGTCCGACATATAATGAAATCAAATCACTTTTTAATTATTAAGGACACCATACTAATTACCTTATCAGATCAGAAAAACTAAAATCTTAGTTGACATGTACACTTTTTAAAACCAAAAACGACTTCATTTCGAACAAAAATCAATGAAACCATAGCTCTGATAGCATTAAATGTATACCCCTAACCAGTACCCGACCCGGATACGAATCCGAGGTATCACATTGACTTTTCAAAACATTGATTCTTAAAAAGTGGGGGAAATTTAAACTTTTATTCATATTAAAATAGTGGAACCCTTGCATTAAAGTAAATAATGAAAACTACCCTTTATATATAAATAGACCTTAATAACTTACATAAATACAAAAGTATAATTTTACAAAATAGATCAAAGCATTTCAATTTAAACTTGTAGTAAATGCCAACAATTTACAAATTTACAAGAATCCTACATTTAAATTGTTCTGATATGATATTTGTGGGAGTATATTATCCTCACCTATCCTCAGTCTTCTGTCTTCTTCAAACCTACGTGTGAAACAATCACAAACTAAGTCGTTGACTTAGTGAGGCAAGTACGAGTCAAATAAGAATTATATAATATTTTCTTATTCATTTCATAGAAACGCATTTCATAAGGATTCAAATAACTTTTCCTAGCAAGAGTGTATACTTTTTATACCTTGTTCGAATTTATATAGCCTTAATTTCAAATGCCCAATGTATATTACTGAGAATTCTAGGTATTTGAGTACATTGAGGTTGTGCACTAATGTTGTCACCACAGCTCACATAATTGCACCGAAGTGCCACATATTTATCCCGAATGACCATATTTTTGTCCCGAATGAACACATATGTTTTGTCCCAAAGGACCACATAGGTTTTTCCCAAATGAGCACATAGAACCCTCAATTCTTGGTATGTCAATTATACCTCTAATCCTTATACATATACCTTGGGCTTTTAATCACAATTATTTCTCATTTCGTTATTCATATTGTGTCCTGTTCACATAGGCACTTTCACATCGAGTATTTATCGTACACACATATTCACATAATCATATACACATAACCATCAAAACATATCTTAAGTAATATAACTTGAATAAAACATTTTAAAATATAACAATAAAGAAATTGAAAGGTTTTGATCGAAAACTCTGAGATTGGCTTAACGCAAGCCACCCTCGTATCTAATATAAAACAATTTAGTTCCACTCACCTTTGCCTCAACGAAGTCCTAAATGAATTTCTTATCACTTGTGATTGATAATCTATAACGTCGAGTCGTCAAGAATATTTCATTGTTTGATGTCTACACAAGAACAATCGAAGATGAATATTGCAATTCATCTTGCTTAACAACTAATCATAAGAACTTAAGTTGAAAGAAACACCTAATTCATTATTTCAGGTGCATTAGTATTGGTACTCACACTACAGTACCGATATTTCCCTTCTATAGTATCAATACCCACTTCGGTACCAATACCATTTTGGCATTCTGGAATTTCAAACTGGATAATGGTATTGATACCTTACCCTTGGTATCGATACCCCTATTTTAGTATCGATACCGTCTTCAATCAGTAATGATAATGATCCTTGAATTCAAATTGGTTTTACCTTGAAGTATCGATAATGTTCTTTCAGTACTGATACCCTTGCCCAGAAATTGCCATTTTTATTTTGAAAATTAACCAAAACTTACCTAAATTTCCTACTTTTATCTCCTTTTATGACTTTAAACTCAACTTCATTCATCAAAACTAACTTATCCCAATTTCATACTCTTAAATATCCAAAATCTCACTAGAACACTTGAATCTCAAAATCATACCATAATTTCAAACATGTTCTTAATCATTTCTAATCCTTCAAACTCCTTAGTTAGATCCTTAACAAGTCAAAATTATCAATAGAAATAAAAAAAACTACACCATATCAACATTTCATTTAAAAACCCACTTAACAAATTCATCTCTAATTCACTTCTCTTTTTGTTTTAATCCCCTACAAGCTTTCCTCAAGCTTATATAAGACAAAAGCCTTCAAAACCAAACCGAAATTTGAACAAACAAACAACTTAAAATCACTTACCTTTGAAATGGAGCTCAAGGGAAGAAGAAGATAACGAAAGGGGTTTCCATATTTTTTTTCATCCTTTCCCACAAGTATTTTTATCCCTTAAAAAGGGAAGATAAAAACCCTTTGTTTAAAAAGACCTTAATGCCCCTCCAATATCTCATCTTAGATAACAAATCCTAATCAAAATTTCAAAAAATTGGTCATTAAACTTTTCAATTATTCTACGTAAACTATTAAATTTCAATTTCTTACATTTTGGTCACTGGCCCGATGGTTGGGATGTTACAATTTGTTGTGGCCTATTAAAATCGTCTTCATGGTTGTTGTTGTTCTCTTGATTACCCCAAGAAAAATTTGGATGTTGTTGCCACTCAGGATTGTATGTATTTGAGCAGGGGTTGTTATTGCTTCTATTAAAATTGCCCACGAAGTTGATGGACTCGTGGTTTTCTGGGAATTCACTCTCATGATGATTGTCATGGCAAAGAATGCATGCTGAGCTAAACACATTGACTTATTTTACCTCGCTAGAACGCTACATATTTTTCAACATATTTGTTATAGCAGAAAGTTGGGCAGAAACTTAATTTTTACCACCTAGTTCATATGCTCCAGACACTTTCATGCCTGTTCCAAGCCTTGCATACGAGAATTAATAGTCGTTGTTGGCTATCCGATCAAGGATGTCAAAGGCTTCCTCGGGTGATTTGTCAAGCATAGTGTCATTCCCTGAGGCATCCAACATCATGCGAGTAATCCAACATCATGCGAGTAGGTGCATTGACTCCATTATAAACATGACAACTTAAGTCCAGTCATGGAATCTGTGGTTTGTGCACTTGCGAAGCAAACTTTTATATCTGTTCCAACACTCGTACATAGAATCATCATCGCCTTTGAAAAAACTTGCAATGTCATTGCGGAGCTGGGTGTTCATATTGGGTAGGTTATATTGAAGAAAAAAAACTTTTGCATAAGTCAGCCCAAGATTCCATTGAGCCTGAAGGGACTCCACTCAGTCAAGCTCTTGTTTGATCGCACAAAGAGTAAGGGAATAATTTTAGTTTTGACACTTCTTTGTGCACTCCTTGTTGCCTAAACGAATCACACACTTCAAGGAAAGATCGTACATGTTGTCTAGCATCTTCATTAGGCGAGCCTCCAAACTGACCAATAGAATTGAGCATGTTGAACATCACCAGTTTGAGTTCAAAGTGAGCTGCCTGTATTTTCGGTGCCATAATTCCAGGGTTGAGATCATCTAGAGTAGGATTTAAGTGATCTCTTATCACTCGTGGTCTTGCAGCATTTTGGAGAATATTATTCGCTGTGATATTGGGATCTGCCTGATCTTACATAGTGTTATCAGCCTGAAACTGCAATTGATTCATATTGCCTTTGGCACACTGAGCACGTTACCTTTTTCTGAACAATCGCTCGATCTCAGGCTAAAATGGTACTAATAGTTCGTCAGAAGATCTTCTGGTCAAGCAACGGCATAAACCTACAAAAGAAAATAAGAAAAGACAAACACGTAAAACTAACTAAAATTGACAAAAAACTAAAAGTTACTATGGTAAAGATTATCAAAATTCCTCTAGTTGTCAATCCCCAACAACGATGCCAAAAACTTGATCGCGTGTAAATGTGTGTTGTGGCACACAAATATATGCAAGTATATGCAATCTATGCAAGTAATATAATAGTGAGTCAGTTATCGTCTCCACAGAGATTGGTAGGAATTTTTTTATTTTTCTATAGCTAGAACTAAGTGTCACTAATTAGTCCTAAGTATTGTCAAGGCGAGAAAAATTATAAAGTGCAGTGAACAGAAAAGTTTGGTCGAGGCAATAAATATATGAAAAGGTAAACAAATAAAGTTTTCAAAGGAAATAATAATGTTTAGTTTAATATAATTTGAAAAACCTCACACAATCACACTTCTAATGGAGCACTTGGGTTGGCTATTGTATGGCGAGAAATTATTCTAGGTCTAGGATGATTTAGTATGCTATGCCTATACTACCCGACAGGATGTACTAGAGTGATCCTAGAACTTTTGATATGAAAATACTACTCAGCGTGAATTTCAACCCTTGGTTTTCCAAACTATTGTTGTGGCAATACTTCCTCGGCGTAAACTATAACTTTTAGCCTATCATACTCAAGCATTCACCATTTTTAGTCTAATGAAACCCTCTCCTTATCTCTAAGGAGGATTAAAACCTCACCATTCTGGATTAGTTCCCTTGTTCACGTAGATCAAACCTAACTCTCTAGATTCTAGGTAACAGCTCCTATAAAAATGGAAATCTCTCAAAAGCTCTTACAAAGACTAGGAATGTTTTTTCGTGGCACCAGGCAATCTCTTAAAAGCTTTTACAGTGTTAAGGAAAAAGATTAAAACAATGAACAAAAGAACATTTAGCATAAACAAACTTCATCATTCATTAATAATCAAATAAAATATCATTCAAACATCATATGGTGTGGTAAATATCAACCCAAATATTTAGTCTTTAAGTACAAGCCCTTAATTGATACGAAAATAAAGAACAAAAGGAAGAAAAAAACTCCCAAAACAGAGCTCTGTCGTGACATTTGGACCACCACCATGATTGCTCCGGCGACTAGCCTCTCTAGAGGGCCTGGCCACCACTCCAGTGAAGCCCGACTATGGAGGGCACCAAGGACGGTCGATTGGGAATGGTAAAAAAGTGAATTTCCACTTCCTCTTACTCCAAGCTTCTTTACAGGGTATATTCTCCTCTCCAAAATCCCCTTTTTAAAAGAAATATAATGGGGTACTTATAGTGGAAATTTCTAGGGTTTAGTGCCCTTATAAAGTCCCTAAATATCCTTGGCTTCATACCCTTTGTGTGAATAGTCATGATAGTTGACAGTGCTCCTAAATTTCTTTATGAGGGTATGATTAGACGTGAGGCCGATTGGACAATTGTCCAAGTGGTATCAGTAGTTTCATCTTGTGTTGCATCAGACTTACAAGATAAAACTTACCTTGGCAAGAAAATTTGTTCCTCATTGTCGCCTTCTTATGTTCTATAGGCCCCAAAAAATTAATTTGTCTCGATAAATGAATTCTTCCTTAGTCATTCCCTGCATCATCACAACCAACAAACAATATTTCCCCTCAACAGCATCAGATTACTCAAATAAACTTTGCCTTGGCAAAACTTATCCACCACATGCACATATGTCTTAAATGCAACTAAATGAAGCTAAAATGCTAAATCAATGTCTTTTGGACACTCAATAACTTAAGTAAAAAGACACAAAACACATTTTTTATGGAGTTATCAACTACCAATAAGGCTATTTTATCCCTAAGACTAAAAAAACCATGGGTAATCCTCAAAACAACCATGTTAATTATAACATGCTTAGTTTTGATGAAATAAAAAGAGATAAGAATGAGATCCCAGAGAATTCAAAGGATTTTTGTAGAGAAAGTTTCAAATGACTGATAGGACATGGCTTCCAGGATGAAACGGATGCAAGTGAGTTAGTCTTGGTTCCTGACTTAGTTTTTTCACCTAAGTTCAAAATGCCCGATTTTGAAAAATATGGTAGAACAAATTTCCTTATCGTTAATCTCACAATGTTTATTCGAAGTATGATTGGATACACTGGCAATGATTACATGTTGATCCAATATTTTCAGGATGATTTAATTGGACCCACTTTCAAATGGTGTAATCAGCTAAGTCACACTCAAATATGCTCTTGGAAGGATTTAGCTCATGACTTTTTAGGTCAATACAAGTACATGACATATATGACCCTTGACCGAACAACACTGCAAAATAAGGAGATTAAGCGTAATGAGAGATTTCGACAATATACATAATGATGGAAGGATGCTCCATCACATCTACATCAACCAATAACTAAAAAAAGCCCATCACTATGTTTATTGATGCATTAAAATACCCTATATTAACCACATGTTAGGGTTTACAACTAAGAATTTCTATGACATCACCATGTGTGGAGAAATGATTAAAATAGATGTCAAGAACGATAAGATAGGGAGCACTAGTAGTACTAACACTGAGCAAGGAGCTAAAGTCAATATGGCGAGATCTTATTTAGCTAAACATGGGATCAAACCTTTCAAGGTAATTCGAGAAAAGATTTATATTGATCTAATTCCAATGACCTATGAGGAACTGCTCACAACACTTGTTGAGAATAACCTTGTGACTCCTACAATCTAAGCCAAAAGATCTCACATTTCCTGAAGGGGTTATGATGTTAATATTATATGTAGCTATAAATTAAGAAGCTTGGGGCATACTACCATGAACTGTAGGGCATTGAAGCATAAGGTCCATAATTTAATTAATTTAGGTGCATGGACCTATGATAAGTAATATGACATTCTGATCAGGAAAAGGCTACTACTTCCACTAGGAAATTTTGTTGCAGTTGCATTTAAAGCATGTTATCTTGTATGAACTTGTTTTTCTTTCTTTATTTCTCTATTTAAAGGTTTGTATGTCACTTGACATTTGAACATATTAAATAAAAAGACACCTTTTGAGTTTAGCCATAAATCAAGTTTTAATCTTGTAGTTATTTGAATATCAAGCAAACAAAAAACTCTTCTGATGATCAAAGTTATAGACCTTTGACATGTGACAAGATTAGACATTTTGTATCATTTTCGAAGTAAAAAAATACAATCACTCAGTTCTTTACCCAAAATAATTTATATTCAATACCAAAAACTAAATCTTGATATTATCTCTCTCTGAAGCAATGAAGTCATACCATCGTTTTTTGCACAAAGTCAACTTTCTTTGTAACGCCCTGAATCCAAGGTAAAGAGTTTCAATTTAATCTGAATTGGGCTTTAGATAAACCCCATGGCTTGAGAGAAGCCTTGACCAAAGTTTAAGTCAAATAGGGTTTAGATTAAGCCCAATAGTGGGTAAAAATGGCATTTTTAGTTTGTTCCCAATATCATAAGGACTAAGGGAGTAATTATACCATTTTTATTTTCAAAATCTGAAAACCATTAAGGAAGAATGATTTCAGCCTGGCCCTTGCCCATATCTCTTTTTTTCACATTTTTGTCTTCTTCTTCCTCCTCATTTCAAACTCTTATATCCCCTAAATCTTCCAAGGTAAAAAGTGTAAACTTTATAGGATTTTAGACCCTATCTAGCAATCTCAAGGTAAGAAACAGAAGCTCCTCTTCTCAAGCTTCAATTCAAGCCCATTCTTACAAGGTTTGGCGATGGATGCCAAAAATGTTTTATAGGGGGTTTAGAGAACTCAAGAATTTTAGACTATTTTTCAAAGAGTTTAAGCCTTATGAAGTGTTCTTAAACCATTCTTAGCCTCCAATTTCAGTTGGTAATATTTTTCTTGGTTTCTTACTTAGTGAGGGATGTTGGAGAAAGATCCAAAGCTATGAGGAAAGAAAAACTTGTCTTGGGTTGAGCCTTTGACACTTCCAGCAGCTTAGAATCACAAGGAAACTTACTTCTAACTCAACTCTACCACATGTAGATAGAGTTTTGGTAGGTTGCATGAGTTTTGAAGCATGTTAATGGTAGATTTCATTTTTTGATGTTATACATGTTTAACACCTTTTTATGATCACTTTAATTATATATAAGACTTAAATATCAGTATTGTAAGAATAATACCAATAGGATAAAAACAAGGAAGTTTTTTAGAAGTGGTGACTATACTCATCCAAGAGTATCGATACTACAGGTCTGGTCTCAACACACATAGGGTGGTATCTATACTGGGACACAAACCAGATTCCATTGGCCATTTTTGGTATCGATACTCAATGAGGTATCGATACCCAGGGTAGAGTATTGATACTCTTAGTAAGGGTATCAATACTGAGGTATATTTTCAAAACATTGAACTTAATTTTGGTATCGATACTTAATCCAGTATCGATACCCCAACATCAGAGTATCGATACTCAACCAAGAGTATCAATACCGCCAAACCCAAATCAGCCCACACCAGTCACGGGTATCGATATCAACAGATGGGTATCGATACTAAGGGTTCAATATCGATACTAAAGGCTTGTTATCAGTACCAGCGAACAGTTTTGGATTGATAATCCAATGGTTAAGGGATTAGACTTTAGGTGACCAAATACACCAGAATAACAACATATAAGACTACAATTTAGAACAAAAATGAACATCGAAATAATAGAAATAATAACAGGTATGATTGCATAAAACTAGCATTGTTTGACATTCAGGAAATAGAAAGGACACCGAGTCTCTTCAGTAGAACACGATAGTCAGTGGGTGGATATCTAGTTACTACCAAGACACTTCAGTAGTCGACTGGCCGTATATGCCCCATGACCCAACGAAGTAAGTTGACAGATCTACGTTTCCGATGCAGCTTCGAATCTCACCTTAAATACCTGAGGGTATCTCATAAAAGCTAGAGAGGTATATTGACTCCGAGATACAGAGCTCTCAGCCGCACCAGGATGTCTACTTCAGCATGTTACTTTAGTATTCCCATGTCTTCATACTTATGCGACTTGCATGCTCATCTAGTGAATACATGTAATACAGTACAATTATTAGTGTGACACTAAACTTGTAGCTCAGCGCATGGAATATTTTTCCCTTCACAGGTTCTTACGTGATTAGTTCGGGAGCGTCATCGTCACTAGACATTCCAGCTCAGTAGATACCTTAATAATATGTCTTGATTTGTATTAGACGGTATGTACTGTTGTAGACCCTTATGTGTTCAGATATAACTCTATTTTGATTTGAATTCAGTGTATTTATATGGATGATTTGGGAGCTCCCCACATTTTGTAAACTCGGATTTATTGTCATGTTTTACTTTATTTATCTGGAAGGTTTTTATTAGTCATTTTATAATTAGGTTTTAAAAGAAACTTTTGGTTTGGTTATATTGGTGGTTCCGTTTGACAGTGTAATCCGTAGATCTTTGGGTCGGACTGGATTAGGGTGCTATATTCAGTGGTATAAGAGTGTCCAGGTTTATTCATTCCTAGGGCCCATGGGCTTGAGTCAGTCAGTGTCTATACACGTTCATGCCTCTAGAGAGTCAAGATTACTATAATGGCAATAATGACAATAATTACCTCCATTTTCTTTCTAATTTCAGACAAAAACCATGGCAGACGACCCAATATATAGTCAGGACGGTAGAGATGAGAGTCATCCTTCGTACCAGTAGATGACATCGAAGATGAGGTCGTCCTAGATACCAAGCAGCAGGAGGTACCAGTAGATGTGGGGGTGGAGGATACGACCTTTTTCAAGGATTTCACCTTCGTACTTAGGCAGATCGCTAGGTCCCTACCTAGTACTTCAGCTATACCACCTCCCCTATCAGTACCCTTAGCCCAACCAGTGAGAGTACCTCATGATTCCTTAATAGAGTGGCTCTACAGATACAAAACTACTAAGTTCTTAGGTTCAGAGGATGAAGATCCTATAGAAGTAAACCAACGACTCAAGGAGACGCTCTCTACCCTCAAATAGATGTATCTTACCCCATATGGTAAGCTTGAGTGCGTTACCACCCTACTCAAGGCTGACGCAATAAATTGGTGAGAGATGATCGAGATGTCTATGAAACCAAAGAGACCAACATTGGAGCACTTCCTCATAGAGTTCAGATAGAAGTACACCGGGGAGGCTCACAATAATGACCTGAGAGAACAGTTTGTGCACCTGGTTCAAGGGGATTGTTCAATGATTGAGTATGAGTGAGAGTTCCTTCGACTGAATAGATACGCACCAGAGTTTATCTCTACTCAAGAGCACTACTGTCGAAAGGGCCCTTAGCAAGATATCTAGGTAGGCCAGTAATACTGTGAGGTAAACCAGAAGAGCCCCTGAGCCAGCGAAGTTAGTTCAGACTCTATCTATGAAGGCCATAGATAGTCAGGGTTTATGGAGACCCTCAATAGCTCAGTCTAGGAGAGTTAGTCAAAGCTCTGATTGTGGAGGTCGATGCGAGTCTCAGAGGAGACCCTTGACACTAGTTTCTGGAGCTAGTGCTAGTGAGCCGACTAAAGTCTTCACTTATCAAATGTGTTCAGTGTGGGAGGAGGCACCCAGAAACGTGCCAGTAGGGTTTGAAGGGTTGCTACAGTTATGGATACTTATATCATTTCGTCCGGGATTGCCTAGTGGTTTAGGGAGCAGCTTTAATAGTGACTCAGAGGTCAGCACCGTTAGTGCAGAGAGACTGAGGGCCAACTAAAGATGGTAGTATTGTGTATAAATGGAGTAACAGAGGTATAACCATGTTAAAATATGATAAAGAGCCGAGAGTGTCCTCCGGATAGTATGTGGTGAAAGTCCACGATGAGTGCAATATAATTGATGTCATGTCATTTACCTTTATTGTATTCATCTTCTAATTACTGCATTGAAAGATCCCGATTCCACCCACTCCTACATCTACTCTGACCTAGTTTAGGAAATAGAAATCCCAGCAGAGGACCTAGAGGTAGACGTTCGAGTATCAAGCCCCTAAGAATATGACAGATGTGCGTACTTTTCTTGGCTTAGCTGAATACTATCATTGATTCGTTCAAGGCTTCTCGATGATAGATGCTCCGCTAACCAAACTAATTTAGAATGGAATATCCTTCGTTTGGAATGAGAAACGACATGAGAGCTTCAAACAGTTGAAGGTCATTTTGACCAAAACCTGGTGTTGACCTAACCATAGTCAGGTAAAGACTTCACAGTTTTCAGCAATGACTTGTTAAATGGTATTGGATGTGTTTTGATGCATGAGGATAAGGTTGTAGCTTACACGTCCCGAAAGATAAAACCTCATGAGTTTAATTACCCCATCCATGACATTGAGCTTGCACAGTGGTGTTTGCCTTAAATATTTGGCGGCACTACCTTTTTGGTAAGAAGTGTCACATTTTCACCGATCACAAAAGTCTCAAGTATCTACTCACTCAGAATTAGTTGAACCTCAAACAAAGTAAATAGGTCGAGTTGCTTAAGGACTATGACTGTGTGATAGACTACCACTCAAGAAAGGCTAATGTAGTAGCAGACACCTTGAGTAGAAAGTCAATGTTAGAGTTGCGAGCTATACTAGCATGTTTAAGTATAACCAGTGAATGTGGATTGTTAGTTGATTTACACGTTGAACCAGAAGTGGTAAGTTATACCAAGTTATTCCAGAGTTCAGATGATCGGTTAAGAACTCAGATTAAGCAAGTTTACCAATGAGAGGCTTCAAGTTTTGAGTTGTGCGATTGAGATGTGTTATACTATAGGGAACGATTTTTTGCACCCACAAACACTCAGTTGCATAGTAAGATTCTCCATGAGGCATATTGCAGTCCACTTTCAGTACACCCGGGTAGTAACAAGATGTATCAGGAGCTTCATCAGTTATTTTAGTGGTTGGACATGAAAAAAAAAGTGTCAATTTTTATCATTAGGTGTCTAGTGTGTCAACAGGTTAAAGCGGAACACCATCTTCCCTCAAGATTACTTCAACCCGTCCAAATTTCTTAGTGGAAATGGGAAAAAGTAACCATGGACTTATTGGCCAAGTTACCGATGACCAGATAGAGACAAGGCACAATTTGGGTCATAGTAGACTGCCTAACCAAATCAGCTCATTTCCTCCCAGTTAGGATGGAATATTAATGAGTGCTCTGAATCGATAATATTTTCTCGTTAATTCTTTGATCTTATGAATTTATTGCTGCTAATTTGGTTGTGTTATGCTTATTTTCGTTCATGGTATTACTTTCCAGATATTACTTTCCAGATTTAATAGTAAAACGGGTGTAATCTACATTTTTTTATAATTTGGTCATGGCTGGTGACATGGGCACGACTCTGTGCATGACATAATCTGACGTGGCAGTTTCTAGAAGGTCCAGTCAGCGACAGTTTTCTAGAAGATCTAGTCAACGCCTTCTGGAAGATGGACGGGCAGAGTTGTATTATGAGACTTTTTTTTAAATTTTAAAGTTTGAATTTAGAAAACATTTGGAATTATCTTTAGGATTATTTTTATTTTAAGTTCTTTATTTATATCTAGGTTTTTAGAGGCTATAAATACCCTCTTGGGGTAAGCCTAAATTCACAACTCATATTACAATCTTCTTCTTCTCATTTCTAGTTTTATTAAAGTTCTCTCTTTTATTTTTCAAGTTTTCATTTTTCTTTTATTTTAAGTTTTGTTTTTAAGTATGCTAAGTATGACTTTTGTTATGCTTAGCTAATTTTCTCATGAGCTGAGAGCTGAAGCGATGACTCAATTCCAACGTGAGAATTGAAAAGCACCTTAATAACTTCGAAATATCTATCTCAATCTCTGTGCTTGTTTTTCCAAAATCAAAACAGTTTTCAAAATCAAAGATTGAGTTTTGTCAAGATGTTGTTGCGATTAAATGTGTGGGATGAAGGATCAACTTATTGAAAGAACATTCGACTTCCTGGGAACACACTTGGCGAGATAGCCTTGCCAAGAGGGAATTGAGATCGGAATTAGTAGTTATTAAACAACAATCTGAGTCGGTCCTCACGAACTTAAATGATAATTGATCAACGACAATTGATGTTGATCAGATCAATCTCTGAAGCTGAAATCAAAGATTTTCTTGGGTATTCGGTATACAAAATAGAGTCATGAGGATTGCCCTTGTAGACAAAGTAACCGACGTGAATCTTGAAGGGAAAATCTAATTCGATGATCCGAAGGAAATTAAGTCAAAGTGAGGCTTGAGGTTGTTTTACCATATTCAATTTCAATGTTGCATTCTTTATTTTCTTTATTTTTTCTTTAAATTGTCTTTTATTAATTAATCTTTTTTTACCAAAACCCCTATTTTACTACTTATCGCCAAGTTTAAACCATTCAAATAGAAATTTGAAATTTTCTAAGTCCCTGAGGATCGATCCTTACTTCTTTTTACTACGTATTTCCTTTAATTATTAATTGAGAAGAAGAAATTTATTTTGATATCAAAATGACAATTGTCAAATTGGCACCGTTATAGGGGATTTCGTCAAAATTACTCATTTTTGTTTGCCTTTGTCGACATACCAAGAGATTTCGACTCCGTTCCATCGCCACTTCATGTTCACCCGACTCAAGGATAGGGCCACGTTCCATCTTCGTTGTATCATTCGGCGTTTGCACCCACCACGTCATTACGCCTCAGGCCGAGCACTACTCTCTGTGTGTCACCGCCGCACTCCCCTTCTCCGTCATTCCATTCCATGCCCACTGTAGGAACGTCTTCATCTCATCTGTAACCGTCGGGTTTTATGACGTGTTCCATGACTTCAATCGCGTCTGATAGTGCACCGGAGGTAAATTCCACTCCTATTTCGGTTCAACATTTGTTAATGTACCATCCGGTTTATGGTTTTATAGAGGATTTCGATGCTAGTTTTACACATCTAGATCCATATCCTGCGATATCGAATTCTCGGTAAAAACCTGGGTAACACGTTTTGCTGGCCTATTCCTCTAGCCCGGGTGATTTCGTTACCCCCAGAAGTCCATTGCCTGCCAATGAGAATCACGAGCGCAACCGACAGGGTTAATCATATGTTATCCCTAACGAAGAGACTTTGAAAGTTACTTACAATTCACTGATGAGGAGTTGGTACGTTTTGAGTCGGTAAGACATCGTTCGTTTCGTGTAGGTAAATATATTTCGACTAGAACCTTAGAAACTTTGCATTTACGTGAATCTGTCTATGCTTATTTTTTTGCCATTGGTTAGACTTTATATCCGATGATTAATTGTGGCACATTTTATGAACTTGTCTTTGAATTTTACGCCACTTTTACTTTTTCTCAAAATCTACTTATTAATGTTAACTCTCCTGATGTCGTTACATTTCGATTATGCGGAAACTATTTTTTCAATGTCTATTTCTCAATTTAATATTGCTATTGGGTTCGTGATAGATGTCACGAATCATGTGTATCTGACTGCTTTGCTTGAGACTCCGTAGGATTTTGATGTCGATATGGCCTACGAGACACTTACTGGCTTGGCTGGTCATACGTTCAAAGCTCGCTCGACTCGAGCTCATCTTATCCACGACCATGCCTTTGCTACATACATCGTTTCCTCGCCTACAATTATTCCGGCCGAAATGACTCGTCTTCATCCTTGAGTCAGGTTAAACTTTTCTTTTTATGGTGCTCGTCAGTCGGCCAGAAGGTGAACTTAGGATTTTAGTTTTCTCAGGCTTTTGAAATCATTATTCAATCCAATAACCCACTTATCCTTGGCTCTTACATTACTCATTTAGCCTCTCGCATCACTAATTTTGATGTTACCAGGTTAACTTATGCTTTTTATACAAATGCCTTGGATAAGCGATGCTTGGACTCGATGGGCTTACTTGTTGGAACCCCGAGCGCACCATACTTTGTTCCACCTGGTGTCCTCACTCATCGCAGCGAGCAAGCTTTTATTCGCCATAATGGGCCATAACCGCCACCTGCAGCACCTCGCCCGGACATGCAAACACAAATAGATGAAGACCACAGCCGTCTCCACTCCATTGAGACGAACATTACTGAAATTTTTTAATATCTTCATCCCAATGCCTCCCACCGTAACCGTGGTCGACAGTAAATCCAAGGAGTACTCTATTCCTTCTCTTTTACTTTAGTTTTACGTTTTGGGACAAAATGCTTTAAATGAGGGGGAGTAGAGTCTAGGTTGAATTTCCCTTTGCTTATTTTTATGTTTTGATTCTAGTATGTGTTGATTGGATTTCTGAAAAATTTCATTGAATTCCTTTGTCTTGTTGAATATTTTTGGAATGCCATGATTGTTTGGGAGCACATAATTGTTTAGGTTAGGATATTCTTGATAGTGGATAGCATGAATTGTGATGAAGTTAGATTTCTTGTGATATTCCATGATTTTATTGGTTGAAATATGCTTAACTCAATGCATGAAAATAATTTGGTGAGATTTGAGCCTTTACGAGAATATCATTTACTCTCATTTTGTTGGATTGAGTGTGTCGGATTTCTTATTGGTATTCTAGAACCTGCATTTTAAATATTGTAGAGATTACACATGAACATGATGCTTAAAAATGATTTGGGCACTTTAGGATTAACCATTCTGTTTTCCCCACTAAAATTGCATACCCATGCATTTTCCCTAGTTAACCACACTTGAGCCTATTCCCACTTCTTTGTTTTCACCATATTTATAAACCCGAGCCTTTTTTATTTTACCTTTTTTTTACCCTTTTCAAGGTAAGTGAACATTTAATCCGATGTATGCTCCATGAAAAAAAAAGTAGTTTGAAAGAAGAAGAAAAAAGAAGTTGTTAGAGAAAAAAAGGGAGAAAAGATATGAGAAAAAGTGGAAAACAACAACAAAAATGCAAAAAAAAAAAAAATCAAATTCATTTCGAAAGGGAAGTTGTGTTTGATGGTTTGTCTTTTTATCTTGTTGTGCTTAATGTTTTGATGGAGTAGAACTTGTTATATGTTAGTTTCTTGCCTTGAATTTTAGCCATATTATTTAGCCTTTTCCCCACCTTTACCTAAGCCCTATTACAACCAATAAAAGACCCTTTGATTTATGCATTTTGTTCTTATTAGTTGTGGAGATAAGATTTACTTGCAGGCCTATGGTAATATCGTGTCGGTTCTGACATTGAGCGTTTCTATACCCCAAACACATTGAGTGATTTGAGTTAATCCCCGGTAAGGTGTTGAGTTATGAGCATTGAGATTGATGAATGAATGGATGTTACAATTGCATTTGACTTATTCCAATTGGTGATGTTCAATTAATTGGTATCTCGACTTGAATAATTATTGTAGTCTCTACCTTGCTTCCTTGAATATGAAACTTGACAAAAAAAAGGTGAATGGAATTTTTTACTGATTTGATTATATCATACTTGAGGACAAGAATGAGATAAGTGAGGGGGAATTTGATGAGTGTTCTGAATCAATAATATTTTCTCATTAATTATTTGATCTTAAGAATTCATTGCTGCTAATTTGGCTGTGTTATGTTTATTTTCGTGCAGGGTCTTATTTTCTAGATTTAACAGTAAAATGGGTGCAATCTGCATTTTATTATTATTTGGTCACGGTTAGAGACATGGGCACGACTCTGGGCATAACACATTATGACGTGGCAGTTTCTAGAAGGTTCAGTCGGCAGTAGTTTTCTAGAAGATCTAGTCAGCACCTTCTAGAATATGGACGGGTAGAGTTGTATTAGGAGACTTATTTTTAAATTTTAAAGTTTGGATTTAGAAAACATTTGGAATTATCTTTAGGATTATTTTTATTTTAATTTCTTTGTTTATGTCTAGGTTTTTAGAGGCTATAAATACCTTCTTGGGGTAAGCCTAAATTCACTACTCATATTACAATCTTCTTCTTCTCCTTTCTAGTTTTATTAAAGTTCTCTCTTTTATTTTTCAAGTTTTCATTTTTCTTTTATTTTAAGTTTTCTTAAATATGCTAAGTATGACTTTTGTCAGGGCTAGCTAATTTTCTCATAAGCCTAGAGCTGAAGCGATGACTCAATTCCAACGTGAGAATTGAAAAACACCTTAATAACTTTGGAATATCTCTCTCAATCTCTGCAATTATTTTTCCAAAATCAAAACAGGTTTCAAAATCAAAGATTGACTTTGGTCAAGATGTTGTTATGATTAAATGTGTGGGAGAAAGGATCGACTTATTGAAAGCACATTCGACTTCCTGAGAACACACTTGGCGAGATAGCCTTACCAAAAGGGAATTGAGATAGGAATTAGTAGTTATTGAAACAACAATCCGAGTTGATCTTCAAAACTTACATAGTAATTGATCTACGACAATTGATATTGATCAGATCAATTTTCGAAGCCGGAATCAAAGATTGCCTTGGGTATTCGGTATACAAAATAGAGTCACATGGATTGCCCTTGTAGACAAAGTAACCGACGTGAATCCCGAAGGGAAAATCTAATTCGATGATCCGAAGGAAATTGAGTCGAAGCAAGGCTTGAGGTTGTTTTACCATATTCATTTTCAACGTTACATTCTTTATTTTCTTTAAATTATCATTTATTATTTAATCTCTTTTTACCAAAACCCCTTTTTTACTACATATCACCTGGTTTAAACCATTCAAATAGAAATTTGGATTTTTCTAAGTCCCTGAGGATCGACTCTTACTTCTCTTTACTACGTATTTCCTTTAATTATTAATTGGGAATAAGGAATTTATTTTGACATCAAAACGATAGTTGTCAACTATACTTTAGAGAGGTTAGCTCAGTTATACATTTGTGAGATTGTGAAGTTGCACGGGGTACTGATTTCCTCCATATCATATAGAAATCCCCGATTCATTTTTCACTTTCGAAAAGCCTTCATGGATACTTAGGCATTGAACTACACTTCAGCACATGTTTTCATCCTCAGACAGATGGCTAGTGAGAGCGAGTCATCCAGATATTAGTGGACATGCTCAGGTGTACCATTATCGATCTAAAGGTTAGTTGGAAGAATCAACTGTCTTTAGTGGAGTTTACCTACAACAATAGTTTTTATAGAGCATTCAGATGGCTGCATATGAGGTCTTGTATGGGCATAAGTATAGGACTCTGCTATGTTGGACAGAGCTCAGTGAGGGTAAAATAGTAGGTGTAAACTAGATTAGAGAGATAGAAGAGAAGGTTTGGATGATTTAGAACTAGCTTAAAGAGGCTTCAGACAGGAAAAGGTTTTATGCAAACTTGAAGCATAAGGATATTGAATTCACAGTTGGTGACAAAGTGTTCCTTAAGGTCTCTTCTTGGAAGAAGGTGTTTCACTTTGGGCGCAAAGGGAAGTTGACTCCACGTTTCATAGGACCTTATGATGTACTTAAAAGAGTCAGACAAGTGGCTTAAAGGTTAGCCTTACCACCATAATTGAAGCACATCCACAATATGTTCCACATATCCATGCTAAAGAGATACAATTTTGATCCTTCTCATGTTACCCCTAGAACATATATAGATCAACCAAGAATGACCTATTTAAAGAAACCAATTAGAATTCTAGCGTGAGATGTGAAGAAACTAAGGAACAAAATAATATCTCTAGTAAAGGTGTTATGGAGGAAATCTGACATCGAGAAAACAACTTAGGAAACCGATGAGGACATGCAGCTTTAGTATCCTTACCTCTTCTAACTAGGTAAATTTTGAGGAGGAAGTTTTAAGTAGGAGGATAGAGTTATAACATCCCAAATCTCAGGTTAGGAGTTTCGGGTTACTCCAAATTAGGCTTTGGATAAACCCTATAGCTTGAGGAAAGCTTTTACCCAAGTTTAAGTGAAGGGTTTGGATTGAGCCCAATACTAGGTCAAAATGGCATTTTTATTTTTTGGTCAAAATTAGAAGGATTAAGGGAGAAGTTATACCATTTTTATTTTTAAAAGATAAAAAACATTAAGGAAGAGTGAGCTCACGTCTATCCCTTGCTCATATCTTATTTTCTTCATATTTTTGTCTTCTTCTTATTCCTCATTTCAAACTCTTCTATCCCCTTAATCTTCCAAGGTAAAATGTGTAAACTTTATAAGAGTTCAGACCCTAACCAACAATCTCAATGTAAGAA
The DNA here is from genome assembly GCF_006381635.1 of Hibiscus syriacus. NCBI lineage: Eukaryota > Viridiplantae > Streptophyta > Magnoliopsida > Malvales > Malvaceae > Hibiscus > Hibiscus syriacus. The sequence continues at coordinate 922,982 of NW_024062846.1, read as the reverse complement.
ACTTAACCTCATCTTCCCAAGCTTCAATTCAAACCCACTCTTGTAAGGTTTGGTGATGGATGCCAAAATGGGTTTTGTGGGGGGGTTCAGAGAACTCAAGAATTTCAATCCATTTTTCAGAGAGTTTAAGCCTTAGGAAGTGTTCTAAAACCATTCTTAGCCTCCAAGTTCAGTTGGTAACATTTTTCATGTTTTCTTGTTTAGTGAGGGAAGTTGAAGAAAACTCCAAAGCTAAGGGGAAAGAAAAGCTTGTCTTGCGTTGAGCCTTGGACACTTCTAACAGGTTAAAATCACAAGGTAACTCACTTCTAACTGAACTCTACCATATGTATATCACTACGTGTGTTTTGGTAGGTTACGTGAGTTTCAAAGCATGTCCATGGTGTATTTCATGTTTTGATGTTATAGTATGTTTAAAAGCCTTTTTATGATCCCTTTAATCATACATAAGACTTAAATATCAATTGGAAACCTCAACAGGATTTTAGGGTAAAAAGATAGGATTTTTCGTGCCCAAAATAGGACACCCTGAAGCACAAGTATCGATATTATAAGAACAATACCAATATTATTCTTCATCCAGGGTAAAAAACAAGGAAGTTTTTTAGAATGGGTATCGATACTGCATATCTGGTCTCGATACCAACAGAGTGTTATGTTGGTATCGATACTAAAGACACAAATCAGATTCTAGTAGCCATTTTTGGTATCGGTACTCAAGGTAGTATCAATACCCAGGGTAGAGTATCGATACTCCCAATAAGGGTATCGATATTGAGGTATATTTTCAAAACATATAACTTAATTTTGGTATTGATACTCAGTCCAGTATCGATACCCCAGCATCAGAGTATCGATACTCATCCAGCTGTATCGATACCGCCTTACCCAAATCAGCCTATTCTAGTCAAGGGTATCGATACCAACAGGTGGGTATCGATACTAAGGGTTCATTATCGATACTGAAGAGTCAATATCGGTACCAACAGACAGTTTTGGATAGATAATCCAATGGTTAAAGAATTAGACTTGAAGGGCCCAAATACACCAGAATAACAACATATAAGACTACAATTGAGAACAGAAATTAACATCCAAATTGTAGAAACAATAAGAGCTAGGATTGCATAAAACTAGCCTTGTTTGACACTCGGGAAACAGTCAAGAAACCCGAGTCTCTTTATCAGAACACGACAGCCAGTGGATATCCAATCAATGCCAAGGAACTTTAGTAGTCAACTGGGCGCAGATACCCCAAGACTCGACGAAGTAAGTTGGTGGGTGTACGTTTTTTATACAACTCTGAATCTCAGCCTAGATACCCGAGGGTTTCTCAGATATGATAGATGGGTTTATGGGCTCCGAGATGTAGAACCCTCAATCGTACCATAATGTCTACTTCAGCATATTAGTTTAGTATTCCCATGTCTTCATACTTATGCCACTTGCATGTTTATCTAGTGAATACATGTAGTATAGTACAATTATTAGTGTGGCACTGAGCTCGTAAGCTTAGGGAATGAAATGTGTTTCCGTACGCAGGTTCTTAGGTGATCAGTTCAGGAGTGTCGTATTCACCAGATATTCTAGCTCAGTAGAGAACTTCACAATATATCTTGCTTTGTATTAGAGGGCATGTATTGTTGTAAACCCTTATGTATTTAGATGTAACTCTATTTTGATTTGAACTCAATGTATTTATTTGGATGATTTGGTAACTCCTCACATTTTGTAAACTCAGATTTATTGTCAAGTTTTACTTTACTTATGTGTATGATTTTTCTCAGTCATTTTATAATCAAGTTTTAAAAGAAATTTTTAGGTTGGCCATTTCGGTGGTTTCGTGTAAATCGTAATTCATGGATCTTAGGGTTAGACCGAATTAGGGTGTTACATTCTTTCTTCACAATAAAATCCAAAGACATTGAGTACAAGAAGTTCATGTACGTGAGAATCTTTCTGCATAGGAAACAAATTGGGTTAGCCATTTTGGTGGTTCCGTGTAAAATTGTAATACATTGATCTTAGGGTCGGACTTGATTAGGGTGTTACATTTTTTCATCGCAATAAAATCTAAAGGCGTTGAGTATAAGAAGTTCATGTGCATGAGAATCGTTCTACATGGGAAGCAAATTGGGCATCCCAAATCAAATTTCTAAAGATAATCCTGAATAATTAGGGAATGCTAAAAGCAAGAAAAAGAAAAAGTGAAAGAAAAAAAGGAAAGAATTAGAATGATTGAAATAATTTTATAATGCATTAATTGCATTGTTTTCATGAGAATAAAAGTTAATCCTAGATATATATCCCCTAAGGATAACTCTTTTGAAAAGACTTTCATGTATGAAATGATAAGCAGTCTTTCATTGTCCCTTCACAAAAGGAGAAAGATATTCATTGTTGCCCCCATTTAAGCCTGAATTATTTTCTTCAAATTCAACCTTAATCAATGATCACCCTCCACCAATTCTAATTTTATTATGAGGGCAAGTCCTTGTAAATTAAAGTGAAAATAGTAAGGTATCGCATAGTTGACAAATTATAATGTGCTCAAAAATTCAGATACAATCGAGAATAACAACATATGTTCCAAATACAAGAGAAAACTTGTGTTCAAATAGAAATGTTGAAATCTTTAATTAAAGGAAACAAATAATGTTTTTAGATCAAAATGAAGTTCTAAATTCATCAATGAAGAAGACAAGAAGCACATGCAAGGATTCCCTTAAAATAAAATAACTCAAGCCCTAAACTATATGATGGATCAAGTACAACTGGTTAGAAGATCTAAATTCAGTGAGAAAGTTATGAATACCAAAGGTATAGAAAAAGAAGATGAACTCTATGTTGAAAAATTGTAAAAGGACAGTCTAGAGGGATCTAGAAAAATAGAGCAAAAAATATAAGATATATGAAAGCAGATTCAAATCGACTAAAAGGAGAATAAAGGCATCATAACGAAATTTTTAATGCATCTTCAGATTTTACTCTGCCTCTAAGGGTTAATCTTTTTATTTGTAAAAAGTTTTCTAAAATTTGTAATGCATGATAGGGAAAATAAAAAAAATAACAAAGGGGGTTTAAGATGAAAACCTACGAAGGGCTTCTTGAAACCAAAGGATGATTTTAGTTGAAAACATGAAAATATGGCTCGGATATGAAAATTGTATAACTGTTGCATGAGAGACGTTCTAATAAATCTCTTGGTAAAGCATCACGCAACTCAAACCTCAAAATTTTAATTAGTATTGTAACTTGTCAAAGAGTTATAATTTTTAAATTATTAAAAGAGTAGTTTATTTGTTTGATATTCAGTAAACCTATGTTTTTAAATTTGCTTCAATTGTAAGCCTAATATAATAGGCATTGTTTTGTTTCTTCAACAAAATTTTCATATTTGAAAAATAAATGAAAAACATTTTCAAACAAGATAATCTCTCTGGAGAATAGGTCTTTAAAATTGGAAAATGTATCATAGATATAGAAGCTTAGGATTAGAAATTGGGCAAGGAAAGAAAAAAAATTTGGGGGCAAAATTTCTTGGGGAAAGAAGAACAAATTGTCACAAGTCAAGAATTGCAAGGTAAACTCGAGTGTGAAAAGGAATGAAGATGACCAAATGTGAAAGAGAATAAAGACCGCTTGTGCATCTTTTCATTGTTATTGATCAAGAAAATATGCATCAAAATAGACATATTGTATCTTTACATCAACATTCATCATCACATGCATTGTAAAAGGCTTTGATTTCTCTCTTATAATGATGTCTTTAAAATTTCTCTCGAAATCTTGCCTCATGAAAGTCCATTTTCTCCTTTCATGAGGACATTCTCAAAATTTCTTTTACTAAGATCATTTTCTCCTCCCATAAGGATAAATTCAAAAGTTAATTTTTTTAAAGATTACAGATATAAGAGAAACCTCATCTTGACACCCGTAAAAACATTCAAGGTAATTGCATTCATAGATGCACGACTTTCACAGATCTTTCATTAAAGAAAAGATTGGTGATGGTAATATCTTCTTCAACATGAAGTAACAATGTCAGCTCCGACAACAAGTTATCTAAAGACAATTAGATCTCCTCAACATGAAAGAGTAATGTCGTTTTTTTACACCAAATTAACTAAAGGCAACTAAATCTCTTCAAAGTGGAGGAGTAACATTGTTTTCAAATTTGGCTTCCATAAACAAAGAAGCAAATTATACAAATACGAATAAACTTCCTTAGCACGAAGCAAAAAATTGTATGCCTCTTTTGAGATTGTTTCTCATGAAACAAAATTTTGTTTCGCTCGAGATAATTTCCCCTGAAACACAAACATTGAGATCGTTTTGGTCAAAATAAAAAAATTTATCTCAGTCACTTTAGATTGTTTCTATTAAAATAAAATTTTATCTCACTTGAAATTATTTCTCTTGGAAAATTTTTGTCTAATCGAGATTATCTCAAACTACAAACTTGTAAAAGTTTCTCCTTCGAAATACAAGTTACATCTCCCTCAAGATATGAATTTTTTTTTTAAATTTTTTAGTCTCGCATGAGACAACGATCAAATTTCAAAATAGAATATAAAATTGAACGAAAATTCATTGTCTTATTTTTCTTACCTTATTCTAGTTAACGCGTCAATGAGCAAAAAAGGATAGTTCTAAATACTAATTTTTGTTTGGACTCCCATTTGAGAATTTTTTTTACTTTTGATTTTATTTTAATTATTTTTTAAGGAGATATAACATCAATATGTTAAATAAAATTTGTTTACTATTCAAATTAATTATAATCATATTATATATATTAAATAATTAATTAATATTTTATTTATTTCTTATTTTAAAAATTAAAAAGTCTAATCAGCTAACCTAATTGATGCCCCAATCTAACCTTAGCTCTCCAATCTTGCCACCACCGTCGTTAGCACCAATAGGGACATCCAAATCTCATGTGCACCAACAACCATGTCACCACTAGACCATCTCCACGTCAATGGAGGAATTAGTAGTCCTCTCTCATCTCTTTTATAGTATGCAAAATGACCTACAGACATCCACAAACTCATACAACCTGCACTATCTCTTTAGCAGCATCCTCACAATAATTTTTATAAGAGGATCGACAAAAAAACAAAAAGAAAAAATAAACCATTTTTAAAAGGAGAGCTTCAAAAACACAAAAAAAAAAATAGAGATAAATAGTGAAAATAGAGAGCAACAAAAAAAAATTGCAGCAAAAACGAACCATAATCGAGAACAAAAAATAATAGAGAGCAAGAAGAGAAACCACATGATTTTCTTTAAAGTCTTGTCGATCCTGGTTCGTTGGAGATCAAAAGAATCTTCAAGAATCAAAGGACATTTATCGTAGAATGGTCATGAGAAGCCTTCCCAATGCGGATTTGCAATTCAATATGTTTATTCATACGAAATTTAACCTTGTAATAAAACAAATATATTTTGAATAAAATACATACTTATATTTTTAATTCCTTCTTCGATCGAATAATTAATGGAGAAGTCTTTTAAATGGCGAAATTACAATTCCGAAAATTTATTCGATTGAATAGATATTTAGTTATTTTCTATAAATAATTCTTATTTTTGAAATTATTAATTGTGTGCATTAATTCTTTGTTACCATTTTTTGTCTTTCAAAATGATTTTTCTTAAAATTGTTTTAAAAGAAGCTTTTAGGTATTCAACCTACCTAAACCAAAGGTCGATGACAACTCCAAATCAAATTCGAAAATCCAAAATTTCTCATAGTAAGTCGTAAACCGAGTTTTCTTTTAAAAAGAGAACTTCGTTTAAAAAAATTACGACGCGAATATTTTCGGTTCGTTTGATTTTAGTTATCAATTCAAAAATTAATGATTTTAGTCTCTTACATTATCGATTTATTTGATTCTAGTTCATCAATTATTAATTGTAGTTAACCCATTAACGAAATTCTGACTTGATAATAAAAAAATAAAAAAATATACATTGTGTTTTCTTCTTCATATTCTTTCAGCTGTCTAGATGGTGTTTCATATATTCATTAATAAAACATCTAAAGCGACTAGTTTATCTTATTTTAGATCTTGGATTTGTCTCATTTAAGCATTCAGCTGATGACTGCGACCATTTTTGAATCCCGTTAACCCATCCAGCAGCTCTCTTTTCTATGTAATTTTACTTCATTATTTGAAAAATACCCATTTCTTAAAACCAATTTAACTATCCAAAATACTCAACTTTTCATAGAAGATGAATAAAAAAGATTGGATTTTTGTGGTGTTGTTTTTTTAGACGATTTCATTTCCATTTATTTCTCTCTTCAAAGTCAGTTTTAAGCTTTCCCCCTTTAATTTTCATTTTCCTGAAAGTTTCCATATTGATGCAATAAAAATACAGAAAGACCAGACATGGATATTTATTTTTTGTCATTGGATTTATCAGTGGTTAAAGAAACGAAATAGGATTTTGTAATTTGAAAAAAAAAAGATAGAAAAATTTATTTGTTTCATACATAGAATGAAAAATTTGAGCAAAAAGCTTGGATTTAGAAAGGCCTTGGAAAGAAATCACAAATTGCTGGAAACAAGAAAGCAATTAGCATATTTACATTTTTAAGGACCGATCCCTGTTGTGTTTGTTTCGAGATAAGGTTGAATACTAAAGTTGCATGATTAAAACAATATGAAGTTAAATGTCAATTTACTAACCATGGCTAAAAGATTCCAGTTTTAAGGACAAATTGTATTGCCTTGCATTAAGTCATTGGAGATTGGTTTGAAAGTGATTGGTCAATTTCAATTTACTTCTACAACCTATGGAAACTCCATGGGATGGTATAAGGATTTAGTTACAATCCTCATCCCCACATAGGGAAACGAGTAAATATCTTTAACACATCAAACATGCATCTTTTCCAATAAAAAATTCAAAGGAAAAAGGATAGAGTTTTTCTTTATGTTTTGGGTTTGAAAAAGTTTGAAGGTGTTGTTGGCAGGAAAGAAGACTCGAATAGATACACTAAACTCTTAGACTATTACATGGCTTAATACCAAAACAAGTATCCAAATTATACCTATTTTTCAAATAGGTGCCTAAACTATTTTTTGACTCATCCTAGTGCCTAAGGTTACAAACATTACTCATTTAGGTGCCCGTGCTGTCAACGGTGTTAATTCCTACGTCAAATAACACATGTCACAACATCATAATTTTTAAAAAAATTAAATAATTAAAATTATATATATGTATTTTTTAAAAAGAAAACAAAAAAAATGAAATAAACCCAAAACTTTGATAACCTTCATTTCAACCCCTAAACGCACGGCGACTGCCGCCTTTTGCCGTCGACGAAGCTCCACTCGACCTCCCCTCTCTCCGATGACCAAAACCCTATGAAATAGTGACAGATTGACGATCAATCGAAAACGAATCAACGTTTTATACCCCGCGAACCGTAGGATGAAAATCGTGACCCCACGCGATTCTGAAGGCCAATCGATGGAAACTACATCGACGTATAAGTAGGAGGATAGTAGAAACTATGTCGGTGGCAGTTGTCGGTGGCAGTGGTCGTGGCCGGAAAGGACAGAGATTGTGGATTAAGGTTAGGATTTGGGATTTTTGTTTGTTTTATAAAATAATAAAATTTAGTGTTTTTTTACAAATAAGATAATATTTTTACTATTTTTCAAAAATAAATTTTAAAATCACCATATTGTGACATGTGTCACTTAACGGGAAAATTAATGTCATTGACGGCCCGGGCACCTAAATGGGTAACGTTTGTAATATTAAGCACCTGAATGAATCAAAAAATAGTTTAGATATTTATTTAAGAAAATAGGTATAGGTTAGACACTTATTTGGTATTAAGCCTTATTACATATAAAGCACCCAAAAGTAGGGTGGTTCTGCGGTGCGGCGCCTAAAAAACGGCTAATATACGGCGTGACCGGTTAAACAAGTGACCGGTTAAAATTTAGACCGGTTATGTTATATTATTTAACCGGAAATATTATAAAGTACAATAACATACTAGGTAGCGCTTATATAATGTAATAGGTAGCGCTTATATTTACCTATTTTATAAGTAAACCGGTATATTTATACCGATAGCATTGCAAATTTACCTATTACATTATATTATATTGAAAGTGTCCATACTTTTTATAAAAAGGATCGATACTTTAACAGTGTTTCATGTTTTCCACCTACAATATTAATTTAATAATTTCATTTGCACAAAAAATTATTTGATTGTTTTGATATTTTATAAAATAATATTTAGAATTTTTAATTTAAATAATATATATCGTAACGTAAAAATAAATCATTAGACGCCTATAATTACTAAATATAACCACTACCTATTACATTATATAAACGATACCTATTACATTATATAAGGGCTACCTATTACATCATATGTTTACCTATTATATTGAAAGTGTCCATACTTTTTATAAAAAGGATCGATACTTTTTTTAAAACTTATGTAATTTATGTTTCAATTTTTTTAACAGTGTTTCATGTTTTCCACCTACAATATTAATTTAATAATTTAATTTGCACAAAAAATATTTGATTGTTTTTATATTTTATAAAATAATATTTAGAATTTTTAATTTAATAATAATATATATCGTAACGTAAGAAATAAATCATTAGACGCCTATAATTACTAAATTAATATCTTAAAACTCACTCAAAGGATAACCTTAAGAACACTTGAAGAAGCAAGAGAACAACTATCCAAGCAATCAAAAACGAGAAAATCCCAACATGATAACAACTGAACATTTCATATCAATGTTCAAACTCAAGTTGTAGATTTTGATTTCCTTTTGCTTGGCATCATATGAGATTTGGATTTTGATTTCCTTTTGCTTGGCATCATATGAGATTTGGATTTTGATTTCCTTTTGCTTGGCACCATATGAGCTTTGGATTTTGATGAGCATCGGAAGTATTTCAGACTTATGATTTGGGTGGTACTCAACTTATGATTTTAGTTGCTATTTGTTACATTTCTTGTATACCACCCAGATCATACGCCCGAAACGTTTCTGACGCTTTAAAGTTGACCAAAAAATAAAATGGTCGGGATTTCCCTCGCGTTTATACGTTGGAAAAAAAACAATGGAAATTAGGAATAATCAATGATAACATGCATATTGGCTTGGGCTAATATTTATAGTGGAGCCGAAATATATATTGAAATTCAAACTCAAATTGAAATTTAAATTCAAACTCCAATTACATATGAAATGAATTTGAAATGCAGTGTTAAATTGAACATGAAAATTGCATAATTGATTCATACTGTTCAAGTAACATGCTTTATGAACCATCAAGCTAAAAGACAATTGATTGAGTTCAAAGCTGAGTTGTGAGTTGATGGAGTTGTCACACTTGTCACATGGTTGGAATAAAGTACTCACATGCGAGATAGATTGTTTTGTTATACATAACCATCTCAACGAAATTAATCCAAATAATGTACCCATAACAATGTTCAATTAATGTACCCACAACAATGTTTAATTGATTTGTTGTTTAATTTTCAATTTGAATTATTTGATTTAATAATTTCATTTGCACAAAAAATTATTTGATTGTTTTGATATTTATAAAATAATATTTAGAATTTTTAATTTAATAATATATATCGTAACGTAAAAAATAAATCATTATACGCCTATAATTACTAAATTAATATCTTAAAACTCACTCAAAAGATAACCTTAAATTAATGTTTTCCACAGTGAAAAAAGTATGGACACTTTTATAAAAAGGATAAACAATTTACAATATAACCACTACCTATTACATTATATAAACGATACCTATTACATTATATAAGGGCTACCTATTACATCATATGTTTACCTATTATATTGAAAGTGTCCATACTTTTTATAAAAAGGATCGATACTTTTTTTAAAACTTATGTAATTATGTTTCAATTTTTTTAACAGTGTTTCATGTTTTCCACCTACAATATTGATTTAATAATTTCATTTGCACAAAAAATTATTTGATTGTTTTATATTTTATAAAATATTATTTAGAATTTTTAATTTAATAATAATATATACCGTAACGTAAAAAATAAATCATTAGACGCCTATATTACTAAATTAATATCTTAAAACTCACTCAAAAGATAACCTTAAATTAATGTTTTCCACAGTGAAAAAAGTATGGACACTTTTATAAAAAGGATAGACACTTTACAATATAACCACTACCTATTACATTATATAAACGATACCTATTACATTATATAAGGGCTACCTATTACATAATATGTTTACCTATTATATTGAAAGTGTCCATACTTTTTATAAAAGGATCGATACTTTTTTTAAAACTTATGTAATTTATGTTTCAATTTTTTTAACAGTGTACTGCGAATTTAAAATGATAATATACTTGTAGTTATTGTACATACCTAAATATGTACTGCGAATTTAATGTTGTACCCACCCTTTAACTACCACTACCAATGCCACATCCTATTGAAAGCAGCACGACAGAAACATGTTCAAAATGAACCTTTGTTTACATATCCATCAACTCCTGGAGCACTGAACTTGCACAACAAAATTTTTGCCATGGATAATACTGATGTAGACAATGTTAAGCCAACCGAGGAATGCCATGAAGTACATAATGTTGATGAATCTGACAGATTGGTTGGTCAGCTCTTCTGTTCACGTGATCAAGCTTGGCACTTTTACAAGGGATTCGCACGGGAACATGGGTTTAGTGCACGTAAGGGAACAACACGGCTTGACGTGGAAGGGAATGTGAAGACACAAGAATTTTGTTGTTCCAAAGAAGGGTTTCGAGTATCAAAAGTCAATACTGTTGATCGTCAACGTGCTCATACGCCAGTCACAAGAACAGGATGTAAGGCTAGAGTCGTAGTTACAGCAACAAATACAAACGATCAGTGGGTTATAAGTAAGTCTGATCAGAAACATAATCATGCATTGTGCACATCTGCTATGACACCATTTATGCGTTCTAATCGAGCTGTAAGTAAGGCTGATATCGATGAGGCAACAACATTGAAAGAGGTCGGTGTTGGCACGTCACAAGTAATGAACTATTTAACGCAGCAGGCAGGGGGCTATCATAATGTTGGATTTACACATAAAGACCTCTACAATGCACTTCAAAGAGGTAAAGCAAAGGAAATCGTCGATGGGGATGTGAATGCGCTTATTGCCTACTTTGATTATAAGAAACATGATGATCCCGGGTTTTTTATGACATACTCGGTAGACGAATCGGGGGCATTGTATAATCTTATTTGGTCGGATTCTACATCGAGATCGGATTACACATGCTTCGGTGATGTAATTACGTTCGACACAACGTACAAAGATAATTTGTATAGTCGACCAATTATGCCTATTGTTGGTGTCAATCATCACCATAACACAATTGTGTTTGCCACTGCCATAATCGCTGACGAAACGTCTCAATCTTTCGAGTGGGTGCTACAGAATTTTTTAGAAGCCATGATGAATAAATCACCTATTTCTGTTGTAACCGATGGGGATAGGGCAATGCAGAGGGCTATCAAATCTGTTATCCCTTATGCTAAGCACAGATTATGTTCTTGGCATCTTTCTCGCAATGCACAAGCTAACATTGGTGACCCAAAGTTTACAGCAGCATTCTCAAAATGCATGGCTTCCTGGTGGACAACCAAGGAATTTGATATTCAATGGCGTTCGATTGTTTCAGAATTCAACGTCCAAAAGCATCCATGGGTGATTGAGAAGGGAAATACATGACACTTATGGGCACAAGCATATCTAACCGGTCATTTCTTTGCCAATATTCGCTCAACACAAAGGTGCGAGTCTATGAATGCTTCACTAGCTATTGCACTGAAACACAAGAAGACATATTTAGATGTTGTTCGTGCAATTGAAGATGGAATTAGTAGAATGCGTATGAACGAGTTGAAAGCGGATTACTTAAGTTCCCATACGAAGCCCTTCTAGATCACAAAACTGGTCGACCTTGAAAGCCATGCCGCTGCGATTTTTACCCGCGAATCTTTTCGTGTGTTCCAAGATGAACTTATACGGGAGACATTGTACCGGATTGAGGCAGAGATTAAGTCCTTATCAGATGAATGTCAACATTATATTTTGTCAAAGTACGCAGAAAAAAATAGAAAATTTGAAATTAGTTTTGATTCTCGTACGAAACTCTAATTTGCTCCTGCAAAAAATTCGAGACCGTTGGACTTCCGTGTCGCCATCAACTTCACATTTTGAAGCAATTGGACTACACATATTTGCCCGGGACTTTGATTCAAAGTAGGTGGACTAATGATGTGAAGGCTTCTGCACCCAGCTATGTTGATTTGAATGTGTCTCCAGAAGTGATGCAAATGGCAAGGTTCGCTGCTCTACGTTCAACGTCAAGTAGGTTATGCTACATTGCATCAAAGACAGACGAGTCTTTCAAAACCGCAAGAGATGAGATGAAAAAACTAATAGAAGAATTAGAAAACTCGTTTGGTTTGAATCATTCAGTCAACCAGAGCATTGTAGTAAACAATGTTCGTGACCCTCAACGAAAACAACGCAAGCGAAAAGAAGTGCCGAAGAACAAGGTCGAGAAGAAAATTAGGCGATGTGGGTACTGCAACGGTGAGGGGCATAACAAACTAACATGTCCTCAAGTCAAGCTTAGTTTGAGGACAAGCACACAGCCTACATCAACTGATTTTTTCGAAGACGGAATGGAATGACAACGATCTCCATATAATATTTCGTAAGTATCAACATCACTCCTATTGTATGTACATATAAATATTTTGAATGAAGGAAGAAAAACCGCGTTACTTCAAATTACCGACACTTTTTTAAATGGTATCGACACATTTTTATTCCAATCTGGACATAAAGTACCGACACAACATTATAAAGTGTCGATATAGGTTGTAGACCTATTCGCTCATAAAACCGGTATATTTATACCGGTTATATTACAAAATTATCTATTACATTATAATTATGGGTTCCGATGTGTAAAATGTCGACACTTTTTAAATCGTATCGACACATTTTCTTCCAATATGGACCTATTTTATTATAATATGTTGAAAGTGTCCATACTTTTATAAAAAGGATCGATACTTTTTTTTAAAGATATGTAATTTATGTTTCAATATTTTTTAAGTATGTTTCATGTTTTCCACCTACAATATTAATTTAATAATTTCATTTGCACAAAAAATTAGTTGAGTGTTTTGATATTTTATAAAATAATATTAAGAATTTTTAATTTAATAATAATATATACCGTAACGTAAAAATTAATCATTAGACGCCTATAATTACTAAATTAATATCTTAAAACTCACTCAAAAGATAACCTTAAATTAATGTTTTCCACAGTGAAAAAAGTATAGACACTTTTATAAAAAGGTATCGACACATTTTTATACCGGTTATATTACAAAATTATCTATTACATTATAAATCTGGGTTCCGATGTGTAAATGTCGACACTTTTTTAAATGGTATCGACACATTTTTCTTCCAATCTGAACATAAGTACCGACACAATATTAGAAAGTGTCGATAAAGGTTGTAGACCTATTCGCTCATAAAACCGGTATTTTTATACCGGTTATATTACAAAATTATCTATTACATTATAAATATGGGTTCCGATGTGTAAATGTCGACACTTTTTTAAATGGTATCGACACATTTTTCTTCCAATCTGGACATAAAGTACCGACACAATATTAGAAAGTGTCGATATAGGTTGTAGACCTATTCGCTCATAAAACCGGTTTTTATACCGGTTATATTACAAAATTATCTATTATATTATAAATCTGGGTTCCGATGTGTAAATGTCGACACTTTTTTAAATGGTATCGACACATTTTTCTTCCAATCTGGACATAAAGTACCGACACAATATTAGAAAGTGTCGATATAGGTTGTAGACCTATTCGCTCATAAAACCGGTATATTTATACCGGTTATATTACAAAATTATCTATTACATTATAAATCTGGGTTCCGATGTTTTTTCAATCGACACTTTTTTAAATGGTATCGACACATTTTTCTTTCATTCTGGACATAAAGTACAGACACAATATTAAAAAGTGTGAAAACTTTGTTGTGGATATCGAAAACAATGCTATAGTCATGTGTTTCGATACATTTGCAAGTAGATGTAAAATATATTAGTATTGATATTTCAACAATCCTCAAATGTATATGTACACATAGAAGCGAATATGGAATAATTAATGAAAATATACACACAATATAATCACACCAAATTATAAATACACAAGAATGTTCAAATAATGTACCGACAAACAAAATTAATCCGATGAAAAAGGGTTGTTTCTAACGAAGTCCGGAACATTAGAGGCCTTCAACAAATTTTCCAAATACTCTCGTATGTTTCCGCCTTTTTCTGAGGACATACATAAATAATTTCAATTATCAAACTAATGAGGTGCAATTTTACTAACAATAAATTAAATTCGCATAAGCATGAATAAATTTGTGTCATACCTAGAGCTTTGTCGTTCGAATGGGAAGCAGCGTCAAAGGTATGTGGACATATGTAATTGTATTTCTATATAAACACATAAGTTGTTAAAATAATCAATGTCTGAACACCTGTTCAACAGATGGGTGATGACACATCCATATGGTAGTGTAGTTGAAATTGTTGCTCCCTTTGTGACCATATATACAATTGTATTAAATATGAGTTTTGCAATGTTTGGAGCCGTTTTGGATTTATACTTTGCTATCCACCAATAATCGCTGTCTCGAAGCGTTGAATGTTTTCCCCCACTAGGCCGGATATACCTTGTGAGCATTTTGTGAAACACTCTCGACTCTACATCGAGGTGAATTGGGCTATTTCTAGTAACCCGTTTAATTGTAGACCAATCTACACCATTTTCATCTGAATCCCCTGTATTCGCTACACCTAAACCCTCCGCAATCATTTCTGGAGATATATATATATCCTTCCCCATGACATGTGTATTAATTCCTATTATATTAGTCTTATTAGGCTCGTGCTGTAAGGAAGCATTGTTGTAGAAGACTCTAACTAGGTTGGGATAATATCTTGGTTCTACACCAAGGAATTCAAGCCAACCCCAAGATGTAAATGTGGATTTAAAACTAAATGCATATTTATCATCAAACAAGAAACCCAGGTCAATGACACGTTCGGGACGAATCTTCCTTACTTTAAAACTCGTATGCCATCTTTGTTTCTCCATGTCGGATCTAAAGTTCAGAGTTTCGAAGGACCTGATTTCCTCAGAAGAATCGTTTGTTACAGAAGGAGGTGGTTGAGAAGAACTGGGTTGAGAAGAGCTTTGAGAAAGACCTCGCTTCTGACGCTGACGTTTTGGAGCCATTTGGTTGGATGCTACCCCTATTACAATGGAACACAAACACATTCAGGATAAAAACTCCAATATAGAAATCAATCAAACCCATAGAATATCGATAAATTTACCTGAATATCTGATCGTCACTTATGATAACGGTAGAAGAAAGAGGAAGATCTGCCTGCTTGCATTTATGTTTAGGGTTTCTCAATTAAGAGTACTATATATCGTAAACGGTGGAAAACACTTGATATTTAAATTAGTATCGACACAAACTATATTAGTGTCGACACATTATTTAGACATATTCTCTCATAAAACGGTATAATTGTACCGGTTAGATTGAAAAATTACATATTACATATACTTTTGGGTTCGATGATTTTGGGATCGACACTTTTTTATATGGATCGACACTTTATGGGTGCACCTTGTTTTCCATTCATTCTGGGAAAAAAGTATCGACACAAACTATATTAGTGTCGACACATTATTTAGACATATTCTCTCATAAAACCGGTATAATTGTACGGTTAGATTGAAAAATTACATATTACATTATACTTTTGGGTTCGATGATTTTGGGATCGACACTTTTATATATGGATCGACACTTTATGGGTGCACCTTGTTTCCATTCATTCTGGGAAAAAAGTATCGACACAAACTATATTAGTGTCGACACATTATTTAGACATATTCTCTCATAAAACCGGTATAATTGTACCGGTTAGATTGAAAAATTACATATTACATTATACTTTTGGGTTCGATGATTTTGGGATCGACACTTTTTATATATGGATCGACACTTTATGGGTGCACCTTGTTTTCCATTCATTCTGGGAAAAAAGTATCGACACAAACTATATTAGTGTCGACACATTATTTAGACATATTCTCTCATAAAACCGGTATAATTGTACCGGTTAGATTGAAAAATACATATTACATTATACTTTTGGGTTCGATGATTTGGGATCGACACTTTTTATATATGGATCGACACTTTATGGGTGCACCTTGTTTTCCATTCATTCTGGGAAAAAAGTATCGACACAAACTATATTAGTGTCGACACATTATTTAGACATATTCTCTCATAAAACCGGTATAATTGTACCGGTTAGATTGAAAAATTACATATTACATTATACTTTTGGGTTCGATGATTTTGGGATCGACACTTTTTATATATGGATTTCAAATTGGATTTTTTTGATATCAGCCAATTCAGACATCAAAATGTCGAAGTTACTCTGTTTTGCTTCACCGTCGTCCCACTCACCTTCATCCCCCAATACAACCATCCCTCCTTTCTTCTCCTCTGCCTCCACTGCCTCCTCTACATCCTTGCCAATAACCTTCAAAAAATTAAATTACAATATTAAGACATTGATTATATTCTTAATATTATTTAATTACATTTATTACCATTTCTTGCTTCTTCTCTCTATCCAACTTCAACTTCACCATCACTCTAACCACCTCTTCTTCCCCATGCACGGATGCGTGCCACTCCGGTTCTTTCATAAGCCGGCACTGCCTCACAGCCCGACCAAAAATCGAACAGTGCAACCTGCATTTATAATAAAATTTATATTTTTATATAAAAACACAAAAAAGTGATTCAACTCATTTACCTCTAAGATTGCTATGCACCCTTTGAGGTATCTCTGGCTGCCCTTTTAAAGGTGATTATTGATTCAATCAATCTCGAATGGATATTCAGCCCAATTGAATTCACCCTTCAAGCCTTCATCGCAAATGAGCTTCATATTCCTTGTTCGTTGACGTATCACCCGTTGGACAAAGAAATATCCCGACAAGGTACAATAGAACTCGGGCCTTCAGCTCATCCCCCAAGTAAGATCCACTTTTGATATCCTCTTCAACTTCAGTATATGTCACCTTATGATTCAAACCATATTTGGAGGCAAGTGCTTTCCAGTTCTTACTCCTACAGACTTCTATAACACTTTTGCCTTTGTTTGTACCCCCAATACGGCTGCAGCAGTCGATACCCCCAGAGGGAATGAATAATCACCATACTTAGCCATACATTGACTGACGTCAAATTGTGCCATCAAGGATCGACACAATTCCCTCCGAATAGGTCGATCCCTTACTCCGATCAACGATCCAAAACCTATTTCTCCCAGCACATTCAACTGACCCTTCTCCTTAAGGTGTTTAATTAATAAATTCACCCTTTTAATGCTGCATCTTGTCGACACTCCTACATTTTTAACAATATATAATGTTATAGTTCTTATATATTTTGTATCAACGTATTTACAAGTTTAATGAATACCTTATTTTCATGTGCTTTCCTCCGTTCTTTGTATTCTTTACTATCATTCCTTGACTGTGTGATGTAAGGTTCCTTTTCAGCATCACTCATTGAATTCCATTTGGACTCACATCTTTTTTCACCTAATATTAAACATAAACGTTCTTAATCAATACATTAACACTAAATACTAATACTACTCAATGTCAATTTCATTTTACATACCGAACCGCTCTGTGTGCCATCTCCCTTCATCCTTTTGCATTCGGCCATACTGTTAACATTTAAAATTTGTAATCAATTTAAAGTTTATCGATACTTTAATCCAATTACCATTTCAACAATAATAACAAAAAGACATTGATACTTACTAGAAGTACATATATCCACCTTTGGTTGCTTTCGAGTCTCGGCCTCAATTTCAAAGTCATCTGCTCCACCAACAATTTTCCAACCCATTGACTCCATTTTTCCTTCATATATCAGTTTACGCAAATCAAATTATTTTGTTACATACACTTTTCAATATACAAATATAGATAACTACTCTTGTGGTAAAACGGTTTTCTTCAAAAGAATTGAATGGCCACACCAAAATGTGTCGGCACATTTATACAACCTATAATATCATTTTCTACCTATAATATTTAATAAAAGTATCGACATTTATATTTTTCCTTGAATATCTATTTCTACCTGCAATCGGTCCCAAATGCTTCCTTACTCCAAAACCCCAAAAACACATAAAAAACCCTATCGCGATTACTGTAATAATAAAAAATTAGGGTTTCGACAACATACTTTTCGATTCGACTGCAGCAACAAACAAACAAACTTCGCTTTAGAAACGCCTTCTGAAATGCAGCAACAATTACTCTTCGATTTCAAAAACTCGTCCGTTCTATTTTTTCAGAGGATATTTAGCTATGGCCTTTATATTTTCATCGGATATGTTATTTATTTAATCGATACAAATACAAAAGTGTCGATACTTTTATGTCAGGTGTCGATACTTTCGAAAGGATAATTACCTATTTCTTTGAAAGTGTCGATAATTTATTACACGTACTTACGAAAGTGTCGACACTTTCAATATATCCGGTATCATTTTACCGGTTTTATCATTTTGTTACCGGTTTTATCATATTTTTACCTGTTATATCGTTGTGGATCGATATATTTTTTTAAAGTATCGACACATTATAGGCGCTATAACTGCTTCTCTTTTAAATTCACAAAGTGTCGATCCTTATATAACGTATCGATACTTTTAAATTTACCGGTTTTATCATTTTGTTACCGGTTTATAATATTTTTACCTGGTATATCGTTTTGGATCGATATATTTTTAAAAGTATCGACACTTTTTAGGATTTAAAACTGCTTTTAAAGTTATGTAATTTATGTTTCAATTTATTTAATAGTGTTTCATGTTTTCCACCTACAATATTAATTTAATAATTTAATTTACACAAAATTATATTTGATTGTTTTGATATTTTATAAAATATTATTTAGAATTTAAATTTAACAATATTAACCAAATATAATAATAAATATGTTTTCAATAGTGAAATAAGTATGTACACTTTTATAAAAATGATATATACTTTTTTGAAAGTTATGTAATTTATGTTTCAATTTTTTTAATAGTGTTTCATGTTTTCCACCTACAATATTAATTTAATAATTTCATTTACACAAAAAATTATTTGATTGTTTTGATATTTTATAAAATATTATTTAGATTTTAAATTTAACAATATTAACTAAAGATAATAATAAATATATTTTCACAGTGAAATAAGTATGGACACTTTTATAAAAAGGATAGATAATTTACAATATAACAGGTAAAAATATGACAAAACCAGATTCATTATGACAAAACCGGTAAAATTTACTTGATATGTTAAACGTATGGACACTTTTATAAAAAGGATAGATACTTACCGATAACCAAAGTTTACCGGTTACCAAAATTTTTAATAGTTTTTCATATTTTCTACCTAAAACATTATTAGTTGTCAACATAATAGGTACCGCTAAACCGAATTTATTAAATACATTTTAATGTATCCGGTAATGCTGTATATTAACCGTATATTAACCCGCCTTTCCTGAGACAATCCCCCAAAAGTAGGTGTTTCAGTTCACTGTATTTTGGATTCAATGCCGGGGGTTTGACTGGTCCTCTTTTGCAGGCACTGATTCATGAGAACCCACACTTGTCAATACCCCATTTGGCTGTTTTCTTATTTTAAATTTTGAGTCATGTAAATGACAACTATGTCCATTTATCTATCTTTTAAAACTTCAAATCAAATCTTTTAAAAAGCAGAGATTTCAAACCCCTTCTCCATGTTGCTTAGACCTACCATAGCTCAACATGATCTTTGAAACTATTCGTTTTTGTCTTTTCCACCATGTTTTGAATAAATAAAAGCCTAAAAAACATATCCTTACGCCTCCAAAATCCAAATGAATGTGTTCCCTTTACCACATTCTAAACCCAACCTAATAGTTGATTTTTTCAATTAGATACTTCAAATCCATGTATTGTTCTTATGTTAATGTCAATAGGCAAAGGAAATGAGTCCAGGAAAAGGGTCGGTTTGGTTCAATGTAATTGATTCATATAGCATGAATAAATTAACCTTAACGGTTAAGAGATGATTGATATTGTTAGAGATCTTAGATTCAAACATGACATCTCTAGGGATGTTTGAGTGTTTATTATCAAATGGTTGAAAATTGTTCGAACATATACTACCTTATAATCATTTCAGATCAATAAAAAAATAATTGAATCATATAGTTCATTTTTAAGATGATGCCCAATAAATTTAAAATTCGAATTTTAAAATTATTTGTTAAATAATATGTGCATTTCTAACACATCTCATGGCAATGTGATTGGGAACTTTAGAATCCTTTTCTCAAGTAAACTTTGAAGTAAACTTTGAGGTGGCGTTTGGTTCGCTAGAATGTTTATGAGAGAATTGAAATCTGTGAAGGAATTGGAATCTGTAAGAATTAGAATCCAATTCCATATTCTATTTGGTTGGCATGAAATGAAATTGGAATCTAATTTCATATTTTGTTTGGTTTAAAGACATGTCAGATGAATTTGATTTCAGTAATGTAAAATGACAGAATTGTCCTTCTTATTTTTTTGCTTTATTTTAGTTTATTTTACAACTCACATATAGTAATATATTATAAAAAATTAAAAAATATTAAATTTTTATTTTATTGATTGATTATTCATTTCAATAAATTATAAAAATCATGCTAATAAACATTATAAGTTAAAATCATCGCAATCAAAATATGTTAATAAGTTACCAAAAGATAGAGCAATATTTCAATACATTTCAATCGGAGTATGTTAATTAGTTACAAAAAAATATACCAAAAACAATTTTTATTTAATATATGAATTAGAAATTCGACCCGACACAACTCAAAATAATAAAAAAATTATTTTTATTCAATAAAAACATTGACTTAATTGAAAAAAATTATATATAGAGGGGTATTATTGTAATTATTCTTAAATATATAAGGTAAAATTATATATTTTTTTCGGGTCGGTCCGGTTTTTTCACCCTAAACCCGAACCCGACCCGACCTAACCCGAATATCACACTTAAAAAAATCGACTCGACCCGAATAAAATAAAGTTTCATCCGAATCGACCTGAATATATGAATTAGAAATCCGACCCGACCCGAAATAATAAAAAATTATTCTTATTTAATAAAAACAGTGACTTAATCCGACCCGACCAGAATTATATATATTTTCGGGTCGGTCCGGTTTTTTTCACCCTAAACCCGAACCCGACCCGACTCGACCCAAATATCATACTTAAAAAACTCGACCCGACCCGAACAAAATAAAGTTTCATCCGACCCGAATATATGAATTAGAAATCTAACCCGACCCGAAATAATAAAAAATTATTTTTATTTAATAAAAACAGTGACTTAATCCGACCCGACCTGGATTATATATATTTTCGGGTCGGTCCATTTTTTTTCACCATAAACCCGAACCCGACCCGACCCGAATATCACACTTAAAAAAACCCGATCCGACCCGACCAAAATAAAGTTTCACCCGACCCGAATATATGAATTAGAAACCCGACCCGACCTGAAATAATAAAAAATATTTTTATTCAATATATGAATAGGTTACTAAAAGATTGATGATGGTAGTATGGTCAAATTTCAATTCCCTCTAACAAGGGAATTGAATTTCATCCAATTTTGGATGGAATTCACTTTCCCTCATTTGATGAAATTGAATTCTACCAGGGATTTTAATTCTTTTAAAAAACTTGAATCAAACATAAAAAAATAATAAAATTAAATTTCAATTTTCATCAATTTCAAAAAATTTCATCTAACCAAACGCCCACAAGAGTGTTCACAGCTGAGCAAAAGGTTGGAAAAAGTGATGAAATAAAAAAAATGGAGGAAAAGAGTGACAGCGAGATGAAGAATATAATATATATATATATATACACACACTGAGTTGTAGTTGTCACCTGATTTTGTAGTGCAAGGACAAAGGACCTTTAGGTTAGGAGGGGATAGAGGTATCCACGTCAGCACATGAGCTCCTACCACTATTGTACACCATACACAACTGGTTGGAAATTTGGATTTAGGACATGGTAAACTGCCCCTTAGTTTTTACTAAACAACTCGCTTACTTAAAGTTCAACCAGTTAGGAATATTGTTCTTCTTACAATTACATTTATAAGACATGTTTTATCAAAACTAATAAAAAATTTAAACATATAATATTTTACAATTATCTCATCTTACAAAAAAAAAGGCATATGTATTAAAAGTTTTGGTTTCAATGTATAAAAAGGCGTATGTATAACCTGTAGAAAGTTAAGGCTAACCACCAATAATACCCAGAAGAATTAATTATCTATAAAAAGGCGTAATATCAAAAATAATAACATTTGATTAAATAATAATTTTGGTTTCAATATTTTATTTTAGAACGAAAATATTCTTAACATTTGATTAAATAATCAATATAGATATTATTTTTTTATCTTTTTGACCCTAAACGTTTCGTTTTAAAAAAAATAATATAATATTTTTGTGTTAACGATTCTTTTGAAATAGATAAAAATATTAAAAAAAAGTAAAAAAAAAAACTATTTAATCATACTTTAAGATTTTTTATACGAAAATACACTACTAAAACCCTAAACCGATAATTGAGGAGATAATTAGTCACAAAGGTACCCAAAAAGAAGTGAAAAAGGATGTCTTATATAAGGCCAAGCTAAGATCACAAGGGTGGTTTGATCCGTCGCCAGCTCAATCACTGCTATATTTAACTAACAGGTCGAAGCTGATACCACACGCCACAGAATCCCCACTTCCTTTCCCTCCACAATGCCTCTCTGCTTATACTGAAAAAAAAACACTCTTTTCGTTTACAATAAAAAAATACAACTTTTAGCTGAAAACATCAAAACTACTTTACTTTTACCATTGTTTATAACTCCCAACCCTTATCCCCATTTAAATCACTGCTGTTGCTTTCTATGCCAGCAATGGCAAGTGTTTCCACCTCCCTAAATCTGGCTACATCGCACCCTTTTCTTCACAAATAAAAATCAAAACAATATATCGCACCCTAAACCAATGTTACGTTTTGGTTTCATTTTAGTCTCACACTGTTAAAAAATTAACAGAACTATTGACGTGATATTTTTTAAAAAAAAATCAATGATGATGTGGTCTTATCTTATGATGACACATCAACTTCATCTTTAATTTTTTTAATGATGGATGACCAAAATGAAACCAAAACATAACATTAGGCATAATTTTAAAACAAAAAATAATTTAGCTACTAAAACGAAAGGAAAGTGATAGTTGAGATACTAAATGTGTATTTTTCCCTTATTTTATTTATGAATTGTCCTCATAATTTAACCACAAGTCTTGTAAAGTAGTGTAAATGAATTGTTTTGGATAAGTTTGTAAACTGTCCTTCCAACATCCGTGCATTCTGCTTATCACTGACATATGCTATTCTAGTGAAGATATGATTCAGTCTCTTTTCAACCAAATGTCAATTGTGATGACAAAAAAAGCTCTATTTGGATATAACCCAATACCAACTTTAATATTATCCATTGGTCTAAATGTTCAAAAATTATTAGCCATGATGGTTTCTAAAGAGTGTGTGATAAAACTGGAGGAGGAAAACAAATAAAATCTTAAACCTAATGACTGTTTCTTGGAATCTTCATAGAAAGTTTTTCCAAGTCTGTAAAAGATCAATGAAGCACAAGGAGATTGGTCCTAGAAAAGAGTGTTATTTGTATATATATTTATTATTTTATTGATTATGGTATAGCTTTTAAGCACAGGGGAAGCTTAACTTGCGTTTTCATTACTTGTCAAGCACCCTCATCTCTAATATTATCGATCTAGCACCCTTTTTGATACGGTGGTAATAAAACGTGGATCGCCATCCGCTCCTTCAAGGGGTTCTGTCCAAGCTGGCATCACGTAAGGAAAGGCGTGGATCGTCATCCGCGCCTTCGCGGGGTTCTGTCCGAACTGGTGTCACGTAAGGAAAGGTGCGGATGGTGATCCGCGCATTCGCGGGGTTTCTAACACGTCCGCGCCTTCCATTATGCATGTTGAATTATTGATACTCCATAATTACCCGGGCCTGAAAGCTCAGCTTTTAAACCCTCCCTCTCCCCTATAAATAAGATCCCCTCTGAATGCAAATATCACCAAACTAAAATTACTTGTTTTTGTTTATTTTCGCTTCTATCAAACTAAGTAGATTTTGTTATTGTTTTTCTAAGGTAAAATTATTTTTTATTATATTATATTTATATTTAATTAATTGAACAAATTTTAGTGTACTAATAATTTTGTATATTTTTTTGCGATTGTAAAATTTGAAAGCGGGATAATACCTCAAGACATTTTGTCAATACGATAACAATATGAAATTATGTTATTTAAATCATTGTAGAAATTTTTAAATTTATTTGGATTAGTTTATATTTTAATTCATATATTATTTATTTAATTAGGTGTATTTCAACTATTGTTTTTGCAGGTATAAGACTCTCAGTCTTTAAAACTCTCAAAATGATGTGTATTTCAGCTATTGTTTATTATGATGGAGAAATTCATGAAGATGAAACTGGCATTGTCTTCGTATCAAATCAACAGATTATAGTGCATTCGATGTTTTAAAATAGCCAGAGTGCATTGATGCATGGCTGGTGCATCGATGCATCAAATGCATTCGATATTTTCATAAAACTCTGAGTGCATCGATGCATAGTATACATCGATGCATGAAATGCATTCGATGTTCAATTTATTCCATGGTGCATCGATGCATGGATTGGGTGTCGATGCATCACTTTGAAAAATTGATTTTAGGCTTAATTTTGTTCAAAATACTTTGTGAAAATTGTTTCAAAAATATATTAAGTATAAAACACAATTTTACACATTTAGTAATGTTTGAAATTGATCTTGAAGACTTGGAGTAATAATTTGATATTCGAGTAATTAAATCGAATATACTTAGAAAATCATTTGTAAAATCTTAAAATTCATTTATACTTAATTTGTTATATCGAAACATCAATATGTTTTCAACAATCTCCCCCTTTTTGATATAACAAAACATGTGTGTAATTTTAAGATTTTCTTTGAAAATAAATTTTGAAAAATTAAGTTTGAAATTACTCCCCCTTACTTTAACACTTCTCCCCTTTAAAACATTTTAACACTTTAACATTTCTCCCCCTTTTTGTTAAATCAAAAAGACTTAAAAATCGATTTAAACAAGGTTTTGAAAAACATAGCCAATTAAATATATATATAGCTTAAGCTACTAAGATCAAAGATCAAAAGAGAGATTAGCCATTAGTTTCATATTCAATAATCATAATCAAATGTGAAATGGCATAATTGGTCATATATGTCTAATGATGCAAAAATAAGAAAATTCAACCAAACCAAATATATATATATATTAAGTTCAAAAATCCATAAAGCAACAAATAAGTTCAAACATCCAACAACCATCAAATTTAAACATCCAGAAACATCAAAATCAATCCAAGTTTGAAAATCCAAGAAAACATAACAAGGAAACAAATTCACTCCATCGGAGGATCGGGTGGAGGAGGATAATGAGCTCGAACTTCAAGAGTGAGAGCGTCTATACGTTCACGCATCTCCCACTAAAACTCAATAATATGAGACTCCATGGAGGTAAACCTCAGATTAAACGACTCTAAGAAAGATCGAAAATAGGGTGGCGTTTGATCTTCTTGTCGTGCTGGTTCTGGTGCAGGCTCATCGTCTGGAACATGATCGTCGATATCTTGCATAAGTTTTTGAAACTCGGGATCATCGTCAGCAGTCGGTACCGGAGGAGGAGGTGCACAAGAAGAGCTAGGAGCAGCTCGTGAAGAACTAGCTCCCGGAGTTTGCTTACCGGGTCAAAATATCGAAAGACCAGTTTCCTCGTCTTGTTTCCAATCCGCTTTCTTCAATGAGGTGAGATTGATTTGATTTTGGAGAAGGATAGGATTGTCGAGAGAGACGTTTAGACCAAGTTTGATAAAAAGTTTATTAAGAAGACATCCATAAATCAATGTGACATGTTTTGAAGGAACAATGTTTATGATGTCCACTAGTTGACTAAATATAATGTGGGACAGATTTATTTTGATCTTATTCTTAATACAGTGCATCCACCATAAATCCCTAGTACGAAGATTGGAGTACCTGA
The DNA here is from genome assembly GCF_006381635.1 of Hibiscus syriacus. Classification (NCBI taxonomy): domain Eukaryota; kingdom Viridiplantae; phylum Streptophyta; class Magnoliopsida; order Malvales; family Malvaceae; genus Hibiscus; species Hibiscus syriacus. The sequence continues at coordinate 896,444 of NW_024062846.1, read as the reverse complement.
TGAGATCGTAGAGTACTAACACTAGAGTTTGGAACATAGGGATATTCCACATTTTCATTCTTATTATATAACCCATTATCATCTAACCCAAAATGAAAAGCTATAGTCTCGGGATCAATATTAATATATTGGCCTAAAAGATAGGATCTAATGGTTGTAGTTCCATATTGAGTTTGGTTTTGAATGCATACCGCATTGGAGTAGAAGATGCGAACTAACTGTTGATAGACGATAGGTTTGAGGTGAAACAATTTATCAAACTTCCAAGTTTTAAGAATCGGAAGGTATTCGAAATCAATATCAATCATGGCTTGAAGAGAAGGAATACGCTCTTCCCGGATTCTATAGGATTGGAAAGAATTTATGTACCTAGAGTACAATTCGTCTTTACGACATTCAGCCATATTAAAACAAGATCCTATAAGAGATGTAGGTGGAGTAGGAACAAAATTAGGAGGTTGGTTTGAACGAGAACGACTCGATGACATTCTAGGGCGTTTGGGATTAGACATGGTTTAGGAATCGGAAAAAGGAATATAACCTACAAATTGAAACACATGTATGCAATTTAATCAATCTCAAAACTAAATTGAGTCCTCAATAATTCAAGGTTCTCTAAATCAAATCCTAATGGGCATAGTTTTGAAAAACTATTTAGAAAACAATGTTTGAAAATTTATAATATGTATAGTTTTTCATGAAAACAACATAATTAAATCAAAAACATCATATTTAAAAATTAAATTCAGATTTCTGATTTTTTTTTAATTTCGAAAATTCAAAAATTCTTTGAAAATTTGTGAGTTTTTGATGAAATTGGTTGTAAAGTCTAGTTTGAAATCATCAAACAATCAATGCCCGATATAATGTTCATCCTAGAACTAATCTAAACTAGTTCTAAAATTAAAATATGAAAAAATAGAGGTTTTTAGAAAATTACCTTGAAAATTTTGGATTGATGAGAATGAGAAGTTGTTTTGCACGATTTAATGATAGTAGTAGGATATAGAGATGAAATGAGGTTGAATTTTGATAAAAAAAAGTTGATTTTGGAGTAAGAGAGGAGATTTTGGATGAGAGGGATGAACGACGGGGTGTTTTGAGGCTTAGGTATTTGAAAGAATGAGAAAATAGGGTTTTAATACCTAAACCCCAACGGATGCATCGATGCATGACAATGTGCATCAATACGCATTCAAGGCGTGCATTGGTGCACCTTCATGGTGTATCGATGCACATTCAAGGATGCATTGATGCACTGTTAGGTATATCGATGCATTAAGCACAAAAATGTCAAAAATCCGTTTTAAACACTCAAAATGCTAAATTAATTAGCTCTAGTGGTACTGGAAACTCATACATTGAAAATTAATCATGTTCAATTAATCAATTTTAATCCTTAAACTATATTTGAACATAAAATTAATTTTCACCAAAGAACATAAACTCCCCCTAACTAATAGCAAATAATGCAATCAAACATTATAAGCATTTTTCATTTATTCTTAAAAGTGCTAAAATTATTTTAAACACTAAGTGAAGATAGGTCAGTTAAACCTAATTCTCTCCTAAGTATCCAAAATCTTTCTTTGTCTAAAGGTTTTGTAAAAATGTCCGCTAATTGGTGCAAAGTATCAACAAATTCTAGAACTACCTCTTCCTTAGTGACATGGTCTCTAATGAAGTGATGTCTAATTTCAATATGCTTAGTTCTAGAGTGTTAGATGGGATTTTTAGTGAGACAAATAGCACCAGTATTGTCACACTTAATAGGAATGGTACCTACTTCAATTCCATAGTCAAAAAGTTGTTGTTTCATCCATAAAACTTGTGCACAATAACTACCGGCTGAAATATATTTTGCTTCAGTGGTAGATAATGCAACACAATTTTGTTTCTTTGAAAACCAAGAAATAAGCATATTTCCAAGGAATTGGCAAGTACCGGAGGTGCTTTTCCTATCTAATTTGCATCCTCCATAATCCGCATCAGAAAAGGCATGCAAGCTAAAGCTAGAGCTCTAGGATACCAAAGTAATAAACTAGGAGTGTCCTTAAGGTATCTAAAGATTCTCTTAACAGCTAGTAAATGTGATTCCTTAGGGCATGATTGAAATCTAGCACATAAGCAAACACTAAACATAATGCCCGATATACTTGCAGTTAGATAAAGTAAAGAGCCAATCATTGACCTATATAATTTAACATCCACACATTTACCTCCTTCATCTATGTCAAGCTTTGTTGATGAGCTCATTGGAGTGTTATGCGGTTTCCCATTTTCCAGTCCAAACTTCTTGAGCAAATCTTTGAAGTACCTAGCTTGATTGATGAAGATGCCATCTTTTTTTTGCTTGATTTGGAGTCCCAAGAAAAATGAGAGATCCCCCATCATGCTCATCTCGAATTCACTTTGCATTAGCATAAAAAATTATTGGCAAAGAACATCATTAGTAAAACCAAATATTATATCATCAACATAAATTTGAACTACTAATAAATCTTTACCTTTATGCTTTAAAAACAATGTAGTGTCAACCTTCCCTTTTGAAAAACCTTTTTCAATTAAAAAGTTTGACAATCTTTCATACCAAGCTCTAGGAGCTTGTTTTAAACTGTAAAGTGCTTTTGTCAATTTAAGAACATGATCTGGAAATTTTAATACTTCAAAACCTGGAGGTTGTTCCACATACACTTCTTCTTTTATAAAACCATTTAAAAATGTACTTTTAACATCCATTTGATATAATTTAAATTCATGAAAGCATGCAAATGCTAATAACATTCTAATTGCTTCCATCATAGCTACGAGAGCGTATGTTTCATCATAGTCTATGCCCTCTTCTTGAGTATACCCTTGAGCAATAAGTCTAGCCTTTTTTCTCACTATATTACCACTTTCATCAAGCTTATTCCTAAATACCCATCTAGTACCTACAGTAGATTTATTACTAGGTCTTTCAACTAATGTCCATACTTTACTTCTCTCAAATTGATTTAACTCTTCTTGCATAGCCATAATCCAATGTTCATCATTTAATGTTTCTTTAATATTTTTAGGCTCTATGCATGAGATAAATGCAACATAATTACAAATATTTCTAAGAGAAGATCGAGTAGTTACCCCTTTGGATGGATCACCTATAATTTCACCATTCTTGACATAGTTGTACTCTCTTGGGTAAGATACTTCCCTTTCTTCAATGGTTGGATTCTCAAGAGGATCATGAGTTTCCTCATCTTTCGTTTCTTCCTTTGATGATGGTTCTCCAATGTCATGTCTAACGTCATTTGTATTTATAACACCTACATCATCATTCAAACAAGAATCCTTCCTCGGAAGGAGATTATCATCGAAAACAACATGTATAGATTCTTCTACAACCAAAGTTCTTTTATTAAATACTCGAAAAGCTTTAGAATTTAAAGAATAACCCAGAAAAATTCCTTCATCACTTTTAGCGTCAAATTTTCCATGATTGTGTTTACCGTTGTTTAAAACAAAACATTTACATCCAAAAGGATGAAAATAGCTAATGTTAGGCTTTTATTTTTAAAAAGTTCATATGGAGGTTTCTTTAAAATAGGTCTAATCATTACTCGATTAATAATATAACAAGCGGTATTTGTGGCTTTCGCCCAAAAATATTTTGGCAAATTGTTTTCACAAAGCATAGTTCTAGCCATTTCTTCTAAAGTTCGATTTTTCCTCTCAATAACTCCATTTTGTTGAGGGGTTCTAGGTGCTGAAAAATTATGGCTAATACCATTTGAATTAAAAAATTCAATAAATCCAAGATTTTCAAATTCAGTTCCATGATCACTCCTAACACTAGTTATAGAGTAACCTTTTTCATTTTGGATTACTTTTGAAAACGTGATGAATTTTTCTAATGCTTCATCTTTAGTACTTAAGAATAGAACCCAAGTATATCTAGAATAGTCATCTACCAAGACAAATGCATATTGTTTTCCACCCAAGCTAGTAGTTCTAGATGGCCCAAAAAGATCTAAGTGGATCAATTGTAATACTCTACTAGTTGATACATTGTTAATGGATTTAAAAGAAACTCGCTTATGTTTTCCTTTAGCACAAGCATCACAGATTTTATCATTATCAAATTTTAGTTTAGGCAACCCTCGAACTAAATCACCTTGAATTAGCCGTTGCAAAACGCTCATACTAGCATGTCCTAGTCTCTTATGCCATAAACAACTATCATGCTCATCCTTAGCAACTAGGCATAAATAAGTCATATCAATAGAGTCTAAATCCACCATGTAAATGTTTCCTATTCTATGACCAACAAGCATAATCAAAATAGATGCAATGTCAATCAATTTTGCAAACACTTAATTTAAAAATAAGACATTGTATCTTTTGTCAAATTCATCTAGTCGGATTATGCTTTAATCCATTCACATACAAAACATTATGCAATGTTGATTATCGAGATTAAGAGCACATGCATAAAGTTTTTGAAAATGTTATGCATTAAATCTTTATAATATTTTAAAAATCTATGCATAATCATTAAGAAAAATTTAAGGTCAAAATTTTGCAAAACCAAAGTTCTTGAAAAAATCGATATCAATTATTAAAGAGATATCAATTATATTTTAAAAACAATTTTGACCAAAAATTAATATGATGAACTAGAGTTTATAAAACATTACCAAAAATTACTATGTTTGTCATACAATATCTTTCAACATACATGAGATAACACATAATCATTTAGAACATTTAAAACCTCATGCATGCATAAACTAAATGAGCAACCAAATAAAATAAATACATTAAGTTTAGAGGTTACCCATTCCTTTTTCATGTGTGGCTAGAGCATATTGAATATCATCATCTTCATCACCATTGCTCCCACACACCTACAAGAGACATTTAAGTAGATTTTGGTATCCAAATTGCTTTGGATCCGTGAATGTTAGTTTCAATGCCCCTTGTTCCTTTTGGAACCCATACTTGTCTAATTTTAATTCATTTTCTTTTCTTTAAAGAACAAGTATGTTCCTTATGACCATGATAATGACAATGTGAACATATTGTCATTATTGAACTAGATGAATTATTTAAAATGATCTCATTTTCTTTTGTTAAGCATTCAAGCTTAAGTTTCAAATCAAAATTTTTTCAATACTTTCAAATTTCATTTTTGACCTTCTTCAAGAGTTTATTTTGATTTTCAAAATCCATTTTCGTTTCTAGAAGAAGTTAGTTTAATTTGAAAATTTCTTTTTCAAAGTTTTTAGATTTTAGTTTTGAAAGCTCTAACTCCTTTTTCAACATTTCATTTTGTTTTTCCAAGTCTGTTTTAGCTTTCAAAAGAAGATCATTTTTAGATATAAATTTAGAAATCAAATTCCTATATTTGGAGTTCATGGTCTCAAACTTCGAAAATAATTCATCATAAGCATCTTGTAACTCATTAAAAGATTTTGAATTTAATTTATTTGAGTTAGAAGATACCTTCGGCTCTGTGAGAGCTAATAGAGACATCACCTTTATTGGTTCTTCTTCTTCCTTATCTCCATAGATCTCCTCAAGCTTATCCCGCATTACCTTGCCACTTGAACAATAATAAACTCCTTTATATACATTAGGATCAATTGAACAGCATAACATGTGCACAGCCTTTGTGTTTTGTTGAGCTTTCTTCCGTTCTTGATCACTCCACTTTTTTGCCTTTTTCGTAGGAGAGGAATACCCTTTCTCGATTATCATGCAAGCTTCCATATCAAATGCTTGGATAAATATCATCATAAACCTCTTCCAACGACGATAATTTATTCCGTTGAAGTGTGGAGGCACCTCAATTGGTTGGATTCTTCTATGGAGAATGAACCGGAAGTGGACGCCATCTTTATCGATTTAACTCTTCTCGGATCTACTCAAGAGGAGGTTAAACCTTCAAATGAGTCAAGCTCTGATACCAATTGTTGAGTTAATCGATCGAAAGAATCGACCAAGAGGGGGGTGAATTAGCAATTAAAATTTTGGTGGAAGCTTTTGCAGAAAATTAAAAAGATTTGCACAGAGATTTAGAGTGGTTCGACTTTCTCAACCAAAGTCTACATCCACTACCTTAGCTATCCACACTAAGGATTTTCCAACAAATTCAGTAATTTGTTCTTTTTTTTAGGCCAAAGAGATAACCTTACAACTCCCTCAAGAATATACCCCAATTCTTGAGAACACTCTTTCTCAAAGAGAATATTACAAATTTGCAAACTTACAAGGAAATCCTCACAAGGTAGATTATTTGCACAATTCTTAGAACAAAGAAAAGAACACTAAAAAATGAATACAATTGAGTACAAGTAGTGTTCTTGAAAGCAAAATGAATATTGAATGAAAAATAGGCTTGAAATGCTCAAACTTGAGGTTTGATGCTTTCTCTTTGATTCTCTCTTGATTCTTATTTCTTGTATTTTTTTTTGTTGTTGATCAATGGCTTCTAAGCTTGTTTAAATACTCCTTCAAATGATTCTGAACGTTGGGGATGGTTAGTGGAGTCAATATAGCCGTTTAAGTGTGAAAACAATTAATTAAATCAGTTGGGAGCGTCAGTGCATCGGTGCATACCCAAGGTGCATCGGTGCATCAAGTGTAAAATTCAAATATTTTGACCGTTGGACCCTTAGTGCATCGGTGCATCAAGTGTAAAATTCAAATATTTTGACCGTTGGACCCTTAGTGCATCGGTGCACTAAGAGTGCATCGATGCATGAAATGCATTCGATGTTTCAAAATAGCCAGAGTGCATCGATGCATGGCTGGTGCATCAAATGCATTTGATGTTTTCATAAAACTCTGAGTGCATCGATGCATGAAATACATTTGATGTTCAATTTATTCCATGGTGCATTGATGCATGGATTGGTGCATCGGTCTATCACTTTGAAAAATTGATTTTAGGCTTGATTTTGGTTCAAAATACTTTGTGAAAATTGTTTCAAAAATATATTAAGTATAAAACACAATTTTACACATTTAGTAAGGTTTGAAATTGATCTTGAAGACTTGGAGTAATAATTTGATATTCGAGTAATTAAATCGAATATACTTAGAAAATCATTTGTAAAATCTTAAAATTCATTTATACTTAATTTGTTATATCGAAACATCAAAATATTTTCAACATAATTTTAGCTATACAGTTGTAATATGGGTTTACCGTCTCATACAAGAAAGCATGGAAGGCAAAGTAGAATGCCATTAAAAAACTTCACGGCAAGTGGGATGCATCTTACAACGAACTACCAAGTTGATTTAGGGTAGTGCGCAGATTGAATCCTGAGACAAGTGTAGACTTTGAAACTTGCCATACATACCACAATGATCGAGTGCTTTGCGATCGATGCCAATTCTACCGGCTTTTTTGGACTTACCCACAATGTATTAATGCTATGAAATACTGTAAGCCCGTGGTCCAAATTGATGGGACATTCTTGTATGGAAATTATAAGCAAGTTTTACCATTGGCAATTGTCTAATATGGTAATTGCAACATTCTTCCAATTATTTTTTTCCCTTGTTGAAGGAGTAGATATAAATTCTTTGTTTTTTTCCTCAGAAACTTACGTTTACATGTTGTCACGAGGGAAAAATCCATGTCATTTCAGATCGCGGAGCTGGGATGTAACACCCATAACCCGTATAATTATACCTATATAGATTATAGATGTCAGCTGAATTTCGAAAACCATTTCCAATTTCAAATATGATTTAAAATTTATTTTCTTCAAATGGTAAATGATATTATATAATTATCATATCATATGAATTGTGTTTCATTATAACAAATTTAATTCAAAAGATTTTTTTTATGAGTAGTGAACAATGAGGGAATCGGTTCCTGTAGCAGGGGAATCGGTACCCCTTAAGCAATTTGGAAATTTTCAAACCTATGATGCTACCAAAGCATTTTTTAAACCAAACAACATTACTACGAACTCGTAGTGTCTATAACGTGTTCTAAAAACTATCTTTGGAACATCTTCCTCTTTAATATTTAACTGATGATAACCCATTCGAATATCAATTTAGAGAAAATTTCTGCTCATTTTAAGCTGATCAAACAAATCATCAATCCTCAGAAGAGGATACTTGTTCTTGATAGTTACTTTGTTTAACTATCGATAATCTATGCATAATTGCATATATCCATTTTTTTATAAACAACACCGGTTCACCCCAAGGTGAAATACTCGGTCCAATGCATCCTCAATCTAGCAGTTCTTGCAATTGGTTCTTTATTCTCTTAACTCAACCATAACCATTCAATACGAACCCATAGATTGTAACACCCCAACTCGTACCCAACCCAGATACGAATCCGAGATGTCACATTAACTTTTTAAAACGATGTTCTTTCAAATTAACCAAAACATGTGAACTCATTTTAAGAAAATGCGATCATATATTGTTGAATTGTGTTCGTTATAACCAATTTAAGAAAAATATACGTTTTATGAACAGTAAAATGCGATATGAACAGTAACTGCTACATTTACATAAACACGTTTAAAATATTACAAAACTCGATCAGAGCATAAATACTTAATTTCTCAACTTTGTTTACATGCCAACCTATTTATCACATAATAATACATACTGTGTAATTTACTTCTGATCTGATCTTTGAGCAGAGATATGTTGTTACTTTGAACTTAGCTTTGATCCTTCTGTTTCTCAGTACCTACGTGTAAATCACTTACACGCTAAGCCATAGACTTAGTGAGGCATAAACATAATAATAATGCATTTCTCATAAATATAAACATGCAATCTATGAATTCAATCGTATCGCATATGATTCAGTATACATGATAACATATGATAATGCAAACACTTTTAATACCTTTTTATCGTATAAGTATATAATGAACAATTCTATACATACCATGGAACACATATACTATTTCACAACAAAACATACATAGTATCAAATCAATTGATTTATTTACTCTCTGTAAAGACCATGTATTAGCCCATGTATACTTTTGAGAACTTAAGGTATGTGAGTACATTGAGGTTGTGCACAATTATGCTGTCACCACAACTCGTATAAATGTCTCAAAGGATCAGTCCATATATTTCGAAGAACCTAGGTAAACAGTCCATATGTCCCGAAGAACATAGGTAAACCCTCGACCCTTGGCATGCAACTATACCCCTAGCTCTCATATCACATAACATGGGCATTATCATTTATGACAGCTCACATTACTTATTCATATCTTTTCTCTTATAAACACAAACCCATTTCTTTTCAGTCACGTATCACATGTATGTGTAATCATTGATCTTATATCATATAACACGTATCATAAATGCATGTATTCACATAGATCATTTCATATGGCTTTTATAATTTCTCATTTTTCATGTAACCTTGCTTGTCATATCAAGTAACATATATCATATGTTGTATTTTCACGTAAGCATATAAATCATGTAACATATAATATCATACATCCATTTCTATGTACTAATGCACACATAGTAATCACATAACATTTTATATGTTACTTCTTACCATAGTAACTCCATCATTGGCTCATCACAAGCCAATGTTTGATCAATCACATAAGTACAATTTAAATTGCACTCACCTTAGCCTTGTTTTTTGATTCAATCCTAACTCTTCGATTGTTCCGTAACTTGTTTAGGCTCAATTTCTACATAAGCATAATTTCCGAGATGATTATCAGAAGCCTAAACCTTATAACTTGATGTTAATAACTCAGGCTAATTTAATAAACCAAATTTTAGCTTTTCCTTTAGGAGTGTATCGATGCACTATGGGTGCATCGGTACACAAAATAGCTTCGAAATATCCATGCATCGATGCTCCCCTTAATGCATCGATGCACCTACCCATAAATAGGGATGGCAACGGGCGGGTTCGGGCCGGGTATTGGTCCCCCTGTCCCCGTCCCCGTTTAAAAAATCGATACCCGTCCCCATTTAAAAAATCGGGGATTTAAACGGGGATCCCCGCCGGGTAATCGGGGAAAACCGCGGGGAAACGGGTATCCCCGTTTAGCATAAACGGTTATTTAAACGGATATTAGGCCGGGTATTGGGTAGGGTATTGGGTCGAGAATCGGGCCGGTATATATATATATATAAATTAAATATATAAATATATATTTTTTATTTAAATTAAATTTATTAATATTATATATATATATATATATATAATTATTTTTAATATTTATCGGGTCGGGTATCGGGGCGAGTAATCGGGGCGGGGATTACCAAACCCGTCCCTATCCCCGTCCCCATTTAAAATAAATGGGTTTTCCCCGTCCCCGTCCCCGTTTATCATCCCCGAACCCGACCCGTTTAATTCGGTTTTCCCAATCGGGTTCGGGTTTTTTTGCCATCCCTACCCATAAATCACTGTTCATTGCACGAAAATTCACTCTTTCAACTTTAATCCTTCAAGTTTCATTCCCTTTCATATTCTTAACTCAAATATACATGCTTAAACTCATTTATATCTATTTATTTCATCTTAAACCTCAAAATTCTATTCTCCATATAGAAATCAATAATCATACAAAATTTTCCATGTTATCCAAACTTAATTCTAACACTTCTAACTTCTTATTCTCATAGATGACAAGTCAAATTTATCCTCCAAATTCATTTAAACCTTCTTATTCAAAAATTTCACTTAAAAAACTATTTTCTTTAATCTATCATAACTCCTTTATCTTTTGATTTTAAGATAACTTAAGATTTCCTTAAGCTTAGTTATCATCTAAGGATCAAAACTCATGCTTAAAATTAACAAACAATCAAGAAATCAGAGAACTCACCTTTGCTTTGAGCTTTCACATGGAGAAGAGAAGAAGATGAAGAAGAGAATTGCTTGGAAACTTATCTCTTCAATCATTCTCACATGCGTATTATAATACCCATTAATTATTATTTAATTATTTTCCTTGTTCAATTACTCATTTTCCCTTTGACTCCTTTAATATTTACTAACAACTTTAAGGAAATATCTCCACATAAATCATTAAACCATTAAACTATTCTACTTTAATCACCATATTCTAAAATTTTACAATGTAGTCACTAACTCGTAGTTTGGAATGTTACATAGATACAGAATTAATGCCTTGATAACCATCAATATTAAATTTCACCTCTCAATCTAGAGGTAACCCAAATAATAAATCTAGAAAGACATATGTAAATTCTCGAGTTATGGAAATATCATATGATCTTATTTCAGACACTTACGTATCTATCACCTTAGCTACAAAAGCTATTCATCCTTTTTACCTCATCTAAATCGCAACCATTGCTGATATCACGTTAGTGATGATTTCACTTTTTCATCAATCATTAAAATTTTTAATTTCTCTGCATTTTTCAAAATTAATCGGTTCTTGTGATTATTAACCCAACCTTAATGCAGAGACAGCCAAATAATGATCAAATTGATCTAAAACTCGTTAATGATAATCCCATCGGATTCATCAGAAACATAAGCTCCTGAATCTTTATCAGACATTCATTATTTATCCGATTAATACTTGTATCATGACCCATAGGTTTTCCATTATAATATCACTCGATATCAAGTAGAATTGAATATTTCTACTTTGAAATTCCTTATTTCATTCTTAAGGAAATATGTATAACTTATCCAGATCCAAAAATAATATTCTCGAGCAGTTGAAACATTTCAATCTCAAATGAAAGTCTCAATGTTCACATCGTTCAATAAGAAAACTTGATAAATTTTATTGCAATAACTTCATAGCAGTTAATGCTAAAATCACACTATCAAGCAAATTTACTATTTTTCCTAACACAACGAACCTGAAACTTTTCAAGTTCTTGAGATTCAATTTTGATCTGTACCATAATTCTTTGCAGCATGAAAGGTTAGACAATCTATTTTCACATATTTACCTTCACAAGGTAACTTTATCCAATTTTATGGATTTGATATCTATTCTCAATCCAACTCAAAACCATTTGATTCACTACTAACTCAACTTTCTTTAAACTTTTAACAGACAACTCATTACCGCTTATTTATTTCCTCTTACTCAAATCAATAACGATTTAAACAATTTAATGCTTAGCTTAATATTTCTCACTTATTTAAGCTTACCTGGAGAAACCTCAGAATCATCACTAGATTTAGGAATCTTCTCTGGATCCTTATCCGATTCAACTTTTCTTATAAGTCATTCAAACTTTTTAATCAATTCTTCCCATTCAAAAACTTCATTAAAAGCTGGGGTATTTCTTCCAAAAAATGTAGAAAAATCATTTATAACATCCACCTTTCTAAGGTTTTTACATAAGTCATGTCGGTCTCTTTTTATCGATTTCAATCTCGACCTTCTTTTCAACAATTTTAACTTTCTTACCTTTTTCTTTAGTTCCAACATCTGAACATAGTTAGAATCATCATACATTTTTAAAGAGTAACTTTACTCTCAATAAGCATCATCACAGTATATATACAACTATTAGTAATTTCTGACATCCTAGTGGCATTATACACTTTTAACTCAAAACAAACTCGGTTTATGCCTAGAATCGGCTAAACATGTAGCTCTGATGCCAATAAATGTAACACCCATAACCCGTATAATTATACCTATACAGATTATAGATGTCACCCGAATTTCGAAAACCATTTCCAATTTCAAATATGATTTAAAATTTATTTTCTTAAAATGGTAAATGATATTATATAAATATCATATCATATGAATTGTGTTTCATTATAAAAAATTTAATTCAAAAGATTTTTTTGTGAACAGTGAACAGTGAGGGAATAGGTTTCTGTGGCAGGGGAATCGATACCCCTTAAGCAATCTGGATATTTTCTTAAAATGTGGGTACTGTTAATTGCTACAGTAACTTTCGAAAATACATATAAATTCATAAAAATTAACCTTTCATCACTATAAATTTACCATGTTGTTTCCAAATTTATTCAACAAAACAAATTGAACATTAATAAATACATACCACTAACAAAATCAATATTACACCATAGGATGTCTTACTGATATTGAAATATACTCCTCGATGCTTGATGTCATTCTGAACTCTTTATTCTACTATTGGCTTTTTACCTACGCGTGAAAATCATCACACGCTAAGTATATACTTAGTGAGGCAATTAAAACAATAAACAATGCAATACAATTCATGCATGAATTTCAATGTCAAATTCAAAATGCCATAAAATCATGTTACCAACATATCCAATATTTTTCCATGATCAAAATAAGATAAAATCTCTTACCATTTATCCCATAAGCTCGTAGGCTTATTTTACCAAAACACTTACCATTTAAACCCATAAGCTCGTAAGTTATTTTACCAGTATACTTACCATTTAATCCCATAAGCTCGTAAGCATATTTTACCAATATACTTACCATTATTCCATAAGCTTGTAAGCTTATTTTACCAATATACTTACCATTATTCCATAAGCTCGTAAGCTTATTTTACCAATATACTTGCCATTATTCCATAAGCTCATAAGCTTATTTTCATGATTATCATTTATTAACCAGTAAACAATAACCCAAAGTATAGCTGTATGAGGAACCCGATATAGGAGTCAAATATTGCATCGAAGTGCTGAGGTCGAGCTTTGCTCGCCTAATAATACATCGTATTGCTGAGGTCGAGATTTACCCACCTAGTACACCGTAGTGTTTTGTACTGTGTCTTCACTAGAAACTTTGAGGTCTGCACTATGTGTATTCTCTAGACACTCTAGTACTACCTAATATGCAGCTGCTAGACTCTATGGCATGCCATTAATACCACTGATCCTCAATAACATACTTGGGCATATAGTCAATTTTATTCTGATCCATCCATGGCAAAATATATTATCAATATTTAACATTGGGCAGTTCATACCCGGAAACATTCATGGTAAAATATCATTTTATTCATGATCAATGCATTATAATTTCACACTATGACATATCAATGGCATATCAAAGTTATAAAAATGACATAATATCATGCTAATATAAACAAGGTAGACTTATCTCAAGTCTTCCTGATGATGTATAAAACATCCATGTATAATGTCATGCATGTATTGCACTCACCTTGACACTTTATATCTTTCAAAATATATGCCTCACTATTGTCCACAATAACTCTTTTCTTTTATACTCGAATCGTTTTGAACACCGAGTAAATCACGATCTGTCAAAATGGAACCAAGTTTTCCATCAAAATACTCAATACTTAATAATTCCTTTTAACATTGGAACCAAGTTTTCCAATTTACACAAAATGGTCCTTCACCATTTTACCACTTAAATTCTTAATACCAATAATTCCAGCATTGAAATTATTTCCATTCAAATGCTTTTACAAAAGCATAATTGCATTTAAGTACCCCAACTATGAAATTGTTGTACTTAAATCACTAATCTTTTCTAACTTCTAAAATAGTCATATTTCACATTCTAACACTCATTTTAATTCCCAAACAACAATTTTCAGCATAGCACATCAATTATACAACACTTACACAACAACCCATCAATTTTCCAGAATTTACGAATTGATCTCCCAACTTTTCAAAATTTATGAAATGGCCCCCAATTTTCTAAGACTTGTAAAATACTTCCTTCATCATTTCTAACCCATATATAATTTTTCCATAATTTTTCTCACTCAAACAATCCATGGCCAAAACTTAAAGAACAAGTTCTAGAAAGATTAAACACGTTCTAATCATCACACATGCTTGAATATGAATCTACTACGTTGCAAACATCAAGATCCATCATCAATTTTTGTGATCCCTTATATGAACTCAAACCCTTAGATTTTGGATCTTTGAACACCAACAAGATTATCATACAATATTGGTATCAAAAGATAGCGTTTTTCGCATATAACAATTTTCTTTTTACAACTTACTCAAAATCCTAAGTAAATTGCTTGAAAATTGAGTTGAAGTTTTCTGTCACCTTTGAAGAACACCCACGGAAACTTGGAGAAGAAGATGAGCTGAAAATGCTCCACCATCATTGATACTCTAATATTAAATAAATCTAGCACATGGCTTAATATAGTATAATGAAATTTGTTTTATTCAATTCAATAGGAAATTCCATTTTTGCCATTAATGAATCTCCATATTCACCATAAAACTACGACAACTCATCCTTATCATCTTTCAAAGTCAAAGATGAATTATTTTGATTTTGACTCACGAAATTTCCAATGAATTTTCAAAAATTGCGTTTTAGTCACTAAATTCCACTGTTTCGGTCAAATCTGAAATATTGCACATTTCCAAACCAAATTTATCTGATCCAAAATATTAAAATAATATTTCTAACCATTTTATAACATCCTTCAAATTTTTGTAAAACTCCAATTCGATTGGAATTATCGATTCCTTATCAGACTTTAACCATTTCTAGTTTTTCTTTACTAAAATTCAAATTCCAAAAATATGATTTCCATAAAACTCTACTCTCAAGAGTAAACCATCTATTTATAGAATAAAATTCTTTTTAGGAAATTATCACTTAATTCCCTAAACATTTTCCCAATTTTCTACTTTGACCATCAAACTTTCCAAATTTTTATTTTGGTCATTGTCTAAATTTTTGGGGTATTACATGGGATCAAAGCAGCAATGGATTTTTTGGGTTCAATGTGACAACCACCATATGTCCAACATCGGTAATGTATCCATCACATTGCAGCTAACTATCATGGAAAGTTCAAGAAGAATGATGAACGCCAATTACTTGTGCGCATGGGTATGTCAAAATGTTGCTTTTTGTTTCTTAATCATTTTCATTTTTTAATGGTAACTTAAGAGTAAGTTCTACATTTGATGCTCAAGTTACGAACTATTACCTGAGACATTTGAGTCCATGCTTCAAGATTTTTGAGGAAAGAACGAGGAAGGATACAATTACATCAGCCTCATCAACAAAGAAATGTGGAAAAATGCATATGATGATGGATATCGATATGGACACATGACGACCAACTTGGACGAGGCTATCAATTAGACTTAAAGGAGGCACACCATTCACAAGTAACGATTTGGTTAAAACAATGTATTTTCGTATAGAAGCGCTTTTTGCCAAGCTCGGGGACAGACTTAAACTTGGGTGCAAAACAGTCATGTCTATCACCCAAAATTAGTTACATATCTATGAAAAAGAATTGTTGCATCAAATAGAATGTCTGTAACAATATTCTCTAGAACCCATGAATTACTTCTTGTCACAAAGATGATGCAACCTCTTCAAGGGATTCAAGCTAACTCGTTCAGAGTTAATCTATGAGACAGATGGTGTGACTGTGGGTTTTTCCAAGATCTGAAGTATCCATGCTCCCATGTCATAGCAGCTTGCTCCTCTCATTCCCGTCAAGACTATAACCATTTTGTGGATCCCATATACCGACTTTCAGAAGTATTTAAGGTATATGAATTTTAGTTTACCCTATAGGTAATGAGAAAGACCCTGATGAGGTTCAGAATTGGCTTCCAATTGTACCAAATCCGTCCTTATTGAGGGAGCCTTGCCGTCCAAAATCCAGTCGAATTCATTGTGATATATATATTCGGGATATGTCTAGAGAAAACAAAAGACGTGGGCATTGTAGAAACGTAAGACATAATAGGAAAAATATGTACATCTCTTTTGTCATCAAGTAACCATTGATGCTGTGATGATGTAGTTGTTGTTTATGAAATCTAAGTTTATGTTATTTAATTTTAATTTACTTTTAGTTAGTGTTATTTGAGCATCACCGAGTAATGAGTTACTCAAGTGAAAATTAAATAAAAGCATTACAAACTAAATACAAGAAAATGATACAACTCAAATAATAAAAACAACTAAATAATAGAAACAATTCGAACAATTAAATAATAAAAACATTAACAAACCAAATAAATAAAAAGTCCATAATTAAATAAAAACTTTACAATTGCTAGTAAACAAACAAAATTAAATAAAAACATGATGAACTAAACAACTCTATCAATGCCTACTCCTTGAATGTGTTCCGCAGGGCGGTGGCTGTCTGTGACGATGAGGATTTCTTCATATAACTTGTTCTTCCTCCTCTCTCTCGTCATCATCATCATCATCATCAGGAGAAAATACATTTTGTTGACGAGGGACAAATGACGATGTAGCACCTCCATAGAATAAGGACCCTTGAGGTGTATGGTTGACTATCTCACCGCTCACAGAAAACTGTGAAAACTATGAAAACACCAACATCGATGAGTATGAAAACTGCACCGAATGTGTCTGTGTATGTGGTGAACCTTCACCGGTAAAATAACCAGTATATGAACCCCAAGTTGGATCTGCAAGCATGGAAATAAAATATCCGCCAAGAGGGGTCATAAAACTCTGTGGCAGTGGCGGTATTTAGTATAGAAACAGTGGCGTCTGACCCTGCTACAGTGGCATATGAAATAGTTACGGTGCTATCTGATATGGTTGTGGTACCATCTGAAATGGCTGCGGAATGTACACTTGTGTAAACGGTGGCTGTTGTGATGGTTATGGCGATGTAACTGAGGATGAGTCAGAAGCGCCTTCTCTCCGTCCATGAGTCAGGAGACGATGATACTATGAAGGTGGACGTCTTTGTTGAAGCCAATGAATGCTCCCTCCTCGTGCTTCCTTAGAAAGTAAAAACGGTTTCCCGTTCGTGTTGAACCACTCATAATAATCATCCACAACCGAGTAATGGTCAATGTAGACATCAATTTTTTCATTTTAAATTTAAATTTAAATTTATTATTATTAAATTTATTATTATTATTATTATTATTATTAATATTATTTATTATTTATTAAATATTACAAAGCCCAAATACAAACAATCCAAGCCCAATAACCAGGCCCAACAGAGTTGGCCCAACATAACCCTGAACCCTTCTAGGGTTTACATCCCATACACCCAGCCGCCGCTGCTTCCAGACGTTCCAACTGCCAGTGCCACGCCACGAAATCGCCGCCTCGCCAGAAGCCTCCAGAAGCCAGCTGCCCCTCCACATGTCGAGCTCTATGGTGAGTCACCACATAGCTCGATGACTCACCGAACTCCTTTCCTTTAACCGGTCTGATGAGCGTCTTGATGATGGCTATAAAGCCATCGACCACCTGCGAAAGAGAGGAGACAACCACGAAAATAGAAGGGAAAACACAGACAGAAACAGAAAAGAAGGCGAGCAGTAGCCAAAAAAGAGAGATACAGAGAGCAACCACAACAACCAGTAGACAACAGAAACCAAAAGAAGAGAGAATAGAGAAACTTACAGAGGAAACCATAGTCATCGGAGCCTCCTTGCGTCATCGGAAAGCCGAAAGCCAAAGGTAAAAAAACTTAGATCTAGGTCGATCTAAGGGGATTTAGGGTAAAAGGAGGCTGGATTTGGCCTTTAGGAGTTGAGATCTTTAATTTGGTGTAGTTTGGTAATCTACGGCCACCAGAGACGGCGGCCGGCGGCGGCGATCGTCACCGGAAACGGAGACCGGTTTTCTTCTCCGGTGAAGGAAAATGAAGTTTCTCTCTCTTTAGAGAGAGAAGCAAAACCAGACAAATGAAACAATAGCCCAAGGGAGGCCGGCCGTTTGGGTATTAATACCCTATCAAAACGAAGCCGTTTTGATGAGGGGTACCTATGTAATTTCACGCATGGCCAAACCCTTTCCGCAGCCATCCGAGTTTTGTAATTATTCATTTTAGTCATTGAAATTAACTTCTGAACATTCTAATTCAGTCTTCGAATTTTATTTTTTTATGTTTTAGTCCTTACCTGCATTATACATATATTTAGGTTAAATGCCTTATTTAGTCCTTCATAATTTTTATAATTTATTTTTTAACCCGAATTAATTAAATAAGGTTAAATTACATTATTAGCACTAAGTTTTTTATTAATTCGAATTATGCCCTTTAATTTTGATATTTTACTTTTTTAGTCACCAATATTTTGTTTCTTTTCACTTTGATCCTTATTGTTTTTATATATTTTGCAATTTAATATTATTGCTTTTAAATTTATTTTAAATATTATTTATTTATAATATTATTTTTTATTACTTTTATATTATTATTTTCATATTAGTCACATATATATATATATATATATATATTTTAAATAATAATGTTTATTTATTTTTAATATCAAAGAAAAAGGGCAGTCTTAATACAACTGGATGTCCTATTCTTGTATTTTAAATAATTAAATATTATAAAAATTATAATTTAGTTTTATTTAAATTATTTAAATTTTAATATTTATTTTTATTTATTAATATTGAAGAAAAGAGCTGTCTTAAGGTACCTAGAAGCCCTTTTCTGATATTTTTGAATAAATAAATATCTTACTATATTAAAATAAATTTTTATTATCTTAAGAAAATGTTTTACTCATTTATTTATTTTTTAATATCGAAGAAAAAGAGTTGTCTTAAGGCACCTAAAAGTCCTTTTCTGATATTTCTAAATAAATAAATATTTTTATAAATATATTTAAATTAATATAATTTCTTAAAAATTATAGTAATAAAATTTGAAATAACATAATTATAAATTAAATATATTTGAATTCTTAAATTCTATTATTAGAGACAATTTATAATTAAAAAGTACCAATTTTGGGCGTTGTAGGGGTGCTAATCCTTCCCTAAACGTAACCGACCACGAATCCCTTTTTATTAATAAAAATAACGAATTTTTTGTTATAAACGTAGATCAGTTCATCTTTTAACTGATGTTTTCTTAAAAACTCTTTTAAAAGATAATTTTTAGGTATTCGACCTACCTGACCCAAAAGGCCGATGGCGACTTCCAAATTATTTATTATTCACATTATTTTTCCCGCCAAGTATAAAAAAAAATCGTGCCCGGACGAAAAACGGTTACGACAGCTTGACGACTCCACTGGGGACGTTCAAACTTTTAAAATCAATTATAAATTGTCTCTAATAAATTAAAAATTCATATATTTAATTTATAATTCTTTCTTTTCAAATTTTTTATATATACTTATTATTTTTATAGTATTTATATATATTATTTCATTTTATTTGCAAGTATTTTCATTATTTATTTTTCTGTCAGAGGTTTAAATATTTCTCCTCACACACAACACTTGCATTGCATAACATAAAGCTCTATAATTGAGTTTGTCCCTTTTAAGTGGGAGTGAAAGCGACGTTTTCGTGAGAATTTATTCTCCGTGTCAGACCTAGCAAGTAACTTTCGGGGTTCATATACTCTATATTTTCGTGAGAATTTATTCTCTGTGTCAGGCATAGAGAAATGTGTCCCCTCGAATTGAACTCGATCCACTAAAGTTTGTAATGGACTAGGATTGAGGGTTTGACAGCCCAAAGGGGCATCAACAAGGACAGTTCGAGTACCTTTACTTCTAGAACTAAAAACCCTGCATATAATAAACCCTAGAAACTCTCGCGATCTGAAACCATGCCGAAATTTTGTCAGTAGGTATACACAAAGGAGAAATAAGCTCTAGCTTTTAATTTATTTTATTTTCTTTTTCCTGAATAAATGCATGCGAACTAGAAATCATGCGGTTAGGATAAATTTTCCAAACAAAGCATGGAACTAGAAAGCATGAGGTTAAAATTTATACCTTGATAGATAGATTTTTTCCATTAGTTGGTACTTACTATTCTATTTTTTCTTATTTTTTTCATGCATGTTACATTGCTCTAATCTGTTCATATTGATTCCTTTTGTTTACATTGCATGATCATGGCATAACCAAAAGGTGTTTACTTGAAAGACTGTTCATCATATTGGAAAGAAATCATAAATGGACAAAAAGTTCTATGATCAAACAAAATATGATACGGCCAAGAAAAGACATCCCGAGGGAACTCCGAGGATAGAAGAAAGCTATGAACCTAGAGATCATGTGTCCATTAAGGAGCAAGAAGAGATACGAGAAATAAGAGAGCAGATGTCCAAGATGTTGGATAGAATATCTGTTTTGGCCAAAAGAGAATAGATTCCTACACAGAAAGAGAGAAAGCTTAATGAACATAATCCTGCAATATCAAATATGTAAGGGACTTCTGATCCCAATCAATTAGAGAAGTTACAGACAATCATCATCCGTAATCACAAGTCATCTGGAGATACCAAAGAAATGATGACAATTGTAAAAGCTCTCAGAGAAGAGAAGAAATCATGTAACCTGAAATCATCAAAGTTTAGTAGGCTCCCAATATCTAAAACTCAGGTTCAATCCAAGACAAAAGGCGGTTCTCATGTTGATGCTATACCTATATCATATAAAGAGTTGTATGAAAAGTTACTTGAAGCACGAGAAGTGGCTCCATATTACATAAAACCATTCCAACCTCCGTATCCAAATTGGTATGACATCAATGTTCATTGAATATCATGCCGGAGCTCAAGGACATACCATCGAGAATTGTCTTGCCTTCAAACGTCGAGTCCAAAGTCTTTTGGATCATGGAACCTTACAATTTATGGTAAATGATCGACCTAGTTTGATAACCAAAGGTCCTGCTAGATTAATACCAAAAGTCTTCAAAGGTAAGGGTATCAATAGGGGCGCCCAAAAAGAAGAAGATTTACTGAGGTTCGAGGCTCAAATACGTCATTTAAAGATGGAAAACAATAAATTGAGCACCAAAATGGAAACCATGCAGGAAGATTTCCAGAAGATCAATCAAGCTTTTCGAAATGATGGCATAGGAAATACCTCAGAAGATTGAATAACAGGGGTCACCAAACTGAAAAAGAGTTGAAACATACATGAAGATCTTGTCCAAAAACTTTTTGAACACAAAGGTTATGTCACAAGGGAAAATGAGCAACTCCAAGAATTGACACAGGAGATGAAAGAACACCAGAATGTCATGGAAGAAGCTGCAGTCCAGACAAGCAATATGGCTCATAAGCTGATAAACTAACTTGGTTTTAGAAAAGAAAATAAGAAAGTTATTCCCTATATGTAAAGTTTTGTTGAAGTTAGGACTGAATGTTGTCCCCTATATGTAAAAGTTTTGTTTAATGCACAGAGACTTTTGTGTTCAATGAAATCTATTCTAAGATGATCACTCTTGAGTAACACCTTTTCATATATGCATTTTCATTTTGCATCTTTGCATTTTTCATTTTGCATTCATACTTTTGTGTTTGCCTTTGAATTGCACATTTTGCATTCTTATTTTTCCATTTATGCATTTTTCACATTTTTATTTAAGTACTGTTATGTACTTTAATTATAAAAACATGTAAATAATTCATGAAAGGTTCTGTAACAGTAAAAACCAAGACCATTCATTCATATTACTTTACTATCATCATGAAAACAATGGAGCAATCTTATAAGGGACTACAAGACCAGTGGCCAGAACAATTGACAGGGTTACCTCGGGATACAAGGTAACATACCCTGGGGAATCCCACTCAAACCCAAAGAATAACCTCATTAATTATTCACAATATGAGGAGAGAGTAAAGAGGACAGAGAAAGCAATCAGAAACATGAAAGATGATAGTGCCCACCACAAAGAATTAGAAGCAAGAGAGCTCAGCTTGGTTCCAGATTTGATTATTCCCCATGAATTCAAAATGCCTGATTTTGAGAAATATGAAGGCACCAGTTGTCCCTTAATCCATTTGAGAATGTTTTATAGAAAAATTAAAGGATATTTGAGTTCTGATGATCTATTAATTCACTCTTTCCATGATAGTCTTGTTGTCCCAACAGTAGTCTGGTACAATCAGTTGACCCAAGAACATATCAAGAGATGGGTAGATCTAGCTGATGCATTTTTGGGACAATATCGGTATGTTAAAGGCTTAGCTCCAACACGTATGGATCTTAGAAGAGTAAAGAAGAAAACCAATGAAAGATTTCAAGAATATGCCCTAAGATGGAGAGGAGTGGCAGCACAAGTTCAACCTCCCATGTTAGAAGAAGAGATATCACATATGTTTCGGGATTCCATTCCCGCTCCTTTCTGCGAGTTAATGCAGGCAAATCCGACGAAGGAATTCAAGAATCTTATGACAAGTGGAGATTTAATTGAGAATGTAATCAGTGAAGAAAACTCAAAAGTCACATCCAAGAGCCCGACTAATCAGAAAACAAAAGCTGATGATGTGAATGTATGTCGCATCCAGAATCCCCGCAACTACAAAAGAAAAAGAGCAAATAACTATTCGGATCGACCAAAGAAAGTCATGCGATCAAGAAAAACTTTGGAAGTGTTCCAAACTTCCATTTCTGATTTGTATCCTCATTTGGTTAAAGGTCAATACATCACACCAAGACCAACTAAAGTGACATCAAACCCTTCTGCTCATAGCTATGATCAAGATAGTTTTTGTAATTTCCACTTAGGGGTATATGGGCATTCTATTGGCAATTGTAGGCCACTGTTGAAAAAAATAGAGATGCTTGTTGACAAGGGAGTCTTGACACAAGAAATGATCAATAAATGGGGGGAAAATGAGGACAATGACCATGATCCTTACATACCCAACATTAGAGAAGTAATGAAGCATGATGCATAAAAAAGTGGAAGTGTTATCTACCACTGTAGTACTTTCTATTTTCAGCATCTTGTTTGAACTTGTTTTTTGTTCCTTTCTCCACCTTTTGTACAATAAATAAATGTGTATTGCTTTTTATGAGCAAGGAATCAAGTTTTAACCTTAAGATTATTGAGTATCAAGTAGATTAAATATTCTTTTAATTTTTCAAGAGTTATAGATCTATTGGCAAGTGGTAAAATTATATCTTCCATATCTCATTCAACGCCAATTACTCGACCCTTACCAAAACCAAATCCTGACACTACATTTATCTGAGACTCTGAAGTAATGTCTCCACCTGTTTTTGAGACACCTACTCTAGATGTTACCTTTTCGGGTAGAGTTAATTGATGATACTACCTTCCACCATATACATGACTTTAAGAGTCACACATTTATCCTTCCAAACACAAAACCATCATAAACCAAAAGACCTCAAAAGAACCAAACTTTCAATTATCCGTGAATTTTACTGCAAGAAGAGACGAGATGAGGTATCATGGACCAACTCATTGATGATAATTTCGAGTGATTAGGGCACACTCAAAGAAGAAGGGGAAAGTGATTGATTGAAATAAATATATCATGCATTAATTACATTTTTCATGTAAGTAAAATTAATCTTGAATATTCATCCCCCTGGAGATATCTCTTTTTACAAGGACTTCTATGCATGAGATGACTAAACTTCGCGCACAGATCAAGCACGCCAACTCAGTGTCATATCGCCCAAAGATGAATGGGACATTTGCAAGTGCAAATAAGAACCTTAAGAGAATCATTACAAAGACCACTGAAGCTTACAAGGATTGGCACGATAAGCTACCTTTTGCCTTATATGCATATTGAATTACTGTGCGAACATCTACTGGGGCAACACCTTATTATTTAGTCTATGGGATGGAAGCAGTATTACCAATTGAAGTTGAGATCCCATTATTTTGTATCCTAAAGGAGGACAAATTGGAGAATACTGAATGTATCTAAGCTCGATTTAATCAATTAAACCTTATTGATGAGAATCAATTGAAAGCTATTTACCATGAGCAAATGCATTAGAAACGGACAAGAAAATACATCCAAGAGAATTCCAAGAGGATGATCTAGTGCTGAAAAAGATTTTGCCTATACATAAATATTTCCGGGGAAAATGAATGCCTAATTGGGAAGAGCCATACGTTGTAAAAAAGACCTTTTTCAGAGAAGCGTTGATCTTGGCAGAAATGGATGGGAAAGTTCTGAGAAACCAAATAAACTTAGATTCTATCAAGAAATATTATACTTGAAGAAGGAAAAATGACAAAAAGGAAAAAGAGGTATTTAAAACAGTTGAAGTCTTATACTCATCCAGCAAAGAAAGAAAAAAAGAAAAATCCAGCAAAGAAAAAAAAAGATGAAAAAAAAAGGAAAAAAAAAGAATGGGAGAAATTGAATCAAGATGGGTGACTCCAGAGAGCCTCAAGTTACAAGATGGATCAAGTACAATTAATTCAGATTCAACAAGAAGAGAAAGAAATAATGAAGATATGAGAAAATGGAAATGAACCCAAAATTTGGCAGTCTAGAGGGATCCATATGATAGAAAAATCCCCAGCAAGGCAGATCCAAGTCAAGCAAAGCAAAAATGAAGGCATCCATTCCGCCTCTCAAGATTGATTTTTATTTGCAAAAATTGATTTTTAAAATCTTTAATTCATGATATAAAAATGATAAAAGGGGGGTTCAAGATGTAAATTTTTAAATAACATCTTGAAATCAAAGGAGGATTCGTGTTGAAAACCTGAAAAGGCGGCTCGAATATTGAATGGTGCAATAACGACATAAGAGACGATTTTAAGCTCTTAAAAGAAGCACCACACATCTCAAAAACGTTCCTGAGATTCTGGAAACGAGAAGCATCTCTACAAGATGAGCATAACAACCATTTCTTCAAGTTAGTGGAAGCCCGAAGCGACATACTGAACCAACTTAAAAGAACCTACTTTACCAGAATCCACCTACACCTTAAATCAGTCAATAATTTTGACACTTGTCATAGGACTATGATTTTTGAATGATTTAAAAGTCTAGTTGATTTATTGGATATTCATTAAACTTATTGTTTATGATTTGATTATATTGTGAACCTGAAAGGGGTAATACTTTGCAAAATTCTTTCATTCTTCAATAAAGAAAGGAGAAAAAATATTTTCAAATAGGACAGTCTCAAATAAGGAAGGTCCTTGAAGCAATTGTTGCCTATTCTACCTCTGTTGTAGAAAAAGAATGAACGAGGCCAGAATGATGAAACACTTCACATTTTTGAAGGCAAGTGGTCCAATAAGCCAGAAAGTTTGGAGAATTGAACTTGTGACACTCTCCTATGACATTATTAGTAGCTCATCAAGAAAGATTATCGTTTATCTCATGCTGAGGGCGATAAACATCACCAGACAGATTATTTTCCCCAACCATCAATTCATGTTCTCTAGAAGATTACATCATAGAGCCATGAACAAGTCACTACCTGCACTCTGGTTATACCGTGATGCTGGCTCAAGTCTTGATACATCATTGCTACTTCTTCTATGCCGATCATTTTCTTTGTCAAGATGATATCCATCATGTCCTTTAGAAGATTGCTGAATTTGAATTTGAGGATTTATGGCATAGAATAAGACATTGGAATACATTCTACACTTGTATGCCGTACAGGATTCCAAAAATTGAGATAACCAGTTTTACCATCAACTAAACCTTTCCATGGTTAGGGAAGAGTGGGATATGGCAGTGTGTATTTTGGAGCAGCAGAAGAGAAACTCACTGTGGCAGTCATTGCAAGAAAATGCACCAACAAAAATCTTCTATTTCATCCTGATGATGTTTATTTCTTCCAGTAAGGTTGTTACGCTGGATGCCATCGACAACAAGGTCGAATCCACCAAATCTACTCATCAATTGCTCCAACTGATCACTATTCAGTTCTTGCACATCTGTTTTCAAAGATATGTCAAGACAATAGAAGACAATCTCTGCATCATTGATCCCAGAAAAAAAAAGAGAAAAAAAAAGAGACAGGACATTGATATCACTGGGGAACTTGTCTCTAGCAGCTCGTCATGTATGGTTTTTAGGGAAACCTAGAAGCATTTCCACCTCATCAGGTTCAAGTGGAGTAACTTTATTCCTTCCAACCCATACCAGATTCCATTTCTGGCACTCATCAAGAACATACTTCTGGACACTCGAAGGTGGCTCATCGTCATAAGCTTCTAGAGCCTTACAGATCCTTTCTGTCAATTTGGCACTTCATGTACATGTTTATAAACAGATCAACTTTTTTCTTGGATCCCAGGAAGGTCACCGGTTTGTTGTCAATAGAAAAGCATCATGTATAGTGCGTGGAGAAAACAAGATAAGAGGAAATCTGTTCTCAATTGGCAGATTATGAATATAGCCCCTTTTCAGTGTAGCAGTATGAAAATGCTTCGAATCTACAAATTATGGCTCTACATTGAATAAGTACTGTGATATTCCAGTCCAAACATTAACTGGAGTAAGTGCCACGTTCTCGTAGTAGAAATAAGAAGACCAATAGCATCTTCTGGAAGTGTTCTTTGAGTTATCTGATCTGGTTTGGTATGAACCCCAAAACCAATCATTGGATTTGAAAGATGAATTTGCTCATAGTAGAAATAAGGAGACCCAATAGTATATTCTGGAAGTGTTCTTTGAGTTATCTGATCTGGTTCGGTAGGAACCCCAGAACCAATCATTGGAATTGAAAGGTGAACTACATGATCGTCTTCATTAAGAAGCTTCTTTTCAAGCTTCCTTTGCTTCTTCCTTTTCAAAAATCATAGCCCAAGTTTCGTCTTTGTTTTTAATTGGGATCATTGCATAATGGCTTCCTATCTTCTACCATAAGAAGTGCGTCAGTAGCCTTAGCCATTTGATCAGCACATATAAAATCTATCAACTCTGCAATTAATGAATCTAGACCATATCTCTCCATGGTTATTGAAGCCTTAACTTCTGAGTACCCCATTTTTGTCAAGAATAATAGTTTATTCTCCTCATCAGAATCAGAATTCAGGATTTCCTCGGTATCAGAAGAACTATCAATATCTGTGAAATCATCCTGAAACATCGCTTCATAATCAGATAAGTTGTTATCAGAATCAACATGTTGCATGAGTGTGGATTTTTGATGAGCTTGTATCATTGTATATGTAGTCTTGCCAGTACATCAGATTACTGTTTGCATAAATTGGTTTCTCTCCTATGGAAAAGTATACTTCAGAGATGGGCTTCACTGAAAGATGATAAGCCACTGTGTCAGCCTGGAATGAATTACCAAGCTATTTATACTGTTCTGTCTGACTAAATCCCTCCAGATACATAAAATGGTCACCTCATTCAGAAGACACATATCTCAGACGTTTTTGTCAGAATGATTGAGTACTTCTTAAGTTTACGACAACATGAAGAGAATTCTTCCAGTTACCTGACAACACTGCTGTTTAATGACACCAGAATGAGAGTATTCAAAATAAACAGATTTGGAGCACGAATAAAGCCACAAGTATCCACCACAGTGGATTGTCAAAATTGAACCTTGTAGGGATCATGATATTCAAGTCAAACAGACGTCAAGAGTAAACCATAAATAGAAGATTGAGGTATATCGAAAGCCCAATTCAGACAGATCTAGAGAGATATCTTGAGGGCCCATTTCAACCAGAAATAGAATATTGGGGCATTTTGAAGGCTCACAGCAATATGAATATTTGGCCATTCTTGAAGGCTCATATCAACAAGAAGTAACGATTGAGCACACTTTTAACATCTGTATCAGCAAATGTTGGGGCATTTTAAAGATTCCTTCAGACAGATCCATTGTTGGGCATTTTGAAGGCTCAAATTAACAAGAAGCGAAGGTTGTGGCATGATGAAAACC
Organism: Hibiscus syriacus; assembly: GCF_006381635.1. Classification (NCBI taxonomy): domain Eukaryota; kingdom Viridiplantae; phylum Streptophyta; class Magnoliopsida; order Malvales; family Malvaceae; genus Hibiscus; species Hibiscus syriacus. The sequence goes on along the minus strand of NW_024062846.1, from coordinate 867,859 downwards.
CCTTTCAATCAGAATCAGAAATATTGAAGTATTCTGAATATTTATATCAGCAAAATGCTGGGGTATGCTGAAAGCCCCTTTCAATCAGAATCAGGACTGTTGATGCATTTTGAACACTTGTATTAGCTAATGTTGGGACATGCTGAAGGCCCATATCACCATGTGTTAAAGATCATTGATTTGAGAAAATATTTCCAATGAGACAGAAAGATATGAAGAATGAAAATGATAAAACAGTGTCAGCCGAGCTGACTATATTGCTTCATTCAGTAGGCAGTTGCATTAGGGTCCTGTTGTTGAACAAATATCTACTCAGCAAGTATGGTTTCAAATACCCAATCTTCTTAAACCATGTGTCACAGGACAATGTGTTCTTTGATAAACTATATCATGGTTGCATGAATAAAGATGGTCCCCAGGTAGACTACTCGATCCAGGGTTCAATTCCTTAAGATCTCAGCTTTGAATTTTACATTCTCTGTGTCGGTGACAATTGAAAATATTTCTTTGAGATGCCTGGCATTTAGTTTCAACCATAACGTTGGGATTATGAAGCTGTTTTTCACATCGGTTTTTACTTACTTGATGACATTGGAAAGGGAGACTCGACTCACTTACATTACTGTTATTCCTGTTGTTATTGGAATCATTATTGCTAGCCAAGATGAATTGAGTTTTCATCTATTTTGGTTTTATCATGTGTGTTTCATCCCCAGCTGCAAGAATTCCACGGATATCTTTCTGTACATTGATCCTATAGCTGAAGTGTTTCTACTTTCTACAATGCTCATTATGAAAGAAAGCATGATCAGTATCACATTTGCCTTTTCCAGAGATGATATCAAGATCAATTAGTGTCTCTTATTCAGTTCGACACTAGCATATCGTGAATTTGACCAACTTTTTGGTCATACCAGTATTTCACTTGTATTCCAATTGAGTTTTGTTCTCAAGTGATCTTGTGACATCATACAAAAACTTTGAACACTAGGCAAAGAGCTTCAATGATTAAGAAATTTGAGCAGAAGCCACAGAAAAGGATGAACGTGTTGTCAAATGCTTTACAAACATCTGAGCAGAAGCTACAAGAAAGGAAGAATGTGTTTTCAAATGTTTTACATCTCGACAGAAACCACAGGAAAAGATGAATGTATTGTCAAATGTTTTACAAACCAGTGATTATGGTGCTGAACCAATGTTGCAATCATATGGTTTCCAATTATTGATCCAAAATGAAGTATGTCTTCTTCAACCCCAAGATTAGAAGTGAGATATGATGAAAATTTCTTTCCTCAGAAAGAGAGCTGAAATTTTAACAACAAGAAACTAGTGGTACCAACTAAGGTTGAACTACAGGTTGTTGTTAAGCATCTCGACATGATATGGTCCAAGTTGCCTTATTCAAGATCTGATTTAAGTATGGGGACATGAAAGAAATTAAGATAAATTCTCCTTATGATGTATTTCAAGAGTCAAATCAGAACAGACTCTACTCTCCTAATTAATCCCTGCTGAGTCAGGCATATTTACATCTACACTCTTCAAAGATGATAGATTCTCTTTTTAAAGATGATAGATTCTCTTTTTAAAGATGAAAGCTTTATGGGATTTATACATAAGTCCAAGCAAATAAAGTTGGTTTTATCAAAGACATAATGGGGCATCAGGGTCATAATTTTGACTACGACAAGAGTTCCACAAGTGAAACATTTATTCTGAGACTTAAATGAAGCAAAGAAGATGCAAAGATACAAGTTGATCAGATAATTCTGTAGAAATGCAAGCTTGATAGCATAAGTTTCTACACTGATATCCAGAGGTAACCATGGCAATAAATGATGAAGTGAAGGAAGACCAAGTTCACCACTTTGAAGTCAAATGAAGATTGCATCAACATTCATGCATTCATAAGAATATCATTTACACAATAGAAAATGCATTACATTGATACATCTGAGTACATTCAAACATAAAGTTTTACAGATCTTCGGAAGAACAAGAAGATTCATGGTAAAAAAATACCTTACACAAAGAAGGTATTCAAAACCACAAATACAGGAATCATGCAAACATCTAAAGAAGAGATGAACGCAATCCACAAAAATGAGCATTATCTTCAGATTGGGTCATGTTACCCAATCAACATGTTATTTCAAAAAACAGAATGAGAAAACGATTTTCATAGTTTCTCATTTTATCTTTTCTAAAATGAAATTGTTGAAAAGTAAGAAAACGATTTTCTTAGTTTTTTTACTTAGTAAACTATTTCTAACAGCCTTATCTTGAGATTGGAGCATGTTACCCAATCAACATGTTATTTTGAAAAATAATGAGAAAATGATTTCCATAGTTTCTCATTCAATCTTTTCTAAAAATGAAATTGTTGAAAAGTAAGAAAATGATTTTCATAGTTTCTTACTTAGTAAATTATTTTCCACATCTGTAAGTCCTGCAGTGCATGATGTTTCCAAAAAGCCTTCGGGAGCTTTTTGATGTTTTCAAAGCCTTAGGGTCATCTATAAGTCCTGTAGTGCATGATGTTTCCAAAAAGCCTTCGGGAGCTTTTTGATGTTTTCAAAGCCTTAGGGTCATCTGTAAGTCCTGGAGTGCATGATGTTTCCAAAAAGCCTTCGTGAGCTTTTCGATGTTTTCAAAGCCTTAGGGTCATCTGTAAGTCCTACAGTGCATGATGTTTCCAAAAAGCCTTCGGGAGCTTTTTGATGTTTTCAAAGCCTTAGGGTCATCTGTAAGTCCTGCAGTGCATGATGTTTCCAAAAAGCCTTCGGGAGCTTTTTGATGTTTTCAAAGCCTTAGGGTCATCTGTAAGTCCTGCAGTGCATGATGTTTCCAAAAAGCCTTCGGGAGCTTTTTGATGTTTTCAAAGCCTTAGGGTCATCTGTAAGTCCTGCAGTGCATGATGTTTCCAAAAAGCCTTCGGGAGCTTTTTGATGTTTTCAAAGCCTTAGGGTCATCTGTAAGTCCTGCAGTGCATGATGTTTCCAAAAAGCCTTCGGGAGCTTTTTGATGTTTTCAAAGCCTTGGGGTCATCTGTAAGTCCTGCAGTGCATGATGTTTCCAAAAAGCATTCGAGAGCTTTTTGATGTTTTCAAAGTCTTAGGGTCATCTGTAAGTCATGCAGTGCATGATGTTTCCAAAAAGCATTCGGGAGCTTTTTTGATGTTTTCAAAGCCTTAGGGTCATCTATAAGTCATGCAGTGCATGATGTTAACAAAAGGCCTTCGGGAGCTTTTTGATGTTTTCAAAGCCTTAGGGTCATCTGTAAGTCCTGCAGTGCATGATGTTTCCAAAAAGCCTTCGGGAGCTTTTTGATGTTTTCAAAGCCTTAGGGTCATCTGTAAGTCCTGCAGTGCATGATGTTTCCAAAAAGCCTTCGGGAGCTTTTTGATGTTTTCAAAGCCTTAGGGTCATTTGTAAGTCCTGCAGTGCATGATGTTTCCAAAAAGCATTCGGGAGCTTTTTGATGTTTTCAAAGCCTTAGGGTCATCTGTAAGTCCTACAGTGCATGATGTTTCCAAAAAGCCTTCGGGAGCTTTTTGATGTTTTCAAAGCCTTAGGGTCATCTGTAAGTCCTATAGTGCATGATGTTTCCAAAAAGCCTTCGGGAGCTTTTTGATGTTTTCAAACCTTCGGGTCATCTGTAAGTCCTACAGTGCATGATGTTTCCAAAAAGCCTTCGGGAGCTTTTTGATGTTTTCAAAGCCTTAGGGTCATCTGTAAGTCCTGCAGTGTATTATGTTTCCAAAAAGCCTTCGGGAGCTTTTTGATGTTTTCAAAGCCTTAGGGTCATCTGTAAATCCTTCAGTGAATGATGTTTTCAAACATTTCCATCCTGCTCAAAAGAATCCAAATGAAAAAATTATTGTCTTTTTCGTCTTTGCTCTATCCTTGTTAACACAAGGATAAGCAAAGAGGGGCAGCTGTAGACATCAATTTTTTCATTTTAAATTTAAATTTATTATTATTAAAATTATTATTATTATTATTATTATTATTATTTATTATTTATTAAATATTACAAATCCCAAATACAAACAATCCAAGCCCAATCAATCAGGCTCAACAGAGTTGGCCCAACAGTAACCCTGAACCCTTTTAGGGTTTACATCCCATACACCCAGCCGCCGCTTCTATCAACCGTTGGATCTGAAAGATCTAACGGTCCACAGGATACCAGCGTGAAGCCCTAGGGTTTCATAACCCTAGGTTATCATTCAGCCGCCGCTGCTTCCAGATGTTCCAACTGCCAGTGCCACGCCACGAAATTGTCGCCTCGCCAGAAGCCTCCAGAAGCTAGCTGCCCCTCCACATGTCGAGCTCTATGGTGAGTCACCACATAGCTCGGTGACTCACCGAACTCCTTTCCTTTAACCGGTCCGATGAGCGTCTTGATGATGGCTATAAAGCCATCGACCACCTGCGAAAGAGAAGAGACAGCCACGAAAACAGAAGGGAAAACACAGACATAAACAGAAAAGAAGGCGAGCAGTAGCAAAAAAAGAGAGATACAGAGAAAAACCACAACAACCAGTAGACAACAGAAACCAAAAGAAGAGAGAATATAGAAACTTACAGAGGAAACCATAGTCATCGGAGCCTCCTTGCGTCATCGGAAAGCCGAAAGCCGAAGGTTAAAAAACTTAGATCTAGGTCGATCTAAGGGGATTTAGGGTAAAAGAAGGCTGGATTTGGCCTTTAGGAGTTGAGATCTTTAATTTGGTGTAGTTTGGTAATCTCCGGCCACCGGAGACGGCGGCCGGCGGCGGCGATCGTCACCGGAAACGGAGACCGGTTTTCTTCTCCGGTGAAGGAAATTGAGAGCTTCTCTCTCTTTAGATAGAGAAGCAAAACCAGACAAATGAAACAATAGCCCAAGGGAGGCCAGTCGTTTGGGTATTAATACCCTCATCAAAATGACGCTGTTTTGATGAAGGGTACCTGTGTAATTTCACGCATGGCCAAACCCTTTTCGCAGCCATTCGAGTTTTGTAATTATTCATTTTAGTCATTGAAATTAACTTCTGAACGTTCTAATTCAGTCTTCGAATTTTATTTTATTATGTTTTAGTCCTTACCTGCATTATACATATATTTAGGTTAAATGCCTTATTTAGTCCTTCATAATTTTTATAATTTATTTTTTAACCCGAATTAATTAAATAAGGTTAAATTACATTATTAGCACTAAGTTTTTTATTAATTCGAATTATGCCCTTTAATTTTGATATTTTACTTTTTTAGTCACCAATATTTTGTTTCTTTTCACTTTGATCCTGATTGTTTTTATATATTTTGCAATTTAATATTATTGCTTTTAAATTTATTTTAAATATTATTTTTTATAATATTATTTTTTTAATTTTATATTATTATTTTCATATTAGTCACATAAATATATATATATATATATTTTAAATAATAATGTTTATTTATTTTCAATATCAAAGAAAATGGCAGTCTTAATACAACTGATGTCCTATTCTGGTATTTTAAATAATTAAATATTATAAAAATTATAATTTAGTTTTATTTAAATTATTTAAATTTTAATATTTATTTTTATTTATTAATATTGAAGAAAAGAGCTGTCTTAAGGTACCTAGAAGCCCTTTTCTGATATTTTTGAATAAATAAATATCTTACTATATTAAAATAAATTTTTATTATCTTAAGAAAATGTTTTAGTCATTTATTTATTTTTTAATATCGAAGAAAAAGAGTTGTCTTAAGGCACCTAAAAGTCCTTTTCTGATATTTCTAAATAAATAAATATTTTTATAAATATATTTAAATTAATATATTTTCTTAAAAATTATAGTAATAAAATTTGAAATAACATAATTATAAATTAAATATATTTGAATTCTTAAATTCTATTATTAGAGACAATTTATAATTAAAAAGTACAAATTTTGGGCGTTGTAGGGGTGCTAATCCTTCCCTAAACGTAACCGACCACGAATCCCTTTTTATTAATAAAAAGAACGAATTTTTGGTTATAAACGCAAATCAGTTCATCTTTTAACTGATGTTTTCTTAAAAACTCTTTTAAAAGATAAATTTTAGGTATTCGACCTACCTGACCCAAAAGGCCGATGGAGACTCCCAAATTATTTATTATTCACATTATTTTTCCCGCCAAGTATAAAAAAAATCGTGCCCGAACAAAAAACGGTTACGACAGTCAACATAAATGGGTTTCATATGGGGAATGCACCCACGTCGATCCTCCCATAACATTACCCACCTAATGTGCTTCACCAGCCAATCAACTTCTTTTTAGCCCCTTCCATCGATGATATGCATATCATCAAGATTCTTAGGTGCTTTCGGAATAGATTGTACAAAACTAAATTAGCAGAGCACATGATTAGTAGGATGTCACTCGATAATAGCATAACATATCAGAGGGACCACCGCCATCCAAACATCTAATGGGCTCTCAAGTGATGTGGGATGCAAATCCTCATTTCTTCAATAGAATAAGGAGCCATTTGAAACTAAAACAATTATATATAATTCTTATCAAAATAATATTCTAATTATATAACGATAATTAAAAGTAGATAATAATATTTAAATACATACCTCTGTACGAGCCTTCTGATCAATGAGTAACCTAATTGGTTCCAATTCATCAGATAAATTCTGATGATCTTTTCTTGCACTTGACCACCTACTCAATGAAATAATTTTCATTATATACTTAGAAAAATTATTTATATACAAAATCAGTATTGAAATTACCTCAATAATAGCGGAAAAACCAACGAGTGTTTCACCACCGGACATAAAAAGGGCATGTGATACCACGCCCAAGACTGGAAAAGAATGAGACATCCGCTGATAGCATTTTTTTGATAGTCAGTAGCTCGACACATTTCCCTATACAAAATGCCAAAAATGTCAAACCCTAACTGAGTGTGCCAACATGATGAAAATCTACAAGGTGACTCAACCACATACAATGAACTTGGTTGCGCGATTTGTCGAGCATTAGGATCCCTCCTATTTGTTGTAATATGCAAGTTCGTGCATACATTTTAACCTGCTCCTCGGAGGCGACACGACTCAAATGTTAAGTTGTATCTAACCAATTTAACGGTATTCGACCACCATTGAAATTAGGATGGACACCTCCAAGATACTCCTCGCACAAGGAATGCCAGTCACCATCCGCCACCCCAGAAATCACATCCCTATCTACCAGAAGCCCAAAATGTATGGAAACATCCTCCAGCGTAATTATGCACTCTCCACATGAAAGATGGAATGTGTGTGTCTCTGGCCTCCACATTTCAACCAATGTAGAAATAAAGTTGGATTCAAGGTTACAGTGCCCTTCATAGTTCATTACGTAAGCGAATCCAACCTCGACTAAATACAACCATACACGAGTAGGCATCTCTAACTTAAGGTTGCGAATTAATGGATCTAATATACAGTCTCTCTCCTAATTTAATAAATATTATACAAATTAAAATATAAAATAATACTAAAAATTAAATAAATAAATCATTCACAATAATTAAAATTACAACAGAATTTAAAATTGTTATCGTATCGGCAAAATGCCTCGAGATATGATTCTCATCTAAACGTAACAAACCGCCTTCCATTTTATAACTACAAAAAGTAATAAAAAATTAGTATAATAAAATTGAATTAAATAATAAATTATTGATTAATTATAATACAATAAAAATATTTTACCTTATTAATAGAAAAATTGATGCTCGGAAGAATGAGAGAATTTGAGATTTTAGTGTGGTTTGGAGGTTGTGTTTGGGTGTGGTATTTATAGGAAAAGGGGAGGGGAAACGGGCTCCCATAAATGTGGGAGGCGGACGGTTGGGGTATTGAAGGAAAGGCGCAGATCCTTCCGTACATGTCAAAAACCTCGCGAAGAAGCGGATCACCATCAGTACCTTTCCTTACGTAGTGCCAGCTCGGACAGAACCCCGCGAAGGAGTAGATGACGATACGCACCTTTCCTTACATGGTGCCAGTTCAGACAGAATCCCTTGAAGGCACAGATGGCGATCCGCTCTTTATTATCACCTTATCAGAAAGGGTGCTAGATCGGTAATATTAGGGGTAAGAACGTCTGAAATGTAATTATTGATGGTAAGGGTGATATTTCGGTAAAAACATCTAGTAACTTCACCCTCGTACAGTCCAAGAATAAAACAGTAAAAATAAATATATAAATAAATAACACTTGCTGGATTTTGTATTCAAAACTGGTCATCATTGGATGCCAATTCTGGTCGGAGAAAAACAAAAAAGAAAGAGAGGGAGACAATTAACATGTCATGACAAAAAATATCACATCATGGGCATAACATGCATGAATTCATAAGAAGAAAACCATACATCCCTGCTTCCTTATATATAAATACAGACATCTACCTGGTAAGTTGTATTAGTCTAAGAGGATCCTTAGAGATTTTATTTTATTCTGGTTTCCTTCTTTTCCATGTTGTTTTGAAAGCTCATGGCATGCTTAGACATGTATAATTCCGAGCATAAAAGTCATCATCATCACTGTCCCCCAATGAGTTCAAGAATCTCTTTCTCAAATGATTTTGTTGAGACTCAGCAGATTATGAAGCAAGAAAAGAACTCGAGAGAGGCTCCACCTGTGTCCTCGGACTTTGAATTCTCAGTGTCAAACTATTCCATGATGAGTGCTGATGAGCTTTTGTTTAAGGGTAAGCTGTTGCCATTTAAAGACGATTGTAGCAATCAAATGCAAAGGACTTTGAGAGAAGAGCTTCTTGCTGGGGACGACGACGACGATGATGATAATGTAACATTGACTCCTCCTAAGGGCGCCACTAGGTGGAAGGGTTTTCTGGGTCTCAAAAAGGTTGACAAGAATGAAGGGTATATGGAGAAAATGGGTGACAGTAAAAGATCTGCTTTTGTTCATGAGGTGAGAAAATAAACCAAAAGAAAGAAAACAAGAAAAAAAATAACAACTTTTGTTTTACTTGCGAGATTTCATCTCTCTTTTGTTTCAGGAACTTTTAACTGAAGGAGGACCAAATTGCAGGAATGTGGAGATTGGGATATAGTTACAATTCTTGAAGGGGGGTCATAACTTGTAGAAATGTGGAACATTTGTATTTTTTCAAAGAAAAAAAGGGTCTGGGGTTTGATTTAAATCTTTTTATTTATTTATTTTGCTTTATTTTGGATTTAGTGTTCCTTCTTTTCATTTGGTTTTTTCTTAGGGTTTGGTGTTCAGCTGTTCCTTTGTACAAAATGTTTGCAGTTTAAGAAGTTCCTGTAATGTTCAGCAATTGGTAGATCCCTATTGTTCATATAATTTTTACTTTGAATTGGATCTATTGGTGTCTTTTCCTATCTTCTGGAAGTTACACTAACTTTATTATTTTTAGTTTGCATTGAAAGTAAGGGAAATTACGGATGAGTGAATTCGTGGCTTCTTGCTCATCTAGAGCATCGGAAAAAAATAATTTATGAATAAGGTTATTACTATAATATTTCCTGATATAAGTTTATTGCTACAATATTAAGAAAAGATGTATGGTAATTTTGGAATCTTTAATTGAAGACTCCAGGTAATCCTGGAGTCTTTAACTTTCTCAAAGTTAAAAATAGTAATCTTGGAGTCTTCAACTCCATGTAATATAGGAGTCTCCTAAAGGAATTGTAGCAATTATCTTAGTATGAGAAATAATAACCGAGATTGACTATTTTGAGAAATTTCTTTTTTAAAGACATTATTTTAACTATTATCCCGTGAATTCGTAGTATTTAAGTAACAAATTCATTCAAATCATATTTATATTAAAAAAATCACCGTTTTATTGCAATTAATTAAGTTGCATCAGAAGACGTTGGAGTCATTGACAGTTTTGGTTTAGTTTTGGTTTTAGGGTTTCCAAACAATGTGCCATTTAGTTTAGGTGCTACAGACACATTAGACGTGCCACTGCCAACTGTTTTGAAGACTTGCTTTACGTTTATAAGTTTTCAGTGAACCAGGTAAGGGAATGTAATTCATTAACCTAAATTTATGAAACTTAATGTATATCAAAATGTTCTGTTACTATGAAACAAAGTAGGAGATAATAAGGATAAAATGATTTCATTAAGGTTTCATCTTTTTTGGGTTTTGATAAAAAGATTTTAAAGTAAACTTTAGTGTGTGTCAGTCGTAGGATATAGTTACATGTAGGTTGGTAGACAAGTAGTTACAATCAAATAGTGATGGATTTGATTATGATAGATCACATGAGTCTGTCGGTAATCATATTAGCTAGTCTAGGCTGAACGAAGCCTTGGCCCCTGCCAATTATATTTTTAATCATTAATTAGTATATAAAAAATATAATTTTAAAAAATAAATAAAGAAAAATTTACAAACCCCTTCAATTAAAAATTGTATTTATGGAAAATAAACAATATTTTAACCCCTCTATAATAAACTTCAAGTTCCGCCTTGTTAGCTAGTGACGAATTTTCGATAAATATCATATATTTCAGGTGCTTCTTCGATATTCTCTATGTCTTTAGGAGTTTCCTTGGTTTCGAAGAATCAGAGGTGCTTTAAGTCATCTTGGGGCAGTGAGGCGCGACTCAAGCAAATGAAAGAGCATTAATATCATTCCTCCAATGTCACAGAATCATCCAAGTTATTCACAAAAATAAAAGAAGAAATAATAATAATAATGAAACTACCTATTAATCTCCATGCTATAACGGAATCGGATTTAAAATATAATTATGATTTTATTTTGGGAAATTTTGGATTTTTTATGAAATTTGATTTAATATGAATTTAGAGTTGCCATCGACCTTTGGGTTAGGTAGATCGAATATCTAAAAATGTCTTTTAAAACAATTTTAAGAAAAATTATTTTAATATAAAAAGGGTATGCATTTTACTAGAAATTCATTTTTAAAGGTTTGATTGTCTACATTCTTTTGTACACCAGAGTGTACCATTGACCTTGTTCAAGTTGTTCTTCTTGCCCCACTTCTTATTCTAAGTTTTCGTATATGAGATACACTTTCTAATTTCCAAGATCTACTCTAGTGAGTTGTCTTGTTTGAAAATGTTTTTCTTCCTCTTTTATTTTCAAATTTTGAATGAAGAAGTTTTGAAAAATGTTTGATAAAGAAGTTTTGAATTTTTTATGAAGCTTTGAAAAAAATGTTTGATGAAAGAAATTTGAAAAGTGTTTGATTGTGAATTTTGAAAAAATGTTACCCCCTTACTTTAGGTTTACAATTGAGATAAATTATAAAACAAGAGTTCATTGGATATCAAAGAATCAACTACTCTTTTAATTCTTCAAAAATTATAGCTATTTGACAAGTGTCAAGATTAATGCTAATTTTGAGGTAAGGTATATTCTGAAAAATAAGGTGTCTCGGGTTGGCTTATTTGGTAAATTGCTTCTATGGCGTTCATTGATTTGATGAAGCAGTTTCTATGCTCATTTTCTGGAAGTGCTCTCCGGTTCTTAGCTCTCGTGAGCGCATTTGGGTTGCGCGATACCTTATCAAGAGATTTGTAAGATCACATCCTATGCAACAACTGCACAATTTGTATATTCGAGCCGCCCTTTCAAGTTTTCAACTCAAATCCTCCTTTGGTTTCAATACGTTATTCATAATTTTATGCCTTGAACCCCTTGTTATTTTTCCTTATCATGCATTAAAGATGTTAGAAAACATTTTGCAAAATAAAGAGTAATCCTCAGAGATGAAATGAGTTCTAGAGATAGTCTCTTTTGTTTAGAAATTCATGTATGATTAGAATGGACTTTTTAGGCACGTAATATAGACGATGGTTCATGGTTATGAAATAAAGAGATAAATAGGCCCAAACAAGTGTTTAAGGGTGATTGAACCAAGGATCAATTTATTCGAATGCCTTCCTTCTTGCCTTGTTATATTTGAATCTGCTTGCAATGTGTCTTTTATTTTATTTTGTTTTCCTTTGGTGTTATATGATCTTCGTATGAATTTATTCTGGTTCTTTGGTCCAATTGTACTTGATCAATCTTGTGGTTTGAGGCTCGATGAGAAATTTGACTCGAGGGACTCTTTGCATGTGCTTCTTGTCCTCTTTATTTGATGAGTTTAAGACTTGAATTGACTTGAGCACCTTCTCATCCTCTTTATTTCTTGCATTTGGAACTTCTTTCATTGTTCTCAAATGAATTTGGACTTCGAATGCATTGTATTTGATCCACCTCGAGGTACCTTATTATTTCTCACTTTAGTTCACAAGGACTTTTCCTTGTAATAAAACATTAATTGATGTTTTTCACTCATGTGAGCAGATGTCCATTACTTTACCCCCTAATGTGGAAAGTGATCATTGGTTAGGGTTGAATCAGAAGAAAAATAATTCAGGCCCAAATAATGGATATATATTTTCTCCTTTTGTGAAGGGATATTGAAAGAAAGTCATTCATCATTTCATACAAGGAAGTCCTTGCAGAAGAGGTATCCTAAGGAGGATAGATATACATGATTAACTTTTATTTACATGAAAACAATGTAATTAATGCATGATAAAATTATTTCAAACAATCTATTTTTTCTTCTTCTTGCTTCAAACATGCCCCAATTTATTCGGGCTTATCTTCAGAAACTTGATCCAAGATGCCTACCTCGTTTCTTCTTGTAGGAAGGTTCATGGAAAAATGAACATCTTGTACTCAATGCTTTCAGGTTTCATTGGTAGAAAAATGTCAGTTTTTTTTCTAAGAAGGCGACGATATGTCTTGGAAGTCATATTTTCAAGAAAAGGTAAGGTCATGACAATATTGACTCTGCCTGAAAAAGGTAATAGTATGAATTTAGTGCCTTTAAAAAGAATAAAGGTGGTATTTTGAGGTCTCAAAGAGATGTAATGTCAAAATTCAGCCCTTTGGTAATGACCATTGTTTATTTTCGGTAAAGAATTGAGTGATCATATTTTGGATTCAGACGGAACAAGAAACGTATAATCTTGCCACATGTCAAAAATTTATAATTCTTGAAGAATTAAAAGAATCTAAATTCATTAGATATTCAAAGAACTACAAGATTAAAACATGTTCCATTGTTCACAACCTTAGAAGGTACTATTTTATTTAATAAGTTCGAATGTCAAGGGACTTATAAACCTTTAAAATAGATAAAGAAAGAAAAAACAAGTTCAAAATAATATGATATGCTTTTCTCATGCAAGTTCAACAAAGCTTCATGGTGGATGCAATGACTTCTCTTGATTCGCATTAGAATACCTCATTACTCATCGAATGTCCATGCCCCTGAATCGATCAACTTTTGGACCTTACGCTTTAGTGCTCCACAATTCTCAGTAGTGTGCCCCGAGCTTCCTATGTGATAGCTACATGTGGTTTTAACATCATAACCTTCAGGGTATGACAGTACTTTTGTCTTGGATTGGACTAGAGTCATCAGGTCCTCTCAACCAGTGTTGCAAGTAATTCCTCATAGTTCATTGGAATTGGATCATATTTAGTCTTTTCTTGGACCATCCTATGATACTTGGCCATGTGACTAGCTGAATAGGATCCCACCATATTGACTTCATTTTCTTCCTCAGTGACAGCACTGTTGGTGCCATATCTTGCCCTTTCTAACATCGCTTTCAATCATTTCTCCATATGTGATGATGTCAAATAAATTCTAAGCGGCCACCCCTGATACATAGTTAGTGTATGGAGGCTTTAATGTGTCGATGAACATGGTGATGAACTCCTTTTCGATTATTGGTGGATGCACTTGAGAAACAATATCCCTCCCATCGTTGTGCATATTATTGGAAGCTCTCATTACACTTCATCTCTATATTTTGTAACGTTGTTCGTTCAGGGGCCATATCAGTTATGTGCCTGTATTTACCCAAAAATGCATAGGTTAGATCCTTCCAGGAGAGAATCTAAGTGCATTTTAGGTGATTGTACCACTTAGAAGTGGATTTGACCAAACTGTCTTAAAAATAATATATTAACATTTGATCATTGTTAGTGTATCCAAACATCATTCGAATAAACATCGTGATATGAGAAGAAGGACAACTAGTTTCATCGTATTGTTCAAAATTAGGCATTTTGAATTTAGGCGGGAGAACCAAGTCGGACACCAAGGCTAACTCATTTGCATCCATTTCTTCTTGGGAGCTCTTTCCTTTCAATCCTTTAAAGTAGTCTTTACACCAATCTTTTAAGTTATCGAAGATCTCATTTTCATCTTCTTGATAATTGGGAAGCTTCTCATGTGAAATAATTAGCTGTGGAGTAGATTGTGCCATCACGTGCTCGGTAGTCTTCAGGAATGAGAAAGACTGCTCTTTTCTTTTTTTTTTCTGATTGATATTAGCCAACCTTATTGCAATCTGGTCAACCATGCTGGCTTGGTTTTTCAAAATACAATCCATATTGGTCTTTTATGATATCACTAATTTAGCTTCCCAATTTTGTTGCACTCTCTGCAAATTCTCTTGCAGCACTTTCTTCAATTGTTCGAATCTTGATTCTATTCTTAATTTTGTGTCATTTGATTTGGACCACTGTCATCGAATCCTCCATAAATTAATCACATGTTTTCATGAATGATGCATGAGAAAATACTTAAATACATGTCGTGCAGAATGCAAAGATGCAAATGTAGATGCAAAAGTGTTAGTCCCAACGATGAATATCATAGAATAATTTTCATCAGAGATAAAAGTCTTCACATTACAAGATAGTCCATTTTACAGACATGCTTTTGCATGGATGTTGGGTCTAAAGTTGATCGATGCTTTGTCTCGAAGCTTCTTCCCTGAAAACTATACCCCTTAAGTTCTCTATGACTTGTCTCGATTGATTCCCTTACAGTGCTGGAGTTATGCGTCACTCCTTGATGATTAAAGGTGATATAATCGTAGATAAGAATCTACTATTGCATTACTTCTTGAATCATGGGATCAACTTTTAAATTTTTGATGTCATTCTATCAGTCAACTCTGGTGCATAATCTTCGAGGCTCCTCCTCATTCTCTTTCATTAGCCATTAATGCATGTCTGTGTATGCAATTGCTTAATTGAAAACTTTCATCTCTACTTGTGAAAAATTTTCCACTTAGATAGTCAAATTCGGATTAACACTTTTGCATTATGTCATGTCGGTGCAATGTAAAAAAAATGTGAAAATGACATAAAAAGAGGAAATGAGTTAGTACAGGTAAGGTAACTGATAAAAAGTGATACTTAAAGGTAAATACAAAACCTACCCAATCATGGTATCTATCCACATGCTTTTATTAAATAGTAATACTACCCGGACATGTTTTCTACCCAGCATGCTTTATTTTCATAAATTAATCCTAACTGCATGGTTTGTAGTTCGCATGCTTTCATTCGAGCAAAATTTATTTTATGAATTTAAAGTAAATAGTGAAGGTTCGGAGTCATTCCTTCTATGTGTATAGTTTTTTCCAGTACCTACTGAAGGACAGAGGTTCAGTATGGCTCTACCTAAAGTGACCATTCTATGGTTCACTACATGCATGGTTTAGGTTCTAGAGGAAAAGGTACTTGAATTGTTCTTGAAGTTGGTGCCCCATTGGGCTACCAAACCATCAATCCTCACCCTTTACAGGTTTCGAACAAAATGAGTTCAATTCGAGGATATCTACTTTCTTATACCTATACGAGGAAACAAATTTCCACGGAGGTATAAAGCGTGTATCCCATAGGTTAATTGCTATAGCTCATACGGGAATAAATTCACCAGGAAAGTATAGTGTTCACCCCTACTTAGTTGGGATGAGCTCGGGTATAGAGCTTATGGCATGCCAATTCACGTGGTGTGTGTGATGAGAAACATACACGCCTTTGATGAAAATAAAACAAAGATAAAAATACTTTTAGAAAGGAAAATCCAATGAAGCTGCAACCATAAAGTCAAACATCATTACAACAATTTACATAAAGAATGAATAATAAATTAACCAATGTTCAATGAAAAGGATCATAAACTAATTATGGACTCGAATCAACAATTTCAATCACCACGACAACGTATAAGCGATTAACAACTGACTCTCTAAAAAAGTCCCAAGCGGAGTTGCCAAGCTGTAATAACCATTTTTAACAGAATCAAATTTAAAACATAATTACAACTTTATTTTGGGAAAATTTGTATTTTTGATGAATTTGATTTAATGGGAATTTGGAGTCACTATCGACATTTGGGTTAAGTATGTCAAAAACCTAAAAATGTCTTTTAAAACAATTTTAAGAAAAATCATTTTTAAGACGAAAAGGGCCTACATTTTACCAGAAATTCATTTTTAAAGGTTCAGAAGTTTATTACGCGTGGGGAAAGGTAAGCACCACCACACTACCAGAAATAGGTACCTAATCGCTTTTACATTGTCGTAGCATTGAAATTTGCAAATTCGAGTCAAATTTTTTTTTAAAATTGATTAATTATATACAAGTTCACTTTTCATTTGAACATCGTCGAATCGTACTTCTTCTATAGAGTGGTGCTTTCATGCCCATTCTACAACGAGTGTTGTTGAAAATATTTGAGTAAAAAAGGAAACAAATAAATATATTTATCACATTTACTAGAAAATATTAGACGTCAAATATTGTATGAAATAATAGGATAAGAAAAATAAAAATAACATGAAGATTTATAACATGTTGTCGCAGTAATCTTTTGGGTGGGCCCGAAATTGGGCTTCGACTTCAAAAAATGGGTTAGAGTCGCCACCGATCATTTTAAAAAATATTTAGACTGATCAGACACTATCTTACCTATCTGCGTCTTACCAAAGATATGTCGGATTCGGGAGTCGGTTACAGTCAATGAATGATTAGCACCCTTGAATTGCCCTTTCGATACTACTTAATTTCTAGTTGTCTTTAATTAAGAAAATTGCAAGTTAAATTAAAAGATAAAATTTTGATCCAAATTACTTACCTTTAATGAATTTATAAAAATACCCTTAAAAGATAGAACATTAGATTTATAAAAAGGTTGAACTAGAAAATAGAAAAATGTTAAATTACGATATATAAAAAAATGTATATGTTGAGGAATTAACTGAAATAAAGACAAATTGCATATATTAAAATTCATGAAAAAAATAAAAATAAAAAATAATGTAAGAGAAATAAGTTTATTAACGAAAATAAAAAATGATCATGCTAATTGTAAGATTAAATATAAACACTTACTAAAATAAAGAAATGAATTAAACTAAAAATATAAAAAACCCTAAAATGAATAAAAATAAAAATAAAATAAATAAAAAAGAATAAATTAAAATAAAAATAAGGAAGAAGAAAGGAAAAAAACAAACAAATAAACAGAAAATAGAAAATAAAACAAAACAAAACAAAACAAAATAATAAAAAAATAAAAAAGGTAAATAGAAAAGAGGAAAAAATAAAAATAAAAATAAAAAAATACAGTCAAAAAATATATATATATATATATAATAGTATTTAAATAAATGATAATAATAACAAAATAATATATATATATATATACATATAAAATAAAATGTTAGAAAAAAAGAAAGAAAAAAAAAAAAATAAAATAAAATAATAATAATAATAACAAAAACTCAAAAAAACTAAGAATAAATAAAAGAAATATAAAATATATAAAAAATTATAAAAAATGATAATATATATATATATATATATATATATATATATATACATATAATGGAATATAATATTGCATCGAGTAAATCGGTCGTTGGTTGCGGCTGGGACAAGGGTTTTTCGAAAGTGGCACTCAGGAAGATAAGAGTTAGGGTTCTAAAAACCCTAGCTGATTCGGGTTTGGACCAGTTCGGGTTGCTCCAGTGGATCCGAGTTGCGGGTCTCGGGTTGCTTGTTTGGTCTTCTTTGTATGGGCCTTGTATTGGGTGATGGGTTTATTTGGGCATGTAAAGAAAAAATAAAATGTATTAGTTTAACTAAAATAATAATCATAATATATATATATATAATATGCGTATGGACGAAAATTAGTGTTCACATCTGCCCCTCTTTGTCCATAGTCGTGTAACGGGAATATGGCAAAGATTACAAGACACAATTTTTGTCTATGAATGTATTACTGAGTTTAACATCCTCCATCTTATCGGATGTCCTCTATCATGGAGTTGAAATCTGATGTTATGACAGGTTTGTCAATTTGGATTAAATAACGAAATGACTCCCTCGCCGTGAGGTTGAGTTGAACTAGAAAATTCTGAGCACGATATCCTTTTTCGCGAAGTTGAAACCGAACTCAAAACTTTGGCAAGTAGCTCCTGAATCGTCTTCTAGCCTAAGACACTTCATTGTGAAGCTAAAACTTGACCTGACGACTAAAGTGTTGCTATGTTACAAATGACTCCTTCATCGTGAAGTTGGGTTAATCTTTTGGGTACGATATCCTTCGTTGTGAAGTTGAAATCGTAGGAAAATCGGAAAGTGGCTTCTTGTTTCCATTCTTGAACTTGGTCTTCTTCTCTACTTAAAGACCTTGGCGTGAAAAGTTTGATCGGAAAGTAGCCACTTGCTGCTACCTTGCAGTGCATACGTCCTCAAGCTGAATGATATCGAACTCGACAGTGTTTGTTGACAGATAACTCTTATCGCCTTTGAGTTATGATGTACTTGGCTGGGGAATAAACCCATGTTGTTGCAGATGACTTATTTTGTGAGATTAAGTTGATCTGTTAGGCACGATATCCTTCGTCGTGAAGTTGAAATCGTTGATGGCTCTTTCGTTGTGAAGTTGAGTTTGAACTGGATATCCTTCGTTGTGAAGTTGAAATCCCATCTTTAAATTTATCACTTCAAGTTCAAAATCCTTCTGTAAAGTTGAAATTGACTCTAACAAGAATCTGCAAAATTATGCATATATGCGATGCTATGGGTGCAATGCTCTTAGGTGTGCCTAAAATGCATATGTGAAATATGTATTTTGAGCTCTGGAGAGAAATCTCGATCCTCAATTACCTATCTTGGTGACTATTGATTCTGGAATCTTGAATTTCTGATTCTCGATCTTTGAATTCTTCAAATGTTTAAATCTGATGTGCATATATTATTTTTATCCTTGATTTGGAAAATGTTTATCAACCATCTTAAGTATAGTGCATGAGCCTTGATCAGCTTTCAAGTATCTGTACTTTTCAAAAAATATCTTTGTACAATAATATGCAATTATATTTTTCAGAAGTGAATAAATCATTAGGTTTAAATTCAACCCAAGATACTTAAAAGAAATTGATTTAGAGAAATGATGTTCTTTATTAATAAGGGAAAAAGAACAAACAATACATGACAAACATTCTGAAAGGTAAATTCATAAATGAAGTGTGAATGGATGTCTTAGATTTCAATAATGTAAGAGCTTCTGGACTGATAAGCCATTAGGTGACCTTGAACGCAACCTTTGTCAAGGGATCTTCGAAGATGCAACAACTTTCAGGAGAGTGCAACCTTTCTCCGACTCGTTAAGTCTGTAGAAGATTCGGATGCCAGGATGTTTCACTGTCTGGGTTAAGGATCTTTCTTGAATCAATATCTAAATCGCCCTTTTGAGTTTTCAATTTGGGCTCATCCTTGGTTTCAATACGCCCTTTACGGGTTTTCATTTTGAACCCACTTTATTTCTTTTTATTTTTTCATTTTCATTTTTCATTTTCTTTTCTTTTTTCGATTTAGGGCGCCCTTTCGGGTTTTCACCCTAAACGTTTTTTCTTTTTTCTTTTTCGACTTAGGACGCCCTCTCGGGTTTTCATCCTAAGCGGAATATTTTTTGACTGTATCTGAATTAACGGGATTTGGCAGTTCCGGCCCACCCATTTCAGCCAGGATAAGTGCTCCTCCGGAGAAGGCCTTTTTCACGACATAAGGTCCCTCCCAATTTGGCATCCATTTTCCTTGAAGTCTTTTTGAATTGGTCAAATTCTCTTAAGCACAATGTCTCCCTCACGAAATACTCTCGGGCGTACCTTCTTGTCATGTTCTTGAATCATTCGTTTCTTGGCAAAAGAATTTCCTTGGCATTGACTGATATATACCTGGACACACTAATAAACAAGACAAATGTCATACTACTAAAGTAACTTGGGTGTTCGGGCTATTTCTCAAATATCACACCAAGGCTAGTTTTATGACATTGACATGCGTTGTTTTTCGTGTCAAAATAATTCCCTAATCCCAAAAGAAATATAAAGAAACTATAGCAAGTGGAAAGTAAGGGTCGATCCCACAAAGACTCTGCAATTTCTGATTTAGTTTTGTTTCTGATCAGTAGAGTTTGGATAGGGATAAAATTTAAGATAAAAAATAAATAAAATATAAAAATAAAAGGTAAGATAAGATAAGAAAGAGATAAATAGGGGTTTTGAAAAAAATGTTTAAAGATAAGATAAAGGAAAATAATAAAATAGTAATTAGAGTTTGAAAACAAGACTTATTGTAAAAACTTTAGGCTTTCAGCTTTGACTCAGTTTCCTCGGATCATTGAAATAGATCTTTACTTCAGGATTCACTCCAGTCACTTTTCTGCAATGACAAATCTTTGTGACTATGATTTGTATACAGAATACCCAAGTGTAATCTTTAACATCGGTTTGTGAATTTATCTAAGCAACAACGATGTTGCAGATCTAAAAATGTCGACTCAGATTATGTTGTTTTAACAATAACTGGTTTCGATCTCTGTTTCCTCTTAGCAAGCAATTTTTCTAAGTGTGTTCCTAGGAAGTCGAATGTACTTCAATAAGCCTATCCTTCCTCCCACATTAACCATAACAACATCAAGACCAACGTATACTTTTTGGTTTTAAAAATTGTTTAGATTTGAAAATAAGCCCAGAAAAATGAGAGAGATATCCGAAGCAATTTAAGTGCCTTACAATTCTCACGTTTGGAATTCAACCATCGCTTTAGCCTTCGGCTTTAAAGAAAATTAGCTAAGCATGATAAAAGTCACACTTAACATGTTTGAAAATAAAACTTAAAATAAAATAAAAACAAAAACTTGAAAAGAAAAGAAAATAGAGAACTTTATAAAACTAGAAAGAAGAAGAAGAGTAAGTTATCAATTGTAGAGATGTGTTTTTAGGCTTATACTGAGAGAGTATTTATAGCATTCAAAATCTTAAAAACAAGGTAAAGATAATTCCTAAAATAAAGAAATAAATCCTAATGAAAACACTTAAAACTATTTAAACTAAAATACTAAAAACAAAGATAAGATAAAATATAATATAATATTTAAAATAATATCCTAAAACAAGAGTTTAATTCAAATTTGAATTGCAGAAACGTGACACTGATCCATTTGTTCTTCTAGAAATGATGACTGGACCTTCTAGAAGATGATGACTAATCACCTTGTCAGATGCGTCATGCCCACTAATCCAACTTTGATTCTGAAAAAAAAAACTGCAGAATTCTTCCCTTTAAATACATTTTCCAAAATCTAGTGTCATGCACATAAAATGAATCAAAACGAACAAATAAGCCACAAGAACCAACAATGAAGAAGCAATTTAAAAGCAAAATAATAACTATATTAAGCACTATCAAATTCCCCTTCACTTATTCAATGCTTCTCCCCAAGCATTCCTCAATTAACACATCAAAATCAAAGTTGCCATCTACAATTTCAATTTATTTCTCAAACTTCCAATCAAACTAAATCCATGACAATTGTCGAATTCAAGCTACAATCAAGCAAAGACACAACTAAGAAAATTTAAAGCAAGCAAGATATCCCAATTAATTGTCAATTTCAATGAAACATGACTCAATACTTCAAAAAGATTCACGTATATCCGCTCAAAGTGTTTGGGGTAAATGAAATCGCTTAAATCGAAACTAACCAAAATATTACCATATGCTTGGAATCCAATCAAGTCTCCACTACTAAAAGTGAACATAATGCAATAATCAAAGGATCTTTAAACAAGGTGTAACGTGGCTAAGGTATGGGTAGGAAAAAGGCAGAAAAGAATTTTTTTTTAAATATGTCAAAATAAGAGATCAAAATAACTAGGAACAATCCACGAATTAACATGAAGCACAATGAAAAACAAAACAAGGGAAAAGAATTAATGAAAGGCAATTGAAATAATCGATTTTCCTTCTTATTTTCACTCGAACAAAGTGTCTTTTTTTTTTCTTTTTCTCCTTTTTTTTGTTGATCGAAATAGTGAACAATGTACATTTGTTTACAAAATTATTCTTTTTCCTTTATTTTTTTGTGGGACAAGAATTATATAAGATCTCAAGCCTCGATAATGGTGTGAAAAGAGAGGGAAAATAAAAAGAAATGCTTCAGGTTTAATTTTTTGAGTTGAAAATCAAACAAAGGAAATATACTCAAATGTGGTTCAATAGTGGATATATAAATGGGTAGGCTTTGGGAAAAATGGGTTTATCCTAGGTGCCCCTATCACATTAAAATATTATGTTCAACATGTAGTCTCAATATGCATTGTGATTACAAGTTCTAGAATATCCTAATTAGTCCGGCACACTCAAATCAAGCAATGAGCAAAAAAGAAAATGTATACTTGTTAGACTTGAATCTCACAAGAAAAGTTTATATGTACTCAGTCAAGTTCATATCTATCAACAAAAGCATGAAATAACTATATTAAAAAATTTCACCAGCTATACCAATCACCATCATGCAAATTAAATTCAATCAAAACATGGTCATAATCCAAAAGGAAGCAAAAGTATAAATTGAAGTTCAAGAATAGCAACCAACGATCCCAACACATCATTGTCGGAATAACTCAATTTCAAACAATTAAACAAGTTAAGGAAAGATTTGACATGCTTATCCTCCCCCTCACTTAATTCATTTTGTCCCAAAATGTATATCAAATTTAAAAACAAAGAGAATAAAAAGGAATACCCCCCCGATCGAGTGGCAATCGTGGCCACGAACACGTCGACACAAGCCCATGAGAATGTAAGAAAAAACCTCAGCAAGGTTGGCTTCAATAGCGTCAAGAGGACCAGACACGCCTTGCATCTTGGCTCGCATATCCGGTTGGGTGCTGATTGTCATAGGTGGTTCAGTCCTATTTATGTACATGTACCCATTACGAGGTGTAATGGTGTTGGGAGGTACAATGTGAGGGGCAACGGGAGTGCCTGCGAGAAGTCCCATTCAGTCCAAACACCTAGCATCAAGTGGACCCATAGCAAAAAAATAAGTAAAATTCACAGTGTCAAAGGTCAATGGAAACAAACGGGATGCTAAATGTGTAATACAAGGTCCAAGGATCAAGGGTCGATTGGTTCGTACAACTCGCATGAAGGCTCGAGTGAACCAATATCCAAAATTCACCATCATTTCAGTTTGCATACACTATAAGAAAAATAGTTAAACCTTACTTAAACAAGATGTAGTATCATTACGACTGGAATAGTTATAAGCAAGGAACCAGTGTATGTAACATCGAATTGAACACCTACCAATCCTGTAAGTACTTCATAAGACATATCAGTATCGAAGTCCTGCGGAATCTCACGTAAAGATGTCAAATAACCATGGTGTGTGACATCAATCACGAACCCCATAGAGAAGTTAAAATCATTTAATGACATCCTAAAGTATTATCCTAGCAGTCGAAAAGCAATAACATCAGATGTATTGATTGAAACAGCATGACGCTGTAGAAAAATGATAGTGGTATAGAACTCAAAGACTAACCCGTAATAAGTATCATATCTAATATTTAAATAGAGATTCCAACCAATTGCATCAAAATAGTGCATCACAGCATCACGTAAATGTAAAGTGTCAAGTGTATGAGATGGAATATACTTACAAACTTGAAACCTACCGTGACGAATACGATCAAAACTTCTAGCCTCATCGCCATTAAAATCGAGGTAACCTTGGAGTATCTCCTCAGGTGGTACATAATAGGTTCGACCTCTTCGATTCCTTTCATCGAAAGGATCAACATTTTTTCTGGTGACCCTTCGGTTTCATCCGAGCATGCGTCAAAGGACAAAGGTTGGGGCTACTCAGATGAGCGGCGAGATGAATCAGTCTTGGGTCCATATGAGGATGCAGGGCTCGGTTGTGGTGGTACACCACTTGAAAAATTGAATCCATTCCTAAAATCTTCATAATAACCAAAAACAGGATGCCACATTAGTAATGGTTCAATATCTACAGGTTCAGAATTTACCTCAGGTTGTTTAGGTGTTGCAAACAGCGGGACGGGACATCTGGAATGGAACAGAAAGTGGATCTCGATGGCATAGAGTAGAACATTGGGGTGGCCTATGATGAAGGTCTGGACGATCGTGGATTACTCGTATAGCAGCTTGATATTGGAAAGAGGTGGAACAACCGATGGATAGAGGAGCGGCGACGGGTTCATACGTAGGTGCTGGGACTCTATATGGAGAGCCTTGCGGTCGATGTCCACCATGAGGAGGAGGAGTTTGAGAGGGAAGTGAGTCAGAATCGCTTGGAACATCAACGATAGTCAAACCGACGTGGCGGCGGCATCCTCCAAGGTTGAGCGGTGGCGGAACTCCCTGATTTTCTTGGTTTCATGTTCACACCATTATGGAAAAAACAGAGGCAGTGGAGCTAGGGAAAGAGGAGGGCGGACGAGCAACGAGAATTGGCACTAGGGAGGCGGTGTCCGGCGGTGTAGTCGATGGCGTGGATACTTGAGAATAAATCGGTAAATCAATTGATGCAAAGTAGAGGGAGATGGAGAATGTGTTGTGCAGCTGGTAAAGAAAGAATGAAGAAGGAAAAAGTTTTGGTTTTATTTAATAAGGGCTAGGTCACGTGGGATATAAAGGAAATGAAGAGTTTGAATTTTAAAAGAGGTTAAAATTGATATGTGGGTTCATGGAAGACAATAATATAATAAAAGTAAACAAAAAGAAGTTAGGTGGATGGAGAAGTTTGGCTTATCAAAGTGTGGAATAATTGAAGTTGGTTTAAAATTATAGAAATGTGTAGATAGTGATAGGTGAAATGATAAGGTGGGTCTCACCGAAAATTGAAAAAAAATTCAAACCCATCCCCAAGTTAGAATGTTTGGCAGAAGAGGGAAAAAATTTTACTTGGGGAATGATATGGTGTGCCACAATGGGTTGCGTTATGCTAACATACGCCTGCTTCTTGTCTTTAGACATGAGACAATACTTCTTCATTATATATTCGATCAGAATTTGAATATGTTCGGAGAAAAATAAAATAAAATTAAGCATCTGATACAATAAAATAAAATGGAATGAAATAAATGAAAAATGAAATAAAGTATGCTAAAATAATAAAACAAAAATGAAACGAAATGGGTTGTCTCCCATCAAGCACTTTTTTAACGTCGTAAAGCTCGACGACCTGATTTTTTTAGACTGTGGTTTCCTCTAAATTGATTTCTTCAATTAGACCAACCAGAGCATTTTCATAATACAGCTTCAACATTTGACCATTAACTTTAAATCGAACTCCTAAGTTATTTTCAACTTCAACAGCACCGTGAGGAAATACTTGAGTCACTGTAAATGGTCCAAGCCATTTTGATATGAGTTTTCCTACAAAATGTTTTTAAAAAAATTCGATTATCATGAAATTCTTTTGTTTTTTCTTTAATTATTCAAGCACTATCATAAGCATTTTCTTCAAATTTTCTCAAGTTCTTGAATGTGTAATTTTCAAGCTTCACCAACTGCATCCATGTCCATGTGACAATGTTTAACAACCCAATAAGCTCGATGTTCTAACTCAATCGGTAAATGACACGGTTTACCGAAAACAAGCTGGTATGGTGACATTCCAATAGGAACTTTATAAGAGGTTCGATATGCCCAAAGTTCGTCAGTTAATTTTTAAACTCCAGTTCTTTCGATCTGGGTTAACAATTTTTTCAAGAATTATTTTAATTCCCCGATTCAATACTTCTGTATGTTCATTTGTTTGTGGATAGTAAGCGGTAGCAATTCTTTGAGTTAGTCCAAATTTCTTCATTAGTGACTCTATTACTTGGTTAATGAAGTGAGTTCCTCTATCGCTTATTATAGCCCGTGGTGTACCAAACCTGGAAAAAATAGAATTTAAAAATTAACTCTAGTTTTAGATTCATTATTCCTGGTAGCCTTAGCTTCCATCCATTTATAAACATAATATAAAGCTAAAATAATATAAGTATTTCCAAATGACCCATATAATCGATTCCCCAAACATTAAAAATTTCACAAATAAAATGACCAAATTACTTATACATTGACATCTCTCACAAGTTTCACAGAACAAATAAGAATCTCGAAAGATGTGAGGCCAAAAGAAACGACATTCAAGAATTTTATGGGATATACGTTTGGTCCCACAAGAGTAAGAGAGACAAAATTGTAAAATTGAATTTACCTCATTTTCGAAAATACATCATCGAATTACCTGATCCGAGCAGTTTTTCCATAAATAAGGATCTTCCCAAATATAATATAAGGATTCTTGTTTAATTCTATTGATTTCAGCTATCAGCAAATCTAATGTTAACTTTCCTGTGGCCAAATAATTAACCATATCCGCAAACCATGGAGTTATGTTTTGTGCCACCATAAGATTTTCTTTAGGGAATTCTTCTCGAAATGGTGAATCAGTTAGAGGAAGGGGAATTCGGCTTAAATGATCAGCTACCAAGTTTTCGCACCCCTTTTTGTCTTTAATTTACAGGTTGAATTCTTGTAGAAGTAAGATACATCGGATAAGCCTCGGTTTTGCTTCCTTTTTGCTCATCAAATACCTTAAAGCTACATGATCAGAAAAAACATTAATTTTAGTGCCAAGCAAATAAGATCTAAATTTTTCTAAAGCAAAAATCATAGCAGAAAGTTCTTTTTCCGTAGTTGAATCATTTTTATGAGTCGAGTCCAAAGTTTAGGATGCATAGGCTATGACATGTGGATCTTTGCCTATTTTTTGTCCAACGCTAGTATCTGATGCGTCACACATAAGTTCAAAGGGGTAATTCCAATTTGGTGGTTGAATAATTGGGGCTAAAATAAGCTTTTTCTTTAATGAATCAAAAGAGGCCTTGCATTTTGAATCAAAAGATGCCTTGCATTTTGAATCAAAATCAAAGTCTTGATCATTTTGGAGAACATTGCATAAAGGTTGTGCTATCTTCAAAAAGTTTTTAATAATCCTACAGTAAAATCCTGCATGGCCAAGAAAAGAACGACTTTCCCTCAAAGTTTGGGGTAAGGAAGTGAGCCTATAATATATGTTTTAGCTTTATCAACCGCAATCCCTTTTGAGGAAACAATATGACCTAAAATTAACCCTTTATCAACCATAAAATGACATTTTTCATAGTTTAAAACAAGGATATACTCTAAGCATCTTTTAAGCACATTAGTTAAACTATCAAGACACTCACTAAAAGAATTACCATAAACCGTGAAGTCATCTATAAAGACTTCGATGTCATTCTCCACATAGTCGAAAAATATACTCAACATGCATCTTTGGAAGGTGGTCGATGCATTACAAAGGCCAAAGGACATTCATCTATATACAAATGTACCAAAGAGACAAGTAAAAGTTGTTTTTCTTGATCTTCTAACGCTATTGGGATTTGGAAAAAACCTGAAAAACTATCAAGGCAACAATAATGAGTTTTCCCAGCTAATCTTTCAATCATTTGGTCTATAAAGGAAAGAGGAAAATGATATTTTCGGGTAAGAGAGTTTAATTTCCTGTAATCAATGTAGACTCGCCATCTATTTTGAACTCTTGTTGGCACTAATTACCCTTCTTAATTTTTGACCACTGTGACTCCCGTTTTCTTGGGAACCACATGAATCGGACTTACCCAATTACTATCTAATATCGGATAGATTACGTCAGCATGATTGAGTTTCTGAATTTCATTATTTACTTCTTCCATTATTGGTGGATTTAATCGGCGTTGTCCTTCTCATGATGGCTTTGCTCCTTCTTCAATTTTGATCTTGTGCAGGGAAGTTGAGGGACATATCCTTTAATGTTGGAAATGGTTCATCCTATGGCTTCTTTGTACAAACACAATAACGTTACCAAAGCTTCCTCTTCTTCTTCGGATAATTTATTTGAAATGATCACTGGTAAGGTTCCATTTTCGCCTAAAAAGACATATTTCAAGTGTTCTGGTAACAGCTTTAATTTTACCTCAGGTGCCTACAAAATAGAAGGTAAAATTTTAGTTTCAGAGGAAGTTAAAAATAAATCAAAATCGATTGAATAAATATTTTCAAACTCCCTTTTTTCCTCTTTGTGGCAAAGTTCAAGATCCCTGGAAAGATTATAAGAAAAATTAGATTCAATATATTCACAATTAAAGGATCTAAAATATTAACAGAATTAATTCTTTCAACTCGATCCGGGTATTTCATTGCTTTGTAAACATCAAATTCAACAACCTCACCATCGAATTCCATTGTCAGTATACCACTTCTAACATCGATCTTTGTATGTGCGTTGCTTAGGAATGCTCGACCTAAAAGTACTTCGAAATAAGTATCTGACCTATCATGTTCCATGTCGATGACATAGAAATCTGCAGGAAAAAATTAATACATGGACCTTCACTAAGTCGTTTTCCATCATTCCCACTGGATAGATCACGGACCGATCAGCTAACTAATGATTACTCCTATTTCCTTCAAAGGCTCGTTAGTAATCATTTTATAAATATAAAATGGCATAACGTTAATTGAAACTCCTAAGTCACACATTGCACGTTTAATTATAAAATTACCTATTTTACGAGGTATGTAGAACATAACTTGATCATTCATCTTTTGTAGGAGCTTTCGTTGAAAAATACGGAAACATGTTCTCCCAAATTTACCTTTTTGTGCCCCATTAATTTCCTCTTTGTGGTGCAAAGCTCCTTTAAAAATCGAGCATACCTTGGTACTTGTCGAATTACCTCAAGAAAAGGTATGTTAACTTGAACTTTTTGGAACACCTCTAAGATCTCCCTTTCTTCAGCTCTTTTATCACACTTTAACAATCTTGATGAAAAGGGTGGTCTTCCTTGTTACTCCAATTTCCCCACAATTTGAGCCAGTCGGATCACTTGTTTATCCAACTCTTGAAAATATATTTCGGCTCGGCTTTGGAATTTTTCCTGGGATGCAACCAGTTTTTCTTGTGAAATTGCTAACTTTTCTATGATTTACTCTAATGATGGTTTCTATGTTTGTTGTTGAGGAGGAGGTCTTGTTTGATAAGTTAGCCTTTGATTCGGCGCATAGCTGAAATTTGGGTGGTCTCGCCATCCCGGATTATAAGTATTACTATATGGGTTGTATGGTCTCTGTAGAGGACCTGAAAAGTTTCCTATGACATTGATTTATGTATTTCCTTCTTCTTGTATCATCGGTCAGTAGTCTGTCAGATGGTACAGCTTCGTGCATATCCCACATGCTCTTGTAGCCCCATATTTTCCTGCAATAAGTGAATTAACTACTTCAGTTAATTTGTCTAATTTATTTTCAATGGAAAAGGTACTTATCTCGTGAACCCGTCAGCTGGGTTCACTTGAAAACTGTTGAGAATTGGCGGTCATGGTTGAAATCAACTCTTGTTGTTGTTGGGGTTATGTTGACTAATGCTCCTCCGCTAGCGGCATCTACCATTTTCATCTCCATAGGTAAAGGAACTTCATAAAAGTATTGAAGTAATGTTTGCTCACTTAATCCGTGTTGTAGACAACTTGCGTAAAGCTTTTTAAATCATTCTCAATAGTCATAAAGACTTTTTTGCTCTTTTGATGAATGGAGAGAATGTTCCTTCGTAACTCGCTTGCTTTAGCCACTGGAAAGAACCTGTCAAGAAAAATTCGACTCATGTTAGCACATGAATTAACTAAATTTAGAGGTAAATAAAATAACCAGTCTTTAGCCAAGCCGGCTAAAGAGAAAGGAAAGCTCTCAATTTAATTTGATCTTCGGTAACTCCAAGTGGTTTCGTGCTAGTGCAAACCATGTGGAATTCCAATAAGTGTTTGTACGGATTTTCATTGGGAAGGCCATGGAAAGTGGGAAGAAGATGAATAAGTCCCGTCTTTAATTGAAATGGAGTCCTAACATTAGGAAAAGTGATGCATAATGGTGTCTGAGTGACAGGAGCTGCGGCTAGCTCGATGATCATTTGTTCTTCTTCTGCCAACAAGATTTGATCTTCGTTATATGCATCTATTTCAGAGTCTGTCTCCAAATTTGATTATATTTTGAACTTTGTACTTCTTGTCATTTTCTTTTTTCTCGAAGCGTTTGCGCATGGATTCTTCATGCTCGAGCTTCGATTCTGGGTCAAATCTACTAATTCTTCTGGGTTTCTTGTGGTCATAAATCAAAAACAAAGAGAAATAAATCAGTATTTGTCGTTAGTGCCCGACAACGGTGCCAATTTGACGCGCGTCATTTTCGTGTCAGAATAATTCCTTAATCCCAAAATAAATATAAAGAAAATATAGCAAGTGGAAAGTAAGGGTCGATCCCACAGACTCTGTACTTTTTTATTTAGTTTTGTTTCTAAACGGTAGAGTTAGGATAGGGATGAAATTTAAGATAAAAAAATAAATAAAAATATAAAAATAAAAATTAAGATAAGAAAAAGATAAATAGAGGGTTCTGAAAAAACTATTTAAAGTTAAGATAAAGGCAAATAATAAATAAATAATAATTAAAATAGTAATTAGAGTTTAAAAAGAAGACTTATTGTAAAAAGTAACCTCAGGCTTTCAGCTTTGACTCAATTTCCTCGGATCATCGAAATAGATATTTACTTCAGGATTCACGTCATCACTTGTCTACAAGGACAAATCCTTGTGACTATGCTTTGTATACCGAGTACCTCAAGTGCAATCTTTAATATCGATTTGTGAATTGATCTAAGTAACAACAATGTGTAGATCTAAAAACGTTGTGGCTCGAAAAGTTGCTGACTCGGATTATGTTGTTTCAACAATAACTGGTTCTGATCTCAGTTTCCTCTTAGCAAACAATTTTGCTAAGTGTCTTCCCAGGAAGTCGAATGTGCTTCAATAAGTCGATTCTTCCTCCCATGTTAAACATAACAACATCCATACCAACGTCGACTTTTTGGTTTGAAAATTGTTTTGATTTGAAAATAAGCCCAAAAAACTGAGAGAGATATTTGAAGCGATTTAAGTGCCTTACAATTCTTACGTTTGGAATTGAGCCATCGCTTTAGCCTTCGGCTTAAAAGAAAATTAGCTAAGCATGAAAAAAGTCATACTTAGCATGTTTAAAAATAAAACTTAAAATAAAATAAAAAATGAAAACTTGAAAAGAAAAGAAAAGAGAACTTTATAAAACTAGAAAGAAGAAGAATAATAAATTCTCAATTATAGAGTTATGTTTTTAGGCTTACCGTGAGACGGTATTTATAGCCTTCAAAATCCTAAAAACAAGGTAAAGATAATTCCTAAAATAAAGAAATAAATCCTAATGAAAATACTTAAAACTATTTAAACTAAAATACTAAAAATAAAGATAAGATAAAATATAATATTTAAAATAATATCCTAAAACATTTTTAATTCAATTTCGAATTGTAGAAACGTGTGCCTGATCTATTTGTTCTTCTAGAAGCGCTGATTGGACCTTCTAGAAGGTGCTGAATCATCGCCTCGTCAGATGCATCATGCCCAAAGTCATGGTCACTAATCCAGCTTTGATTCTGAAAATAAAAAATGCATAATTCTTCCCTTTAAGTGCATTTTCCATAATCTAGTGTCATGTATAGAAAATGAATCAAAACGAACAAATATGTCACAAGAACCAATGATCAATGAGCAATTTAAAAGCAAAATAATAACTAAATTAAGCACATATGAGACATCCTAGCTATTTATTGTTTCTAGTTGTTATTATTATTATTTCTATTTCTAGTTTATATCTCGCTCGTTCTCTCTTCTAGAACATTAAGCGAGGGTTAATTAATATGTTACAACTGTTATTCTATATTGATCTAGTTATATGTTATTTAAGGTTATTTTAATCATTCTCTGAATATGGGATATCTCTACACGTTTCAAGACTTCAAGGCGATTTCTATGTTTATTATTTACTCTTTATGGTTCTGGTTGGCCCAATATCTGACTCGGGTTCATTTGTAGGTAGCGATATTTTAGTCGTTATTACTACATTTTTCCTCAAATCGCCATTGAATGACTCGAGACCCATAATTTAAGCCTAAAGGATATATTATTATTATTTTAGAAAAAGTTTAGTGTTAGTTGGCTTGAAGTTAGGCCCAAGAGCTAAAGAGGTGTGATGAGAATATTATGAAATAAAATGAGGAGGGACCAAAGGTTCCGTTTATCCTTGTTATTTTTTAAAGATGAAACCCTCTTCTATATTATATGATTTCAGGTAACCACTCCCCTAAAACACTCACCAAAACACTCTTCTCTTCATCTCATCTTCCTTCTCTTTTTATTCCTCTTTCAGGTGAAAGTATCAAGGATTTAAAGTCTACTTAAGTGTTATTAAGGTAAGCATGGTAATCTCCAATCAAAGGGCTTCAATTCAAGCCCCATTTCTTAAGTTTTTCACTTAGTTTCCCAAAATGGGTTTTTGAGAGGTTTAAGAGAATTTATGAATTCTGGTTCATTTTTAGTATATTCAAGTTATAGAAAGTGTTCTTAAATTTAATCCAACCACCTAGTCAAGTTAGTAATTCCTTTTATTACCTTTGATTAGTTAAAGAAGCAAGAGAAAGTTCAAGAGCAAAAGGGAAAGAGAAGTTATCCCTTGGGTGATTTGAGGGCTTTCCTAGCGGCTAAGAATTCAAGATAACACATTTACAACTTCTTTATATCACTTACGAGTCATAGAGATACATTCTAAGTTTAGAGTTTAGTTTTGGAGTATTCATGGTAGATTTCATTTTTGTGATTTTAGCATGTTTAAAGCCTTCTTTATGATCGCTAATATCAAATAAAACATTTAAACACTAACTGGGACCTCAATGGGACTTTTTAGGTGGCTAGTGAACTGTTTTCGTGCCAAAATAGGGCACTTTGTAGCGATGTTATCGATAATGTAAGAACAATATCGATATTGTTCATTTTTCAAGTAAAAACTAAGAAATTTTAAAGAAGTAGTATCAATACTCATTTATAGGTAGCAATACCAGGGAAGTTGTATCGATAATCCCCATAGGGGTATCGATACTAAGGTATTTTTTAAAACATCAAACCTAAATTTGGTATCGATACTGAGGCAAGTATCGATACCCAACACCAGAGTATCATACTTAGCCTAGAGTATCAATACTACCTTACCCAAATAGCTTATACCAGTCTAGGGGTATCAATACCATCAGGTGGATATCGATACCAAAGGTTTAGTATCGATACTGAAGGGTCAGTATCGGCACCCACAAACATTTTTGGATAATTAATCCAAAGATTAAGGGATCAACTCGAGGTACCCGGCATACTCAGATTAATAACATATAAGACTCCAAATGATAACAATAATTTATATCAAAATGATAGCAACAATAACTGCTAGGATTAAATAAAACAAGCCTTGGTTGTTATGCTCGAGAAACGATCAGGACACCTGGGTTACTTTATAAATGATACTAGTATCGATAAATGGAATTAGTCTGGATATCCTTAGCTAGTGCGCGATGCACTTTAAACTAACTAACTAAGGTCGAGGTTCGACACTCGTGAGGGGTAGGTTAGTCGAGGGTGTTGCGTTCGATGGAGAGATTTTGGGCCTCATCCTTGGTAGACCAGAGGGGTGTGTGAGCTCTGAGATGTAGAACCCTCAGCCACACCATTGTGTCTACCATAGAGTAGAGAGTGCAGTATATGATTATACTCACTGTTGCATTTTTACCAGTTAGCTTAAGCATCTATTTAACACTCTTAGTATGGCTTAGTTGCTAGTGTGGCACTGGGCTAGTGAGCTCAGCGTTTGGAATTTGTTTCCTTACGCATGTTAGTAGAAGGAGGAGGAGCGTTTTGTTTAGTAGAGGTCTAGATCGAGATTCAGTGTAGAGTAGCCTCAAGATTATCTTTTAGAGGGCATGTATATTTGTATACCTCTTCTTTTGTATATTTGAGTCATAACTCATTTTAAAGTGGTATGTGTATTTTGTTTTAATTATTTTGGGAGCTCCTAATGTAAAGATTTTATATAACTATGGTTAATTATTTTACTATGAGTATTTTCAAAGTAATCATTTTATTTAAAAAAAAGTCAAGAAAATTTTGGTTAGCCACACTGGTGGTTCTGTTTGGCATTCTAATTTGTCGGATGTATGTCGTACTAGTTTAGGTTATTACATACCTCTCGTCGGTACACCCTGTGCACTAATCCTCCATCCATAAATATATGTTACGTGCTCACTGAAGATACTTGGACACATTACGTCTGCTATGGTTACACTGGTTGTAACCCACTCCTACGAGTATCACTAAGCGCCTTTGGCCATTTACATCGTTCACGGACTAAGTCTTATCCTTACGGACCATTCTTAGCTCTCACGGACCTTAACCGGGTCGAATATGATTACACAAAATGGGTAGTATTGATACTCTAGCTGTAGTATCGATACCCTAGGGTTAAATATCAATACCTCTATAAGTATCAGGACCAAAAATGTATTTTGTTGCGAAAATGGGGCCTCGATATCGATACTTCTTATCGATACTCACCTTGTAAGTATTGATACTCCCCTCTAAAAACCCTAATTTTAGCCTTAATTTAACCAGTATCGATACTCAAACCTTGAAACTAATATTTTAGGCTCGGGAAAACACCCAAAATCATCCTAAATGACTTAGGTTGGTTTCTAATCTTGTTCAGAAGTTTTAGTGAGTTGTTTAGGTTCTTAAGGTGTCTTAAAAACACATTATTAACACCTAAAACGTGATTTAATCTTGAAATCAAGTTTAAACCTTAATATGCTCATCTACAAAAATCTTAGCAAATTCTTGAAATTCATGAAATCTTAATACTCTAAAGGATTAGAAATACACTGTCTTGCTGATTGAATCCCGAAATAGAGCTCTTTTAGCTAGAAATCATCCTTCACCATGACTTGGGTGATAAAACCCCTCTTTTTCTTGCAAAATAAAACCCAAGTTTGAATCTTTACAACTATATTGTTGGGGGTTTAATTAGGACGAATTTGAATATAAAAGAGGCTCAAAAACCTTACCTTTGCTATGGCTTGGAGAGGAAGAAGAGGGGAAAGAGAAAAAGGAGAAATGAAGAGAATGAGAATATGAAGAAATAAAAAATCTTTTTGAAAATAGGCTAATTACTGTGTTGGTCCTCCTTATATTTCTACTATGGAAAATCTCCTTTTTATGGTTAATTGGGCCCAAGTCCAACCCTAATAATCCCAACGACTTAAATTATAAAATTTGTGGGGTCCACTTACCTCTCGGGTAAAATCCGAAACTACTAGCATGGAATTTTTTCGTGTTACAAATTCTCATGTGTTGACTTTAAAATTTGATTTTATTACATTTCATATGAAATAAAATGCTCAAATGTGTCAATTTATCATAATGTTAAATTATAGGTTACTAATATGACGCAATGGGTATAGGAATATGGATAAACCACTAAAATGAATCAAAGCCTTAAAATGATTTGAAGACCTAAACCTAGCCAAAGCCCTAAATTGATTCAAAGACTAGAATGAATTGAAGACTTAAAACGACACTAAGTGTTGAAACATCCTAGGGCATGTCAATTATATTGAATGAAACCTCAGTGCATGCAAAGACTAATTATTAATACTCATAATATCCTATATGACATGTTCAAATATTGTCATAACATCGTTTTTAACATAAACACAAGCTTAGGTGTGCACTCAACATTGTTGAATGTTAATAGGCTCATATCATATGTCAATACATACTTAAAAGCATATTTCTTTGTAAGAAATTCAACCATGATAATTTAAGTCTATTTTTGCATGGCAATATATCTCAATAATTATCATATTTATACCCTAATATTACTAGTATCATTACTGAAACTCATATCATTTACCAATTTACTTTTGAACAAATCGGCTGCATATTGATCATTTTTCTTAAATTTACATCAAACGAATGAATCTAAACACATACTTACCTTGCTTATCAAAAAGAAAAGGAAGATGTTAGAAACATATCAAAATTTTAACAAGTCCGATTTTTATGTCCCGTATATCAAATCAGTCTCATAAAATCTTACATTATATCATTTTATAAAGAAAAAAACAAAAATTCAAAATGTTTAGCCAACACAAGAAATCCTTTGGTGAAAATAAAATAATTTTCTCAAGCATAAGTCACGATTTATATGAAAATTTTGATTACGAAATTTCTAGCTCAACATCTAATCTGAAACTATTAATCTGATTTTTGAGGTATGTTAACTTTCTTTTGAGCTAATGATGTATTTTTAACAGCATGATATGAATGTGACAATTTTCACGTGTCAAAAATGGATCAATCACAGACAATTTTAGAATGACAATTAGACTCCATAATATCTTATATAGTACATATAGAGAGAGAATATAGCGTGATTTCTATTTTTAACAGTGTATTATTTTTAGTGTCCACATGTGTGCCATGCACAAGACATGCTGACTGGATCCGTCGTTAAATATGAATACTTTTTGACCCATCCTCGGCTCAAGAAGGGGTATATATATTTGAAATAAAATTAAGCTTTTTATTAAATAAAGAGATGAGGTATAACGAAGGCAATACAATCACAACATGAAAACTTAAATGGCGTTAATAAAAATAAAGTCAAAACCTCCTCTTAAATACATGTTTCATCTTTTACAAAAATCTAGAAACTATCAATAATCTAGTGTCTCTATTTAAACCTGGACTTAATAATATTGATGAAAGCGTAGAAATTGAAAGAATCAATCAGATAAATTGCTCCACAAATGGTTATGAATGTATCAACAAACTGCCACAAAGGGAGATCAAACTATACATGATCGTCAACATTTCTTGATCAAGAGATGTAATACCCCGAAACCAGATTTAGTAGTTTGGGTCAACCCGATACCTTTAAGTCAAGCCAATTAGACCTCCCAAGGCAGTTGGACCAAGTTATATAGGTGTTGGACCTAAGGTAGGCCCAAGAGTTAAAACTAAAAGATAGTTTTAAAGTGAGTTAATAGGTGAAGGACCTAAAGTGTAGTTTACCCATTTTGTTGAAGCTGATATCTTTCCCCCTCTTTTATATCAATTTACGTAAACCAACCCCCCTAATATCTCACTCACTATTCTTCTTCTTCTTTTCATTAGTTTCCATTTCTTATTTCTTTCAAGAGTCAAGTTTCAAGCATTCCAATCTTAGATTTGTTTGGCCAAGTTAAGAATGTTTCTCTCCATCCTCCAAGTTTTGTTTCAAGCTCCATTTTGTGAGTTTTAGAATTTGTTTTCGAAATGAGTTTTTGGCAGTTTGAAAGGAACCTAGAGATTTAAGCTTGTTTTGAGTAATATTAAGTAGTATAGAGTGTTTTAACTTAGTTTCTAAGTCAGAGACAAGTTAGTAACCCCTAGTTTTGTTTTGATTAGCCAATGAGGTGGGTGAAGTTCTAAAGAAAATGATAAAGGTAAGGTGACTCCTAGTTGAGTTGAGGGAGATTTTAGCAACGAAGGAGGCCAGATAACACGCTGTCAACTCTTTCATACTCCTAGTGATCATTATAAATGTTCTAGCTTTAAAATAAGTTATGAAGCTTAGTGCTATATGTTAATGGTAGATTACATGATTTATGTTATAAGCATGATATAAAGCCTTATTTATGTTCCTTGTAATCACATAAGACTTTAAAGAATGTTTAGGGACCTCACTAGGGTCTTTGGGATTGAAATATAGCATTTTTGTATGTATTTTATGACTTCTGCAAGTAGAGTATCGATACTATAGGGATAATATCAATATTTGTTCTTCGTTTTGGGCAAATTCGTGAGTTTCTGGGAAGGAGTATCGATACTCTTTCAAGAGTATCGAACCTTTGGGTCATAATTCCGAAACTCCCAGAAAATTTTGAAACTGGCAAAATAGAATGTTTAAAAGTATCAATACTTATTTAAAGTTTCGAAACTTTTACAGGAGTATCGATACTATTGGGCTAGTATCGATACTTTCAGTCTGTTTTGTCCAAAATGTTACCCGAGAGGCCTAGACCCATAGTATGACCATAAATGGGATCAAATAGGTTTAAAACACTAGAATAAGTGTTATAGAAGGTATTTAAAGTTTGGTTAAAATAGATGAAATAGTTGTAGGGGTATCGATAGGAAGGGTATCAATACTGCAGAGAGGATATTGATATTGTAAGGCTAGTATCGATACCAAGGGTATGGTCTGAGCTTTAACGTATGAGTAAGTGTAGAGGAAAGTGATGGTATCGATATTGTAAGGCCATTATCAATACCAAGGTTTAGAAATGGGCTTTAAGTAAAGAGAAAGTTTAGAGGTAAGTGAGGTTTCCCAAAAGCTTGTAATTTCTCTCAAATAAGACTACAAGTGAGAACATTTATTAATGTTTAATTCAAACGTAGAAACGAGAATAAAGTAGGGTGAAATAAGACTAGCCTTGTTTGAATGCTCGAGAAAACGACCAAGAGACCCGAGTTCCTTTAGAAAAGATAGCAGAGTCGAAAGTATAGATTCAGTTCAGATATCCATAGGGAGTGCGTAAAGCACTTTAAGCTGACTAGTTTGGGTGCAAGGTTCGACACTCAAGGAGTGGTCTAGTCGAGAGTGTGGTGTCCGATGAGAGATTCTGGAGTCCACATTCTCGGTAGACTAGAGGAGTGTGTGAGCTCCGAGATGCAGAACCCTCATTCGCACAATGATGTCTACCATAGAGTAGAGAGTGAGTATACGAGTATACACACTAAAAACAAAGCAAAACAAACCAAACCAGTAGACCATATAGCAGCAAACTTGATAGCTTGAGCGTTTCAATGATATGTTTTAGTTGTTAGTGTGGTGCTGAGCTAGTTAGCTCAACATTCAGATGTTTCCGTTGGCAGGTTAGTAGATACAGCAGTTGAAAAGCTTTAGAGAGACCGAGGTCAGATCCAGTACAGAGCAGAGTATGTCATAAGTTTCTTAAATGGCATGTATATTCATGAATTCAGTTGTAAAGTCAGTTAAGAGTCAGTATATAGGTCTCTATATATTTTGGGGGCTCTCAGATGTAAAGAGTCGTTTTAAAGTACAAGAAAGTAAGAATAAGTTGGTTAGTCACTTTGGTGGTTAAGCACTTAAGACAATATTTTAAAAGAAACTAAAGAATTACTCTAAAAAGAAAGTTACATTTTTTATTAAAGGAGGAATTGGCAATGTATATATATATATATATATATATATATATATATATATAAATTGTTAATAGTAGCATTTTATATATACAAGTGGCGACGAAAAAAATATTTTCCCTATATTACTGACCCAAATGTCCATGCTCGAAGTCCCGTGTCTTAAACGGGTCAAAGAAAAATGTCGTGTTTTATAAAAATTGTTAAAAGATGTTGACATTTTCAGCCGATCAAATGAGGCATGAGCATCACATTAACATCATACCTTACGTATTTTTAATTATTATTATTATTATAAGACACCAGATGCCAGGCCAGAGAAAATGAGTTGCCGAATATAAATTTTTATAAGATTACTTTAGAAAAAACATTATTATATTAATAAGAATGATGTATGTATTTTGTTTGACCATGGAGTCGGTAAACCCAAAAGCTTGGCAGCCTATTGCCCTTTTGCGTCGGCTTAAAGACATAAACCCCTATTTGTTTGACCATTGAGCTGATTAATTTAGGTGTGAATAAAACTCCATCGGGTTTAAAAATTTTGAATTATTTAATTTGAGTTGACATTAAAAATTTTGATTTAATTTGATTTGAAAATTTTTAAATAAGATTTAAATTATAAAATATAACTTGAATAATTTATAACTTTTAACAATTGATAGATTGATTTTTAAGTTTGATTTGAGTCTCTCAACTCTACATGATGTATGTATATTACATAAGAAGAAATATATGTATATCATATATGATTATAAAAATTATTTAAATTGGAATCAATTAGGACCATAACATTATAAATATTTATTATTAAATGTAAACAAGAATTCAAACAACTCAATTCGAATAAAAAATTCAAATAAAATTTAAATTATAAAACAAAGGGTAAATTACACGTTTAGTACCTAAATTATTAATTTTGATTTATTTGAGTACTTAAACTTTCAATTTTTAAAATCATACCTAAAGTTTAGTTTTTGTTTCATTTCATTACCCCTGTTCAAAATTTAATGTTAAGTTTTAATTTTTTTAAAAGTTTAGGTAATAAATTTAACCAAAATTGATAGTTTATGTACTAAACACGTCAAGTTTTTAACAATGAAGCACTAAAATGAAACAAAAATTAAACATTAGGTATAATTTTGAAAAAAATTAAAATATTTGGTACTAAAATGGATCAAAACTAATAGTTTAAGTATTAAATGTATAGTTTACCCTAAAATAAAACTCTAAGTAGATCCAAAAACTTAGGCAGCCTTTAAAGCCATAAACCCACGCAGTTAAAAAAGACAACGTATACTATCCGCCGAATAAATGGTTGTTAATTCATTATTTAATCTTTGCTTTATCATAATCCTTTTTAGATATATGCCATAATTGTTAGCTTTAAATCAGAATTCTGGGAGTGGAATATTTAAATCATTACAAGAATTGGCAAGCT
Source organism: Hibiscus syriacus (assembly GCF_006381635.1). Taxonomy (NCBI): domain Eukaryota; kingdom Viridiplantae; phylum Streptophyta; class Magnoliopsida; order Malvales; family Malvaceae; genus Hibiscus; species Hibiscus syriacus. The sequence continues at coordinate 826,988 of NW_024062846.1, read as the reverse complement.
TCGTTTCTCTTTGTTCATCATCTTCTGGATATCTTGGAATTATAAGACTCTAAAGTAAAACAGTAACTAGTTGTTTCTCTGTCTTAAGACTTTTTTGTTTGGAAGTTTGAATATTGAACATTTCCTCGTGGCCTTATCATCTGGCGTTCTATTTTTATATTCCCTTTTTGTTGTTTCGTGTCTTTATTGGAGTTCTAATTGAGTCGTCAACCTTTATTACAGGGCAGGCGTTGGCGCTGGTCTTTTTTGTTTGTCCCATTTCTTGCTTCATCTTTATGTCCTTCTAGAAGATATATCGTTTAGTAAGTCCTTCAGATCATCAGAAAATCATAATCTCATGGTGTTTTCGAGATGGATGCCATGAACTGTATGCAAGCAGGTTGGCTAAAGGTTGCCTACGTTGTGTTTGCTTTTTGTTCTGCTCTGTTTCTCGGCGCTCTTAAAGGTTCTATCTCGTTTCTCTGTTACTTTCTCTTGATGTTATTCCGGGAAAATTTTCTTTAGTTCAATCCAATTTGCGGGACGTTTTTCTTGAATCTTGATGTTTTTTTTCATTGGGTGTTTCCCAGGTTTACTAGTTGGACCTATTGCTGCTTTGATACTAATAATAGGAAATTTGGGGGTCATCCTTGGATTGTTACCTGCACATATTGCATGGACTGTATACACAATCATAAGGTTCATTTCATCAACACAGATTAGCACTTATCGAAATCTCGGGTTGCGATTTCGGGGCTAAGGGTTCGATTTTTTCGACCTTTCTTGACCTTGGGTTGGTAATTGCAGGTGTAATAGATTGGATGCACCCCTTAAAGTTGCTATATTGATTGGTTTGCCTGCTTTATTCGGTATATGGTTGGCTTTAAGCATAGCTGGAACTGTTATTGGTGGGGTTTGCTATGGCTTCTTCACTCCTTGGGTTTCATCTTTTGAAGCCTTCAGACATGACAACGAGTCCAAGAGATTCTTTCATTGTGTTGTGGTAATTCAGACTTGTGTTTTGTTTTCTTAAAAATCTTCTCTGTTCATTAATACAGCACTGGTTGGATTATGGTTCATTTTTTATTACCTGGTCAGGATGGAACATGGGACACTGTCAAAGGAAGTTGCACTGTGGTCAGAGATTTCTATGATTTATGTTTTCACTCATATCCACTGTACCTAAAGGAACTACGTGAATCCCCTGTCTCCAATGAACTCCAAACTCTACGGTAATGCTTCTTAAATTATGGTCGAGTCACGATTATCGCAGTTAACAAATCGTTCGGAATCTGTATTGCAGGTTGATTCACGTGCCGGGGCTTATCGTTGTCGGATTGTTGGGACTAATCGTTGAAATTCCCTTTTACACTGTAATAGCCATAGTTAAGAGCCCATACATGTTATTCAAAGGATGGTTTCGACTAACGCATGATCTCATTAGCAGAGAAGGACCATTCCTTGAAACAGTATGCATCCCCATTGCTGGTTTGACAATCCTCCTGTGGCCGATCGTCGTTATCGGGAGCATATTAATGGCTATATTTTCGAGCTTCTTCATCGGATTGTACGGATCGGTCGTCGTATATCAGGTCAGCCACGATCAATGCTTTAACAAACGTCTTGAATTTGATAATTGAGCTTATTTTAAGAAAATATTTGTGGGGTTGCATTTTTGCAGGAAAGATCATTCAAGAGAGGGGTTGCATATGTGATTGCAATGGTTGCTGAATTTGATGAGTACACAAATGATTGGCTTTATCTCAGGGAAGGGACAATATTTCCCAAGTAATTTACCCTTTCCTAATAATTTTCAACATTTATATATATATATATATATATATATATATATGTTTTGTTGATCCCAACTATTAAAGTTATAAAATAGTCACCTAACTATTCATACTCGTCCTTTTTGTTAAAAAACTGGTTGTCGTCTGAGCTAGACGTTTACGTATTGATTTAGATATGATAAAATTATATTTTAATGGTCTACTGACATCGCCACTGCTTTCAAATATTGGCTCAACGACATAATAATATCTCAATTAGAAGCTCAGACGGCCGTCGATTTTTAACGGAAAATGACGAGATTGGAATACATAAATAGTCTGGTGATCATTTTGTGTTATTTGCCCTATTTTTTTATTATTATTATGGTTTGAAAACTAAGGGCTGATTTCACAGCCAGGCCTTCATATCGAAAGAAAAATGGATCAGAAATAGAGTATTCAGTAGGAGGACTGGGTGGGAAATTCAGTTCAACATCGGGAGAACCACCTGCAATGCTTATGCCCACCTTAGCTCGTTCTGTATCAGTTAGAGAGGCAATCAAGGAAGTCAGAATGGTTCAGGTTGGTTGCTTCCTCAATCATTTTGTCATCAAATCATTCATAAACTTTTTATAGTCATTCAAAAATTTAAGGACTAAAAATTTCAAATTAATAAAAAGGCTTAATCCCTCAAAATTATATATTATAGGGACCTCTATACAATTTGATTTTCTTTTTGTTTCTTCAATTGGATTGACAATACTTTAATTGCTGCAACTTGCTTAATGAAACATGCAACATGTTGGGTTGTACAGTTAAAAAGTTTGAAGTGGTTAGCTTTGGTTTGCAAAATCCCCCATAAACGTGACAAAGAGTTGGTTTCAACTGCTGTTTGGTTCGGTTAAATAATAAGCCAATTATTAGAATGCATAATGTCAAGAAATGTTTCTAATATTTGATTAAATAATTATTTTAATTATTATCTTTTAGAATATTTTGGTCTCATTGTTTCGTTTTATGGTAAAATTATGTCTAATATTTGATTAAATAATTATTTTAATTATTATCTTTTAGAATATTTTGTTCTCATTGTTTCGTTTTATAGTAAAATTATGTCTAATATTTGATTAAATAATTATTTTAATTATTATATTTTAGAATATTTTGGTCTCATTGATTCGTTTTATGGTAAAATTATGTTTAATGTTTGATTAAATAGTCACTTTAGCTCTTTTTTTTTTTTTGAGCATTTTGTCTCTTAAGGGCAAAATTACCTCTAATGTTTCACTAAATAATCACTTTAGCTCATTTTTTTTCCTTTTTAGAACATTTTGACCCTCAAATGTTTCATTTTAGGACTAAAAGATTTCCTTTTTAGAACATTTTGACCCTCAAATGTTTCATTTTAGGACTAAAAGATTAATATTTCATCTATGAAGGAACCTTTTTATTCATGAATAAAATATTAGGAGACAAAATACTTCGAAAAAAAAAATAGAGATCATAATAACTATTTAGTCAAATCTTAGGAAAACATTTTATCATTATGTTTAATCCTAATATGAAAGAGAGATAATTAATTATATTGTTCCAACTTTTCATTTATTCAATATTTAGGTTCAAAACATGATTGGACATTAATATAAAATATAATACTCTAGAAACAAAATTTGTGCATATAACTGAGTGAAAATTTCATTTGACTGACTGGTTGAATTCTGCTATCGTCATTTTATTCCCAGGTATGGTCGAACATAATGAGATCGTGTGAAATAAGGGGGAAGGAACTATTGGAAGCAGAAGTAATAACATCATTGGATCTGTTACAATGGTTGAAGGCAAAGAATGGTAACGAAGCAGCCATTATCGATGTTGGGCTCCCCTGTTACAGTTTCTTGCAGACTCTCCTCACTTCCATCAGATCGGGTTCTAATGGTTTGTTGATGCTGGATGATATTGAGATCAACCATCTGAACCGACCAAAAGACAAGATACTAGACTGGTTCTTCAACCCAATCATGGTCCTCAAGAACAAATCAGGGTAATTGACCTCGGGCACAACGAGGTTAGGCTGTTGGAGAAGATGGTTCTTTTTGGCACCAATACACAACGCATGGATGCTTGGGACAATGGTAGTTCGGCCCCTCAAGATTCTCTCAGAGCTGCTCAAATTGAAGGCATAAGTAGAAGGTTTTAACAAACTCATTATCTATACACTCATCTAAGAGTTTTCTGTAAATAATGCTTTGAGAAAGAAAAAAAATTTCTCAGGTAAGATGTTAGAAAAATTAATTTCTCATTCAAAGGGAATGTTACAGTGTCTCATAGAAGACGCTTAAAAAACTTGACGATTTTTCGAAGACGTCTTCTGGACGTCTTCTAAAATCCAAAAATCGTTGGGTCTTCCGGGCGTCTTTCATGAAGTAATGTAATGTTTATTTTAGATGATAAAATAATTTTTCTAACACTGTACACCAAAAAAATATTTTTTTCAAATATTATTTAAGTAATTTTTCCCAAACTCTTCCTGAAATCTTTTTGTGATTGTGAAATGACAGGATGATTGGAATGGGAAGAAGTATGTCGAAATTGCCAACTTATAGAAGGAGATTTCGACAAGTTGTGAAGGATTTGATTGCACATGTTTCGGAAAAACAGGGCGTTCCTTTATGTAATTCCATGAGATCAAACTCAAGCCATGAACAAGTGTAGGACTATAGCTTTACAGCCGTTGCATTGCATGTATAACTAACACTTATTTGAGAAATGTTAGACATGCATTTGTCATTAAATTTCACTCAAAATTGTTTTAATGATGATTTAGTATAAAATTATTGGTAAATTGAACATACATTAAAGAATGTTGAGGTATTTTTGAAAAATTAATCGAGGAAGGAGGAATCTGAGAGAGTCAACAATGCAAAGGGAGTTGGAAGGCAACAAAGCAGCAAAATGGAGTGTGTGTCGGGGAGGGCAGCAGATCCAAGAGGAATAGTTGCGTATTAAATAAATCGCCCGCTTTCCATTCATTTTTTATTCCAAGAAACAAACAAAACGACAACGCACGCATTTCCATGAATTCATAATTAACATCCGCTGCTTCTGGGACATATAAGGAAAGACAGATTAAGATAAGACTAAAAAAAAGACAACTAAAATGTGAAAAATTTTCTTAACAAAATATGTTTATCGACTGAAAATATTAATTTATATGTAATATATTAAGTTATAATTATTTAAAAAAATGACAACTAATTTATTTATTTTTATTTTCATCCTCTATACTATCAAATTTAAAGAAAATATAGATCCCGTTCTCCTCCTCATAATCTATAGAATTGTTGATACAACTTAATTAATCCTTTAAAAATATAATTCATCTTAATAAATACACATTAGCTAGCAAAATACACATTAATTCAGAGAGTTTAAACATAGTGTTAGGACATGTTATATTTTTAAAGAAGAAAAACAATCATATTTCAACTTTAGAGATACATTATGAAGAGAGATAATTACCAATATATTAAAAATAATTATCAATTCCAAACATGCGTAAATAATAAAACATAATGTGGTTTTTTTTTCAGTTTTACTTTATTTTTCATGTTTTGATTAATATAATATATTTAATAACATTTTCAAATATAAAAATATTAAGATTTATATATAAAAGACTTGCTGTTAATGTTACTCCTTAAAATTTAACGAACTAAAATAGATTAGTGCAGAAAACAAATTAGAAGAAGCTGTGGAAAAGAAGCCCCCCGGGGGGGGGGGGGTTACCAAAGAAAGCAGAATCAGCATACATTAGCAGATTCATGAAGAAAGGCACAAATTTTAGGGTTAGAAATTCCCTAAAATTAGCAAGAACATACGGAATTTCGTGGTTCAATAACTGCCTTCATTTTGTTCTTCTACAAGCTGAATTTCACCCCATGTATATTAACAATAACGGACCAATTAACGGCTTATTTCTTCTTCGTTATTAGTCCTGCTGTACATAAAATAAAAACCCTAGAATTTAGAGACTGGTGAAATTTAAAAATCAGTAGTAGTACCTATGAGAAATAGAGCCTGCTATATCTTTCTTTTTCTTCATCTAAACAAATTACTCCTTTTTTTTCCTTTGTCTTTCTGGTTTGAAATTTCGCGTTTTTTCTTTCATGGATTGAGTCGAACCCACTGGTAACGTCCTTCCAACGGTTCGTCCTTGACAATATCATAGTTATACCTAAAAACAGTAAACAGAAAGGAAAAAAGAGATTCTTTTTCAGTTTGAAAATCGAAATTACCGTTTGGTTCCTAAGAAAATTGAAACAGCAGAAAATAAAGTCTAGGTTTTAAAGAGGATGTGCATGAACATACTTTTCAGCGAACTGTTTTTTAACTTGTTTCTCAGCAGCAGCAAAGAATTCTTCAAGCTCAACTTCAGTTGGCATCTTCTCCACCGTTGATCTACGGCGAGAGTTCGCCTCTGATGTCCTCGACGTTGAATCCAGGTCTTCTTGCTCACTTGACGGTGTCGTTTCTCTCCTGCTAGAATTCACCCATGAGACGGAGAAGAGCGAAATGATTTGATAGAAGATGTATATATACACACGCACAGAAAGAAAGAAAGAGAGAATTTTAAACGGAAAATGAAAATTTTAAAAATTTAACCAACCGGCTGCTTTTTGAAATTCAAAATTCAAGGGACGGGACAAAGTAACTTACTGTAAGTTAAATAGTACTGCTAAATAAAATAAGTACTCCGTAGTAATAAATTTTATTCCTGATAATTTATACAGACCTTTCTCTGAAGTTTAAATGCGCGGATGCTTCAACTTCAATGCTCTCACCCTGCAAAATTTTGAAAATTATCGAATTAAGTAACAGCAATTAGAGCTGAAAAACGAGATTCCTACGATTCATAAAGAAAACCATTTCAAATATTTTTAATGAATGTATAAATACCTCCAGATCTGGCAATTGGATATTCCTTTTCTCACTCGATCCGATACTGCTTGGACAGCAAGACATGTCATCATCAGGATCCAAATTAGGGCTCAAACATTGACTTTCGTTTAGTCGACGTTGATCCACCAAAATTCTCCCGCTTCTCGACGTCATTGAGATCGTAGAAGAAGCTACTCTAAATTCTGAATTTCCATCGCCGTTAAGCCTTTTGCATTTCTTCGGAGTCGTTCCGGTTGTCACCATGGCCGGCGGTTGAATTGCGACGTCGGATAGCTCCATAACTTAATTTCTCCGTTTTTTCTACACTTTCTCCTCATACCTTATAAGGGGAAAAAGAAGATATATCTGTTTGTTAGAGTTGGAGAGCGAGATAGATAACTCGTTTTTTGGTTGGTTTTTAGCTTTCGTTTTCTTGTTTTTGTTAGTTTTTGATGAAATGATGATGGTGATGATGATGAGAGGGATGGATGGTTTGAACGGTGAGGATTCGAATTGCTGTATTGGGGGGGGGTGACGGTGCTCCATGTAACAGCAACGGGGAATCTGTAACGGGGGAGTTTGACGGCGCCGTAACGGGGATCTGGGAAGTGTAAGTGAATGCGCCGAATTTTGACTAATTAGATGATGCCACGCACGTTGATGCCTACGACTTGTATTATCATGAGGGTAATGTTTGGCAAAATCCGTTTGGGAAAAAGACTTTATGAGTAATTGTTGTGTGGTTTAAAGTGCACTCTTTATCAAAAACATTTCTTTTGATAGATTATGTACTATTTTTCTCGCCTTGCTACAATTATTTCCCTCGTTGTGGTTTTTTCTTAATAGTTACAAAGAAGGAGATCAACTATTACATTAAAATTTATGTTATTGAATATTAAATAAAAATATGTAGCGATGAATGTAGGTCGTTATAATTAGTTTTACAGAAATATTTTTCAGTGTTTGATTGTTGTAATTGTTTTTTCAATGTAATTTATTTATTTTAGTTCCTCTGTATTTATCATCTGATTTTAGAGGGTTGATGAGGTTATAATTCGGATTCCTATAAATTAGTAAAATTTTGAATTAATTCTTTTAAAATATAAATGATAAATTAAAATATAATAAATTTTTAAACGATGAAATTAAATTTTTAATTTTATTTTAAAAATTTAAAATTAATATAATAATAAAAAATATATTAATTCTATTTTTTAATCTAGCACGTGCTAGAAGATGTGTCATAAATTATCATAAATAAATGCCATACGGCATAACATAACAGTTGGGTACTCCATAAATGAATGCTGATAACGATGACGAACAAATAATATTTTTATTGATCAAATCTAACGTAGAATAAAAATATTTTTTTATATATTGTACCTTTTAAAATTTTGTTTGATATGGTGCATCTTTATTCGGACATGATCAATAAAAAATAAAAGTTATATTAATTAAAAGAAAATGCATGACGAACAAAACATATTTTCTCTAAGTTTAAATTATAAAATTATAAACTTCAAAAAAATTATAAAATTATAGAAAATGTATGTTTTATTGATCGCATTTTTAATAATCTCAATACTACTCGAACTAAATTATCTCATTGGTTAAAAAAATGATTGTTATTTTATGGGTCCAGAGTTTGAACACGAATGACTGCGGCAAGAATGATTGAGGGTTCATTATCACATGATTGAGAATATTTAAAAAAGATACTATCTTAGTTTAATAAAAATAATAATCTCACTATTAAAACTCTTTATGAATCTTGATAATTATTTGTCTAAATTTTTATCAATATTGAATTAATGAAATAAATTAAAATAGTTTTATTTAAAGTATCACTGAAATATATTTATTTGTTTTGAAAAAATTACTAAAATTTTTGAAATTAATACACAAAGAATAATAAATTTGAAATAACAACGAAGAAAAACAAAAAAATTGGACTTATACAAATAAAAAGTAATTATTTTATATAATAATTTTATTTATATGAGATAAAAGCATTTATCATAGTTTAAAAAATAAATTATTAGCACGAACCAAACTACCTCAATGATTAAAGAGATGATTGTAATCTTTAGAGGTCTCGGATTTGAACGTATCATATGTAAAGCGTGTTTGAACGTTCATTGTCAAATGGATCAAGAGTCTTTCCAACAGATATTATCTTAAAATCATCTTAGATTAATAAAAATAAAATAAAATTACTAGATATATATATAGAGAGAGAGAGAGAGAAATACATTTTTAGTTTTGTTAAAGAAAATTATATTATAAAGAGAAAAAATATTAACCAATAAATTTTGCAACTTTTTAATTTAAACTTAGGAAATAGACATTTTATCAGTCTCATTTTTTCCTATAATAATCAATTTTATTTTTTATATATATACACATGAACCAATTTATCTTAGTAGTGAAAGGAATCGTTGTTGTTACTAAGGATCACAGGTTCAAACACCAGAGACTGCAAGAGGGTGATCGAGCGTTCATTGTCATGGTTGAGAATATTTAGAACATATATTACTTTATAATTACCTTAACTTAATAAAAAAATAAAAATATATATTATATCTTATGCAGTTTTAAAAAAATACGACTGATAGAACATGTACTTTCTTTAGATATATGCTTATTAATAAAAAATATCATTTTAAAAATTAATAAAAATACATTTAATTTAAGAAATAATCTATTACGATTATATTTATATAAAATAACCTCGCCAATGAGAGTTTTGCATGTCGATACATACATGCATGTATAGCCTCTTCACACGTGCATTTGGATGGGTCCTAAAATAGGCAACATGGACCTCTCTCACTCCCCAAGAACTTTTACCTACATTGCTCCTTGATATTTTTAACCATCTATCAACATCCAAACCCATTATTGTATTTTTTTTTATTCTAAAAAATGATTAAATAAAGAGAATTATTCTTATAATTAATACAAATATTTATGCTTTACAATTAGATTAGACCGATACAAGTTATAAATCTATATCCATGACATAAATTAGATTAAGTTACCAGATCAAATAAATTATAACCCTAGTTATGAAAAGATCAACCCTCAATTACCTAGAAAAATCCTCTATATTGCATAGATTAGATTTTTCCTTAGACTCTCTGTTTGAGTATTCATACTTTTTGGTTGAGTATTCGTACTCCCTAGTTTAGTAAAATTTGTTCCTGGTTGAAAATCTATACTCTCAAATTGCACTTGAATATCTCTGAATTGCTATGAAATGTACAAAAAAACTTTGAAAATTGTCTTAATTTATGAAATGACTAAAATACTCTTAAATTGAAATCTCTTTTGTGTGTAAGAATTTACAAAACAACAACAACAAAACCCAATTCCCATATGCAATGGGGTAAGGGGGAGGTAGGGTAGTAGGCTGCCCCCAACGCTAGGTTGAGAGTAGCTTCCGTGGAAGACCTCCGACAGTCAGAAAATTAAAAATATAGATAAAATGCAATGCATGTATAAATAAATACATAAATACATAGTTGAACAGTATTCATATGCAGTCATTAATATCATTAATATCATATGCGCGTCTGTAATGGACAGTAATCCCTGCAAATAAATCCCTGCGAAAAAATCTCTGCATATAGACAGAAACGTAAGACTCGACTAAACTTAAAAGTGAAAGAGAATGATACACAGAAGTCAACGATAGCAAGCCCAGTTCTAAGCCTTCATAAATACCAATAACATAAACGTATAAAAAGTAGAAGTCATGGAAATTACTACAAAGGCATTAAAAGAAGACAGAGATGATACAAATGATACACCCTAGAGATGTGACCCACACTACTCGACTACCCTAGTCTTAAGTCTCCATACTTTCCTATCAGAGGTCATGTCCTCGGTAAGGGCTAAATCCATCAAATCAGATCTCAAGCAGTCTTCCCACTTCCGCCTTGGTCGTCCTCTCCTTCTGGCACCGTCGACTGTAATCGACTCTACCCTCCTGATCGCATCCGACGGTAGTCGCCTAAGGACATGCCCAAACCACCGTAGTCTTCCCTCCCTCAATTTTTCGAAAACAGGCACCACCCCCAAGGATAACCTAATAGCAGAGTTTGTTGTCATATCCCACAGAGTCCTACCGCATGTCCATCGAAGCATTCTCATTTCTGCAGCCTCTATCCTCCTTACATGATCCTTCTTGGTTGCCCTACATTCTGATCCATACAACAGCGCTGGTCTTATTGCCATTCTATAAAATTTCCCTTTAAGTTTTAGTGGCACCTTCTTGTCACACAAGACTCCAGTAGCGGCCCTCCACTTTAGCCATCCTATATTTATACGGTGTGTAACGTCATCATCTACACCCCCATCTTTATGTATTATAAACCCTAGGTACTTGAAACAATCCTTTGAGGGGGAACGTGTCCTTCTATGCATACTTCTACATCTTCATCGTTTTGGTCCCCACTGAAGTTTGAACATACATACTCTGTCTTTTCAATATTGATCCTTAGACCTTTTTCTTCCAAAGTAGTCTTCCAAGTAGCCAGTCTACTATTCAACTCAGATTTTGTTTCAGCAACTAGGACAATGTCGTTAGCGAAAAGCATACACCATGGTACACCGTCTGGTGTCGCACAATAGATGTCGTCCATAATCAAGGCGAAGATGTAAGGGCTAAGAGCCGACCCCTGGTGGAGTCCGATTTCCACCGGGAATGCCTCGGTGTCGCCAACTGTAGTCCTGACGTATGTAGTAGATCTACAATACATATCACGAATCGCCCGGATATAAGCAGTTGGGATCTGTCTCGTTTCCAAAGTCTTCCAGATCGTATCGCGGGGAACGCTATCATAAGCATTCTCAAGGTCAATGAACGACATGTGAAGATCTCTAGACTTTTCCCTATATTTCTCCATAAGTCATCGAAGTAGATGAATCGCCTCCGTGGTAGACCTGCCTGGCATAAAGCCAAATTGGTTTTCCGAAACCCTAGTAACTTGTCTCAACCTAGCCTCTATCACCCTTTCCCATAGCTTCATAGTATGGCTGAGTAGTTTAATACCTCTGTAGTTACCACAACGTTGGGGATCTCCTTTATTCTTATAGATTGGTATCACCGTGGACTCTCTCCACTCCTCTAGCATCTTGGCAGTCTCTAAAATAATATTAAAGATGTTGGTCAACCACTTAACTCCCTCTTCTCTTAGGGCCAACCACACAGTGATAGGAAATTGATCAAGACCGATAGCTTTGTCCCTTCCCATCTTTCTAAGAGCCGTTTTGACTTCCTCAAACCCAATCCTACTTGTAGGGCAGTCATTGGTCGTTGTATGATGGTCGGCTGACCCATCAACGGTTCTATCTCTACAGGGATAGGCACATTCATTAAATAAGCCGAAAAAGTAACTACCCCAAACCCTCTTAATATCATCATCTTTCGCTAAAAGAACACCATTGTTGTCCTTAATAAACCTAATGCTACCTATATCCTTTTTCTTATTCTCCCTAGATTTTGCAAGCCTGAAGATGCCATTTTGTCCTTCCTTGGTGTCTAATCTCTTGTACATTTCCTCGTATGCCTTATCCTTTGCTTTAGCCACCGTTTTCTTGGCTTCCCGCTTTGCCTCCTTGTATCTTTGTTTAGCTCTCGACATTTCTTCGTCGTCATTGCATTGTAGAAACTCATTGAAGCAAGTTTGCTTTGTCTTCACCTTAGTTTGTACTTCGTCGTTCCACCACCACGATTCTTTATGTTCCTTGGCCTTCCCTATCGACAATCCCAGGGTGTTTTTTCCCACCTCTCTGATGGAATTTGCCATATTTTTCCAAAACAAATCTGCATTATTTGAGTTTATAGTTCCAAAACCTGTATTAGACAAAACCTTACTCCTAAAGTCATCAGTTGTCGCTCCATGTAACGTCTTCCAAAGGATCCTAGGTTTACCCATTTTATCCCTCCTATGTGTGCTCTGCCCGTGTGGTACGCGGAACACCAAAACCAACAATTTGTGTTGTGATGAACATGCCTCTTTAGGGGACCCCTTACAGTCAATGCAAGCCCATCGATCTCGATTTCGAACCAGGATGTAGTCGATTTGGGTACAATGTCCCCCGCTATGAAACGTAATCAAGTTCGCATCTATCTTTTTAAATAAGGAGTTAGTGACCACCAAATCGCGTGCATTAGCAAATTCAAGCAACGTACGCCCCTCATCGTTCCTGCTACCATAACCGAAACCCCCATGAACATCGTCATACCCGTCGGTTGCACTACCTATATGGCCATTGAAGTCTCCCCCTATGAAAACTCTTTGGTCCTCCGGAATTCTCCTAAGTACATCATCTAACTGATCCCAGAAGCAACGTTTCTCCCTCTCCCCTAGGCCAACGTGTGGGGCGTACACTGAAAGGACATTCACCACTTCCTCTTCTATAATAATCTTAATCATCATGATCATATCCCGGTATCTACAAACTTCAACTACATTTTCCTTGAGCCTAGAGGATACCAAGATACCCACCCAATTTTTAGCGTTATCTACGCCTGAATACCACAACTTGTACCCATTACACTCTCTGGCGCGAGCCCCTTTCCACCTAGTCTCCTGAATACATGCAAAATCTATTTTCCTATTATTAAGTACGTCGGCCAGCTCCAGCAGCCTAGCATTTAAAGTGCCTACATTCAACGAGCAAACTCTAAGTCTAGTCTCCTTGTCACCACTCTGTCGAGCCCCCCCTATACGCCCCATGGGCTCTAAAAGAAGGACACAACCTCAAGTAATCATTTATAGTCAAAGCTATGAGAAACTATGAAAAATGAATCCAAAGAAGACAGAAGATGCACCAATAAAACGCTAGATAATTGAGGGGTACTAAAAAACCTAGTTGGTTACTAAGTATGATTTTAATTTATTGCTAGTAAGTTTATTAACAATTATAAGATAAATTGTGTAATTAGGTTAATAATAATAATAAGTAAGTTTATTAACAATTATAAGGTAAATTGCGTAAACAGATGTACGGACATCAATGGATTGAGAAACGAATTTCAGAAATATTTGAATTAACAATCAAAACTATTTTCTTGGCTCCAAACATAAAACGATAATTTTAGAAAATATTAGAATCATGCAATACTACAAGATCGCAAAAATTTTACTGAAAAATTCTAGAGCTTTTTTCCCCAAAACAGATAGTACAATATCTTTATTGACCCCAGAAAAGCCAAATTCACAGAAATCAACCATAATAAAAATTAATTGTTCAACAAAATCAATTCAGCAACCTTCAAATCTCCATATCTAACCCGATCTATAACGAACCACATTCAAGAATAAAAATCCAGTAAAAAAGGAAAGAAAAACAACCCTAAATTAAAAGAAAATGAAAGATTGATAAAGAAGGGCTTAATTTTCTCTTAATGTAGTCCATTCATGGATTTGGAAGAATTAATGTATGCTGAACGTCCATGCACTTGAATGAGTGAATTTGGAGAGTCCTTTGAATGTTCAAGCCTTCCTTGCATGCGTTTCCCATAATGAAATTCCAGCATGCACTGTCTTCAATAAAATGACCATATCTTAAGCTCCCAATGTCGGATTGATGTGATTCAAAAAGCATTGGAAAGCTAAGAGATAGAGGAATAATTTCCAATTGATTTAAAGATCCAAACATGTCTGTATCGCATCCAGAAATTGAAAAATACATAGACTGATATTCTTGCATTTCATGTGACTGTTCATCTCCCTTCATTTACCTAGACACAATAGTAGGAAATGTTCAAGCTAAAATAAAATTAAGAAAATAAACATGCCATAAAACAAGCTTTATTAAATGAAATAACCTAGCGTGCTTAAATAAAGTACACACTTGAATGAAGTACTTGCTTGAATGAAGTACCATGCTTATTTATTCATGCAAATTTAAGATATGCAAACTATTAACGCTCATGAAAAATTCATGCAAAATAAAATCATGCAAATGAATGATAACATATGATAATCAAGCATAGTCCAATATTCAAAAGAATGCTTATTTCATCATATAATGCTTATATAAGTAGATAGAAGATAAAATAAGGTGGAACTCCCTTATAGTTGGCCTTAATGATCTTCCATGGAGTGATCAAATAATGGAGAAAGTTGGTGCCGATCAGGATCACATCACTTTGTGTGATGATTATTGTCGGATATCCATGATTATTGGCTTGATTACTATAGTTATATTGAACCAATGCTATATGTATTGCGAGTGAGAATTATATTGAGGCATATGTGAGACTAGATTTTCCTCTACGATCTATACATGATGGCTATTATGAAATTAAGGGATCATTTATTATGATTGATTGGAATTGTACTGAGGCATATATGACATCGGGTTCTCCCTTTCAGTTAGTACCTGACTGTTATTGTAACAATGGGTGCTACCATTATGTTGATAATGTGTGACTTGTATTTTGTTGAGAATGGAGACCAAAATAAGTTCATGTATATACTCTTAGTTATGGACTACGGAAAGTATGAGACTAATACTATTGTGAAAGAAAGTTGTTAAACCTTAAGCATGTAGTGTTGGATTTATGAATCATGCATGCACTCATTGTTTATTATTATTTTACTACCATGATTATGTTTATAAGGTTAATGATGCATACATTAGATTATGGATATAATATTAAGCTTGTAAAGCTCAATGTTCGTATGTATTCGTTAATATATTAGTAGTTCAAGGAGCACTGTCATAGTCAGTGGCGGAACTTGGTGCTAGAGTTTGGGGGGCAACTTAAAATTTTAACAACTTTAGATGTTAAAATTAAATTTTTCCAAAAGATTGAATGATTCAATTTACATTTTTTTCAAAAAAAAAAAAAAATTGGGGTCTAACTAAAATATTTGAATTTTTTAGAGGCTTAATGAGAATTTTTAAAAATTATGAGAGGGGTTTAATTAAGAACATTCAAAAATTTTAAAACTTAATATGAATTCCTAACAATTTTGTGGGGCCAAATTAAATTTTTAAAAATGTTAAGAATCAAAATTATAATTTTTCAAATTTTTGAGGATCCATAGGCCCCACTAGCCTTCACTGTGTTCCGCCTCTAGTCATTGTAGAATTTGCTACACCTTTTCACCAGAATACAATATTATTACTTATAGTGGATATGTGTATTCATAGGATTATTATTTACGTATTTGGTACAAAATCTAAACTTTGTATTATTTTGGTTTAAATTAAAGTGTCATCAAACTACAATTTGTGTAACTATTTAATAATTGTTATGAATGTCGTATTTTAAAATGAAATAAAAATAATTTTTAAATTTGATGGTTAACTCGATAGCCAAATGTTGAATTTGAGATGTCAAATAGTGGCATGGGTTACGATTATACATATAAAAGAAAACACACTATTAATGCCTTCCTTAAATTTAATAAAGTAATACATTAAATTTCAAAAATAAATAAATAAACTAGCAATTAAGTCATTCTTAACTAGGAACCAATTAAACAACACTTAGAAATAATTATTAATCAACACTTAAGCCTATGAGATTTATTTTAAAATGAATAGTTAAAAGGTGAAAGTTGAGAAGAATAGAAGAGATCGTTGGAGGGAATATTTGAATCAAAGACCGCATTTGATGCCAATCACAATGATTGAGAATGCTCGGAAATCCATACACACCAAAGCATAATATGAGAATAAAGACCCACACTCTCCTTTTAAGGGAGTCCCATCAGCTCAAAACTATTAATTATGGTACAAATGATCAATAAAGATTATAATTGGTTTTTACTATTTTGCTAATTTTCCTTCATGCAAAATGATCAATAAAGAACTTTAGGACTTTGCAATCCCTTTATGGTACAAATTAGTAGGGGAAAAAGATTTAATTGAAAGCAAGACTAGCCAAAAAGCAAAAAAGAAATTGAAAAGAGACTAGTCGAGGGGTGTAGAAAAAAATTAGGACAAGTGGTAAAATAGCAAAAATGAAGAACCTCTATGTACAATATGAGTAGAATAAAAGCAAACTATGTATGTGAAATCATTTGATTACAACTAAATTTATTATCTTGAACCCTATCATTCTCTTCCTTTTTTTTAAACATAATTCTCTCTCAATATTTTTGTAATGTCTTCTTCTTTCTCTTTGATTTTTATTTAACCGGCGGCAACACCAATTTTAATATTGATTACCGACTATAACTGATTATTAGTTATGTTGTTTTTATACTATTCCTTTATTTTCTTTTTTATTGAGTTTTTTTTATTTTTAAATAAGAACCTTTGTCGTTGTGACATTTTTTTCTACTCTTGCGGCATGTTCCTTATATGTTTTGGTAAGTTTTTCGCATACATTTAAGGTCGTTTTGGTGCTTGAACAAAAACCATCACGCCATTTAGTTTTTGATTGGTTTGTAAGTGGTCATGTATAGTCAGATCCCCTCTTTGGCAAAAGTTTTTTTCCCGATATAATCAAAATTGTATAGCGAAACAGCCTGCTAGATTATTTGGTTCACTCACCACTTCTTTATCACTTTGTAAAGTGTCTTATTCTACAGAAACAATGAGTTTTTTTTATCAAGGTTGATGGGTTCTTCTTATGTTGGTCGTCATTTTCAATGGAAGCTTTTATTTTTCTTCGTATCTTTAAGTTAATATTTAATTTTTGTATGAGTACTTTAATAACTATTATCTCCAATTTTCTTTATATATTCGAGTGTGGTGTAATTCTAATTTATTATTATTTTTATTAATGGAATTTAGTTACCATTTTTTAAAAAATGTTTTAACTTGATAAGTTATTAGTTGTTTTTATCATAAATTTAGAAAAGAGATTTAGTCAAATAAGACATATATCCTGAAAATTTTAAATTCTTATATATTTAGGTATTTTATTTGTGTTTGTTTTTGTCCCTTAAATTTTATAAATTCATTTTATGACATAAAATTATGTGTTAGTCCATTGTTCATGTAATTGAACTAGATTTCATTTGTTTTATTGAAGACAGTTCTGGGGTCCCTCCATGATTCCATCTATCTTTGCTTTGCTTCTTTTTGAAGTCATAGGAAACATAGATGAGACTTGAAGGATATAATAATGAGTGGGATTGTGGTGTCCGTGCCTACCTTCTTTATTATTTCTCTTTTACATTAGTTTTATTATCTATTATTATTGCTGTTTAAAAGTTAGATCAGCACCAAAAACCTAGTTTATTTACCTTTAGAAAACAGCTATGATTCTTTCATAAAATGGGGTCCAAGTGACATTAATTTCATTTGGACAACATCTAAAAACACCCATTTGTTTTTCAAACATGACAGTTTTTGTATGGAACGAGATGAATGCAACAAATCCAAATATTTTTACCGTCTTTTCTGATTTATTTTTTTTAATAATGTTGAAGGTGTTTCATTTATATAATTTTTTAGGTCTAGTTTAAATCACATTGTAAAGCTAATTAAAAAAATCAACTGTCCTATAAGAAATGACTCTTTGAATAGTAATGATAGTTCTCTTTTTTATGGGTGTTCAAACGGTTAATTCGACCAGTTCTTTTTTTTAGGGGTGTTCAAATGGTTAATTTGGCCACCAACTGAACCGAATTACCATTAACCACATTAACCAAACTTTTTTCTTTAACCGAACCAAACTTTTTTTTGAAAATGTAACACCCTTAACCTGATTGGGCCTAAAGTGCCACACTAGGTTAACGAGGCAACCCCTGATTTTCAATACTTGTTCATTCTCTTTTTAAACATACCGAATAGTATCATAATAAAACATTAATAACTGATATAAAAATATTTTACAAATCTGGAGCTCTGTGACATATAATTTAAAAATAATAATGCATCTTGAAGGTTACAACTCAAATACATAAGTAAAGTTCTATGAATACACATACCCACTAAAAGTATAGTATAGTACTCTATCGCAGATGTTGGAAGTCCTGCTACGATGGTACTCCACGAGCGGCACAAACTATTAACCTGCCAACGAAAAACATCAGAAGGTTGAGCTTACAAAGCCCAACAATATAATCACTGTTAGGTATGGCTCATATATATATGGTACAAGGGTTAATTTTGTAATTATGTACCAGGTTTATCTATTATAAATAGAGATGTAACCTAAACCTATGAGACATTGAATAAAACTTCTAGCGCCGCCTAGGCACCGAGGACGTAAGCACATTGCTGAACCTCGTTAAAATTCTTGTGTTCTTTCACTAATCTAGAGTAGCATAAGAATTCATAAACATATGCATGCATTGAAGTTTTTGGGAGTTAACCAGTATCGATATTGTTCATCCCAGTATCGATATTGTTCATCCCAGTATCGATATTGTTCATCCGAGTATCGATACTCAAACTCTGAAATGGGTATTATAGGCTCGAGAAACACTTGATAATTATCCTAGAGGCTATATTTTGATTCTAAATCATGCATTGAAGTTTTTGGGAGTTAACTATGGTCCCTAGGTTTCATAAAACACATTAAAAACACCTAAAACGTCATTTAATCTTAAAATCAAATTTAAAACCTAATATACTCAACTACACAAATCATAGCAAATAATTGTGATTTATGAAATCTTAATACTCCAAAGGATTATAAATACACTACCTTGATGATTGGATCCCAAAATAAACCTCCTTGCTTAGCCACACTACTTTTCTTGGTATTTGGATGAAACCCACACCTTTTTCTTTAGCTAGAAAGAACCCAAGACTTTGATTCAATAAAACAATGTTGCTAGATGGATTTAGAATGAAAATGAAGCATGAAATTAACACAAGATTTTACATTTGCTAAAGAACTTAAAGAGTGAGGGAATAAAAAAGAGAAAAAAAGAAGATGGAGAGAAAAATGGGGAGCTCACGTCCAAAATAAAATAAAAAAAACCCAATTTTAGCTTTAAATTCCAACAATGGTCTAATTACACTTCTAGTCTTTATCCTTTTATCTCGTATTTAATAATCCCCCATTTTGTGGCTAATTGGGACTAAAACCAACACAAGTAAACCCAACAACTTAAATCATGAAATCTACAGGGTCCGCTTACCTCTTGGATAAACCCAAAACTAGTAGCTTGGAATTTGGGGTGTTACAACTCTCCCATCCTAAAAGAAATTTTATCGTTGAAATTCACTCGGTCCAAATAACGACTTATCCTTAAGTCAAACACTTAGGAACCTTGAAGTACTCAAACTTACATCAAAATTGATTATAAAGAAAGAAGTCCTTACAAACTGACGCGTGGCTCGTAATTTACAAAATCAATTTGTGTTTTTTCGAGGGTACCACAAACACGGGCTTCAACCGAAAACCATTACGAAGTATAAAGCTAAAGAAATCACATTCTTCCTATCTGACACTATATACTCGGAGTGTTTCATAAGGATGATGTTGCTCTAAGATTCATTGCTACCGTCAAATCCTTTTTTCTAGTTAACCTTACTCAATCGAGTTAACTCACTGTATAACCCGATAACATCTTCTACTTGTTGAACATAGGCAACTCATCACACTACACCCTGTGATCTTATGGCACTTGCCAACACTAGCTCGATATTGGCTACTAAAGAGGTGACGATGATTCTCGACCAACGTCAATCTCTATGCTTCTTCTGTGCAAATATGATTCAATATTAATCCATAAAACCTGACCGTTTCTCATAAACCTTGCAACCTACATATGCTTTGCTCACCTGATTGAGCATCTAAGGTACTCACAACTGAGAGAATTGCATCCTCAAACCATCTATGTGTTCCTCACCGATATATTTACCTCTGAACTCATCTAAGAATTAGTCCCACGTAGACACCTCGGGCTGTAGAGCCATATCTACAGTCTTCCACCAATTGATAGCATCACCCTTGAGCAAAGAGGTGATGCATTATAACTTACCCTCTAGGGCAAGATGAAGCTGCCTTAGAGTCCTCATGGTCTCTCTCAACCACTGATCTTCCGAAATCGAATCATCATCACATGAATCATAGAAATAAATTATCTTATACCTCATTATTCTCTCTACTGGGGTCTCGGCCAACACTAACGCACCTTGGGTGGTCGGTTATACAATCTGCGCTCTATGAATGATGTCCACTATCTCTTTGAGAGTAGAGGTTAAACATCTAAAAAGGCTACCCAGTGACTCCCACGTCTAACAGGACTACCTAATCTTTTTCCCTAAGCAGGAATTCCTCACTAACACTAAATGATGAGAGGCTCGACTCTTCATCCTATCCTGAAATATATGCTAAAAACTATCAGCCATCGCAACGCTCTACAATACAAATTAAGAAAGGAAACATAATCAGGATTTCAGTCTTATACAAGTACTTCAAGTACTATGGGCATAGATTCACTGACACCTTACTAGAAATGACCACTGGGTCCTAGGACTGACTCAACCTGATGTTCTGATACCACTAAATGTAACACCCTAAACCCGATTGGGCCTAAAATGTCATATTGGGTTATTGAGGTAACCCTTGATAATCAAAACCTATTCATTATCTTTTCAAACATACTGAATGATATTATAATAAAAACGTAAATAATTGATATAAAAGCATTTTACAAAATCGGAACTTCGTGACATATAATTTAAAACAAAAATAATATATATTGAAGTTTACAAGTCAAATATATAAGTAAGATTCTATGAATACACATGCCCACTAAAGCTACAATACAGTACTCTATCGAAGACGCTGGAAGTCCTACTTAGGTTATATTGGTCTACCTCGAACATAAAAGTCTCACGCTTCCCTTAGTCATCTTCTAAAGGCCTCTCCATGAGAACACCTCCAAAGCGTCTCTAACCTTAACGAATGAACAAGCTATGCATTAACAAAATACGATACTGATACTCATGTTCATTAGCTGAATGCGAACATGACATATGATGCATTATTTGAATGCAAATTTGACATACGGTGCATTATCTGAATGTAACCCTGACATACGGTGCATTATCTGAATGCAAATCTGACTAGTATCTGGTCCCACATAGCTTTCAGACACTAGTTATTGAGGGAACCCCTGTGTCACATTGCATCAGCATAATTCTCACAAACATACTAAATGATCTTTTGGTCCTCACATTGCCATCAGGTAGATCACCGAGAGGAACCTGTTGTTAGATAGCATCGGTACAATTCCCGCAGAAACTGAAATATTGTCTCGGTCTCACATAACCTTTAAGTCAAGCTTTAACATATCTCATATTGAACCGATGAGACTACAAATGCATGACTAAGACAAACATACATGAGAAAGGCCTGGTTGTATGGTCGAAGGAATTTACGTGCATCTCGATGCAACAACCCAACTTACCTTGAATGCAAAATAGCTTATGGGTAAGAACCTAAATTTATTTGCATCAGAAGCTTACCCAATTGAACTTAACAGACATAACTACCCATGCATATCTCAGGCCCAAAGGACATACAACACTGATATCACTAACCCACTCCTTGTGAGTGTTCGGGTCCCGCATCCTAGTTAGCTTCTGAAGCTCCTTGCACACTGACAATGCCCCACTAGGGCAACTAAGGTAACTTGGGTACATGTTAACCTGGCTAGACTCACAAAAGTGATGTCAGTGTCAAACTGGTTGTTATCTCGCTCGTTCTCTCATCTAGAACGCTATACGAAGGCTTACTTATTATCAGCGGAACTGGCTCGAGTTAATTCTAAGTAGTGGTACCCTATTCAGACTTATCGTACTTCCCTTCAAAACCTCGTGATCTGAAAAGGGCGGTTTACCCTTCCTGGGTTCACTGACATTCAATACGCGCTTCTTTGAGGGTATTTTTAAGGTTTCTTACTCACTAAGGGTATTTTGGTAATTTAAGACACCTAGGGGTGTTTGGGTCATTTCATAATTTAAGACTCCTTTCTAAGCTTACTTGCATATTTTATCGCAATTTATATACATTCGGATGCAACGAGAGATGTTTTGAATCTTTTGGTGTTGAAGAGTATTGGTATTGTACTCACAGTATTAATACTCGTAGTATTGGTACTCACAATATCGGTACTGGAAAAATAGTACCGATACTGCATGGGCAGTATCAATACTCTCTCTAACAGTTTCAATGCTCCCTATTAGAAACCCTAATTTTTACCCCGATTCAACCAGTTTCGATAATGCTCATCCCACTATCAATACTCAAACTCTGAAATTGGTATTTTTAGAATCGAGAAACACTTGAAAATCATCCTAAAGGCTATAGTTTAATTCTAAATCATGCATTAAAGTTTTAGGGAGTTAACTAGGGTCTCTAGGTGTCATAAAACACATTAATAACACCTAAAATGTCCTTTAATCTTGAAATCAGATTTAAACCTTAATATACTCAACTACACAAATCTTAGAAAATACTTGTGATTTATGAAATCTTAATACTCCAAAGGATTTGAAAGACACTACCTTGACGATTGGATCCCGAAATAAACCTTCTTGCTTAGCCACACTACCTTTCTTAGTGATTTGAATGAAACCCTCTCCTTTTTCTTTAGATAAAAAGAACCCAAGACTTTGATTTAATAAAACAATGTTGCTAGATGGATTTAGAACGAAAATGAAGCATTAAATTAACACAAGATATTACCTTTGCTAAAGAACTTAAAGAGGGAGAGAAGAAAAAAGAAAATAAGAAGATGGATAGGAAAATGGGGAGTTCACGTCCAAAATGAAATAAAAAAACACCAATTTAGCTTTAAATTCCAACAATGATCTAATTACACTTCTAGTCCTTGGCCTTTTGTCTCGTATTTAATAATTCTTCCTTTTGTGGCTAATTAGGCCCAAAACCAAGCCAATTAAACCCAATAACTTAAATCATGAAATCTACGGGGTCCACTTACCTCTTAGATAAACCCGAAACTACTAGCCCAAAATTTGGGGTGTTACAAAAATTATTAACCGAACTGAACAAAGTTTGGTTATTTTGGTCGGTTAATCGAATTAATCGAATATTTTGATATTTTTTTATAATTAGATTAATTTAAATATAATATATTTATATTTTTTATTTGAGTTAAAAATTAATTAGGTGTTGATAATTTAATGAATCTAGTGTGATTGAAAAAAATAATCGTGTATTAATTTTTAATTGGTATGAGCTTAAATAGGTTTATATATATAATATTTAATAATTTCGGTTAATTCAGTTAATTAATCGATTTCAAACCGAATTAACCATTAACCGGATGTTAAAAAAAGCATTAATCGTTCCCCAATTGAACTAATTCTTTGGTCGACCGAACTAACCGAACTAATTCGGTTCAGTCGGTCAATTTGGTTAAAACCGAATAGTGAACACCCCTACTCTTTTTCAAGTAAGTTAGGTTGGATTCTCTACAATGATTACAATAGTAATATCCTATTCTATCACAGGGATTGCTATCTTTTAATGCCTTTTCACAAAAATTGTTAAACCCTTTCATAAAAAATGTTAAGTTTTTTCATAAAAAAACTTTAAGTCCTTTCATTAAAAGGTTAAGTAATTTCATTGAAAGGCCTTAACCTTTCAATCCAAATCTCCTACCTATATAAAGGTTAAGTTGTGACATGTTTTCCTTACAACTTTGAATTCCTTTAATTTATTTTCTTTCAAGTTATTTTCCGTTCAAATCTTCAATTTTCTTCCAAATTCATTTTCAGTGATAGATAAAGACAAAATTTGTGTTCTATTGTTCACTACTGTTATGCTTACTATCGTGAACTTTTGTTGTTATATCTTGGGATACTGACGTCCAACGTTAATCAAATCACCAATGAGAGGACAAATCTATCTTAAGGGAACTATTTATTCAGGCCTCAATAAAATTCTTCTTTTTATTCAATTTTATCCGATTATAGGTTTTATTTAATTTTTACTTTTAATCTATTTTCAGTGTCTTTTCTTACGTTACTACTACAACTTTATTATTGCTACGGTATTATTATTATTGTTATCATTAGATTATCCTTACTACAACCTTAAATTAATTTTACTACAATCTTAAGGTAAATTCCTTTTTATTGTAGTTCAATCTAAACTCAAACAGATTACTATGGTAGTATATTTAGGTTAATTTATATTTTTATTTCGTATTATATATATTTATTTCAGTTTTGATTTCGATTATTTTCTTCCAAATTCATTTTCGGTGATAGATAAAGACAAAAATTGTGTTTGATTATTCTCTACTGTTGTACTTACTATCTTAAACTTTTGTTGTTGTATCTTGGTAGACTAATGTCCAACGTTACTCAAAGCACCAAGGAGAGGAAAAATCTATCTTAAGTAAACTATTTATACATGCCTCAATAAAATTCTTCTTTTTATTCAATTTTTTCCGATTATAGGTTTTATTTAATTTTACCTTTTAATCTATTTTTGGTGTCTTTTGTTACGTTACTACTACAACTTTATTATTGCTACGATATTATTATTATTTTTATCATTAGATTATCCTTACTACAACCTTAAATCAATTTTACTACAATCTTAAGATATATTCCTTTTTTATTGTAGTTTAATTTAAACTCAAACAGATTACTATGGTAGTATATTTAGGTTAATTTATATTTTTATTTCATATTATATATATTTATTTCTGTTTTAATTTCGATTACAAAAATATTTCTGATACTTCATCCAATTTTCAGCCTAATGCAATTGTCGCTGTACGGACTTAGGTTGCGAGCCAAATGTTACTAATGATCATGAGTCATAATGAAAAGCCTACGAAATTGAATGGAGAGAATTTTCAAAACATGGCAGCATAAAATGTTGTTCTATTTGATGACATTGAATCTGACCAGGTTTTTAAAGGATGGTCCTCATATTATTAGAGAGGATGATGCCTTCAATATTAGTGAAGCATGGAAACACTCTGATTTCTTATGTCGTAACTACATCTTGAAACGTTTATCTAATGCACTTTATGAATTCAACAGTGCAAAGAAAATGAGTAAGGAATTATGGGAGTCATTGGACCATAAATACAAAACTGAAAATGTTGGTGCTATAAAATTCCTAATGACCAAGTTCTTAAATTTTTTAATGGTTGATTTTAAAAATTTTGTGAATCAGGTGTAAGAATTCCAACTAATCATTCATGGTATTCTCGTAGAATATATAGTTATAAGTGAATCCTTTAGATGTCAATCATTATTGAAAAGCTTCTCCCTTGCTTGGAATGACTTCAAGAGCTATCTTAAGATTAAGAAAAAAGGAAACGACTGTGGAAGATTTGATTATAAGACATTGGATTGAAGAAGATAATCGATGTGCAACTAAAGGGCTAAATAAAACTATCAATCATAACATTGCAAAGGAAAATGTGGTGAAAGTAAAAAAGGACATATAGAACAGGAAACAATCTCAAATTGAGTATAAACTAGAACCAAAATGTGGTGTTTTCAAAAAGTAAAATTTCCAAGGAAAATGCTTTAATTGCAATAAAATGGGACACGTGTCATCCAAATGTAGGCGTCCAAAAAGGTTCAAAATAAAATAGACTAATGTCATGACAAAAATTTCCAAGGAAGTATCTAAACTTGACCAATGTGTTGTGGTCCTTGAAATCAACTTGGTTGATTCAAATCCAAGAGAATGGTGGCTTGATATTGGTACCACATGCCATATTTATTGTGACAAGGTCTACTTTGCTGACTTGGTTCCTTGTGAAAAAGGCGAAAAGCTCTATATGGGCAACTGTTGAACTAAATTTTAATTTTGATATAACATGATTATTATAATATTTTAAATTGTTAATAATTGCAATTTCACAATATTTATATATAATTTTATATAAACAATTTTAAAGTATTTTTAAGTGTGAAAATAATCCCAAGTGTTTTTGAGTTAATCCGCTTTTTATAAACATTATTTTTAAAGCTCAAAAAACTTATTTTTTTCTAAAATAACTGCCAGTCTCAAGACCATACATTCTGTAACCCCCTAAACCCAACCTATGTATTACGACCAGATCTAGTGGATTACAATAAAAATTTTCAAAATAATTACCACTTTAAAAATCATATTTTCTTTAAAAACATAATTATAATGATAAAACTCAAATCAGGTGATAGAAAACATGAAAAATTTCAAGTTAAATAAAATACCAGTAATTAGTATCAATATAATCCATAAATCAGAGGTGAAATAAAATAAATCATAAATCAGCATATCAAAATAATGGGTACATGTCACCAAAATAAAGGCAGTTCTAAAGATTGAAACATTACAACAAAATTATTGTACGGAATGTGTCAATCCTCCAAGTGTTGAGACTGGGTCGCCTATCAAAATTTATCTGAAAGAGAAAAGTTTGGGGGAGTGAGCTAGGGAGCTTAGTGTGTTCCAACAGTGCAGAGATAAAACATACAATTAAGTTTCCAAATCAGTTCAGTTTCAAGTTATGAAAATGTCAATAATGTATTTAGCTTAAAATATAGAATCGCCCTCCAACCAAACACCATATGTAGTTCTATAGGCATGCATCCATAAGGACTTAACCTAGGCCCAAAGGGCGTAGGTGCCAAACTAATGGAGCACCTTGGGTCCATAAGGTCTGACCCTAGCCAAAGTGTAAGTGCCCACCTAAAGGGTGTGCCCTTAGGTCCATAAGGGCTTATCCAATGCACATAGCAGAGAAGCCACCCTAAGGGAGTACCTTAGGGTCCATAAGGTCTTACCACTAGGCCCATTGGGCCTAGGAGCCCACCTGATAACCGTCGTTTTGCTATCAAAATAATTCTTGGCTTCTTAATAAATAAAAATGAAAATGTAGTATAGAGAAGCATGGTCGATCCACAGGGACTGTGGTGTTTCTGATTTAATAAAAATCTTTCTTGATTTTAGTAAAATATAGAATTCCAGATGAAGTTGAAAAGATATATTAAAATAAAATAAAAAAATTATATAATAATAATAAAAATTAATAGTAATAAATATAAAAGGGGGATTTTTTTTAAAAGTTGTGGTTAAAATAAAAAATAAAAAATAAGAATTAAATAAACAAATAATAATTAAATAAACAAATTAAAGAGATTAAGATAAAAAGAAACTTATTGTGAAAGCAGCCTTAGACTTCAGCTTCGCCTCAAATTCCTTGGATCATCGAAACAAATTTTTACTTCAAGATTCACGTAAGCTTACAAGAACAATTCTTCGCTGCCAACTCGGATTGTGTTGTTTCAACAACAACTGATTCCGATCTCAGTTTCCTTTTAGCAAACAATTTTGCTAAGTGTGTTCTCGGGAAGTTGAATATGCTTCAATAAGCAAATCCTTCTTCAAAAATTAACCATAACAATATCCAGACCAATGTCGAAATAGTTTTGATTTGAAAAGTAAGCTTCAGAAAACAAAGAGAAAATCCGAAGCGATTTAAGTACCTTATAATTCTCATGTTTGGAATTGAGCCTTCGCTTTACTATTCGGCTTGAAATAAAATTAGCTAAGCATAACCAAAGTCATACTAAGCATAATAGAAAAGTATGCGAAAAATAGAGAGAAAGCTAGAGAGAAAAAGAAGATTTTATTCTCAAATGAGAGAGATATGTTTCTAGGCTCACCCTTAAAGGGTATTTATAGCCTTCAAAATCCTAAAAACAAGCTAAACCATCTTAAATCCTAATTAAAACACTTAAAACTATTTAAACTAAAATACCTAAAAAAATAATATAATATTCTAAATCCTAATTAAAATACTAAAACCTATTTAAACTAAAATAAAAAGATAAAGATAAAATATAAAAATAATATCCTAAAACTTAATTAAAATACTAAAAACCTATTTAAACTGAAATACAAAGATAAAATATAATGTTTAAAATATTATCCTAAATTTGAGTTTAATCCAAATCCGAATTCCAGCCAGTTTTGATTCCGAAAATAAAAAATCTGCAGAATTGTGTCATTTTTGTGCAATTTCCATAATCTTACGTCCTGTACAGAAAATGAATTAAAATGAACAAACAAGCCACAAAAATCAATAATTATAGAGTAATTTAAAAGTAAAATATTAACTAAATTAAGCACTTATCAAATTCCCCCTCACTTATTCAATGCTTGTCCTCAAGCATTCTCCAATTAACATGTCAAAATCATAAGTTGTCATCTTCAATTTCAATTTATTCCTCAAACTTCCAATCGAATTAAGTCCATGACATTTGCCGAATTCAAGTTACAATCAAGCAAAGACATAACCAAGAAAATTTAAAGTAGGCAAGATATCTCAATTAATTACCAACTTCAATGAAACATGACTCAATACCTCACAAAGATTCACACATATCTGCTCAAAGTGTTTGGGGTAAATGAAACCGCTCAAACCGAAACTAACCAAAATATTACCATAGGCTTGGAATCCAATCAAGTCTCCACCACGAAAAATGAACATAATACAATAATCAATGGGTCTTTAAACAAGGTGTAACGGGGCTTAGGTTAGGGTAGGGAAAGGCCGAAAAAAAGATTTAAAATACCGAAACAAGAGATCAAAATATTTAAGAACAATTCAGGAATTAACATGAAGAGCAATGAAGAACAAAACGAGGAAAAATAATAGATGAAAGACAATTGAAGTGATTGATTTTTTTCCTTCCCTTTTTTTCGAACAAAGGGTTTTTTTTGTTGTTCGATACAGTGAACAACTTATTTTTTTTTGAAACATTGAATTTTTTTTCTGGAACAACAATGATACAAGATCTCAAGTCTCGGTAAGGGTGTGAAAAGAGAGAGAGAAAATGCTTCGGGTTTAATTATAAGGCGTAAAAACAAAGAAAGGGAAATAAGCTCAAATGTGATTCACTAGTGGATATATAAATGGGTAGGTTTTTTTTGGGAAAAGTGGGTTTATCATAGGTGCCCATATCACATTAAAACATTACGTTCAACATGTAGTCTCGATAGGCATTGTGATTACAAGTTCTAGAATATCCTAATTAGTTCGACACACACAAGTCAAACAATGAGCAAGAAAGAAAATGTATGCTCGTTAGGCTCAAATCTCACAAGAAAAGTTTATATGCATTGAGTCAAGTTCATCTCTATTGACAAAAGCATGAAATATCAATACTCAACAAAAAAATTACTAGCTATATCAATCACTAAACATGCAAATTAAATTCGATAAAAAAACATGGTCATAATCCTAAAGGAAGCAAGAGTATAAAACGAAATTCAAGACTAGCAACCAACGATTACAATATATCAACATCAGAATAACTCAATTTCAAACGATTAAACAAGTCAATAAAAAATTGACACATGCTTATCCTTCCCCCCTCACTTATTCTGTTTTGTCCCAAAACGTATATCAAATTTAAAAACAAAGAGAGGAAAAAAAAAGAATACTCCCCAATCTAGTGGCGATCACGGCCACGTCGAGACGAGCTGTTGTAGAGTAGATTGTCCGATGATGCACTGTTCTGTTCGAACTTTTCTGCACAATTCAAACCAAATCTGTTTTTTTCTGCACTATTTTTTTTGCACTGCATTGTTTGAATCTGCTGTGTATTTTTCTGCACTGTTCAAACCAAATCAGTTTTTTCTGTACTGTTCTGTTCGAATTTTTCTGCACAGTTCGAACCAAGTCAGTTTTTCTGCACTATTTTTTTCGTTAAATATTCAATCGGAATTCAGATTTGTTCAGAAAAAAATAAAATTAATCAAAATAAAATAAATAGAATGAAATAAAGTTCGCTGAAAAAAATAAAACGAAAATAAAAAAATAAAAAAAATATAACGAAATGGGTTGCCTCCCATCAAGCGCTTTTGTTTAACGTTGTTAGCTCGACGACCTGATTTTTCAAAGCGTGGGTTCCTCTAAATTGGTTTCTTCGATTAGACCAACCTGAGCATTTTCATAATATGGCTTCAATCTTTGACCATTAACTTTAAATCGTACTCCTGAGTTATCTTCAATTTCAACAACACCGTGAAGAAATACTTGAGTAACTGTAAATGGTCCGAGCCATTTTGATTTGAGTTTTCCTGTAAAAAGTTTAAATTTGGAGTTAAAAAATAAAACCTTTTGACCGACAAAAAAAGTTTTAAAAGAAATTCTACTATCGTGAAATTCTTTTGTTTTTTCTTTAAATATCCGAGCATTATCATAGGCATTTCTTCATATTTCCTCAAGTTCTTGAATATGTAATTTCCGAGCTTCACCAACTGCATCCATGTCCATGTTATATTATTTAACGACCCAATAAGACCGATGTTTTAACTCGACCGGTAAATGGCATGGTTTACTGAAAACAAGCCGGTATGGTGACATCCCAATGGGACCTTTATAAGCAGATCGATATGCCCAAAGTGCATCGGTTAATTTTAAACTCCAATCCTTTCGGCCCGGTTTAACAATTTTCTCAAGAATTGTTTTATTTTCTCGAGTTGATACTTTTGCCTATATATTTGTTTGTGGATGGTAAGCGGTGGCAATTCTTTTAGTTACTCCAAATTTCTTCATTACCGACTCGATTACTCGGTTGATGAAATGTGTTTCTCTGTCGCTTATTATAGCATGTGGCGTGCCAAACCTGGAAAAAATATTTTTCAAAAAATTAACTGTAGTTTTATCATCATTATTTCGAGTGGCTTTAGCTTCCACCCATTTAGAAACATAATCCACAGCTAAAATAATATAAGTATTTCCAAATGACGAAGTAAAAGGACCCATATAGTCGATTCCCCAAACATCAAAAATTTCACAAACTTGTATAGAATTAAGCGGCATTTCATTCCTACGGCTTAAATTACCTGTACGTTGACATCTTTCACAAGTTTTACAAAATATATAAGAATCCCGAAAGATGTTAGGCCAATAGAAACCGCATTCAAGAATTTTATGAGCTATACATTTTGGCCCAAAATGACCACCGCAAGAGTAAGAATGACAAAATTGTAAAATTGAGTTTACTTCACTTTCGGCAATACATCGTCGAATTATCCGAGCAGTGCTTCCATAGATAAGGATCGTCCTAAATATAGTATCGGGATTCTCGCTTAGTTCGATTTATTTTAGCTCTCGTCAAATCTAATGGTAACTTACATGTGGCCAAATAATTAACCATGTTTGCAAACCATGAAGTTATGCTTTGCGCCACCATCAGTTTTTCTTTAAGAAATTCTTCTCTAAGTGGTGGTTCGGATGTGGAAAGGGGAATTTGACTCAAGTGATCTGCTACCAGATTTTCGCATCCCTTTATGTCTTTAATTTCCAAGTTAAATTCCTGTAAAAGTAGGATCCACCGGATAAGCCTTGGTTTTGCTTCCTTTTTGCTCATCAAATACCTTATAGTTGTATGATCAGAAAAAGCAGTAATTTTAGTACCAAGCAAATAGGATCTAAATTTTTCTAAAGCAAAAATTATAGCAAAAAGTTCTTTTTCCGTTGTCGAATAATTTTTCTGAGCCGAGTCCAAAGTTCGGGACGCGTAGGCTATGACATGTGTCTCTTTCCCTGTTTTTTGGCCGAGAACGACTCCAACGCTAGTGTTTGATGCGTCACACATAAGTTCAAAGGGATGATTCCAATCTGGCAGCTGAACAATTGGAGCTGAAATAAGCTTTTCCTTTAATGAATCGAAAAAACTCTTTGCATTTTGAATTAAAGTCAAAGTCTTGATCCTTTTGAAGTAGATTGCATAAAGGTTGTGCTATCTTTGAAAAGTCTTTAATAAACCTGCGGTAAAATCATACATGGCCAAGAAAAGAACGAATTTCCCTCACAGTTGTGGGGTAAGGAAGTGAGCGTATAACATCTATTTTAGCTTTATCAACCGCAATCCCTTTTGAGGAAACAATATGACCTAAAATTAACTCTTTATCAACCATAAAATAACATTTTTCATAATTCAAAACAAGGTTATATTCAAAGCATCTTTTAAGCACATTAGTTAAATTATCAAGACATTCATTAAAAGAGTTACCATAAACCGTGAAGTCATCCATAAAGACTTCGATGCCCTTTTCCACATAGTCAGAAAATATACTTAGCATGCATCTTTAGAAGGTGGTTGGTGTGTTACAAAGACCAAAGGGCATTCGTCTATATGCAAATGTACCGAAGGGACAAGTAAAAGTCGTTTTTTTCTTGATCCTCTGGCGCCACTAGGATTTGGAAAAAACCTGAAAAACCATCAAGACAACAATAATGAGTTTTCCCAGCTAATCTTTCAATCATTTGATTTATAAAAGAAATAGGAAAATGATCTTTTTGAGTAAGAGAGTTCAAATTCCTGTAATCAATACAAACTCGCCATCCATTTTTAACTCTTGTTGGCACTAACTCCCCTTCTTGATTTTTGATCAATGTGACTTCCGTTTTCTTGGGAACCACATGAATAGGACTTACCCAATTACTATCCGAAATTGGATAGATTACGTCAGCGTCAAGGAGTTTCTAAATTTCTTTCTTTACTACTTCCATCATCAGTAGATTTAATCGAAGTTGTCCTTCACGTGACGGCTTTGCTCCTTCTTCGACTTTGATCTTATGCATGCAAGTCGAGGGACTTAATCCTTTAATATCGACAATGGTCCATCCTATGGCTTCTTTGTGAGAGCGCAATATCGTTACCAAAGCTTCCTCTTCTCCTTTGGATAATTTACTTGATATGATCACTGGTAAAGTTTTATTTTCGCCCAAAAAGACATATTTTAAATGCTCCGGTAATTGCTTCAATTCTACCTCAGGTTTCTGCAAAACAGAAGGTAAAATTTTAGTTTTAGAGGAATATAAAGATAAATCAGAATTGATTGAATAATATTTTCAAACTCCATTTCTTCATCTTCGTGGCAAAGTTCAGGATCCTTAAAAAGATCATAAGAAAAATTAGATTAAATAAATTCATCAATTAAAGGATCTATAATATCAACAAAATTAATTCTTTCAACATGATCAGGGTATTTCATTGCTTTATAAACATCAAATTCAACGATCTCACCATCAAATTCCATTGTTAATATACCACTTCTAACATCGATCTTTGTATGTGTTGTGCTTAGGAAGGGTCGTCCTAAGAGTACCTCGGAATAAAAATCCGACCTATCATGTTCCATGTCAATGATATAGAAATCTGCAGGAAAGAATAATACATCGACCTTTACCAAGACGTTTTTCATTACTCCCACTGGATAGATCACAGATCGATCAACCAACTGTATGGTTATTCCTGTTTCCTTCAAAGACTCGTTAGTAATCATTTTATATATAGAAAATGACATAACATTAATTGAAGCTCCTAATTCACACATTGCACGTTTAATTTTGAAATTACCTATTTTACAAGGTATAACGAACATACCTTGATCCTTCATCTTTGGTGGGAGTTTTCGTTGAAAAATTGCATAAACATGTTCTCCTAAATTTACCTTTTCGTGTCCCATTAATTTCCTCTTTGTAATGCAAAGTTCTTTTAAAAATGGAGCATACCTTTGTACTTGTCGAATTACTTCAAGAAGAGGTATGTTGACTTGAACTTTTTGGAAAACCTCTAAGATCTCCCTTTCTTCAGCTCTTTTATCACGCTTCATCAACCTTGATGGGAAGGGTGGTGGCATGATTTCATGAGAAGAAAGAGAAGGATGTGAGTCATACGTACCTTGTATTTCTGGAGGTGGCGTTTCCTCTTGTTCTTCCTGATGTGCGTTTTTTTTTGCTGGAACTTCGGGTGATATAACTTTTCCACTACTGAGTGTGATGGCACTAACATTCTCTCTCGTATTTAACTCCATTTGAGAAGGTAGTTTTCCTTGTGATTTCAATTTTTCCATAGTTTGAGCTAGTCGACTTACTTGATTATCTAACTCTTGAAGATGTGTTTCGGTTCGGTTTTGGAATTTTTCTTGGGATGCAATGAACTTTCCTTGTGAAATTGCTAACTTTCCTATGAGTTCCTCCAATTATGAGTTTTGCGTTTGTTGTTGAGGAGGAGGCCTTTATTGATAAGTTGGTCTCTGATTTGTCTTATAGCTGAAGTTTAGGTGGTCTCGCCATCCTGGATTATAAGTATTGATGTATGGGTTGTATTGTCTTTGTGGAGGACCTGGAAAGTTCCCTAATGCATTGATTTCTACATTGCCTCTTTCTTGTATCAGCGGGCAGCAATCCGTCGGATGGTCTAGCTTTGTGCATATCCCACATGATGTTGTTGCTCCAGATTTTCCTGCAACAAGTGAATTAACTACTTCAGTTAATTTATCTAACTTATTTTCAAGGGAAAATGTACTTATCTCGTGAACCTGTCGGCTGGGTTCACTCGAAAACTGTTGAGAGTTGGCTGCCATGGCTGAAATCAATTCCCTTGCTGTTGTTGGGGTCATGTTATCTAATGCTCCTTCACTGGCGGCATCCACCATTTTCATCTCCATTGGTAAAAGACCTTCATAAAAGTATTGAAGTAACGTTTTCTCACTTAATTTGTGTTGCGGACAACGTGCGCAAAGCTTTTTAAATCTCTCCCAATAGTCATAAAGACTTTCTTCGCTCTTTTGTTGAATGAAAAGAATGCTCCTTCACAACTCGCTTGCTTTAGCCGCTGAAAGAACCTGTCAAGAAAAAATCGATTCATGTCAGCCCATGAATTAACTAATTTGGAGGTAAATAAAATAACCAAACTTTAGCCAAGTCAAATAAAGAGAAAGAGAAAGCTCTCAATTTAATTTAATCCTCGGTAACTCCCTGTGGTTTCATACTAGTGCAAACCATGTGGAATTCCAACAAGTGTTTGTACAGATATTCAGTGGGAAAGCCGTGGAAAGTGGGAAGAAGATGAATGAGTCCTGTCTTTAATTGAAACGGAGTCCTGCCACTAGGAAAATTAATGCATAATGGCGTCTGAGTGACAGGAGTTGTGGCTAGCTCTCGGATCGTTTGTTCTTCTTCTTCCATCGGGATGTTGTATGCGTCT
This sequence comes from Hibiscus syriacus, assembly GCF_006381635.1. NCBI lineage: Eukaryota > Viridiplantae > Streptophyta > Magnoliopsida > Malvales > Malvaceae > Hibiscus > Hibiscus syriacus. Next base: position 791,361 of record NW_024062846.1, on the reverse strand, counting down.
GCTTCAGAGTTTGTCTCTGGAATTGATTCTGCTTCTGAACTTTGCTCTTGTTCTTCTTGTCTTTTTCTCTTTTCTCAAAGTTTGTGCGTGGATTCTTCGTGCTCGTGCTTCGATCTCTGGATCTAGATCTACTAATTCACCTGGGTTACTTCTGGTCATAAATCAAAAACTAGAAAAATAAATCAGTACTTGTCGTTAGTCCCCGGCAACGATGCCAATTTGATAACCGTCGTTTTGCTATCAAAATAATTCCTGGCTTCTTAATAAATAAAAATGAAAATATAGTATAGAGAAGCATGGTCGATCTATAAGGATTGTGGTGTTTCTGATTTAATAAAACTCTTTCTTGATTTTAGAAAAAGATAGAATTCCAGATGAAGTTGAAAAGATATATTAAAATAAAATAAAAAAAATAATAATATAATAATAAATATTAATAGTAATAAATATAAAAGGGGGCTTTTTTTAAAAGTTGTGGTTAAAATAAAAAAAATTAATTAAATAAATAATAATAATTAAATAAACAAATTAAAGAGATTAAGATAAAGAGAAACTTATTGTGAAAGCAGTCTCAGACTTCAGCTTCGCCTCAAATTCCTCGGATCATCGAAACAAATTTTTACTTCAAGATTCACGTAAGCTTACACGAACAATTCTTCACTGCCAACTCGGATTGTGTCGTTTCAACAACAACTGATTCCGATCTCAGTTTCCACTTAGCAAACAATTTTGCTAAGTGTGTTCTCGGGAAGTTGAATATGCTTCAATAAGCAAATCCTTCTTCAAACATTAACCATAACAATATCCGGACCAATGTCGAAATAATTTTGATTTGAAAAGTAAGCTTCAGAAAACAGAGAGAAAATACGAAGTGATTTAAGTACCTTACAATTCTCACGTTTGGAATTGAGCCTTCGCTTTAGTCTTCGGCTTGAAAGAAAATTAGTTAAGCATAACCAAAGTCATACTTAGCATAATAGAAAAGTATGCGAAAAATATAGAGAAAGCTAGAGAGAAAAAGAAGATTTTATTCTCAAATGAGAGAGATATGTTTCTAGGCTCACCCTTAGAGGGTATTTATAGCCTTCAAAATCCTAAAAACAAGCTAAAACATCTTAAATCCTAATTAAAACACTTAAAACTATTTAAACTAAAATACCTAAAAAAATAATATAATATTCTAAATCCTAATTAAAATACTAAAACCTATTTAAACTAAAATACAAAGATAAAGATAAAATATAAAAATAATATCCTAAAACTTAATTAAAATACTAAAATCCTATTTAAACTAAAATACAAAGATAAAATATAATGTTTAAAATATTATCATAAATTTTAGTTTAATCCAAATCTGAATTCCAGCCAGTTTTGATTCCGAAAATAAAAAATCTGCAGAATTGTGTCCTTTTTGTGCAATTTCCATAATCTTACGTTCTGTACAGAAAATGAATTAAAATTAACAAATAAGCCACAAAAACCAATGATTAAAGAATAATTTAAAAGTAAAATATTAACTAAATTAAGCACTTATCACCACCCAAGGTTTGTCTTAGGTTCATAAGGAATTACTAGCTTGATCGGTGCTAAACCTATATGAGGAATTACCAACTTGATCAGAGCTGAACCTATAGAGACTTCATACCAAATCATAGAGTACCCCAAAGAAAAACATTTTTCAAACAGTAACTAGTGGTAGCAAGAAATCAGTGTTCAAACATATATTTATTTATCAGTAAAAACAGTAACTAGAGAACATGTGTCAAGCAAGCATGATTTAAAATACAGTAAGGAATCATACTTAAATTAGATAAATCATACAGTAGTCAAATCAGAGCAAACAATTGATTTCAAACCAGAGAAAATAATCATGTGCACATGGTATTTCAAAAAAATATTTAAAACAGTTATATGACACACAAGAAACACACCTCACAAAAAGAATCGATCCGGTGGATCTATCAAGCACCAGCTTCACTACGCTTTTCGGTGGTACATGAACCTAGGTCATATCAGAATAGAATTATTATCGGACTAGTACATTAAACTGAGTATATAACAGGGTTATAGAACTATACGAGTAATAACGGGATCGCGTGAAAAAAATGATTTGGAGGTACTGGGTCGAGCAGACGAACGATAAGGATATCCATGAGTACCTAATTAACGACGTCATAAATTAATCAGTTATTGACCTTAAATTAATTAAATTGCTTAAATTGCATATGTATATTCGATTTTATAGGTTAATTTGGAGGCTTTCGGGTTCGAATTTGGAAAAACGAACTTAGGATTCAGACTCACGACGTCAAATAACATAAAATATGATTTTTTGGTTAAAGTCAACGGTCAATGTTCAAAGTAAAAGTCAACAGACATGTAAACGATCAACGGGAAAGTCAACCTTAAACAGGAAGGTCCACAGTCAGAGTCAAATTCAATGGGTCAGACCGGTTTGGGTTGACTCGGTTCGATCTAAGTTGACTCAAACCGATTCTAGTTAACTCGAATCGATTCTGGAATGTTCACTAGACCACGAACAAGCCCCACACGTGCTTCCGGTGTGTGGTGGCACATAACGATGGTGACAAGGTGATTTTAAATAGTCTATTACTCGAGAGCATCACCACATTCAAACATAAGCATAACAACTAAAATAATACACCAAAACACAACGAAATAATTGAATAACGGCAACAAAAAGATTACCCATAACAGACGGACGAAACGACAATGGTGTATGATGACCTGGTTGGGTTTTGGTCGGAAATGGTCGGGGAACACAATGTTAGGGGCGGTGAGGCAAACCATCTTTGGGTTTGACCAGAATCGAGGAAGACAGTGGCAGCGACGCAAGGGTTTCCTCATCGTCGTTCGAACGTTAATTCACGATGAACGATGGCATTACTTGACAAGGGGATAGGGGTTTTGGTCGCGGGAGGCCGCCGATCATGTTGGTAGGGTTGGTGATGGCAACAAAGGCCGAATAGAGGTGATTTGACGGTGAGGGGCTGCGACGACACTACGTATTTTTGGGGGGGTTTGATTTGTGGATTTTTAGGGTTTTGGGTATATAACCCGGGCTAAAAAAATTAAATAATATATTTAATAATAAAAATCTTAAATAGTGCCCTAGTCTAAATGGCTAAGGAATGGGTGGCCATCCTAGGAACAAGGGTTTGAAACCCCCTAGACACCTAATCATTTTTTTTTTATTTTTTCCTCTACTGACCAAAAATGGGTAAATTCAGGGTTAAGTCCTAAACTTCCTACAGATTCTAAATTGGGTTGCAAGTTCTAAAAACTTGCAATTTGGTCCCTAAATTAATTTAATTAATTTATAAATTTTATTTTTTAAAAAATGGGGTGTGAAAATTCAGTCTCGATACCAAAATGGAAGAATGCTTTTTGGTCTCGATACCAAGGTCCTAGACTCGAGACCGACAATGGGTATCATTACTAATTCAAGCAGTATCGATACTGAAGGCTCAACGGCTATAACTTTGACCATTGGAAGGACCGATCTCGATATCAACTTGTCGGTATTGATACCAAATGTGCAGGTGAGCATTAAATGCTCAAAATTAATGAATCCAACGACTCCATTCAATCCCCAACGGATCTAAACAGCTAGATTGAGGTTAGAAGACATAAAAGGGACCAAGATTCAAATGGAAAACAATAAGAAAGCAAATTGTAAGATCATTTCAACATCAAAAGAGTTTATAGTACTAAATTGTCAAATTCTTGTAAATACACTTGTGAGCTTCTTGTTTATTCTTTCTCAAGTGTAATTTGGGTGTGTGCTTAATTAGTTACAAACTCATTTGCCTTTTTGAGGTTTTCTTTTGTTTGCTAAGTTTGTAATTTCTCTTTGGGAGAGTATGTAAGCAAGGTTTTGGGGTATAAACCTTGTGTGTCTTTGTAAGGTTACACATTGTCCTTAAAGGTTTGCAAATCTAGTGGATTTGAGAAATCCTTAGTTTGGATAGCTAAGGTAGTGGATGTAGACTTAGTTTAGAAGTCGAACCACTCTAAATCATCGTGCAAAGTTTTTAATTTTCTATTGCATCCACCACAATTCTTTCAAAGGCCAATTCATCCCCTCTTGGCACATTCGGTTGTTCGTAATAGCTCATTAGCAACACTGCAACTTCCAAGATTAAAGGGAAAAACACTATGATTTTGAAGATGACTTATGGCAAAGAATTTAAGCTCCAAAAATGTGTTGTACGTGCATAACATAAGAAAGAACATTGTCTTTAGGACCCTCCAAAGTGTACATGGCTTTAGGATGGTATTTGAATCTAGAAGTTAGTTTTGTCAAAAGGGGAAATTTGTGAGAAGATGATATGTATTAAATGATATGTGGAAACTTAATGATATATCTGTAAAAGCTAAAACTATGAATAAGAATGATATTTCTTCTTTTGTTTATATGCTTGATTCATTTAATTTATGGAACGACAAACTCGAATATGTTAATTATGATACTTTACGTAGATGTAGACACCTATTTTCGTCCAAACTTAGATTCGTTTTTATTTTACTTTGTTTTATTTTGAACTTATTTTAATTTTATCATTTGAACTTATTTTAATTTTATTATTTAGTCGAATGTGAATATATAAATAGTGTATAATATTAATAGTAACTTCTGATTATAGTTGTATATATATATATATATATATTAAGGAAATACTAATATTCTTATAACATATGCAAGTTCAAATTACTAGGCCTATATGTTTTTCAATCGGCATATACAAGTGGCTCGTATTTTATGAAGCTCGTTTCCCCAAAGTTTAGTTAGGGTTAGCCTAAACCCTAGGGTTAATGTTGCAGCCGCCAAGGAGATCAAGGGAGCAGCTACCACCGTTAGAGCTTCTGGAACCATCTTTGTCCTACGTGGAATCCAAGACAATCACCAGAACCCTCACGTCAGTGGCCACATCAGTCGATCTCTACTCTACCATCACGCCACTCGTACATGTCCCAAAGGCCACCCGTGGATCTTCACGTGGGGAGCTCTCACCACGTCAGCAAGACAAGGCTCTTCGCCACCTTGGATCGGGACCACTACTCCCCCTAGTCCCTCTGTCATTTTGCAAAATGACCCTGGCAAACACCGAGAGAAAAAATGCCGATGGTAGATGTCAGATGGACAGGATTTTCCAACGACCTCACGTGGGTGAAAAACATGAGAAAAAAAGGACAAAAGAAAACATACTAAAAAGGAAGAAACCCTGTAGGGAGGGAAAACGAGAGAAGATCCCTCACAAAAACACTATTGGATTTTTCCAAATGATAGTCCTATCCCTCTCGATTATTATAATAAAAATAGTGACTAAAATGTAGATGAAGTTAAGTAATGATTTTAATGACCATTAAGTATTTCGGTGAATCAAACAACATAAGTCACCTCTGTGAGAGTGAAGTGAAGTCGCTTCAAAGAGAATATTATAACATAATTTTCTAAGCTCTTACAGTACTATGATATGTCCACGTCTATATGGATATAATCATGAGAACCAAATTCTTATCAGTGAGATATTTGTATGAAATATGTCATCGCTTGCAGAAAGGACAGGACAATTCATGAACATTATGTCTGTTAGACAGCCAGTAAGGTAAACATATTTTCACAATGAAAGGTTCAAAGAGGACACCTACATATCTTATGTAAATATCAAATGTAGAATCTATCATCACATCGAGGCAATATCTTAAACCATTCACTTCATTCATGTAGGGGTTTGTTGGAAAAGTACGAATGAATTGATGTTATTTAGTCATGTCTATTGAACAATATTGTTCATGAAAATGTCAAGTCTTATCATAAAAAAATGTTACACCCTTCATAAAAAAAGTTAAGTCTTTTCATGAAAAATGTTAAACCATTTGATCAAGTTAAGTCGTTTCATTGAAAGGTCTTTACCTTTTAGTCCAATTCATCTCCCTATATAAAGGTTAAGTTGTGACATATTTTCACACAATTTTGAATTCCTTTAATTCATTTTCTTTCAAGTCATTTTCATTTCAAATTTTAATTTTATTCCAATTTCATTTTCGTTGATAGATAAAGACAAATATTATGTTCGATTGTTCACTACGATTGTATTTGTTGTCGTGAACGTATGTTTTTGTATCTTGGGAGACTAACGTTCATACAGATCTCAACAAAATTCTTCTTCTTTTTATTCAATTCTATTCGATTACGGGTTTTATTCTAATTTTACCTTTTAATTTATTTTCGGTATGTTTTATTACGTTACTACTACAATTTTGTTATTACTTTGGCATTATTATTATAGTTATCATTAGATTATCCTTACTACGAGAAATCATTGCATGGACTCGGCTGACTCATCCATGGTCACAGTAAATGACAGTCACAAGTTTTAAAATAACTTCCAAATAACCACCCACATTTTATATACATGTAGGAAAGAGGTGAAGATTTACCTTTCAAAAAATACTGAGGATAAATGTTATTGGTTGAGACCACGAATGATGTGGTAAGCCAGAACCATATAATAATTTCTCGCTTACTACAACCTTTGTCAATTTTATTATTACCATGAATAGCATATGAATATATGAAAAGACGAGCATTGTTGATGATTGGTGTTTGCTACTAGTAATGTCCTTCTGTTCAAATAATGTACAGTGAGGTCGTAACTGTGAACGCTGCTGTTTCTTTTCCATTCATTTCTCTAGAAAACAACATTAAGTCAGGTCGCTTGGGTTGTCTTCTTTTTGCGGGAGAAATGGTTTAAATTTGCTGGTCATGGGTGGACTTATTCCCCTCTGCTTACCTCATTTTATTTTATCTTTTAGGGGATATATAGATTCCCTTCCAATGTATCCCGTTAACGAACATTTACGTATCTCTCTTATTGTATTTCATATATCTTATACACGTATAAACACATTAATATTATCATTCCTTTGTAATATAGAGAATTTTATCAAATCAATTACTTTATTCAACAAACAATTCTTCTAATTGTGTGCTCATCCATCTAAAGACTGAAAGACTCGCATATATTAGTGTGTATTTGTTGATACTAGGGGGCGTAAACAAAGTAGAGTTGGGTTTAAGTATTGTTGAGCTCAACTCGAAAATTTTAAAATTAAGTTTGATTCGAAAATCTACGAGCTTAAAATTGTTAAGCTCGACTTGAATTCAGAATAAAAAATTGAAGTCGACTCGACTCAAAAGCTCGCATACTTAAAATTTTCAAACTCCACTTCGAAATAAAAAATTAAAACTCGACTCGAACCTTAAGTAGATGTAAATATTATATTGTATTTTTAAATGTTAATAATTTAATTTAAAAATTAAAAAATATAATATTTTCTTATATTATCTTTTTCGAAGAGCTCGCGAGTTGATCGAATTTCGACTAAGTTGGAATAACTTACTATCTTTCTCGACTCATTTAAAATCATAGTCGATACCATACCGAGCTTTCCCCAAAACTTTCGTCTTCCGCGGTCTCTCCAACCTCAAATGATCTCTCTCTCAACATCTCCGTACCAACGTGTAATTAACATCCAAATTGAAAATGAAAATGAAAATGAAAATGAAATAAAATATTATATATAATTAATGATATTCTATCATAATCCAGAAAGCAAAGAATTGAAATTCAAAGGGAAGGACAAGGCAGCAATCATAGTCTTGTCAATATGATCTATTTTGATGGACAAAATTTCGAAAATCATATGCTGTTATTACCGTATTACTTGGAAATTATGTTAAAAAATGCGTTTTTATCCAGAAAAAATCTAAATAATTAATAATTACATGTCAGATATTTTTTCAGCAAATATTATCGATTTAACACACATTCTGAGTGATAATAAAGTACATTTCAGGATATACGCCTTGCAGATGTAGACGGAAGACACGAATTGTGAAACACGTCTTCCTAGGGTTATGTTCGAGTTGGTGCCAAGATGGAAAAGCATGGATTAGCGGGGGACGTTAGTGAGGCGTGGATCATGAAGCTCGCCTTTGATTCTTCCCCTCAATTGTTCGTTCTATTATTACCACAACTACCTTAAATCTCGGATGACCCATCCCCCTCCCTTATAAATATCCCAAATCCAAATATCAAACCATATCAAAATTATATTCACATTCTTCATTTTATAAATTCCTTCAATCAAATAGATTTTGTTACAGTTTTTAAAAGGTAAAATTATTTTTTATTATATTATATTTATTTCATATTTAATTTATTTTCCAAATTTTATTGTACTAATGATTTTTTATTACTTTTTGTGATTGTAAAATAGAAGACGAGATCATATCTCGAGACATTTTTCGATACGATAACAATATTAAATTAGGTTATTTAAATTATTGTTAATATTTTTAAACTTTTTTAGTATTAGTTTATATTTTAATTCGCATACTATTTATTTAATTAAGAGAATGATCGTATATTAGAAACAATCATTCGTTTTTGCATATATAAGACTTTCAATTATTCAAACTCTCAAAATGAGGCGTATTTAAGATATTGTTTACTATGATGGAGAATTCGGGAAGATGAAACCGGTGTTATCTTCCCATCAAATTATTATGTCACCTTATCCTTCAAGAGAACACCACTCTTGAGGAGCTGATCATTAAACTTTCAAGGAAAGTTCATGTTAGAAGAACTAAAAGACTATCATTACTTTAGTACAGATTCCCAACTGCACTATTTTCGTTAACTTGTACAACGTTCGAACTCTCCAACGATGATAATGTTGTTATGATGGTTGATACTCAGAATCAAAATTCAGATACTGTTACACAAATGTATGCCATATTTGTTGATGTATATGCGATTCGTGGTATGTCATTATGCTCCCGCTATCGGATGACTCAACAAGCTGATCAAGTTGACATCCCAACTCAAGTAATGTGTAATGATTTTAACTCGTTAATGGGAAATCCACATCTTGGTATCATCCCATCAAGTTCAATAGGGAGACATTCATCAGCAACTTGTTACGATCTCTACCGAGGTGGCTCCACGAACAATTCGTATGACAACATCGCTTCCAGTTCAAGGGGAAGACATTCATCTACCAACTTCTTTGACCTTAATATGGAGATGCCCTTTGACAAAGCAATCTGTTAAGTACCCATTTGACATGATACCTTCAAGTTCCAAGGGAGGCATTCAACTACGAGTTGTTTCGACCTCAATGTGGAGATGCCTACGATACACTACTCAGTTCAAAACCCTTATGACACGATGCCTTCAAGTTCAAGGGGAACATATTCAAATACCATCTTGTTTGACCTAAATATCAGCGTCACAGAGGAACTCTCATCTCCACCAGAAGAACCTCTTCGCGAGCCAGATGCAGATGGTGCTGAGACTAGACTATTCGTTGAGCTAGAATCACCGCAGTTCAACATAGACTCCGATGATGATGATGTAGATGAAGTTCCCATGAATACGGTACACACTGAATCTCCGGTACACATGTATGAAGCTGACTATGATGCAATATACGGGCTAGAATTTACGGACATGCCTAATGTTGGTGACTACAGATTTAATTCATCAGTCAATGATAATGAGTTATATATCAAAATAGAGTTTTCATCTAAAGAAGAAGCGAATATTGCAATTAAGAATTACAACATTCGTAATTTTGTTCACTCCAGAGTCGACCGATCCACCACCGAAAAGTATGTCTGCCACTGTGTCCAATGTGATAACAAATGCAACTGGATGGTTCATGCATCGAAGAAGAAGAAGAAAAATAACATACGAGAACTAACAATATATAACGGTCCTCATACATGTTGTGCTAGAGGGATAAACCAAGACTATCCCAACTTGGACTCTGACATTATCTGCCAAGCCATCATGCCCATGGTCAAAGCAAGCTCCCATATAGCTATTGCGGTGCTGATTTTAGCTATACAATCTCAATATTGATACACCGTCTCCTAGAGGAAAGCATGGAAGGTAAACCAAGTGCCATTAAAAACTTCACGGCGAGTGAGATTTATCTTATAATGAACTACCAAGTTGGTTTAGGGTAGTACCTAGACTGAATCCTGGGACAATAGTCAACTTTGAAACTTACCATGCATACCACAATGATTGAGTTCTTCACAATCGATACCAATTCTATCGGCTTTTTTAGACTTACTCATAGTACATTAATGTTGTGAAATACTGTAAGCTCATGATTCATAACATCCCCATCTATCGAAAGCCCCAAATGTATGGAAACATCCTCCAGCGTAATATTACACTTCCCACACGGAAGATGGAATGTGTGTTTCCATGGTCTCCACCTCTCAATCAGTGCGAAAATAAGATTGGATTCAAGGTTACAGTGCCCTTCATATTTCGCCATGTAACCGAATCCAACCTCATCTAAATACGGCCAGACACGACTCAGTATCTCTAACTTAGCATTAAGAATAAATGGATCTAATATATGACCATTCTCATAATTAAATAAATACAAAAAAATTCACAATAATTAAAATAACATAATTTAAAATTGTTACCGTATCGGCAAAATGACTCGAGATATGATTTCCATCTAAACACAATAACCCACCGTCTATTTTATAACTGCAAAAAGTATTAAGAAAATTAGTAAATTAAATAATAATTAAATAATAAACTTTTAAATGATTATAATATAATAAAAAATTTATAGCTTTTAAAAATGATAACAAAACTTACTTAAAGCTTGCTACAAGAATTGATAAGGAAGAGAAAAAAATTGGCGTGCTTTGAGTGTTGTATGAGAGTGTATTTATAGGGGGAGGGGGTGGGGGGTCGGGGGTGGGCGATTGGACGAAATTAAAGGGGTAGGTGGTAAATTAATAGATGATCCGTAGTTTCTGCCACATGTCAAATTCTCCGTTAAGGCGCGGATTACAATCCTTATTTTTCCATAGTGATGCCAGTTCAGACAGAACTCTAGGAAGGCACGCTTCATGATCCGCGCCTTCCGTCCACGTCTACAAGATGCGTATCCTGAAACGCGCTTTATTATCACTCTACTAGAAAGGATGCTAGATCAATAATATTTGAAGAAAAAATGATGGATACATAATTATTAATTGTTTGGTGATTTTGGAGTAAAAACGCCTAAATAAGAGTAAATAAACAGTAGGGGTACATAAGAGGAGGGGATGGCCAACAAAATCCACCGTCAGTGATGAAACTGGCGCATTGGATTCCCAAAACTTGTCGTCTACAGAGGCCACCACTGAACGGCAGCTCCACGTGCCTTCCACCATTCGCCCAATTTCACGCGCCCCACCCTTTCCACTATACCTCCTCCAAATCACAATATTAACAAAAACATTCAAAATGATTGAAAGTAATTTATTACGTCATTTGCCCTTTTCTTTATTTGTCTCTTTGCAACTCAACTTATCATCCATTGGGATGAAAAGGAAAATCAGATTCAATTGGTTTCAACCCGGTTTTTCTAATCGTGTTGAATTAGATTAGATAATTTTTTTAAAAAAATAGGTTAAATCAGAATTGAGTTTAAGAAGAATTTTTTGTCTTAAATGGAATAATTAAATTTTTTTTTTGGTTGCTTCTAAAACTTTATATTGAATAATCTGAATTGACCCGTGTCATACATCTGATTTTGGTGAGTAAATATCTCAACAGGAATTTTCTGACTACACAAGGACTCAAACCCGAGATCTTAAAGTGATATCAAGTTGCTTTACACTTGAATCAATTCGTGTTGGTGGTTATAAAATATATATATTCTTTACATACTAATATATTATTAATTAAACTTTGATAAAAAAATATATAAAAAATTAACACATAAGATATTATAATATATCACTACATTAAAATTTATTTAAATATTATATTATAAAATTGAAGAAATTAGTATTCTATTAAACCTTTTTTTTTAAATTTTATCACAAATTGTACGACAAATTAAAAGTCAAGATTCCAATTAAATTTTTGAATTGGGTTTATATTAGATAAAATTTTATTATTATAATGTTAGATAAAAATTATAGACCAAAAGCACAATTAATCTAACATATTATCATCCCTAGTAATCATCCATGTAAAACTGAAGTTTATGCTTCGAATTATGCCCTTTCCTTTTCTTGTGTTTTATCTTTTTTAAAATCATAATATTTTGAATCATATTATTATTTATTACTTTTTTTCATTCATTTTTATCAAGTTAAAATTTAAGAATCATTTATAGCTATTCATATATAATTTTCATAATATAATAACGGTTAATGTATTAAGTTAAATCTTAATCCCATATTTTCGTCTCATTCAATATTAATGCTATAATCCTTTGAATTGAACCCCAGAACCAAACTTAAGAATCCAGCCCATGTTATTCTTTTTTACAACAACAAAGAACTTCACTCGAGTGTCCATCAACTCGAAGGCCTGTCGAATCAAAATCTAATCAGAAAGCCTTGTTTAGCTCCATTCAAGAAACATATATGGGTTTTGTAAAATTGGGCTACGCAGATAAATTTCCCAAGAAAATGAGAGGGATGGAAAAGTGGGTTATCTTAGCTTTTATCCAAATGAAGCGAGTTTTAACTTCAACAGATAACAGAGGGGGAGAATGGTGGGAGAAAAGAGAAAACATGGTGGGGGCTTCTTCTTTGCAACCAAGATTCTTGTCTTCTTTTGTTGGTGATCGTTTAGTTCAATAAACTCAACCTCTTTCTCAGCTGTTTCATTTCAACCCAGGTTCTTTTCTTATTTACATTTAAGTTCTGCTGTTTCAAACTTTCCATCGCTGGCTATTATTTGATTTTCTTATTTTCGTCGAGAATAAGATGATATAGTAAAAACCCAGATGGAAATTGATGGTGTTTAGATGAGACGTTGACTGCTTTGAGTTTGGAATCTGATTTTATGTATATATTTGTGCAAGTAAACAGAGATTTGTATTATAGAAATTTCATGAGCATGTTGGTTGGATGCTAAACTGGTCTGAATATTTATTTAGTAGCACTGCTCAATTTGTTTTGCAATTATTATTCAATCTAACAGTGGAAGATAGTTTTGGGTCCAAATTGGATCTGTAAAATTAAGAAATTTTTAACTATTTAGTATAGTTGCAGACTTGCAGTATTGTCTTTCATATTTCACAATTCTGTGGGAGCTCTGACTTTGAATGTTGCAAAGCTATACCACTCTGCCAAAGAGCATGCTTTTGCTGGAATATAGCTAATTATACTCTTCTTAAATATTGTTTAAGTATGGACATATGATCTAGATTTTGCATTTTAGGTCAAAACTTTATATTATGAGATATGAACTATGTTGTCATAAGGAGATTGAGCTAAAGAGTGAAGATGGTTCACCATTAACCTTTTTTTTTCACCTCCTTTTATTTGTGTTATCAGGTCGGAAGCATGTGTCTATGCAATTATCCATATCACTTTCTGGCTTAACCAATCTCTTATTTAATTGAAGGTATGCTAGAGAACTTTCAGATTGCTCATGTTTGCTATTTGTTTCACAGTTTCAAGAAACAGCACCTCGTTTTTTCCCTTTGGATTTTACATTTTAACGAATATCGTTTGACATGATAATATAATGCGTTATATATAGTTTTGTTGTATGTTTCTGTTGCTTACAAATCTTAAGCAGAGGAAATTGAGAATATATTTTCCTTTTGATAATTTATTCTCACACTTCATGTATTAAAAGGTTTTATTGGGAAAAGAAATTCTCAGATTTTATTTATAGGTGGTGATATTTGGGAAAGATATTCTCATATTTTTTCTATTAAAAGGTGATTTCCTGGAAGATATTCTCATAATTCATATACCAACACGTGATAATGTAAAAGAATGCTTCCTTGGTAATCTTTATGGTTTGTTAATAGTAAATGCAAAAGAATGCGTACTTAATAGCTGTTAAGAAACGTGCATAAACAGGAACATAAAAATGCAGAAATCATATTTTTGACAGTTTAATGGTCTTAATCAGGAGCAATTTGGATGACGTTCCAAACAGCAAGCGCAAACGTCTGAGACCTGGGAAGTTATCTCCTCGTCAACCTGTTCCAGATCATAAAAAAAGGCCACCTTATGTTAAATCTCGGATGGCGCCTGGGATTGCTAGAGGTGCAGAAGTGCATGATCTAAAGGGCATAGAACACATGAGAGCTTCTGGAAGGCTTGCAGCTCAGGTTCTCAATTATGCTGGGACCTTAGTGAAGGTGATACAGAATACATGTCCTCCTAATCTATATCATTCAGTTTTTTATTTTTTTATGTTTTCTTTTCATTGTAGAATCCTATACATTTTAGGCTACATTCTTGGTTTGAAGCTGTCTTGTAATCTATTGTTTGTTTCCATTGTTAGTTTACATAAATAGGCAGTCTGAGGGCTGCCTTTGTGCATGAATATTATAGGATATTGGTGGTTTTACTGAAAGTTTTTTATGTTCTATTGGCAGCAGGCATAACAACTGATGAAATTGACGAAGCAGTTCACTAAATGATTATTAATAATGGAGCATATCTGTAGACACTAATTTTCTTAAAAGATAGAGCTAGCAAGAGTTCCTCTCCTAAGAGGACTCTTCTACTACCATATCTTTTAAAGCAACAACCACACCAACAAACGTGCAACAACCGAGCAAGGAGTCTAGTTGCATTATGATTCTATTGTTAGTTAATTTTTTTTCACTATAAATACATGTAATACTCTCAATTTGTAACACACGATATACGAAATAAACAACATAAATTACTAGCAAATCGGAGCAAAAAACGTGATTCTCAAAGAGGAAAATAAGTAGAAAAGGTAAAAGCTTGTACCTTTATCGCTTTAAGTCTTTGCATGTATGTTTCTCCATTATTTTTGCTCGAGTCAAACCCAAATAAAATAATTTTTGGCCGATGAACGGGAAGGTTTTTTTAAAGATCTATCTTGTAGTTTTAGTAATCTCGAGGCCCGATCTTAGAAAATTATTTGGAATTTCGAAAAATAGAGAAGAAAATCTTAAAGTTAAAATATTCATTTTGCCCCCTAATGCGCAATATCAATGTTAATTGTCTTTCAAATTTTGCTCCAATTTTAGCTTTTCTTTTATAATAGTCCTTTGCATATTTTTATTATTTTATTATATATATATATATATATATAATTATCTTCAATTGTTACCTGCATATTTTTATTATTTTATTATATATATATATATATATATATTAATTATTTCAATTGGCTATTTTTTATATTTTTATTTTCTATATTCTATCGTTATATATATACTTTTAATTCTTTTTCATATATCATTATATTTATATATTTATTGCTATAATTATATGTTATATATTTATTATTTTATATTTCATTTTATCTTTTATTTTTTATCTTATCTTATCTTATATTTTTATTTTTGTATTGTTATTATCTTCTTTATTTTATGTATTTTATTTAGAGAAAATCGCCTCAGTGACCAAAAATGCCTTATAATATACGATTTTAACCAACTTTTTTTGATTTGCCAAAATGACCAACAAAATCGCAACGCGATATCAAAATCGCAACGCGATTTAGAAAAGCGCAACGTTGAAAAGAAGATCGCAACACGATCTTCCAAGAATCGCAATGCGATTCATAATTCCTTGGTAATCTTTATGGTTTGTTAATAGTAAATGCAAAAGAATGCGTACTTAATAGCTGTTAAGAAACGTGCATAAACAGGAACATAAAAATGCAGAAATCATATTTTTGACAGTTTAATGGTCTTAATCAGGAGCAACTTGGATGACGTTCCAAACAGCAAGCGCAAACGTCTGAGACCTGGGAAGTTATCTCCTCGTCAACCTGTTCCAGATCATAAAAAAAGGCCACCTTATGTTAAATCTCGGATGGCGCCTGGGATTGCTAGAGGTGCAGAAGTGCATGATCTAAAGGGCATAGAACACATGAGAGCTTCTGGAAGGCTTGCAGCTCAGGTTCTCAATTATGCTGGGACCTTAGTGAAGGTGATACAGAATACATGTCCTCCTAATCTATATCATTCAGTTTTTTATTTTTTTTTATGTTTTCTTTTCATTGTAGAATCCTATACATTTTAGGCTACATTCTTGGTTTGAAGCTGTCTTGTAATCTATTGTTTGTTTCCATTGTTAGTTTACATAAATAGGCAGTCTGAGGGCTGCCTTTGTGCATGAATATTATAGGATATTGGTGGTTTTACTGAAAGTTTTTTATGTTCTATTGGCAGCCAGGCATAACAACTGATGAAATTGACGAAGCAGTTCACTAAATGATTATTAATAATGGAGCATATCTGTAGACACTAATTTTCTTAAAAGATAGAGCTAGCAAGAGTTCCTCTCCTAAGAGGACTCTTCTACTACCATATCTTTTAAAGCAACAACCACACCAACAAACGTGCAACAACCGAGCAAGGAGTCTAGTTGCATTATGATTCCTATTGTTAGTTAATTTTTTTCACTATAAAACATGTAATACTCTCAATTTGTAACACACGATACGAAATAAACAACATAAATTACTACAAATCGGAGCAAAAAACGTGATTCTCAAAGAGGAAAATAAGTAGAAAAGGTAAAAGCTTGTACCTTTATCGCTTTAAGTCTTTGCATGTATGTTTCTCCATTATTTTTGCTCGAGTCAAACCCAAATAAAATAATTTTTGGCCGATGAACGGGAAGGTTTTTTTAAAGATCTATCTTGTAGTTTTAGTAATCTCGAGGCCCGATCTTAGAAAATTATTTGGAATTTCGAAAAATAGAGAAGAAAATCTTAAAGTTAAAATATTCATTTTGCCCCCTAATGCGCAATATCAAAGTTAATTGTCTTTCAAATTTTGCTCCAATTTTAGCTTTTCTTTTATAATAGTCCTTTGTTGTTACCTGCATATTTTTTATTATTCTTATTATATATATATATATATATTAATTATCTTCAATTGGCTATTTTTTTTTATATATTTTTTATTTTCTATATTCTATCGTTATATATATATATACTTTTAATTCTTTTTCATATATCATTATTATTTATTATATTTTTATTGCTATTATATGTTATATATATTTATTATTTTATATATTTCATTTTATCTTTTATTTTTTTATCTTATCTTATCTTATATTTTTATTTTTGTATTGTTATTATCTTCTTTATTTTATGTATTTTATTTATAGATATATTTTTATATTTGTTTTTGTGCCTCTTTATTTTATTTTATTTATCTTGCTTACATCTTCTTTATCTGTTTTATTTATCTACTTTATTGCATTTATTTTTATTTCACCTTCTTATTTTATCATTTTTACTACATTTTTATCTAACATGTTTCTTGACTTCCTAAAGGGTACTCTTTTAAAACTATCAAGGGTAAGTATTTGGGATCGTTATTTTACCTTTCAAGTTAAACTTTCAATTTTCTTAATTAAAGACAATTGGAAATTACATAGTACCGAAAGGGCAGTTCAAGGGTGCTAACCCTTCCTTGACTGTAACCGACTACCGAATCGACACATCTTTGTTACGACGCAGATCAAGTAAGTAATAAGGTATCCGATCAACCCATTTTTCATAAAATAAATGATCGGTGGCGACTCCCAACCCAATTATTTCAAGTCGAAGCCCAATTCGGGGCCCAACTGAAAAACGATTATGATAGATTGGCGACTCCGCTGGGGACAGGTAAGTGAGTCAGGCAAAAGGTAATTTCCAGTTTTCTTTTTAACGAAAAAGGTAAGTTTAAATTTTAAGGTAACATTTCGATCATTTTTTACTTACTTTTGATTATATTTTCGGGTAAATAGTTATACTAATTATTTTCTCGTGATTTCAGCCTTCAAATCTTTTTCATTTAAGGCTCTATACCCGAGCTCCAAACCCTGTCTTAAGTGGGGGTGAAAGCAACGCCTTCATGTGAATTTATTCACCGTGCGGGTATAGCAAGTAGCCTTCGGGATTCATATACCTTATGTCTTCGTGTGAATTTATTCACCGTGCGGGCATAAGGAAATGTGTCCTCTCGAGTTTAACTTAGTCCACACAAGCCTGTGATGAGTTTAAGACTAAGGGTCTGGCAAGCCCAAGGGGGCACCGGAGAACTCGAGTATCGTTTTTAGAACCTAAACCGGGAAACCATGGAGAATTAGAGCCTACCCCAAACCACATTCCAAAACCTAAGATATTTTTACCCTAACCATTTTCTTTTTTGTGTTTTTTTTTCTTTCGTCATTTTTTTATTTTTTATTTTACTAATCCTTTTGCTTTTGTGTTTGTTTTCTAGCATTTGCATCATAACAAGAGGTTATTGATCATTAAAAAGCGTATGTTAAACACAAAATAAATATGAATTAATGAACAAAGGTGTTGTAATACAAGAGATTAAAAACGCTGAGGCACGACTATGGTCCAAGAAGACTCGGAAAGAGAAGTGAGACAGTCTTCAGGGAAATTATGTGTCAGAGCTTGTTAGTTACGCATCTGTCAGCCTGAAACAAAACGATGTCCAAGAACTGCGAAATATTTGGGACAATTGGGGGAATGACAGAAAGCAGAAGTTCAGCCAACGATATGGTGATATTTCCCTCTTACTCCATGTCAAGACTGATGAACCCCCTGCTCCGAGCATTAATTCAATTCTGGAACCCGGGATATAGTTGTTTCACCTTTAACCGGGAGGACATGGTGCCCACAATTGAAGAGTATACTACCCTACTGCACTGCGAAAACATCATACTAGAGGGCATATATCAAACACATCAAGAGTCAGCCTTTCAAGAACGGACTAGCTAAGATTGCAGGGGTTGATGAAAAATGGGTGACTGATCGACTTCGACACAAAGGTAACGGGGAAAGAATCGAGTGGATTCACATAAGGCAACTAATGAAGAACTACCCTGATGAATGGAAGATTATAGACCTTTTTTCACTAGGTCTGTACGATCTGGTTGTCTTTCCGAAGACTTTGGGCTGCATCGACGCAGCCGTGGTAGAGCTATTCGAACAACTTCCAAGGTGAGTCAACTCAGCACCGGCCATCTTAGCTGAAACATTTCGATCTCTCAACCATTACAGAAGAACTGGCAGAGAAAGGTTCATTGGGTGTATTCAATTCCTTCAAGTCTGTATTTACAGCCACTTTTGGAAGACTAATGGGGTAGCCTATCGCCGATTCAGCACTACCTATTCACCTTTGGGAGAATTCATCACTAGGAAATGGCATGAAGGTGCTTCAAAGGAAAAGTGGATGAAAGGTTTTACACATCTTCAGGATCGGGATATTACCTGGAGAGCCCCCTGGTTGTTCCTCGGTGACGTTCTTTTTCGGTGTGGGGATTCTGATACTATGAACTTACTTGGACTTTGGGGTGCAGTTGGGTATGCTCCGTTGTTAGCACTTAGACAGTATGGGGCACGTCAGTTTGTCCCGGTAACATGCGGGCTAGCTAGATCAGAGTTTGTGTATAATGGTGACATTTATAAGAAGAGGATCAAGGAAGCAGTTGATTCGTGGAAGAAAGTATGTCGGTTGGATTTGTGGCTGCCAGAGAGATACTTACTCCGGATTATGTGGAGTGGCGAAGACTGAGAAAGAATGATAACATCACGGTGCCAGAATGTGAAGACACCCAGACCATGGAGGAGCATCTCAGGCGTGTCCCTTCTGAACTTGAGATAGCTAAGGTAGAGTTTGAAGCTGTGAATAACGAGCTGAAACAGAAGGTTAAAGAACTGGAAGCTAAACGTTATCAATGGAAGCTAGATGTTGAATCTCAGAAAGATAGAGCAGATAAGCTGGAAAGAGAACAGAAAAGAGTCCGTTTTGAGCTCGAGGATTTGAGAAAAGGGTATTAAGATAAAGTCAAGGATAATTCCAAGTTGAAAGTAACCTCTGAATACTGGAAAGATGAAGTTCATAGCTTAAAAAGAAAGTTTGAGGGGTCTGATAAAAGAGCTTGGAAAGAACAACTAAAAATTGCTCAGAGACGCTTAGCAAACAGTCAGCATCAAAATCAATGCTTGAGAATCCAGATGGCTGACCTAGAAAAACAACATGAGAGAGATGGAAAAACAATATTTGAGTTAGAAGTTATTGTGGATGGATTCAAGAAGCAAGCAGCCAAGCTTCAGATAGTACCCTTCGACGGAGGTCTGCAGTGGCGTTTCCTTTGGGAGCAAGCACAACAAAGGGTGAAAGCTAGAGACGCAGTCATCCGAGATTTCCTGGATCAAGTGCAAAAAGCAGTCTGTCATATTCACGGCCTGGCAAGGGAAGCTGGAGTGGTTCGACAAGGCATTAAACCAATGATAGATGAAGGTAGAAAACTTGTCAACCTACTGAAGCTGTTTGGGGTTTAGAGGATTTAGTCTGAACGTACCTTTGATTGTTTTTTTATGTCTCTTACAAGATAAAACATTTCTGTCTAAATAAGGATTATTTATAATAATAGACACTTTTCTGGATCAATGCCTCTAAATTGCATACATTGTGCATTGCATACTTTGCATTTTATATTTCATGTTTATTTTTATATTTTCCATGTTTTTACATTCATATTAACTAACAGAACATGTCTCAGAAATGGAAAGAGCAAACACCAAATTTACCACCGCAAGCATTAAATACGCATCATCCACATAATACTCAAGCAAAGAAGAGACAAATGGAGTACAAAATGGAAAAACTCGAGGAGAACATGGCAAGACTGCAAAAAGAACTAGAAGATAAAATGGCTCAAAACAATCAGAGTCCATCAAGAAAAACCAGGAGTCCTTGGTCGACCAAATTGTAGCCAAGTTATCGGGATTACAACAAGCTAGTGCAGTAGGGGGAAGTCCCTCCGAGGGGTTAACCATATCACCAACCCCACAAGTGGTTATTTCACCCGGGATCTTACCCAAACCATAAGAAAACTCCTATGCTGTCAAAGGAAAAACATCATATGCTGTAAAGGTGCAAACTTCCACAACTAATCCTGATAATCATCCGGATGATTACAATATCCCGGATTTCAATAAAGATGAAAAAGCAAGAAAGATGGAAGAGAAGATCAAGATGTTAGAAGATCGAATGAAGATGGTCCAAGGGGACCATGATTATTATGGAGTGGACGCAAGAGAGCTAAGCCTAGTTCCAAATTTGGTGCTTCCGCCAAAGTTTAAAGTTCCTGAGTTTGAGAAGTTCGATGGGAACAGCTGCCCATCAGCCCATATCATTATGTTCTGTCGAAAGATGACATGATATGGAGATAATGACCAACTCTTGATCCACTGCTTTCAGGAGAGCCTGTTCCGGTTCAGCTATCCGATGATACAACCAACTCAACCAAACTCATATCAAGACATGGAAAGACCTAGCCAAGTCTTTCCTGGAGTAATACAAATATATTAATGATATGAGACTAGATCGAGTTATGCTACAAGGCCTGGAAAAGAAGCACAACGAGAGTTTCCGACAATACACACATCGTTGGAGGGATTTGTCTGTGTAGGTTCATCCACCCTTGGATGAAAATGAGACTAGAAAGTTGTTTGTATAAACCCTGAAGACACCTTACTTCGGGCACCTGGTGGCAATTACGTCGGGAGGTTTTTCAGACCTAGTCATGGCCGGTGAAATGATTGAGTTGGCCATTAAACAAGGAAAAATTGAGGGAGGAGACTCTAGTAAAAATCCTCCCACGAAGAACAAAGACCGAGAGATCAACAATGTCAACACTTACAACGTCAACAAGGGTGTTATGGTCTCAAGCTCAAAAAACACTACAGCTGTACCATCTGGTACTTCAAACCAAGCTCAGAGAGAACCAAGGAAAGAAAGGGAGCAGATCGATCCCATTCCCATGACATATAAAGAGCTATATCAACAACTCTTCGATACTCATGTAGTGTCGCCTTACCCAATGGATCCGATGAAGCCCCCGTACCCGAGATGGTATGAAGAAAAAGCTCACCGCGAATATCATGGCAGTGTGTAGGGACATTCAATCGAAGGTTGTCTCACATTCAAGAGGCTTGTACAACGAATGCATAACAGGAATTGGATCACTTTCGACTCTGAAACACCAAACGTTGCCCATAATCCATTGCCTAATCATCCGGAGACCGAAATTAATGCAATCACCACCAAAAATGGTAGGAGAATTAAAACCAGTGTTTCAGAAGTCAAAGCTCCTCTGGCTTGGGTATGGAGCCAAATGGTAAAGGCAGAGCTTCTTACACCACAGTCATGTGCAGCAAAGGGTGAAGGTGGTAACTATTGTTGTTATCACAATGAAGAGGGACATAAAGTGCAAGAATGCTCTGAATTCAGGATATTAGTCCAGCTCATGATGGACCAAAAAGAGTTGGAGTTTTACGAAGAAGTTCAGGATTCCCTGGAGGCAGATGTTTACGCTACCGGAGAATCACCAGACAAAAGACTCGGTAGGGGTAGTCCTTTGGTTATTACTCCTAAACCAAAGATGATAACATCAACTCTGCAAGAAAAGGTGGTGATCACGGCACCTCGACCTTTTCAATACAAGGATAGTCGACAAGTGCCTTGGAAGTACGAATGCCAGGTAAGAGCTTCCAAAGAATGTGACAGCAAGGTGGGGCAAAGACCACTAGAGCCCTTCAAGGAAGATATATTGGCTATCAATGAACCTATAAAGGAGAAGGAAGCTAAAGAATTCCTCAAATTCTTGAAGCATAGCGAGTACAGTATTGTAGAACAGCTCCACAGCTTGCCAATGCGCACTTCAATGTTGGCACTTTTATTAAACCTGAAGCACATCGGGAGGCATTGTTGAAAGTCCTGAATCAAACGTTTGTGCCACAAGACATACCAGTCAGCAAGATGGATCGCTTGGTAAGTAATATTCAAGCTGATAATCTCATCTCATTCTCAGATGATGAGATTCCATCCGGAGAAAGAGGCCAAACTAAGGCATTACACATCACTACTTATTATAAAGGGCATGCCTTACCGAGTGTGTTGATCGATAACGGCTCAGCCTTGAACGTGATGCCTTTGGTGACATTGAAGAGGCTGCCAATAGATACCTCTCATATGAGAGCCTTCCAGAACGTGGCCCGAGTATTTGACGGGACCAAGAGAGAGTAATTGGCAAGATTGAGGTACCGCTAACGATCGGACCAGCCACCTACAACATTGAGTTTCTGGTGATGGATATTATGCCTTCTTACAACTGTCTTTTGGGAAGGCCATGGATTCATCAAGCTGGTGCAGTACCATCCACACTGCACCAAAAGGTTAAATTTGTTATTACGGGGCCTTAGTAATTATCAATGCTGAGGAAGATATTATGGCAAGTGTGACCACGGAGGCCCCATACATCGGAGTAGATGAAGAAGCGGTGGAATGTTCATTCCATTCCTTGGAATTTGTGAATGCCACCTTTGTGGCAGAAGGAAGAACGATTCCTGGACCCCGGCTTTCCAAGTGTACCAGGATGGAGATCATGCAAACATTGGGATGAGGTGCCAAGACTGGAAAAGGGTTTGGGAAGTTTCTGCAAAGGAGGATTGATCCAGTCCTTCCTATTTCAAAGCCAGACCGTTTGGGCTCAGCTTTCAACCCAGTTACCATGAGAAGAGAAAAGAAATTCAGAAGAACCGAGAGAGAAGACTAGCCAGGCTGATTGGAAGTGAACTTCAATGGGAACCCATGATATTTTCGCCTCTTTGCCACACATTCAAGTCAGGTGGTTATGTATTTGAGACCACCTTATCAGACTTAGAAACGAATTTGGAAGATCTGAGCATCAATGCCGTGACCACTGGAAATGCTTACAGCGAAGATGAATTTGGGATATGCCCTCTGCCACCTAGGTTCGTGCCTAGAAGTTGGTCGGTCGAATAACTACATGTGGTTTACAAGAGTCTTTCAGAGTAATATTCGAACTACCCCTATTTGCCTATACCCGGGGCAATAGGTAATCTTTTGTAAGGGCGAATAAAAATTTGGTTTAAGTTCAATAAAAGATACATTTTTCTCTTCCCATGGCAAACAAAATTTCCTTTATTTCCTTTTGAATTCATTGTCTATCTTCTTTATTTCAGTACTTCATTTCCTTTCTCTCGAATTTAATTCTTGATTATTTCATGTGGGATATTTTCCTCTCACACATGCACATTTTCCCTTCTTTCAGATCCCCAATAACAATAATGTAGGCACTAATGATCCTGATCCGGAGGTAGATTTTGAATCAGCTATTTGTCTTGGGGAATTTGATGAATGAGACACTGAAGAGGAATGTAACTTGCCTACCGAATTGTTGAGAATAGTAGAAAGAGAAGATAAACAAATACTGCCCCATAAAGAGACAATCGAAATCTTAAATCTGGGCACTAAGGAATACTAAAAAGAGGTTAAAATCGGCACAACTCTTTCGACAGAAGTAAGCCACAACCTAATACTCTTACTTCAGGAGTACAGAGAGGTGTTCACCTGGTCATATCAAGACATGCCGGGATTTGACACAGATATGGTAGTCCACAAATTGCCTATCAAACTAGAATGTAAACTAGTGCAGCCGAAACTGAGAAGGATGCGACCAGAAATGTTCCTTAAGATCAAGGAAGAAGTCAAGAAACAATTTGATGCCGATTTTCTTCAAGTGGCCAAATATCCAGATTGGGTGGCTAACATAGTGCTTGTACCGAAGAAGGACGGGAAAGTACGTATGTGTATCGATTACCGGGACCTTAACAAGGCAAGTATCAAGGACAACTTTCCTCTGCCACACAGAGACACCTGGTGGACAATACAGCCGGGAACAACTACTTTTCATTCATGGATGGATTCTCGGGGTACAATCAGATCAAGATGCACCCTGAAGACATGGAGAAGACCACTTTCGTCACAATATGAGGAACTTTCTGTTACAAAGTGATGCCTTTCGGATTAAAGGACGCTGGGGCAACATACCAGAGAGACATGGTGACCCTGTTCCATGACATGATGCATAAAAAAATCGAGGTTTATATCGACGACACGATTGTCAAAGCACAGACCGAAAATGAACATGTCGAGCATTTGAGAAAGCTCTTCCAGAGATTGAGGAAGTTCCAGCTACGACTAAACCCTAGCAAGTGTACTTTTGGGGTGACGTCCGGAAAACTGTTAGGCTTCGTGGTCAGCAGAAAAGGTATTGAGGTTGATCCCGACAAAGTTAAGGCTATCCAGAATCTACCTCCACCTTAAACACAAAAAGAGGTCTGAGGTTTTTAGGTAGATTGAATTACATAGCTCGGTTCATATCTCAGTTAACCGATAAGTGTGATCCAATCTTTCGCATTCTCCGAAAGAACAGCCCTGGAGCATGGGATGAAAACTGTCAGATTGCATTCGAGAAGGTAAAAGTACTTGTCTCATACTCCCATCTTAATGTCCCCCATCCTAGGTAAACCTCTTTTCTTGTATCTATCCATATTCGAGAACTCAATAGGGTGTGTCCTGGGTCAACATGACGAATCTGGAAGAAAGGAAAGAGCCATATACTATTTAAGCAAAAAGTTCACTGATTGTAAGGTCAGGTATCCTCCTATTGAGAAGGTTTGTTGTGCTTTAGTTTGGGCTACAAAAAGACTCTGACAATATATGTTGTATCATACCACTTGGCTGATTTCCAAGATGAATCCACTAAAATACATGATGGGTGTGCCTGCTCTATCTGGAAGGTTAGCCCGATGGCAAATGTTATTGTCTGAATTCAACATCAACTACGTGAGCCAGAAGGCCATAAAAGGAAGTGCCATATCAGATTTCTTGGCAAGCAGAACTGATGAGAATTATGAGCCATTAGACTTTGATTTCCCAAATGAAGACTTGATGGCTTTATCTTTAGAAGAAACAAGTACTTCGACAGATAATTCCTGGAGAATGTACTTCGATGGGGTATCCAATGCATTAGGACATGGCATCGGGGCAATACTGATCTCTCCAAAAGGGAGTCACTACCCATTTACCAGCAGACTGAACTTCGATTGTACCAATAACATGACAGAGTATGAAGCATGTGTCTTGGGAATTCGAGCTGCACTGGGGCAAAATATAAAGACCTTGCGGATATACGGAGATTCGACATTAGTAATCTATCAGCTCCGTGGAGAATGGGAAACCAAAGATACAAAATTGATAGAATACCGGAAGCTAATACTGAACCTGCTCGAAGAATTCGATGAAGTTACCTTCCACTATGTGCCGAGAGAAGAAAATCAAATGGCTGATGCTTTGGCTACCTTGGCAGCCGTATTCAAAGTTAGCGCGGAGTCTGAAATGATGCCAATTAACATGCAGTTGTATGAGTACCCGTTCATTGCTACCAGATTGAAGAAGTAAAAGACACTGAGCCTTGGTACTACGACATTTTGCAGTATATCAAGCATCGAAGTTATCCAGAGGAAGCCACTGAAACTGATAAAAGAACCATTAGAAGGATGTCAGCTGGATACGTCCTTGATGGGGAGGTCTTGTACAAGAAAAGCCATAATCAAGTTCTGTTAAGGTGCGTCGATACTGAAGAGGCAAAAATGATAATGGAAGAAGTACATGACAGAGTTTGTGGAGCACATGCAAATGGACATATGATGTCGAGACAAATAATGAGATGCGGATATTTCTGGTCCACACTGGAAAGTGATTGCATTAACTATGCTAGAAGATGTCATAAATGTCAGATTTACGGAGATAAAATAAATGTTCCACCTCATCCACTTCATGTCATGACGTCACCATGGCCTTTCTCTATGTGGGGCATGGATGTTATTAAGCAAATCCATCCGAAGGCTTCGAATGGTCATCGTTTTATCCTTGTAGCCATCGATTATTTCACCAAGTGGGTAGAGGTTGCTTCCTATGTCAGTTTCACTCAATCCGTTATTTGCAAGTTTTTGAAAAAAGAGATCATATGTCGGTATGGTTTACCTGAAAGGATCATTACCGATAATGCTACAAACTTGAACAATAAAATGATGAAAGTTGCTTGTGAGCAATTCAACATAAAGCATCACAATTCTACTACCTACAGACCAAAGATGAACGGTGCAGTAGAAGCAGCAAACAAAAACATCAAAAAGATAGTGGAGAAAACGACCGAGACCTATAAAGACTAGCATGAGAAGTTGCCTTTCGCTTTGTTCGCTTACCGAACCTCAGTACAAACCTCGACTGGGGCAACTCCATTTTCATTAGCTTATAGAATGGAAGCAGTGCTACCCATTGAAGTAGAAATTCCGTCATTACGGGTCTTGACAGAAGTTAAATTGGATGACGCAGAATGGGTGCAATCCAAATATGACCAGCTTAATATTATAGATGAAAAGAGACTAAAAGCCATTCACCATGGTCAAATCTATCAGAAACAAATGATTCGAGAACATGATAAGAAGGTACGCCCGAGAATATTCCGTGAAGGAGATCTGGTGCTAAAGAGAATTTTGCCAGTCCAGAAAGATTTCCGAGGAAAATGGACACCAAATTAGGAAGGACCTTATGTCGTGAAAAAGGCCTTCTCCGGAGGAGCCCTTGTCCTGGCTGAAATGGACGGACCCGAAATGCTACATCCCATCAATTCGGATGCAGTCAAGAAATACTTTGCTTAGGATGAAAACCCAAAAGGGCGTCCTAAGTAAAAAAAATGAAAAACGTTTAGGGTGAAAACCCGAAAGGGCGCCCTAAATTGAAAAAATTGAAAAAAGAGAAAAAATAACAAAAAAAGAAAAACAAAAAATAAGGTGGGTTCAAGATGAAAACCCGCAAAGGGCGTCTTGCAACCAATGATGAGTCTAAGTTGAAAACCCGAAAGGGCGATTTGGATAATTCAAGAAATCCAGACAGTTGAAACTCCCCGGCATTTGAATTTTCCACAGACTCAACGAGTCGGAGAAAAGTTGCACTATCCTGAATGTTATCGCACTCTCAAAGATCCTTTGGCAAAGGCTGTATTCAAGGTCACCTAACGAATTTTCAGCTCAGAAGTGCCCACATTATTGAAATCTAAGACATTCATTTACACCTCATCATGTCTTCATCTTCCAGAATATTTTCCATGTGTTATTTGTTCTTTTTTTCCTCATGAATAAAATACAATCTTTTTTTCTCCAAACCAATTCCTTTTTAGCATCTTGGATTGAGCTTAAGCTTAATGATTTATTTACTTATGCAAAAGATATTTGCATATTACTGTACAAAGATTCATTAAAAGTACATGTACTAGGAAGCCGATCAAGGCTCATGCATATACTTGAGATGGTCGAGAAGCATTTCCCAGACCAAGGATAAAAAACAAACATCAGATTTGAATATTTGAAGAATTCAAGATCAAGGATCGAAACTTCAAGATTCCAGAATCAAAATTCCAAATAGGTCTTAGCTAGAGTCAATATCAACTTCGCGGCGAAGGATATTGAACTCGAAGCGACACAATTTGTTCAAGAGTAGATTTCAACCTCGCAACGGAGGATATCTAGCTCGAAGCCAAACTTCACAATAAAAGGGACATCCACGGTTTCAACCTCACGAAGAAGGGAATCGTGTCCACCCGCAATATGCAATACTTGGATTTCAACTTTATGACGAAGGATATCCAAGTCAAGTCTCAACTTCACGATGAAGGGGTCATCCGCGATTTCATCTCCACGACGGAGGATATTGTACCCGCACATCCATGATTTCAACTCCACGACGGAGGATATCGTGCCATTTGAGGCTTAACTCCACGACGAAGAGGCTTCCCAGTTTCATAGCTAATTTTAACTTCACAGCGAGGGATATTGGACTCAAGACAACACAAGCTCAACTTCACAACGAATGATAGACTAATTGTCAACAAACAACTTTTCAGTTTCATTCAGAGTCAATTTTAACTTCACATCGAAGGATATTGAACTCGAGACAACACAAGCTCAACTTCACAGCGAAGGGGCGGCTGACTGTCAACAAACATTTTCCAGAGCCAATTTTAACTTCACGACGGAGGATATTGGACTTGGAACAATACTACCTACTTGGATTTCAACTTCACGATAAAGGATATCCAATTACCAGGCTCAACTTCACGATGAAGGTGCCACTCGCGGTTTTAACTTCACGACGAAGGGAATCGTGCACACAAGCAGCATCCATCTCTAGATTGGATTTCAACTTCATGACGAAGGAATCCAACTCAAAAAAGGGTTATATGTCAACAAAGACCTTCGAGTTCGACTATGCTCAGCTCCAAGGCACATCATTTACAGCATAGCTCAAGGCAAGAAGGGCTATCTGTCAATAAAATTATCGAGTTTGATTCCATTCAGCTCGATAACACCTCAATCACACTATTGTCCGGCTGCAATCGAAGTTTTCAAGCCGAGAAGAAGATCTGGGTTAGCCGTGCCTTAGTAGCAAGAAGCCTTTTTTCTGTCAGTATAGCTTAAGTCGAGAAAAGCTATCTGTCAGCGAAGACTTTTCGAGTTCGGTTTCATTCAGCTCGAGGGCATATCAACCATATTGTGGAGTCAGGAGATTACTTTCCAGTCGAATTTTTAGCCAAGGTCTTTAAACCGAGAAGAAGACCAAAGTGAACTACAACGAGAAGCCACATTCTGATTCAAATCATTTCAAGATTGACTCGATTTCGCCACGGAGGAGCCATCCACAACTCAATTCGACAGGGAATTATTCTTCAACTCCATTGAATGAAAATTTGTGTCTTTTTATCTTTGTTCTATTTTTTGTTCCATGAAAAAGGACAAAGAGGGGCAGCTGTAGACACCAATTTTCTTAAAAGATAGAGCTAGCAAGAGTTCCTCTCCTAAGAGGACTCTTCCACCACCATATCTTTTAAAGCAACAACCACACCAACAAACGTGCAACAACCGAGCAAGGAGTCTAGTTGCATTAGGATTCTATTATTAGTTAGTTTTTTTTCACTATAAATACATGTAATCCTCCCCATTTGTAACACACGATATACGAAATAAACAGCAGAAATTACTAGCAAATTGGAGCAAAAAATGTGATTCTCGAAGAGGAAAATAAGTAGAAAAGGTAAAAGCTTGTACCTTTATTGCTTTAAGTCTTTGCATGTATGTTTCTCCATTATTTTTTTTCGAGTCAAACCCAAATAAAATCATTTTTGGCCGATGAACGGGAAGGTTTTTTTTAAAGATCTATCTTGTAGATCTAGTAATCCCGAGGCCCGATCTTAGAAAATTATTTGGATTTTTGAAAAATAGAGAAGAAAAGCTTAAAGTTAAAACATTCATTTCGCCCCCCTAATGCGCAATATCAACATTAATTATCTTTCAAATTTGGCCCCAATTTTAACTTTTGTTTTATAATAGTCCTTTGTTGTTACATGCATATTTTTATTATTTTATATATATATATATATATATATATATATATATATATATAATTATCTTCATTTGGATATTTTTTTATATTTTTTATATTTTTTATATTCTATCGTTATTTTTATATATATATACTTTTAATTCTTTTTCATATATCATTATTATTTATATATATTTTTATTACTATAATTATATTTTATATATATTTATTATTTTATATATTTCATTTTATCTTTTATTTTTTTATCTTATATTTTTATTTTGTATTGTTATTGTTATTATCTTCTTTATTTTATGTATTTTATTTATATATATATTTTTATATTTGTTTTTGTGCCTCTTTATTTTATTTTATTTATCTTGTTTACATCTTCTTTATCTGTTTTATTTTCTCTACTTTATTGCATTTATTTTTATTTCACATTCTTTATTTTATTCATTTTTACTACATTTTTATCTAACATGTTTCTTGACTTCCTAAAGGATACACTTTTAAAACTATCAAGGGTAAGTATTTGGGATCGTTATTTTACCTTTCAAATTAAACTTTCAATTTTCTTAATTAAAGACAATTGGAAATTACATAGTACCGAAAGGGCAGTTCAAGGGTGCTAACCTTTCCTTGACTGTAACCGACTACCGAATCCGACACATCTTTGGTATGACGCATATCAGGTAAGAAATAAGGTATCTGATCAACCCATTTTTCATAAAATAAATGATCGGTGGCGACTCCCAACCCAATTATTTCAAGTCGAATCCCAATTCGGGGTCCAACCAAAAAACGGTTACGACAATATCCATCACCCCTTGGCTATGGTGGATTTCCAAAAAGTGTCTGCACCTCAGTGAATGAATGCATTTGCCATGGCATACCAGATTCTCGTCCACTGGAGATCCTTTCTGTTTAGGTTCTTAAACTGCTTCTTGTATTGTCATGTTATTTTTTACGAATATAGAAAATCCTAGTCTGCATTTTCTTTGCAGGATGGTGATATAATCAATATTGATGTCACTGTGTATCTAAATGTAAGTAACATTTTCTACTTCTTATTTCTGAGTGAATGAAGAGGCTTGTCCTTAAGTAGTTTTCTCATTTAATTCAATCAATTGCCTACCACATATTTCTGAGTTGATTTTTCTGTGTATTTTTGGCCAAGGAGATTATCAGATGTTGACCTCGTTGTTTCTTTACTGATAATTCTCTACTGCAATTTTCAACTTCTGCTCTTTATGTTTTATAGTGGTCATTTATGGAATTGTAGGGTTATCATGGTTATACGTCAGCAACTTTCTTTTGTGGAGATGTTGATGAGGAAGCAAGGAAACTTGTGAAGGTAACTATTTGTACGTTTATCTCTAAAGAGTAATATGAACTTGTAATAATAGTTAGATAAATGGATTCTTTTCAATTAGAAAGTACTTTACTTTTAAATTATAACATCTTGTCATGATGAGGAAGCAAGGAAACTTGTGAAGGTAACTATTTGTACGTTTATCTCTAAAGAGTAATATGAACTTGTAATAATATTTAGATAAATGGATTCTTTTCAATTTGAAAGTGCTTTACTTTTAAATTATAACATCTTGTCATGGTTGGGCAGATCCATAAACAGATCCCTCTTCCACAAGATTTTCTTCTCTGAAAAGATGGATAAAGATAAATGACTCTTGATGGTGGAACATAATATAAGTAATAAAACAGTCATTGCCATATTTAGAGGTTTAATCATCTTGCCCGTTATCTGATCTCACGAAAGACTAAGGTTTCTCAAGTACAGTTCAATAGCTGGACTTAAACGGGAATGATTCTTCTTAGAAGGAGCTAGTATATGTGCATTATAACTGTAAAGGAAGACATAAAAGGAGACCATTGTCGAACTTAATGATCCTTTTTCTTTTTCTTGGCCACTGTCTTGCATTAATTTTGTTTGTTACTTCTTGAATTTTTAAGTATCCCCTTTTTTACTTTTTGAAATTTACTTTTAGACTTAATTTTAGTTCATAGTTTGTTTCACCTATGGTTTTCAATCCCAATCACATGTTTAATAGTATTCTTGATGGTGATGTATGATTAGGTAACCAAAGAATGCCTAGATAAAGCTATAGCAATATGTGCATCAGGAGTGGAGTTCAAGAAAATTGGCAAAAACGATTAAGGCAACCAATAATATATAGCTTTGTGCATGTTGTAGACACCCGTTTTTTTCCCGTTCTAATTGTTTATTATTAATTATTATTATTATTATTTTAATTATTATCATTATTATTAATATTTTTTCTTTTATTATTTTTACAGATTACAAATTGGCTCAAACCAAATTACAAGGGCCCAACTACAACAGAATCCAAGCCCATCCACCTGCCAGCCTATCAGGAAACAATGCAGCCCGCAACAGCATCCAAGCCCACTCGGTTTAGGCCCAGAATGAAGCCCACAGTACCCAAACAACTAGGGTTTTTCACCTTTAGCTCTAGTCGCCTCTAATCTCCACCGTTGGATCTGGAGGGAGATCAACGGTCTAGATCGCCCGGAGTTTAGGGGTTTACCCTAACAAATATCAATAGTTTCCACCAACATCAAAATCCGGCCGTTCGATGGCGCGCGTGCATCTTCCATTATTCCCGTCGTGTGAGCCGCCACCAGAGCTCCACATCGCCGTCGTCGTCAGCAACAGACCCAAACAGTGATAGAAAACCACCCAGTCAGTCGAAAATCTCACCAAATCCCAAAACCCCATAAAAAATCCTAAATCCCGATAAGTCGGGAAAATGGTGCCCATACTGATAGGTCTCATGATTTCCACCCAATAAACAACAATAAATCAACATGCAAGCTTTTTTTCGAATAGAGAAAGAGAATAAAAAACCATCATATTCGAACAAAAGGGTTTTTTTCGAACCAAAAAAGAGAAGAGGAAGCTTTCGAACAATAAGAAAACCCACCACTTTCGAACAAAGAACCCCTCGAAAATAAATAAAAAAATCAAAGAAAAGACTACCTTTGTTCTTGACTGGAATTGTGATCTCCATCGAGCCAAAGCCTTCAACTTATGAACTTAACCACTAGATTTATTTTAAATCTAAGTTGAAGGGTTATGTTTTAGGGGCTTTAGGCTTGGTTTTCGGCTTATGGATAAGGAGGGGTTTCATTTGGGGCTAACTTAGCCCTCGATTGGTGCCGACCTATGGTGGCCGGAGTGGATTGCCACGGTAGTATAGGGGGAGTTTTGGATAGAGTTCTCTCCCTTGTTTCTTTAGGAAGCGACTATGGGGAGTATAAAATGAAATTAGGGTTTCAAAATACCCTTAAAATGAGTTATATCATAACCATCATGTGGCGTTGTTTTGGCAAGGGGAGATCGACTGCCTGGGTTATGGGATGATAGCAGCTTTGGTCTTTTTTGCTTTGTAATATCACCCGTTGGCCATTAAATGAGAATTTGTGTTATCTCATTTTGAGCATTTATCTTTCTATTTTTATATTTAAGTCACCAATTTATACATTATGCCTTGATTGCTAATATTTGAATCTGACAATGATCTTTATGAATATTTTATTTTGGTCACTAATATGTACGAATGCTTTTAGGTAAATTTATTCTTTATCCCTCCATGTTTCTGGTTTATTTCATTTTAGTCCCAAATACCATTTAAGGGTTTATTGTGTTTCTAAGGCTTGTATTGTATAAGATTCACATTTTGCACCATGATTCTTGCTTTGTTTACATTTATGCCAGTGAAATTGTTGTTCGTATGACTTAGTCCTTGTTTTTTTATTTAGCTTTATTATTGTCCTTATTATTCTGTTTTTAAATAATTTAATTCTTGCATAATTTGATTTTTATTTCTTTTCATTTTCCCCATGAATGTATATTTATAAATGTTTTTTTATTTATGCACGTATATATTATATCATATTATATGTGTGTATATATTTATTTAATATTTCTTAACTCTTGTATATTTATATATATATTATTAATTTTTATTTTATTTTGTTCGATATGATTTATTTATTTATTTTATTTTATAAAATGCCCAATTGTCAATATTTTTTATATATCTCTTGTACTTGATGTTAATATTTTTTTATTCAAATATTTTCAAGAACCCTCTATCATAGAATGGGCAAAAAACATTGCTTGATTCGAAGTAGTGTCATTTGATACGATATTCGAACGCAAAGCGAACTTGAAATAAGTCGAATTTATTTTTATAAAAATGATAATTAATTCGTTTTTATTCAAATGATGCAATGCATGTTTCTTCAAACAGTAAGTTATTTTATGAAATTACCGATATTCGATTTGTATCTTTTGACAACGTTGAGAAGGGGGACATTTCTCGTATAAGGGAGAAATAGATGAGATCGCCTTCCCATTGGAGGATGTGCAAATCCCGTGATTTATTCTCAAATTAAGGAATGTTCCCTAATAATTAATTCGAAACAAATTAATCAATGTTTAATAAATGGATCATAATTTAATTTTTATATTCGAATTTATAATTTCCATCATTACAACAACGTATAAGTGACCAAGTACCAATTTTTGGGCGTTGCGAGGGGTGCTAACCCTTCTCACACGTAATCAACTCCAAAACCTAAAATGAATCTTTGATAAGCGCATATCAGTTTTTTGTCTTAAAAATATTTTTCTTAAAATTGTTTAAAAGACGTTTGTAGGTGTTCGACCTACCTAACCCAAAGGTCATGAGGACTCAAAATCAATTTAATCAAAATAAACACCAAAATCCCAATTTTTCTCAAATAAAGTCATAATTGTTTTTAAAACCTAATTGTTTCAAAAATGTTATGACAACTTGGCAATTCCGCTGGGGACCATTTTAGAGAGTCAGACTGTAAGTCACTTATACATTGTCATAGTGGTGGAAATTATGAATTTGAGTCTATAGTTAACTTATGATCAATTTATTGATTTTTTTTCTAAATTCTTTATTTTTATCATACTAACGATTTAATTTTTGTTTTCAGCTCTCTCAAAGTTTCTATTGAGAGTTTTTTTTTCTTTTCCATTTTTTTAGTCAAAGGTTTGTGTGTTCCTCCTTACACACTTCACGTGCATTTGCATGACATGAGTTTTACACCTGAGCTTTGTCCCAAGTAAGTAGGGGTGAAAGTTATATTGTCGTAAGATTTTATTCTCCGTATGAGTTTTAGCAAATAACTCATGGGGTACACATACCTTATATCTTTGTAGGGATTTATTCCTCGTATGGATATAAATAATTGAACCCCCTTGAATTGAACTTGATCTATTTATGCCTGTAATGGGTTAAGATTGAAGGTTTGGTAGCCCAAGGGGGCACCAACAACAAGGACAATTCGAGTACATTTTCTCGTTAGAGCCAAAACCATGCATGTAGTGAACCGTAGAATGGTCACCCTAGGTATAGCCATATCGAACATATGTTCGTCAGTAAGTGCCAAAATATGTGTACAAGAAGGAGGAACGAATCTAAACCTTTATATTTTGCTTTAAATTCATAGAATGGATTTCTTTTCAAATATAAGATGTGAATTAGATACCATGCGGATAAGATCAATTTCTTAAAAATAAAGCATGCCTGGTAGAATGCATGTCTGGGTAGGATTGTTATTTAATAAAAACATGCTCGGGTAGATACCATGATGGGGTAGGGGTTATATTCATATCTGGATATCACTTTTATTTGTATCGATTATCTTGCTTGTACTAACTCTTTTCTTTTATTTTGTTTGTGTCATTTTCACTTTTTTTGCATTTCATTTCATCGACATGACATAATGTGAAAGTGTTGATCCGTAAGGGAATATTTTAGCAAAAATTTTCACAAGGAGAGAGAAAATTTTTCAATCAAGCATTCACGTACACAGACATGCATTGAGGGCTAAAAAAAGTTCAGAGAGTACAAGAAGGAAACTTGCTTGAAGATCATGCAACATTCGAGACTGGAAAAATGATCCATTGATTCGAGAAGTAATCCAGTAGTAGAGTCTTATATACAATCATTCCATCGCTATTCATCAAGGTGTGCCACATGATTCTAGCATTACGTGGCCATTAATCGAGATAGGTTATAGAGCGCTTGAGTGGCATAATTTTTAAGGACGAAGCTCTGAGACATAGCATTGACCCATTTCAGACCCACCGTCTAAGTGAAAGCATGTATGTAAAATGGACTATCTTGTAATGTGAAGACTTTTATCTCTGATGAAAATTGTTCTATGATATTCACAGTTGGGATCACTTTTTGCATCTGCATTTGCATCTTTGCATTTTGCACAGGTATTTCATTTATTTAAACATTTTCACATACATCATTCATAAAAACATCAAATTAATTCGTGGAGGATTTGATAACTGTGGTCCTAATCACGTGACACCACATTAAGAACAAAAACAAGATTCGAACAATTAAAGGAAGAAGTTGAGATCAGTACGGTGGGAGTCTATTCAGCTGGTCGTAGGGATAAGCCTTATAGGATGATCCGAGAAAAGAGTCAATTTGATCTAATTCTAACGACCTATGAGGAATTACTTCCAACACTAAGAACTTGGTGAATCGAGTCCAATCCAAGCCGAAAGAGCCACCATATCTTGAGAGCTACGATGTTGATGCCATATGTAGCTATCACATAGGAAGTTCAGGGAGTTCCACTGAGAATTGTGGGGCATTGAAGCGAAAGGTTCAGAATCTGATTGATTCAGGGGTATGGACGTTTGATGAATGATGGGGCATTTTGATGCTAATCAAGAAGAGATTTTTGTGTCTACCATGAAGCTTTCTTGTATTTGTATTAAAAAAACTGGGTAGACGGATCTGAAACCCCACCTTTTCTGGGTTTTTTGTGTTATTTTTCAGAGTTGGTTTATGCCAAAAATCTTACCGGTTTTTCATTTTTGTTTACGTTTATCCTTTTATTTCATCTCCTTCTGCATTCTCTCGTCTTTTACTCTTCGATTCACTTGAAGTCCTGGACTTCTTTGCTGCTATCCTTGGAGTCGAGCTTTCTCTTCTCACCAGATTCAGGCTTGCTCTTCTCCTTAGTCTCTTTTTAAATATATTTATTTTAGGGCATATTTTTAGTTTTATGATCTAGTTCTGTAGGGATATTTGCTCGATTTGAACTATATTTGGTTTTGTGAAGCCGTTAATTTGTGAAAATCGGTGATTTTTTCTACTTAAATTGAGTTGAGTTGGTTTTAGTTGCGATTATTACTGGAAAAAGAATGTGAAAATTGCTTTTGTTTTATATGAAATTGAATCCAGAGCTCTTTTTGAACTCCTGATATGTTCTCTTCTAGTAATATTTACTTAAAAAGTAAATTTTTGTATGATAGATTTTTTATAAGATTTAAATCAAATCATTGGTTTCTAGCTGTTAGCCTAAAGTTAAGTAAGATAGTGTTAATTTTGTTTTAAAATCATATTAAGTAACCAACTAGGCTTTTTAGTACTCCTCAATTCTCTAGCGTTTTATTAGTGCATATTATGTCCTATTTGGATTCCTTTTTCATAGTTCCTCATAGCTTCGGTTATAGATGATTACTTGAGGTCATGTCATTCTTTTAGATCCCATGGGGTGTATAGGGGGAGGGCTCGACAGAGTGGTGAAAGGAGACTAGACTTAGAGTTTGCTCATTGAATGTAGGCTCATTAAATGCTAGGCTGTTGGAGCTGACCGACGTACTTAATAATAGAAAAATAGATTTTGCATGTATTCAGGAGACTAGGTGGAAAGGGGCTCGTATCAGAGAGTGTAACGGGTAGAAGTTGTGGTATTCAGGTGTAGATAACGCTAGAAATGGGGTGGGTATCTTAGTATCCTCTAGGCTCAAGGAAAATGTAGTTGAAGTTTGTAGATACCGGGATAGGATCATGATAATTAAGGTTATTATAGAAGCGGAAGTGGTGATTGTCCTTTCAGTGTACGCCCCACACGTTGTCCTAGGGGAGGGGGAGAAACATTGTTTCTGGGATCAGTTATATGATGTACTTAGGAGCATTCTGGAAGACCAAAGAGTTTTCATAGGGGGAGACTTTAATGGCCATATAGGTAGTGCAACCGACGGGTATGACAGTGTTAATGGGGGTTTTGGTTATGGTAGCAGGAACGATGAGGGGCGTACATTGCTTGAATTTACTACTGCACACGATTTGGTGGTCACTAACTCTTTCTTTAATAAGAGAGATGCGAACTTGATTACGTTTCATAGCGGGGCACATTGTACCCAAATCGACTACATCCTGGTTCGAAATTGGGATCGATGGGCTTGCATTGACTGTAAGGTGTTCCCTGAAGAGGCATGTGCATCATAACACAAATTGTTGGTTTTGGTGTTCCGCGTACCCCACGGGCGAAGCACTCATAGGAGGGCTAAACTTGGTAAACCTAGGATCCTTTGAAGAACTTACATGAAGCGACAATTGATGACATTAGGAGTAAGGTTTTGTCTAATACAAGTTTTAGAACTACAAACTCAAATAATGCAGATTTATTATGGAAAAATATGGCAAATTCCATCAGAGAGGTGGGAAAAAACAACCTGGGGTTGTCGACAGGGAAGGTCAAGGAACATAAAGAATCGTGGTGGTGGAACGACGAAGTCCAAACTAAGGTGAAGACAAAGCAAACTTGCTTCAAGGAGTTTTTACAATGCAATGAGGACGAAGAAAGGTCGACAGCTAAACAAAGATACAAGGAGGCAAAGCGGGAAACCAAGAAAACGGTGGCTAAAGCAAAGGATAAGGAATACGAGGAAATGTAAAAGAGATTAGACACCAAGGAAGGACAAAACGACATCTTCAGGCTTGCAAAATCTAGGGAGAATAGGAAAAAGGATCTAGGTAGCATTAGGTTTATTAAGGACACCAATGGTGTTCTTTTAGTGAAGGATCATGATATTAAGAGGGTTTGGGGTAGTTACTTCTTTGGCTTTTTTAATGACGGTGCC
Source organism: Hibiscus syriacus (assembly GCF_006381635.1). Taxonomy (NCBI): domain Eukaryota; kingdom Viridiplantae; phylum Streptophyta; class Magnoliopsida; order Malvales; family Malvaceae; genus Hibiscus; species Hibiscus syriacus. Next base: position 752,039 of record NW_024062846.1, on the reverse strand, counting down.
TCTCCCTTTAGAGATAGTACCGTTGATGGGTCAGCTGACCATTATACTACGACCAATGACTGCCCTACAGGTAGGATTGGGTTTGAGAAAGTCAAAATGGCTCTTAGAAAGATGGGAATGGACAAAGCTGTCGGTCCTGATCAAATTCCTATCACTGTGTGGTTGGCCCTAGGAGAAGAGGGAGTTAAGTGGTTGACCAACATCTTTAATATTATTTTAGAGACTGCCAAGATGCCAGAGGAGTGGAGAGAGTCTACGGTGATACCAATCTATAAGAATAAAGGAGATCCCCAATGTTGTGGTAACTACAGAGGTATTAAACTACTCAACCATACCATGAAGCTATGGGAAAGGGTGATAGAGGCTAGGTTGAGACAAGTTACTAGGGTTTCGGAAAACCAATTTGGCTTTATGCCAGACAGGTCTACCACGGAGGTGATTCATCTACTTCGACGGCTTATGGAGAAATATAGGGAAAAGTCTAGAGATCTTTACATGGCGTTCATTGACATTGAGAAGGATTATGATAGCGTGCTCCGCGATACGATCTGAAAGACTTTGGAAACGAGACGGATCCCAACTGCTTATATCCGGGCGATTCGTGATATGTACTGTATATCTACTACATACGTCAGGACTACAGTTGGTGACACCGAGGCATTCCCGATGGAAATAGGACTCCACCAGGGGTCGGCCCTTAGCCCTTACATCTTCGCCTTGATTATGGACGACATCTATTGTGTGACACCAGACGGTGTACCATGGTGTATGCTTTTCGTTGACGACATTGTCCTAGTTGCTGAAACAAAATCTGAGTTGAATAGTAGACTAGCTACCTGGAAGACTGCTTTGGAAGAAAAAGGTCTAAGGATCAATATTGAAAAGATAGAGTATTTATGTTAAAACTTCAATGGGAACCAAGACGATGAAGATGTAGAAGTATGCATAGAAGGACACGTTCTCCCCTCAAAGGATTGTTTCAAGTACCTAGGGTTTATGATACATAAAGATGGGGGTGTAGATGATGACGTTACACACCGTATAAAGGTGGGATGGCTAAAGTGGAGGGCCTCTACTGGAGTTTTGTGTGACAAGAAGGTGCCTCTAAAACTTAAGGGAAATTTTTATAGAATGACAATAAGACCAGCGCTGTTGTATGGATCAGAATGTTGGGCAATCAAGAAGGATCACGTAAGGAGGATAGAGGCCGCAGAAATGAGAATGCTTCGATGGACATGTGGTAGGACTCTGTGGGATATGACAACAAACTCTGTTATTAGGATGTCCTTGGGGTGGTGTCTATTTCTAAAAAATTGAAGGAGGGAAGACTACGGTGGTTTGGGCATGTCCTTAGGCGACTACCATCGGATGCGGTTAGGAGGGTAGAGTTGATTACAGTCGACGGTGCCAGAAGGAGAGGACGACCAAGGCAGAAGTGGGAAGACTGCTTGAGATCTGATTTGATGGATTTAGCTCTTACCAAGGACATGACCTCTGATAGGAAAGTATGGAGACTTAAGAATAGTGTAGTCGAGTAGTGTGGGTCACATCTATAGGGTGTATCATCTCTGTCTTCTTTTAATGCATTTGTAGTAATTCCCATGACTTCTACTTTTTATACGTTTCTCTTATTGGTATTTAAGAAGGCTTAGAACTGGGCTTGCTATCGTTGACTCCTGTGTATCATTCTCTCAATGTTTCCTCTTTTAAATTTAGTCGGGTCTTACGTTTCTGTCTATATGCAGAGATTTTTTTCGCAGGGATTTATTTGCAGGGATTACTTCCCATTACAGACACGCATATGATATTAATGACTGCTTATGAATACTGTTCAACTATGTATTTATGTATTTATTTATACATGCATTGCATTTTATCTATATTTTTAATTTTCTGACTGCCGGAGGTCTTCCACGGAAGCTACTCTCAACCTGGCGTTGGGGGCAGCCTACTACCCTACCTCCCCCTTACCCCATTACATATGGGAATTGGGTTTTGTTGTTGTTGTTTTTGTTGTTGTTGTTTTGTTTGAACCCATTTTTGTTCTATCTTTTGCTTAAATATTTTGTTAAGTCATTTAATGATTGAACTTATATTACCTTCTAAGGTTGTGAACAATTGAACGAGTTTTAATCTTGTAGTTCTTTTAATATCATTTGAATTAAAAACTCTATTGAGAATTAAGGTTATGACCTCTGGGCAAGTGACAAGATTGAACCTCGTAAAATAAGAACCCTTAGTCCTACTCCATAAGATACACCAGAATACATACCCTTCTCTTGTAGGGACCAAGCTAGCATTCTCCTCGCATGAAGAGACAATTAAGGGCTTGGCATTCAGGTATGTAAGGATGTGGAAAAAATGAGACATCTTGCACATGAGATTGCAAAGTTGATTGGTTTTTACTTCTTTTAATAACGTTCAATGATGATCATGATCTTCATAGATGGAATAGTCGAGTAGGTGAATCTAGTTTGGGTCAGTTGCTTAGAAATTGAACTTTAAGGATGAGATTTTCTGACTTTCAACAACACTTGGACTATAACAGGGTTTTCTTGACAAGTTTAAGAAATTGAATCCATATACCTGGAATACAATTATATATGTATATAATAAAGCTTGCCCTATCCCTCTAGAGCAATTGGTTAAACACTCTGACTTTATGGATAAATTCAACTAGCCAAATAAAGGCAATTATAATATATATATATATATATGTATAATAAAGCTGAATTCAACTAGCCAAACAATGAAAACCTAAATCAAATTTACTAAATAAGGAGTTTTAGTGAAGATGGACTAAGTGAGTTGAGGAACACCTGTTATAGTCAATTTCACACGAGCACTCAAGAATTTCATTTTTAGACTAATATTTATGCACTGCCTTTGTTAGAGAAGTCTACGAAGCTTGAACAAATAGAAGATATTAGAGAACTGAAATAGAAGCATTCTAAAAGGTTTAGCAATTGATTATTCTAGTTGCGACATTTTGTTTGCACCCAATTAAATGCCAAACCATAAATGAGAGGCATGCATGACGTTCCAAAAAGCAAAGACAAGAAGAAAGACTTGATGGCTGAAAACTTAGAGTATAGGAAGCTAGCCTGAATCCAATCCCTAATCCTGACACTTGTCAAAGAGCTATAAGTTTGAAGGATTAAGAGAGTAATTAATTATTTGATATCCAATGAACTATTGTTTTACGATTTTCTCAATTATGAAACATAGAAAGGGACAATATTTAAATTTTTTTGATTAAATATTTTTCAAAATTCTTTTAATTGATCTTTTTCAAAATTTGAAAATAAAAGAATAAGAAAACATTTTCAAACAAAGACAATCTCTAAGGAGTAGATCTTGGTAGTTGACATGTGACTCTTAGACACAAAGCTCATGCTTAGAATTAGTACTGGAACAAGAAATGATAAATGTTGGGGCATATTTTTTAGGCCCATATCTTATCAGAAGTACTAGATCTTTGAATTGAGCTGACATTTATTTTCAATAAGACAGAAAGGTATGAAGAATGAAAATGGTGAAGCAAGAAGCTAGTGGAGTCAATTAACCAATGAGTTGTCGTTAACTTCTTAACACGATGTGATACAAATAGCCTCATTCGACATTCAATTTAGATAGGTCCTCTATTCAAGGTGAGTCAAGAGCCCAATCAGAGCAAACACTACTATCTTATTAAAAGAATTTGAAGAAATGATCAAGGAAATCTAACCTGAACTTCTTGGAGCTCCATAATTCCTTCTTTGTCTTTTGCCTGACAAAGTTATGATTTTTTGGTCAATGGAAGAGTTAAGAACCCTGCAGAGTTTGGAATGATTGCATGGTGTATTGAATTCGATGTTAGCAATTGAGAAAACACCTTCAATTTCGATTGCCTCTATGGCTCCAACCGTTATTCTTGGAATGGATGTGTCTCATGGCTCTTCTGGGTAGTCTGATATTCCATGAATTGATGCGGTGGTCAGTAGCAGGTAGTGGCCTTTGATTTCTCGCTATAGGGTAACATAACATAACAGTCTCCAAAGCTTAAAATGATGGATCCTCTTTTCAAAGATGAAAGCTCTATTGGATTTCTATAAAAGTTCAGGCGGAGAAAGCCAATCTTAGCAGGGGGAAAATTTGCCGGGGCAAGAAGAAATTGAAACGAGTCAAGAATTGCAAGGATACACACTGGTGCAAACAAAGAATGAAGACAACCAAATCAGGGATAGAATACAGACTGCTCATACAACCATTCCCATCACAGATCAAGAAAACATGCATAATGCACGTCACATGAATTTGCATCTTTGCATCATACATTCATCATCGTATTGCAATAAAAAAGGGTTTTCCCTTCGCATAAGAATACTTTTATAATTGCTTTTGAGAAACTAATTTCATATTTCTCAAGATCGTTCGTCTAAAAAACATTAATCTAGTCTTTCTTAAGACTGTTTTTCCCTGAAATCCTTATTTCATTTTTCTTAAAATACATTTTTCTCTTCTCACGAGGACATCAACTAATTTTCTTTTCTCAAAGATCATTTTCTCCTCTCATTAGGACAAATTCAAAAAGGTCATTTTTATCAAAATAAAAATCAAATCAAATACATGAATTAAACTTCACCTTGACATCCATAAAAACATTCAAGATAATCATTCATAAATGCATCATTTTATATATTGATCTTTCAAGAAATAAAAGTTTGGTGATGACTAGACGCCCTCAACATGAAATAACGATGTCATCCACAAATTTGACATTCTGAAGTGAATGATCAGATCTTCTAAAGGCAACTAGATCTCCTAAACATGCAGAAGTAGACTGTCTACCACCTTTGAGATGTTTCTTTTGAAACAAAGTTTTGTCTCTTTTGAGATAGTTTTTCTTGAAACAAAATTGATCTCACTTAAGATTGTTTCTATCGAAATAAAGTTTCATCTCGTTTGAGATAATTTTTCTTGAAGAAAATTGATAACATTTGAGATTGTTTTTCTTAAAAATAAATTTCATCTCGCTTGAGACAATCTTCCCTTGAAATGGAAATTTTGAAATTGTTTCACTCGAAACAAAATTTTATCTCACTTGAGATAGCTTCTCTGGAACCAAATTTCTTTCCACTCATTTGATTTCGCTCAAATGTTGAATATTTGACAGAAATTCGAAGAGTTAGCAGAGAATTTAATTCCACAGACCTCCTCAACGAGAAGGAGCAATGTCATCATTAGATTTGGCACCGAGCAACGATTAGCTCTCCTTAGCATGAAGGAAGAATGTCATTTTCAAATTCAAACTATCTTTAGACAATTAGACTTCCTCAGCAAGAAGGAATATCATTGCTTCAGATTCACAATCCTTCAAAAACGATTAGTTTTCCTCACCAAGAAGGAACCATGTCGAATCAAATTTTCAAAGTACGGCTAGATGTCCTCAACACGAAGGAACACTGTCATCTACCGACCACATCTCCTCAATGTGAAGGAGCAGTGTCATCCAGATAACTAGACTTCCTCAACACGAAGGAACAATGTTATCTCCAAGTATAACTAGACGTCCTCAACACGAAGGAACAATGTCATCCACCGACCAAATCTCTTCAACGTGAAAGAGTAGTGTCATCCTGAAACAATCATACCTCCTCAAAGCGAAGGAACCATGTTGTCTCTAAATTATCTCTAAATACGACTAGACGTCCTCAACACGAAGGAACAATGTCATCCATCGACCAGATCTCCTCAACACAAAGTAGTTGTGTCATCCTTAGACAATCAGACTTCCTCAACGCGAAGAAACCATGTTGTCTCCAAATTATCTTCAAATACTGCTAGATTACCTCAACACGAAAGAACAATACCGTCCACTGACCAGATCTCCTTAACGCAAAGAAGAAGTGTCATCCTCAAACAATCAAACTTCCCCAACACGAAAGAACCATGTTGTCTCCAAATTATCACCAAATACATCTAGACATCCTCAACAAGAAGGATCAATGTTGTCCACTGACTAGATCCCTTTAACGCAAATGAACAATGTCATCCTCAGACAATCAGACTTCCTCAATGCGAAGGAACCGTGTTGTCTCCAAATTATCTCTAAATACGACTAGATGTCCTCAATACGAAGGAACAATGCCATCTATTGACTAGATCTCCTTAACGCAAAGGAGCAGTGTCATCATCAGAAAATTAGACCTCCTCAAAGGAAAAGAACAGTGTTGTCTCCAAATTATCTCCAAATATGAATAGACGTATTCAACACGAAACACCAATGTCATCCATTGACCAGATCTCCTCAACACGAAGGAACAGTGTCATCCTCAGGCAATCAGACTTCCTCAATACGAAGAAACCGGTTGCCTCCAAATTATCTCCAAATACGGCTAGACATCCTCAACACAAAGGAACAATGTCATCCACCGACCAGATCTCCTCAAAGCGAAGGAGGAGTGTCATCCTCACACAATCAGACTTCCTCAACGCGAAGGAATCGTGTTGTCTCCAAATACATCTAGACGTCCTTAACATGAAGGAACAATGTCATCCACCGACCAGATCTCCCCAACACGAAGGAGCAGTGTCATCCTCAAATAACGAGACTTCCTCAACACGAAGGAACTGTGTTGTCTCCAAATTACCCAAATACTTCTAGAACATCTTCAACACTATATCATCTTCGGATTAACCCGATTTCCTCAACGAGAAGGAATAAGTGTCATCTTCAGTAAACAATTTATCTGAAAGCAACCAAGACTCTTCAACATGGATAAACAGTGTTGTCTTTAACATCAAGCTTCAATGCGAAAGAATGGGTAAATAGAGGTAGCTGTAGACACCCATTTTTTTTAGGTTTTAATTATTAATTATTATTATTATTTTAATTATTATTATTAATATTTTTTCTTTTATTATTTTTACAGATTACAAATTGGCCCAAACCAAATTAGAAGGGCCCAACTACAATAGCATCCAAGACCATCCAACTGTCAGTCAACAGGGAAACAATGCAGCCTGCAACAACATCCAAGCCCACCCGGTTCAGGCTCAGAACTAAGCCTGCAGACCCAAACAGTTAGGTTTTTCACCATTATCTCTAGTTGACACTAATCTCCACCGTTAGATCTGGAGGGAGATCAACGGTTATATCCCCTAGAATTTAGGGTTTTACCCTAACAAATATAAACAGTTGTTGCCAGCATCAAAATCTGACCGTTTGATGGCACACATGTGATACACGCGCCAACCTTCTGTTATCCTCATCACGTGAGCCACTACTGGAGCTCCACACTGCCGTCGTCATCAGCAACAGACCCAAACAGTGACAGAAAACCACCCAGTCAGTCTAAAATCTCACCAAATCCCAAAACCCCATTAAAAATCCTAAATCCCGATAAATCTAGGAAAATGATGCCCCTATCGATAGGTCTCATGATTTCCACCCAATAAGCAACAATAAATCAGCAAGCAAACTTTTTTTCTCGAAGGGAGAAACTGAACAAAAAAAACCATATTCGAACAAAAAGGTATTTTTTGAACCAAAAAGAAGAAGATGAAGCTTTCGAACAAAAAGAAAACCCACCACTTTCGAACTAAGAACCCCTCGAAATTAAAAAAATCAAAGAAGAGACTACCTTAGTTCTTGGCCGAAACCGTGATCTCCATCGAGCCAAAACCTTCAACTTTCAAAGGTAACCACGAGATATATTTTAGATCTAAGGTGAAGGGTTATGTTTTAGGGGATTTAGGCTTGGTTTTTGGTTTAAGGATGATGAAGGATTTTATTTGGGGCTAACTTAGCCCTCGATTGACACCGACCCACGGTGGCCGGAGTGGATTACCACGGTTGTGTGGGAAGGGTTTTGGATAGAGCTCTCTCCCTTGTTTCTTTAGGAAGCAGACATGGGGAGTATAAAATGGAATTAGGTTTTCAAAATACCCTTAAAATGGGTTATATCATAACCTTCATGCGGCGACGTTTTGGCAATAAGGGAGACCGAGTGCCCGAGTTATAGGATAATAGCAGTTTCGGTTCTTTTTGCTTTGTAATATCACCTGTTGGACTTAAATGAGAATTTGTGTTATCTCGTTTTGAGCATTTATCTTTCTATGTTTATATTTAAGTCACCAGTTTATACATTATGCCATGATTGATAATATTCGAATCTAACCATGATCTTTATGAATATTTATTTTGATCACTATTTTGTATGGATGCCTTTAGGTAAATTTATTCTTTATCCCTCCATGTTTCTGGTTTATTTCATTTTAGTCCCAAATCCTATTTATGGGTTTCTTGTGTTTCTATTGCCTGTATTGTATAAGATTCGTATTCTGCACCATGATTCTTGTTTTATTTACATTTATGCTAGTGAAATTTTTGTTCGTATGACTTAGTCCCTATTTTTTATTTAGCTTTATTGTGGTCCTTACTATTCTATTTTTAATTAATTTAATTCTTGTATAATTTGATTTCTATTTCTTTTCATTTTTCCCATGAATGCATATTTATATATGTTTATTTATTTATGTGTGTATATATTATATCATATTATATGTGTATATATTTATTTAATATTTCTTAACTCTTGTATATATATTATTAATTTTTATTTTATTTTGTTCGATCTTATTTATTTATTTTATTTTATATAATGCCCAGTTGTCAATATTTTTTTATATATCTCTTGCACTTGATGTTTATTTTTTTATTCAAATATTTTCAAGAACCCTCTATTGTAGAATGGACGTGAAAAGCATTGCTTGATCGAAGTAGTGTGATTCGATACGACATTTGACCTCAAAACAAACTTGAAATAAGTCGAATTTATTTTTATAAAAATGACAATTAATCCACTTTTATTCAAATGATGCAATGCTTGTTTCTTCAAATAGTAAGTTATTTTATGAAATTACCGATATTCAATTTTTATTCTATTTGTAACTTCTGACAACGTTGAGAAGAGGGACATTTCTCGTATAAGAGAGAAATAGAAGAGATAGCCTTCCCATTGGAGGATGTGCAAATCCCATTTTTTTTCAAATAAAGTCATAATTGTTTTTTAAACCTAATTGTTTTCAAAAATGGTTATGACAAGTGTGTTTTTATATCCTGTGGTAATATGCTGCATTTTCGGTTTATTATGCTTTTTTTTTTCTTCATGTTTCTATCCATGTTTTTTTAAACATCTAGTGAATTTCCTATCGCCTTTTTACGGTTCTATGGTCAGTTTTTAAAAGTAAAAAAAAATTTGAGAAATTCAAAGGATGCTTGAATTTGCCAGTACAGTCAAATTAAATTTTTGATATTTCAGTTTTGATGTAGAGTATGTTGTGTCTTGTTACGGTAAAAACTTGAACATTACCATTGATTTCTTTTTCTCCAATTGTCATATTTGAAGACCTGCAATCTCTTTCAATACATTCTGTTCTGATTTAAATGATGGCATAGTTTTGTATAGTATATAACTGTAACTCCTCTGTTTGATGCTCACTTGTAATTTATGTTTTCCTAAGTGATCATGCAGATAAATTCGGTTATGGTGTTTTCCGGTAATTTGTTGGGCATGGGGTCAGCCGGGTTTTTCATGCTGATCCTGTTGTTCAACACTGCAGTAATTATGCTAAACTTAATCTTTTTACTTAGCTACACTGATTTCACTTGTCTTCGACTTGTAGATCTTCTCAGTAATAGATTTGCCTTTTTAAATTATCTATGATTTTACACATACACAAGCCTTTTCTACTGGAAGCACACATCTTAATAGCGTTACGCTTGAATTTCAGGAAACAATGAAGGTGGACGTATGGTCTTGAATCAGACCTTTACTATTGGTAATGCCATTCATCCTTAAACCTATGTTCTAAATGATTGTTGAACAACATTCATTCATTCACTCGTTCATTCATGTGCTTCTCCCATTTTGCAGAACCGATGCTAACGATGGGCAGCATTAATCCGGTAATATGGGACGATGATTGGACGTTGGTCACACAAGATGGGAGCTTGTCTGCTCAGTTCGAGCACACAATTCTAATAACCGAAGACGGGGCTGAAATATTGACCGAATGTGAAGCTTGACACCAGATCAGGGTATCGTCCCTTTCCGAGTTATCGTCCGCTTCCCGTGTCCTCCGTCTGAACCTTAACTTTTACACACGTCACCCTTAGAAAAAGACACCATTCAGGGTTTTATTATCTAAATTATTTGTTTTTTTTGCTATTTGTTCAGGTTGAAACTCCATATAGATAGCAACTGTAGTTAACAATCCATTATTTTTATATGATTTATAAATGAAATATATCCATGGTTTTTATATATTTGATATCTTTTGTTTTGTTTTTTAATCAGAAATTTATGATGCATTAATTACATGATAAGAGAATAACATATTTCTATTCTACACTACCAACCAATTGTTTTTTTTTAAAGTATATTAATAAATGAAAAATACTTAAAATATTGCTTGTGTAGTGTAAAAAACTAAGATTTGGTTTGGTGTTCATTATGAATGATTGGTGAACAAAACACTCTAATGCTTGGTTGACGCTTAATGCTTAGTATGTTTAGGCTTTCTCTCAACCATTCAATTCTCCATAAGGTTTTAGGCAAATTTAAGATCACAAAAGAAACAAAAGAGAAAGGTGCTTGCAACAAACAATATATTTCCATTTTGGATGTAAACACAAACGAGTATTGTGGTATGGGATTAGTGGTCCTTTGATTTCATCAATCAAACTTGAAACAGATAAAAGACAACAAAGATACGGTCACTATGTAATGCAAATTCACGTGGAAAACGAAATCAAAGTTGTGCCGTTGTGTTTTAAGGATGCAATCAACCATTATATGCTCTTCTTATCCGTATGATGATAAGTGGAAATAGACTGTTGAAATTATCATATTTTTTAAAATTATTTTCAGTAAATATCTTTTTATTTCTTACTATTAATTTCAACAATTATTTTTACTCGTTCAATGATTTTTTTTATGTGTATAATTAAAAAATTATATATAAATATTGCGTTTGTGAGGATAACACAGAAGTAGCGTTTGCAAGAATATACAAGGCCTAATTTGAAACTTTGAATTGTAATGCAAGGCCAAACCTTGCCCAACTTTCGAACATGGTGAGAGAAGCTATTTAATCAAAACCACAGCCTGGCCATTGTTACATTCACCATGGAAGCCTTCAACGTTATGCCAACAACTTATGGTCAAAAAATCACTGTTTTAAGCATTGACGGTGGAGGAATTAGGGGTATTATACCTGCAACTATCTTGAGTTTCCTCGAACACAAGTTAAAGGTACGTTGACTGGTCATCGATTTTTCATTTGAATCGAGCATTCGGGTCTCCAATTTCTTCTCATATCATCTATTTTTTTTTACCAGGAACTAGATGGAGAAGATGCTCGGATTGCGGATTATTTCGATGTAATTGCAGGAACTAGCACAGGGGGTCTAATGTCAGCCATGTTAACAGCTCCAGACGAAAATGGACGTCCTCTCTTTAAAGGAGAGGATATTGCTCCCTTTTATCTCACACATGTCCCCATGATATTTCCTCGGAACAACTACAAGTAGTGCATCGCTTTCTCCCTTTTATTGGAATTGTTTCTCATTCACTGTAATGGAAAATGGGTATTTGTTGTTCAGGAAGATGACGATGAAGATGAATGGTCTAATGAGGCCAAAATACAATGGGAAGTATCTAAGGAAGACCATATGCAAGGTCCTGGGAGATCGAAGGCTTCACCAAACTCTAACCTCTGTTGTTATACCCACATTCGACATCAAATTGCTTCAACCCACTGTTTTCACTACGTTTGAGGTGGGATTTCCATTAACATTTTCATGTTCACAGACTTGAGAAAACCGTTCTAATTCTGGAATGTTGCAGGCAAAGAAGGATACTTCTAAAGATGCTTTGCTGTCCGATATTTGTATTGCTACAGCTCGGCTCCAACTTACTTCCCAGATTATAGATTTAAAACCCAAGATTCTCAAGGAACTGTCAGGGAATTTCATCTTGTTTATGGAGGGATTGCTGCAAATAACCCTGTAAGTTCTGTTTTATTTCTGATTGGTATAATGCCAAAACTATCCCTCTTTCGTCATTTGGCTCCCATTCTTTTTTTTAAAGTATTTTGCTCTCCACGTTTTATTTTAGAGTACAAAGACTCGTAATGTTTGATCAATTAATCATTTGACCATATTCTTTTTTAGATCATTTGGACTCATAACATTTATATTTTAGGGTAAAAAGCCCATATTTTTGTTGCGTTAATGGCTAGTTAACAAACATCCATATGTGTAGAGAGTCCCTTTTATCCCAAAAGAAAACGTCTGGGGACAAATACTCTAAAAAAGATAAAGATTAAAATAACTATTTTTTTTGAAATGATTAAAATTACTATTTAATGAGGCATAAAAGGATCTTGTTCGTGTTTCAATTTTTTCAATAATAAATTTTGCAAATATTATGGTCAGGAAACAAAAATTTTAAAAAATACATGTGTTAAAAATTTATTTTGAGATCTAAACCATTTGCTATAGTACAGGTGAAACTCGGTACGCCCTCATGACGAGTTTCATAAAATATCTTAAAAACATATAACTTCTCATGTAGTATGGATGAAATTTATATGAACTTGTCATGAGGTCATGAAGAGTTTCAATTATTTGTTATATTTTATAGAACTCTTCACAAGTAGCAAATGATCTAGATCCCAAATTAGTTTTCCAACATCTATATTTCCTTAATTTTTTTCCGTTTGCCTTATTTGTCGATAAAATTGGCCAATAGGCCAAACGGATAAAAAAATTGGTTGATTAGGCTATTTCTAAAATTAATTTGGGATATCCGACATTTACTACAGTGACTTGAAATTCGTCACGTGTGCATGATGAGTGCAAATAAAATATATTTTTTTATTAAAACTTGTCACCATGACCTAACGAATTCTCTAATAAAATAATTATATTTTTGGAACTTGTCATGTCGACGTGACGAGTTTGAACAAAAAAAATTATCTGGGTAAACTCATCATGTGTAGACCCCAAATTAAAACCCGGATTAACTTAATGGGATAATTCTTTTACCCACTTGGCTTATTAGGCCAATTTGCCTTCAACAAAGCCATTTTTTTTGACATTATGCATTTCTGATTTATATTATAGATTATAAATTCTTCTGGTATCTAAATTAGAGGCGCCTTGCATTTTGTATGCACTTTTAGCATTGAAGCCAACAGGGTTAGCGTTCCCAGATGACCAAGAACATGGAGTTACAGTGAAAAGAGCACTTAACTATGAGAATTACATCATAATTTCTCTAGGCACAGGAACCAGCAAGATGGAGAAGAAATACAATGCCAAAACTGCAGAAAAATGGGGAATTCTGGGTTGGCTTTACAGTGAAGGAAGCTCTCCATTAGTTGACGCCTTCACTTTTGCTGGAGCAGACATGGTTGATGTAGCCCCCAGACCCGGTCTGTAATTTAGACCCAAACCTAAGTGGTCACATATCTCATTCAGAGATTTTTTTTAAAACATCTTATAATACATTAGATATAATACAGAACAAAATGTTAATAATACAGATATATCCAAAACGATAGCAATTACATATCACCAAACATAACTGAAAAAACATATAGAGATATAAGTTCGTACAAAATAAGTAGTTGATCTCTCCTGATGCCAAATCTGATAGTTTACAATTTGCTTCTATCTGAAAAAGGGTAAAAACTACAGAATGAGCTAAAAAGCCCAGTGTGCTCCATACAATGTATATAAAAACATACTGATAAAAATATTCCAGTAAAATCAGTTTATGCAATTATGTCGTTAAAAATATGAACACTACCCCCAGCCCATCACAACAGAATGTGTAGGTTCCCCAGAACCATACACCCAGCCCACACAACAAATAAGGCCCTGAGCACAAAGCCGAGGAACCTGCGGATATACTTCCTTCAACAATACCCCCCAATGATAGAGATGTTCATGAATGTATTTGAATGAAAACCATGATTAATTCTTTAAAACATAAAAGTGTTCATATTTGGAAATCATATACAGAAATACGAAAATCAGAAGACAAATCAGTAGTATACAGAAATTCAGATATTGGATAATCAGTATTAAGAGAATCGATATAAAATACCATAACCAGAAATCATATCAGAAATATACAGTAAATCAATATCAGATACACAATATTCAGATATATATTTTAAAACATTACTAATGTAACACTGTCGGAAAACACACCTGTAACAGTCTGAGAAATCAGATAGGGAAGCATATTATTGGGTTTGTCGATCACGCTCTGTTACAGTGCTAGATCCTACGAATTAGAAAAAAATCCATATTGGAATCCTAGTATAAATAATCTTAATCTTTATTTAAATAATATACGGAACCTACGTGTATTTCTTGTAGTACGCGGTTCGGACTGATCTGACGAACGAACAACTCCAGACCTAACTGATCCTCGCTCAGGTGAAATACGAGTACCTTTATAAAATATTTTATTGAATCAATTCCTTAACCAAATCTCAAATAAATAATTAAAATATTAAAATACTAAGCCTTTTGGGTTTACATGCTCGATTCAGGGATTTCGGGTCAAAATTTGCCAAAACGGACTTCGGAATCAGATTCAGAACGTCGAAAAACATAAAGTATGACCTTCTGAAATTCTGAATTCTTGGTCAAAATCAAAGTCAACGGGTTTGAATGACGATTTGGAGACTTTCAAATTCGAATTTGGTGAAACGGACCCCAAAAACAGATTCAGGACGTCAAAAAATGTCAGGATAGCTATTCTCGAAAAAGATTAACGGCCGTTTAATAGCCGGTCAAAGTTCTGGTCAAAGCAGGTCAACAAACTGTCAATCATTTTACAGAAATATCATCCTTTTTAAATTAATTACTAAAATAGCACCTATTTCGAATTAATTACTAAAATAGCACCGGTCAACGGTCAACGGTCAACGGGTCGGGTCAACGGTCGGGTCGGTCAACGGGTCGGGTCAACGGTCGGGTCGGGTCAGAACTGGTCAAACCGATCAAAACCTTTAAAAACCGGTCAAACCGGTTATTTTTGCCTTCCCCACGCGCAATGACGGCATGTGGGGGCACGTGCGACGTCTATAAGTGTCGAAAAATTTACAGAAAATTTTTTAAAAATTATTTTGAGCGATTTCGAGATACTTACAAAGCTCGGTTCAAATTTTTGAACGACGGAGAGCTCGATTTCAACAAATCGGAAACTTTGACCGCTTCACCTCCCCACGCGCCGCCGTCAACGAAGACCAAGGATGACACCGGCGGACTCGGAACGGCACAAGGAACACGATGGTGCGGGAGGTGTCGTAAACGGAGCAACGATCGACGATGAATTTAAGATTTTCTCGGCTATTGAACTAAAAAAAGTCGAGACTTTGACTTGAAATTCACGGCGTTTGGCAGCATTTCACTTCAATTAATTTAAGGTGTTTGTTCCACGCTCGATGATAAACACGATGGTGGTTTCAAAACGACGATCCGAGGTCGGATGGCGTCGGAATCGGGTTTGGAAGTTGTGTGAAAAAAAAGAAGAAATTTGAGCAATTGGTTTCTGTAGAAACCAATTGCACGTCTAAATGACCAGAGCCTGCCGACACTTCAGGGGTAAATTCAGGGCTTGATCCTTGAATTTTCTTTAACTCTAAAATAGGCTACAAGTTTTAATCCCCAAAATTTACCAATTTACAAAATTAAAACCTCAAATTTCATTTAAATAATATTTTCAAACTTTCGGGTTGTTACAATTCTCCCCCTCTACAAGAAATTTTGTCCTCAAAATTTACCTTATGAAAATAGATGCGGAAATTGAACCTCCATTGACTCCAATGTCTCCCAAGTAGCTTCTGATGGGCTACGATTACTCCACTGAACTTTGACCATTGGAATACGCCTATTCCGAAGAACTCACTCATCCCTCTCTAAAACCTGAACAGGCTCCTCCTCATATGATAAATCAGGTCTCAGTTCTACCTCGTCAACCTGAATGATGTGATTGGATCTGGACGATATCGCCTCAACATAGACACATGAAAAACATCATGAATACGACTGAGCTGGGGAGGCAACTCAAGCTGATAAGCAACAGGTCCAACTTTCTTCAAAATATGATACGACCCAATAAATTGCGGACTCAGTTTACCCTTACGCCCAAATCTCAATACCTTCTTCCATGGGGATACCTTGAGAAAAACCTGATCCCCAACCTCGAACTCGATATCCTTACATCGCTTATCTGCGTATGATTTCTGCCTATTAAATGCCTCTTTTAAGCGATCACGGATCAATCTGACAATATCTTCAGTCTCTCGAACCAATTCTGGACCCAAAGTTTTTCTATCATGCAACTCTGTCCAACATATAGGAGTACGACATCTACGTCCATACAGAGCCTCGTACGGTGCCATGCGAATACTCGCCTGATAACTTTTATTGTAAGCAAACTCAACTAACGACAAGAAATCTTCCCAGCTACCACGAAAATCAATCACACAACCCTGTAACATATCCTCCAACACTTGAATAACTCGTTCAGAATGTTCACAGTCTGAGGATGAAAAACTGTATTGAAATTCAAACGAGTACCCATAGCCTCGTGCAAAGCTTTACAGAACCTGGAAGTGAACCTCGGATCTCTATCAGATATGATAGACAACGGTACACCATGAAGTCTAACAATCTCAGAAATGTACAACTTAACCAGTTTGTCCAGAGAATAATTAACTCGGATAGGAATAAAGTGCACTGACTTGGTGAGTCTATCAACAATCACCCAAATAGAATCTTTTTTGGAAGGAGTCAGAGGAAGACCAATAACGAAGTCCATTGTAATGCGCTCCCATTTCCACTCAGGAATCTTAATTGACTGTAACAATCTAGATGGATGTTGGTGTTCCGTCTTAACCTGCTGACAAGTCAAACACCTCACCACAAAATCTGAAATATTCTTTTTCATACCAGTCCAGAAGTAGCGCTCTTTGAGATTATTGTACATTTTGTCCCCGCCAGGATGCATAGCATAAGGACTACTATGAGCCTCCTGAAGAATAACCCGTCTCAACTCATCATCTTTAGGTACACAGTAACGACCGTGAAAACACAAAATACCATCGTGATTCACAGTATACTCTGAACCCGTTCCCTGCTTAACTTGTTCAATAATGGGAAGCAATGAGCTATCCAAAAGTTGTTTGGCCTTAATCTCCTTGGCCAAAGTGGGTTTATCCTGCAACTCTGCTAATAGATTGTTATCATCAAATAAACTCAAGTTAGTGAATAAGGCTCTGAGATCTGATATCGTCTTACGGCTCAAGGCGTCTGTCACTACATTATCTTTTCCTGGATGATATTCTATCTCTAAATCATAGCCCTTTAAAAGCTCCAACCAGCGATGCTGTCTCAAATTTAATTCTTTCTAAGTAAGCAAATACTTCAGACTCTTATGATTAATATACATATAACACTTTTCTCTGTATAGATAGTGTCTCCATATCTTTAAAGAAAAAACCACGGCAGCTAACTCCAGATCGTGAATAGGATAGTTACGCTCATGCCGCTTTAACTGACGCGAAGCATAAGCGACAACTTTCCCATCTTGCATCAAAACACATCCTAATCCAGAGTGAGAAGCATCATTGTAGACAGAAAAATCTTTCCCAGATTCAGACTGAATTAGCACTAGGGCTTGAGTTAGAACAGTCTTCAATTTCTCAAAGCTAGCTTGTTGGTTCCCAGACCAGACAAATGGAACATCTTTCCTCAATAGTTTCGTCAGAGGAGCTGCAATAAGGGAGAACCTCTCAACGAAATGACGGTAGTAACCAGCTAAGCCCAAGAAACTACGGATCTCAGAAATGTTCCTGGGTTGCTTCCAGTTCAGAATAGCCTCCACTTTGCTTGGATCCACCTGAATACCATTAGCAGAAACGATATGTCCAAGAAAAGTCACTTCGCTGAGCCAAAACTCGCACTTGCTCAACTTAGCGTATAGCTTATTCTCCCTTAGAGTCTGTAGAACAATCCTTAAATACTCCTCATGTTCTGCTTCACTTCTAGAATACACCAGTATGTCATCAATGAACACAACTACAAACTGGTCCAAATAAGGTCGAAACACCCTATGCATCAGATCCATAAAAGCAGTAGGGGTATTTCTTAACCCGAATGACATCACTAAAAACTCATAATGCCCATACCGAGTACGGAAAGGAGTCTTCGAAATATCTGAGTCTTTCACTTTGAGTTGATAATAACCAGACCTCAAGTCTATTTTTGAAAAGATAGAAGCCCCTCGAAATTGGTCAAATAGATCATCGATCCTGGGCAGAGGATATTTGTTTTTAACCGTGAGCTTGTTCAGTTTCCTATAATCAATACAAAGTCTCAATATCCCATCTTTCTTCTTGACAAAGAGAACTATGGCTCCCCACGGTGATACACTGGGTCGGATAAATCCCCTAACCAACAACTCCTGAAGTTGGACTTTTAGTTCTTTAAGCTCCTTTGGGGCCATACGATAAGGAGCCATTGAAACCGGAGTGGAACCAGAATAGACTTCAATTTCAAACTCAACTTTTCTATCAAGAGGTAATCCAGGCAACTCATCGGGAAAAACATCGGGAAATTCCTTAACAATCCGGATGCCTTCAATATCAGATTGAGAACTCCTAGTATCCAATATATAAGCAAGAAACGCCTCGGAACCTTTCCTGATCATCTTCTCAGCTACCAAAGCAGACACAACATTCGTCAGAAATCCATGGCGTTCCCCGATCATTACAATTTTTCGATTATCTGGGGTATTCAGAACAACTCTCTTGGTCTCAAAATCAATATTTACTCGATGTTTGTCCAACCAATCTACATCGAGAATCAAATCAAACTCTTCCAAAGGTAACTCCATCAGGTCAGCCGAAAAAATTTCCCCATTGATCTCTATAGGGCACTGTCTAAAAATATGATCCAACATAATGGACTTGCCTAAGGGACTTTGAACTATCACCGAATGCTCAATATTCTTAACAGGAATATTTAGACACTCAGAAATAGAATGCGATACATAGGAATTGGTAGAGCCACTATCAAACAATGCAAAGTAGAGAACTGAATGAATAGTATAAGTACCTGCAGTCACATTAGGCCCATCACGATCTTGTCGAAGTCTGGCAGTGTAAACCAATGCAGGCTGTATGGCCTCAGATCTGGCTGGACCCCTACTCTGAGATGCTCGGCCTATGCTGGCCGATCCAGGTGCTCTCTCCTAAGTACGACCCTATGCTGGAGTCTGGACTGTACTATGAGAACGAGCAGGAATACGAGCTAGTGTCTGAACTGTAGTAACTGATACTGGACAATCCCTTATAAAATGGTCACCAGAACCACATTTAAAACATGTACCAAAGTTTTTTCTGCATTCCCCAGGATGAGGTTTTCCACAATAATTATATGGCTGTAACCCGGAAGAATCAACAGATCTAGAAGACTAAACAGTTGAAGAACCGGATGCTATAGGCATGGCACTCGCACCGCCTCTCTGAAAAGATTTACCCCTGCCTCTCTTGCTAGGATATGCAGAAGAATCAACAGAACCAGAAGGCCTCCTGAATCAGGTTTGAGCTCGATCACTATCTCTCTTGTGCTCCATACCCAGTCGCTCTATTTCCTCAGCAGTCTTGGCTATCTTAACCAAGGCATCAAAATTCCTCTCTTGGTGGGTAGCGACTCGACTCCTGATCTCATACCTGAGTTCATTCTCGAACCTCAAGCATCGATCTGTCTCAGTGTCAACAAGTCCAGGAGCATAACGGCTCAATCGGATGAACTCATCCTCGTAGTCCATAACAGACATGCTACCCTGCTCCAGATTCTGAAACTCCTAACGTCATTCCTGCAGGTATCTCTCTCCGATGTAGCGACTCTGGAAGCGCGTCTTGAAAAGATCCCATGTTAACTGGTTTCTCAGAATACTACCAGAAATTGATTGCCACCATATGAAGCTCTCTTTCTTCAACATAGTTAGGGCCCCCTTCAACTTCTGTTCAGGTCTGAGGTCCATCTCATCCATAATCCTCTCTGTGTCCTTTAGCCAATACTCAGCGTCTGTCGTAGGTCCACCAATAATACCCTCGAATGGAACTACACCAGCAGCAACCAGAGAATTTGAAATCTCAATCGCAGTCATATTACTAGGGGCTCTGGCAGCTCTCTGAAACATGCAGAATATAGCTCTATTAATGGCATCTTCGTTCATGTCAGTATCCTCATCTCCAGTGACGGAAGGATCTCTCACAGGAGTAAACTGGTCATCATGAGAAAGGGTCGGATCTACTTGCGGAATAGGAGGATCACGTGGAGACATCTGATCGTCAATCGTAACAGAAAGTCGAGCAACTCGCCCTCGACCACGTCTACGTCCTGTCCTACGACCTCTAGCAGCACTCATCGTTGGATCTATAAGGCTCTATAGA
The DNA here is from genome assembly GCF_006381635.1 of Hibiscus syriacus. Classification (NCBI taxonomy): domain Eukaryota; kingdom Viridiplantae; phylum Streptophyta; class Magnoliopsida; order Malvales; family Malvaceae; genus Hibiscus; species Hibiscus syriacus. The sequence goes on along the minus strand of NW_024062846.1, from coordinate 731,507 downwards.
AAGAATTTGAAACATATGTCAGATTAGCATCAGGGATCTCGAGAAAATTTTTAAATCATAAAATAAGGTGACATTTTTTTTATTTCTTAGAAATCCAAAATTTAGGACTCATATACAGTCCGAGTATTTAAACCGAAAGCTCTGATACCACCAAATGTAGCCCCCAGACCCGGTCTGTAATTTAGACCCAAACCTAAGTGGTCACATATCTCATTCAGAGATTTTTTTAAAACATCTTATAATACATTAGATATAATACAGAACAAAATGTTAATAATACAGATATATCCTAAACGATAGCAATTACATGTCACCAAACATAACTGAAAAACATATAGAGATATAAGTTCGTACAAAATAAGTAGTTGATCTCTCTTGATGCCAAATCTGATAGTTTACGATCTGCTGTTATCTGAAAAAGGGTAAAAACTACAGAATGAGTTAAAAAGCCCAGTGTGCTCCATACAGTGTATATAAAAACATACAGATAAAAATATTACAGTAAAATCAGTTTATGCAATTATGTCGTTAAAAATATGAACACTACCCCCAGCCCATCACAACAGAATGTGTAGGTTCCCCAGAACCATATACCCAGCCCACACAACAAATAAGGCCCTGAGCACAAAGCCGAGGAACCTGCGGATATACTTCCTTCAACAATACCACCCCAATGATAGAGATGTTCATGAATGTATTTGAATGAAAACCATGCTTAATTCTTTAAAACATAAAAGTGTTCATATTTGGAAATCATATACAGAAATACGAAAATCAAAAGACAAATCAGTAGTATACAGAAATTCAGATATCGGATAATCAATATTCAGAGAATCGGTATAAAATACCGTAACCAGAAATCATATCAGAAATATATAGTAAATCAGATATCAGATATGCAATATTCAGATATATATTTTAAAACATTACTAATGTAACACTGTCGGAAAACACACCTGTAACATGAGAAATAAGATAAGGAAGCATAGTACTGGGTTTTTCGATCACGCTCTGTTGCAGCACTAGATCCTACGAATTAGAAAAAAAATCCATATTGGAATCCTAGTATAAATAATCTTAATCTTTATTTAAATAATATACGGAACCTACGGGTATTTCTTGTAGTGCGCGGTTCGGACTGATCTGACGAACGAACAACTCCATACCTAACTGATCCTCACTCAGGTGAAACACGAGTACCTTTATAAAATATTTTATTGAATCAATTCCTTAACCAAATCTCAAATAAATAATTAAATATTAAAATACTAAGCCTTTTGGGTTAACATGATCGATTCAGGGATTTCGGGTCAAAATTTGCCATAACAGACTTCGGAATCAGATTCAGAATGTCGAAAAACATAAAGTATGACCTTCTAAAATTCTGAATTCATGGTCAAAATCAAAGTCAACGGGTTTGACTGACGATTTGGAGACTTTCAGATTCGAATTTGGTGAAACGGACCCCAAAAACAGATTCGAAACGTAAAAAAATGTCAGGATAGGTATTCTCGGAAAAGATTAACGGTCGTTTAATACCCGGTCAAAGTCGGTCAAAGTTTTGGTCAAAGGAGGTCAACAAACTGTCAACCATTTTACAAAAATAACACCCTTTTTAAATTAATTACTAAAATAGTACCTATTTCGAATTAATTACTAAAATAGCACCGGTCAACGTCAAGGGTCAACGGGTCGAGTCAACGGTCGGGTCGGGTCGAACTGGTCAAAACCTTTAAAAACTGGTCAAACCGATTATTTTTGCCTTCCCCACGAGCAGTGGGGGCGCGTGCGGCATCTATAAGTGTCGGAAAATTTACAGAAAAATTTCTAAAAATTATTTTGAGCGATTTCGAGATACTTACAAAGCTCGGTTCAAATTTTTGAATGGCGGAGAGCTCGATTTCAACAAATCGGAAACTTTGACCGCTTCACCTCCCCACGCACCGCCATCGACGGAGACCAAGGATGACACCGGCGAACTCGGAACGGCATAAGGAACACGATGGTGCGGGAGGTGTCGTAAACGGAGCAACGATCAGCGATGAATTTAAGATTTTCTCGGCAATTGAGCTAAAAAAGTCGAGATTTTGACTTGAAATTCACGGCGTTTGGCAGTGTTTCACTTCAATTAATTTAAGGTGTTTGTTCCTCGCTCGATGACGAACACGATGGTGGTTTCAAAACGACGATCGGAGGTCGGATGGCCTCGGAATCGGGTTTGGAAGTTATGTGAAAAAAAAGAAGAAATTTGAGCAATTGGTTTCTGCATAAACCAATTGCACGTCTAAATAACCAGAGCCTGTCGACACTTCAGGAGTAAATTCAGGGCTTGATCTTTGAATTTTCTTTAACTCTAAAACAAGTTACAAATTTTAAAAATTTTCAATTTAGTCCTCAAAATTTACCAATTTACAAAATGAAAACCTCAAATTTCATTTAAATAATATTTTCAAATTTCCGGATGGTTACAGTTGATCTTCATATGTCAATGATTTTCAGCTCAATTAAATCTGAGAAAAACTACCTTCGGATTCAGGTACCTTTTTTTTAATCACAAAACACAGTTTGGAACAACATGTTTTGAACTTGGAATGTGTTCCTTTCGTAGGATGATAACTTAAGTGGGGATGCATCATCAACTGATAAAGCTACTAAAAAGAACATGAGGAACCTTGTGGAGATTGGTGAAAAGCTATTGCACAAAAAATGAATCTTGACACTGGGATTTTCGAATCTGTTCACGATGAAGGAACCAATGAAGAAGCTCTCTCAAGGTCCTTTATCTTTTAAAAACAAGGCTAACTACATGTTTAGTCATACATCTATTCTCGCAATTCTGTTCTGATCACCCAATTATTTTTTTCTTCAAAATCATGCCTAACGTTCCGGTTTTGTTTTGTTTTGGTCACATATCGTTAAAAAATAAATAGAACTGCTGGCATGGTAACGTGCTGATATAACATTAACTTACGGTGACATGTCAGCATTACTAAAATATAAAAAGTTATGTCAGAAAATATGAAACTGCATAAATAAATGAGTAACTAAATATATAGTTCACCCAAGAAAAAAAAAGAGAGTATTTGCTTAAAACTTAAGTCAGAAAAACTATAGTTTATCATACAGAGTTCTTTTGTGTGCAGATTCGCGAAACTGTTATCCGAGGAAAGGAGACTCCGAAAAACAGAGATTGCAAAGCGGCTTCAAATAAAATCAACCTCTGTTGGCTGAAAGCTTCTGGAACTTACTGCTGTTACAGAATTTAGATTACTTACGAAAAGAATTCATTCGTGTGATGTTTATGTGTAAATCCAGATATTAATTATTCTTATGAAATGTTATATAGTAAATATATTAGTTTGTAATTATTGATAACCTTATGATCCAAGCTGTATTACCATTTTAAACATCTATCTTCTTTATCCAGGATAGACCGAAGATTTATCGTATCCCCTAAAACTTTTAATATAACTTTTTAAATTCGTACCCCTAACTTAAATTTCTACATCCATCCATCCCTAATCATTTAATAAATATGAGACATGAAGCAAAAAAATTACATAAATGTGTTTAAATTACCCGAACTCCTAAATTAAAAAGACAAAAGGTGTTTATGTGATTTTAAATTAGCGTCATTTTAAATATTGAATTAATAATCATATCCATCGAATTAAAATTGGATCGATAAATTTTATTATAATTTTTAATTATATATATATAATACGTAATTTTACATTAATTAATTTACATGATATTATACAATAAGTAATACTGAGACTTATTTTATACTCTTATATCGCAAATTTTCGTGTGCCACAATTTTTAATAAGCTTAATTAGAAAATAAGCGATCGAATTATATATTTTTTTAAATAGGTGTCCAATTTTTTTATTCATCCAGGTGTCAAATGTTACAAACGTTACCACTTTAGGTGCCTCAACCATAACGGCCATTAAATTCTTCTATTAAAGGACACGTGTCGTATTCTAGTAATTTTAAAATTTTTATTTAAAATATTATTATGTTTAAAAAAACCAAAATTTTTTGAAGAACTTTAAAAGAAAACCATAAACTTTGAAAACCCGAATTTTAACCCCTAAACCCACACCGACCGTCGCCCTTTATCATCGATGAACCTCCACCCAACGATTGATAACCCCATGAAAAGCCATCGGAATAGAAGCCAGTCGACAGTTAATCAACACGTGTACTCCAACGAACCCCGACGCTACAAATCGCGACCCCAAGTGATTCCGATAACCAATCGACAAAATGTTGAGATAATCGATCGACGAATCGGCCAAGAGGAGGTGAATTGGCAATACAAATTTCGGTGGAAGCCTTTGCAGAAAATTGAAAATATTTGCACAACGATTTAGAGTGGTTCGACTTTCTCAACCAAAGTCTACGTCCACTACCTTAGCTATCCACACTAAGGATTTTCCAACAAATTCACTAATTTGTTCTTTCTTTTGAGGACAAAGAGTAACCTTACAACTCCCTCAAGAATTATACCCCAAATTCTTGAGAACGCTCTCTCCTAAAGAGAAGAATACAAATTTTACAAACTTACAAAAAAACCTCACAAGGCAAGATGTTTGCTCAATTCTAGAACAAAGAAAGAACACTCAAAGATGAATACAATTGAGCACAAATGGTGTTCTTGAAAGCAAAATGAATATTGAAAGGAAATAGGCTTGAAAATGCTCAAACGATAAGTTCAAGGCTTTCTATTTGATTCTCTCTCAATTCTTGTTTCTTGTTTTTTATCAATGGCTTTTGAGCTTGTTTAAATACACCTTGGATCACTTCTGAACGTTGGGGGTCATTGGTGAAGTCAATAGAGCCGTTGTTGTATGTTTTCCACTTAAAAAATCTGTTAGGAGCGTAGGTGTATCGATACACTATCAAGTGTATCGGTACACTCAGTGTAAAATTCCTATATTTCGACTGTTAGTTAACCTAGTGTATCGGCACATCTCAAGTGTATCGGTACACTAATTACATTCGATGTTTCTCGAAGCCAGGAGTGTATCGATGCATCAACTGTGTATCGGTACATAAAAACGCATTCGATGTTGGTGTGTATCGATATATTCAAGAGTGTATTGGTACATCCCTTTGTAAAAATTATTTTTGGCCCGATTATAGTTCGAAATACTTTGTAAAAATTGTTTCAAAAATATTTTAAGACTAAAACACAATTTTACACTTAAGTAAGGATCAAAATTGACCTTGGAAAAACTTGGTGTAATATTTGATATTCGAATAATTTACTCGAATATTTATTTTGAAATCAATATAAAATCTTAAAATTCAATAGGAATTTATTTGTTATATCGAAACATCAAAATGTTTTCAACAATCTCCCCCTTTTTGATATAACAAAACATTTAAGTAATTTTAAGACTTTCTTTGAAAATTATTTTTGAAATCAATTTGGAAAATTACTCCCCTTACTTTATTCTCCTCCTTTTTTGTTAACTCAAAAAGACTATAAAACGTTTTTAAACGAGATTTTTAAGAAGATAGCCAATTGATTTAAATAGTTATAGATATAGCTTAAGATGCTAAGATTACAATCAAGAGAAATGTTAGCCATTTGTTCATAAAAAATATTCATAATCAATGTGTAATGGTAAATTGGTCATAATATTTCTAAAATGATGCACAAAATAATGAAAGAAATATAAACATTAAGCTTAAATTTATTATTCAAATCAAACCATATTCAAACAATCAAAACCAAATATATAAACAACCAATTTCAATCATCCAAACATCCATAACAAATCCAAAAACATCCAAAATGTTTTAACAATAAGTCCTAAGTTCAATCCAAGAAAACTAAAGCAAGGGTAGGTCTAATCATCCATCGATGGATCGGGAGGAAATTGTGCTCGTAGAGCAGTCATCTCGAGTGTGAGTGCATTGATTCGTTCGTTTGTTGTTTCGTTGTTCGCGCGCATCTCCCACAAAATTTCCAATTGTCGAGCCTCCATAGCTGTTATTTGGGACTCTATGGATGTAAACCTCAAGTCGAATGTCTCCATAAACGATTAAAAATATGGAGGTATTGGACTTTCTTGCTGTGCCGGCTCGATATCGGGTACGTGATCATCAATATCTCACATAAGTTGTTCAAGCTCTGGATCATCGTCTGTTGCTGGTGGAGCTTGTGAAGAGCTAGCACCCGGTGTTTTCTCGGTGGATCGAACCCATTGATCCTTGTACTCAGACCATCCTATTTCTTCAAGGTTGTGAAATTTATTTGGTTCTTTAGAGGGATGGCTACATCAAGCTGGACCCTTAGATTGGATTTGATAAACAAATTACTAAGAAGACAACCGTAAACTAACGTTTCTACATATTTGGAGGGAACATTGTTCACGGTTTCTACTATCTCACCAAAGATGATTTGTCGCAGATTTATTTTCTTTTTATTTTGGATACAATGTATCCACCAAAGGTTAACAATGTACTTGTACTACCTTTGGCTCTATAAGGAGTAGCCACAATATTGAAAACATTTTTGTGTTTCGATATAACAAATTAAGTTTAAATGAATTTTAAGATTTTACAAATGATTTTCTAAGTATATTAGATTTAATTAATCGAATATCAAATTATTACTTCAAGTCTTTCAAGTTCAAATTCAAACCTTACTAAATGTGTAAATTGTGTTTTATACTTAATATATTTTTGAAACAATTTTCACAAAGTATTTTGAACCAAAATCAAGCCTAAAATCAATTTTTCAGATTGATGCACCAATCCATGCATCGATGCATCATGAATTAAATTGAACATCGAATGCATTTCATGCATCGATGCACATACCATGCATCGATGCACTGAGGATTTTATGAAAACATCGAATGCATTTCATGCATCGATGCACTCTGACTATTTTGAAACATCGAATGCACTTGATGCATCGATGCACTCTTAGTGCACCGATGCACTAAGGGTCCAACGGTCAAAATATTTGAATTTTACACTGATGCACCGATGTACCATGGGTATGCATCGATGCACTGACGCTCCCAACTGAATTTATTAATTGTTTTCACACTTAAACTGCTCTATTGACTCCACTAAGCATCCCCAACGTTCAGAATCATTTGAAGATGTATTTAAACAAGCTTAGAAGTCATTGATCAATAACAAGAAACAACAATCAACTAGAATCAAGAGAGAATCAAAGAGAAAGCATCAAACCTCAAGTTTGAGCATTTCAAGCCTATTTTTCATTCAATATTCATTTTGCTTTCAAGAACACTACTTGTACTCAATTGTATTCATTTTTTAGTGTTCTTTTCTTTGTTCTAGAATTGTGCAAACATTCTACCTTGTGAGGATTTCCTTATAAGTTTGCAAATTTGTAATCTTCTCTTTGAGAAAGAGTGTTCTAAAAAATTGGGGTATATTCTTGAGGGAGTTATAAGGTTATCTCTTTGGCCTCAAAAGAAAGAACATATTAGTGAATTTGTTGAAAAATCCTTAGTGTGGATAGCTAAGGTAGTGGACGTAGACTTTGATTGAAAAAGTCAACCACTCTAAATCACTGTGCAATTACTTTCAATTTTCTACAAAAGCTTCCACCAAAATTTTAATTGCCAACTCACCCCTCTTGGCCGATTCCGTGGATCGCTTAACTCAATAATTGGTATCAGAGCCTCACTCATTTGAAGGTTTAATCACCTCTTGAGTCGATTCGGAAAGCATTACATCGATTGTCAAGTCATCAATGACCTCTACTTCAAATGTCGACTCCGGTCTCGATTTGATGCCCGTCAACAAACCTCTTTTCTTCAATGGAGATAACTATGCCTATTGAAAGAATAGGATGATGTATTTCATTCAAGCAAGTGACATATAAGCATGGAATGTTGTAGAAGACGGATATATCAAGCCTCTCACTCATCCAAGATTGTGGAGTGAAGGAGAGACAAGAATGTTCCAGCTCAACTCCAAAGCAATCCATATCATATTTTGTGCTCTTGGACCAGATGAATTTGGAAGAGTTTAATCTTGTACAACCGCCAAAGAAATATAGGATAAACTACAAGTCACTCATGAAGGCACCGACGAGGTAAAAGAATCTAAAATTAGTCTTCTAACACATAGCTATGAAAATTTCAAGATGAAACCAAATGAAGATATCAAAGCTATGACGGATAGATTCTCAACGATTGTCAATGGTCTCAAATCATATGGAGAGATCATTCCAAACGAAAAGCTTGTGAGGAAGTTAGTTTACTCACTTCAAAATCATGGCAATCCAAGAAGACTGCAATCATCGAGGCTAAGAACCTAAAGTCATTAACTCTTGAAGAGCTAATCGGTTCCCTCCTTACTCATGAAATGATGCTTGAAATGAGGTAACCTCGATAAGATTGACGAGACACCAAAGGAGAAGGAGAAGAAGAAAAACATTGGAGTTGCTCTCAAATCACAAAAGATGAGAGTGATTCAATGAAGATGACGATGACGAGGAAATGACATTGTTTGCCAAACGTTCAGAAAAATGATGAGACCTTACCGAGAAAGAAAATTCAAACGAAATGAAGGCCTAAAAATGAACCAAAAGAGAAGGATCATATCATTTTCTATGAATGCAAAAAGCCGGGGCATATCAAATATGATTGCCCACAATTGAAAAGAAAGGGTCAATAAAAAATTAAGCTCAAGGCTCATGTGGCTACATGGAGTGATGAAGAGGGTTCCGATGAAGAGGAACAAGAAATAGCAAACTTGTGCTTGATGGCATTCGAGAAAGATTCTGAGGTAACCTCTAACTCATCTGAATTTGATGATTTATCTTATGATGAGCTATTAGAGGAATATAATGGGTTGGCATCAGATTATGAGAAATTGTTTTTAAAATATAAAAATGATGTTTCAAAATTGAAAAATGAAAAACTCATATCCAAAACCAATAACGATCTTGAAAGTAAAATCAAAGATTTGCAAATCAAACTAGTAGAATTTGAAAAGAAAAATTTGGATTTACAAAATTTATTTTCAAAGGTCAATGATGATTATCAAAAGAAAATTGATGATCTTAAAACTTATTTTGATAAAGATGGAACAAAACATTTTGAAAATGGAGAAAATTCAAAATCCAACTTTGTTAGAAAAAGTTTTAAAAACTACAATCATAGAGGTCCCCGAAGAATCTCTAATGGAAAAATCGTTAGAAGTATATGGGTTCCTAAAGGACTCATTACTACTAAAGATAAAGATATCCTACACAAATTGATACCTAAGGGGACTAGGATTTTGGAACCTAATGAATATGGACCCAAAAGAATTTTGGTACCAAAAATTAGAAATTAATCTATGTTTGTAGGAAAAGGAGCATTGCTACAAGGCACGGGAAACAAATTCAAACTCATGGTACCTTGATAGTGGATGCTCAAGACACATGATCGGAGACAAAAACTGGTTCATAGAGCTTAACGCAAAAATGGATGAGAAGTGACTTTTGGTGATAAGTCAAAAGGTCACATCGAAGGTATAGGTACTATAGGTAATACCTCTTCCATACAAATTAAAAATGTTTTATATGTGAATGGATTAAAGCATAATCTCTTAAGTATTAGTCAATTATGTGATAAAGGATTCAATGTCATGTTTGAAACTAATGGTTGTAAAGTTATTGACATTGCATCTAATCGAATTATGCTTGTTGGTTATAGAATAGGAAACATATACATGGTACATTTAGACTCTATTAATATGACTAATTTATGCCTAGTTGCTAAGGATGACCATGATAGTTGGTTATGGCATAGGAGACTAGGACATGCTAGTATGAGTGTTTTGCAACGGCTAATTTAAGGAAATTTAGTTCGAGGGTTGCCTAAGCTTAAATTTGATAATGATAAAATCTGTGATGCTTGTGCTAAAGGAAAACAAAAGCGAATTTCTTTTAAATCCATTAATGATGTATCAACTAGTAGAGTATTACAATTGATCCATATAGATCTTTTTGGGCCAACGAGAACTACTAGCTTGGGTGGAAAACAATATGCATTTGTCTTGATAGATGACTATTCTAGATATACTTGGGTTCTATTCTTAATTACTAAAGATGAAGCATTAGAAAAATTCATCACGTTTTCAAAAGTAATCCAAAACGAAAAAGGTTACTCTATAAATAGTGTTAGGAGTGATCATGGAACTGAATTTGAAAATTTTGGATTTACTGATTTTTTAATTCTAATGGTATTAGTCATAATTTTTTAGCACCTAGAACCCTCAACAAAATGGAGTTGTTGAGAGGAAAAATTGAACTTTAGAAGAAATGGCTAGAACCATGCTCTGTGAAAATAATTTGCCAAAATATTTTTGGGCGGAAGCCACACATACCGCTTGTTATTTTGTAAATCGAGTAATGATTAGGCCGATCTTAAAGAAAACTCGATATGAAATTTTCAAAAATAAAAAGCCTAACATTAGCTATTTTCATCCATTTGGATGTAAATGTTTTATTTTAAACAACAGTAAAGACAATCTTGGCAAATTTGATGCTAAAAGTGATGAAGGAATATTTTTGGGTTATTCCTTTAATTCTAAAGCTTATCGAGTATTTAATAAAAGAACTTTAGTTGTAGAAGAGTCTTTACATGTTGTTTTCGATGATAATCCCCTTCCGAGGAATGATTCTTGTTTGAATGATGATGTAGGTATTATAAATATAAATGACGTTGAACATGACGTTGGAGAACCATCATCAAAGGAAGAAACGAAAGATGAGGAAACTCAAGATCCTCTCGAGAATCTAACCATTGAAGAAAGAGAAGTATCTTACCTAAGAGAGTACAACTATGTCAAAGATGGTGAGATTATAGGTGATCCATCAAAAGGGGTAACAACTCGATCTTTTCTTAGAAATATTTGTAATTATGTTGCATTTATCTCATGCATAGAGCCTAAGAATATTAAAGAAACATTAAAAGATGAACATTGGATTATGGCTATGCAAGACGAGTTAAATTAATTTGAGAGAAGTAAAGTATGGACATTAGTTGAAAGGCCTAATAATAAATCTACTGTAGGTACTAGATGTGTGTTTAGGAATAAGCTTGATGAAAGTGGTAATATAGTGAGAAACAATAATAGACTTGTTGCTCAAGGCTATTCTCAAGAAGAGGGCATAATTATGATGAAACATACGCTCCCGTAGCTAGGATGGAAGCAATTAGAATGTTATTAGCATTTGCATGTTTTCATGAATTTAAATTATATCAAATGGATGTTAAAAGTGCATTTTAAATGGTTTTATAAAGGAAGAAGTGTATGTGAAACGACCTCCAGGTTTTGAAGATTTAAAATTTCCAAATCATGTTCTTAAATTGACAAAAGCACTTTATGGTTTAAAACAAGCTCCTAGCTTGGTATGAAAGATTGTCAAACTTTTTAATTGAAAAAGGTTTTTCAAAAGGGAAGGTTGACACTACATTGTTTTTAAAGCATAAAGGTAAAGATTTATTAGTAGTTCAAATTTATGTTGATGATATAATATTTGGTTCTACTAATGATGTTCTTTGCCAAGAATTTTCTAAGCTAATGCAAAGTGAATTTGAGATGAGCATGATGGGGGAGCACTCATTCTTCTTGGGACTCCAAAACAAGCAAAGAAAAGATGGCATCTTCATCAATCAAGCTAAGTACATCAAAGATATCTCAAGAAGTTTGGACTGGAAAATAGGAAGCCACATAACACTCCAATGAGCTCATCGACAAAGCTTGACATAGATGAAGGAGGTAAACGTGTGGATGTTAAATTGTATAGGTCAATGATTGGTTCTTTGCTTTATCTAACTGCAAGTAGACCGGACTTTATGTTTAGTGTTTGCTTATGTGCTAGATTTCAATCATGTCCTAAGGAATCACATTTACTAGCTGTTAAGAGGATCTTTAGATACCTTAAGGACACTCCTAGTTTGGGACTTTGGTATCCTAGAGACTCTAGCTTTAGCTTGCATGTCTTCTCTGATGCGGATTATGGAATATGCAAATTAGATAGGAAAATCACCTCCGGTACTTGCCAATTCCTTGGAAATATGTTGATTTCTTGGTTTTCAAAGAAACAAAATTGTGTTGCATTATCTATCACTGAAGCCGGAATATAAGTTTTATGGATGAAACAACAACTTTTTGATTATGAAATTGAAGTAGGTACTATTCCTATCAAGTGTGACAAGACTAGTGCTATTTGTCTCACTAAAAATCCCATCCAACACTCTAGAACTAAGCATATTGAAATTAGACATCACTTCATTAGAGACCATGTTGCTAAGGAAGATGTAGTTCTAGAATTTGTTGATACTTTGCACCAATTAGCGGATATCTTTACAAAACCTTTAGATAAAGAAAAATTTTGGACACTTAGGAGAGAATTAGGTTTAACTGACCTATCTTCACTTAGTGTTTAAAATAATTCTAGCACTTTTAAGTATAAATGAAAAATGCTTATAATAATAATTTTTGATTGCATTCTTTGCTATTAGTTAGGGGGAGTTTATGTTGCTTGATGAAAATTAATTTTATGTTCAAAAGTAGTTTAAAGGATTAATTTGATTGATTGAACATGATTAATTTTCAATATATGAGTTACCAATACACTAGAGCCAATTAATTTAGCATTTTGAGTGTTTAAAACAGAGTTTTTGACATTTTTGTGCTTCATGCATCGACACACCTAACAGTGCATCGATGCATCCCTTTGAATGTGCATCGATTCATCATGTTAATGCACCGATGCACGCCTTGAATGTGCATCAATGCACAGGCCATGCATTGATGCATCCGTCAGATTTTGGGTTTAAAAGGCTTATTTTTCTCATTTTATTCAAACCCTAAAAAAATAAACCTCTCTAGCCACTCATCCCTCTCACTCTCTAAATTCTCTTCTTGCTCAAAATCAACGAAATTTTGTCGGAATCTTCAAGCTCTTCAACTCCTAATCCTGCTTTAATCATCAAATCGTGCAAAACATCACATTCCCTCAAATCCAAAATTTTCAAGGTAATATTTCAAAAACTCTATTTCATTGATTTTTGATCTTAGGACTAGTTTAGATTAGTTCTAGGATGAACATTATATCGGGCATTGATTGTTTGATGATTATAAACTAGATTTTACAACCAATTTCATCAAAAACTCACAAATTTTCAATAAATTTTTGAATTTTCAAAATAAAAAATATCTGATTTTAGTTTTTTAAATTTTATTTTTTGATTTAATTATGTTGTCTTCATGAAAAACTATACATATTATAATTTTCAAACGTTTTCTAAATAGTTTTTCAAAAACAATGCCCATTAGAATTTGGTTTAGAGAACCTTGAATTATTGTGGACTCATTTGAATTTTGGGATTGATTAAATTGCATACATGTGTTTCAATATGCAGGTTATATTTCATTTTCCGATTCCTAAACTATGTCTAATCCCAAACGCCCTAGAACTTCATCGAGTCGTTCTTGTTTAAACCAACCTCCTATTCCCATTCCTCCTCCACCTTCATCTCTATTAGGATCTTGTTTTAACATGCCTGAGCGTTGTAGAGACGAATTGTACTCTAGGTACAGAAATTCTTTTCAAACTTATAGAATCCGGGAAGAGCGTATTCTTTCTCTTCAAGCTATGATAGATATTGACTTTGAATACCTTCCGATTCTTAAAGCTTGGAAGTTTGATAAAATGTTTCAGCTTAAACCTATCGTATGTCAACAGTTAGTCCGCATTTTCTATTCCAATGCGGTATGTATTCAAAACGAAACTCAATGTGGGACTATAGCCATTAGATCATATCTTTTAGGCCAATATATTAATATTGACCCCGTGATTATAGCTTCACGTTTTGGATTAGATGATGATGGGTTATATAATGAGAATGAAACTGTAGATTATCCCTATGTTCCAAACGCTAGTGTTAGTACTCTACAATCTCATCACAATGGTTTTCTTCATCTGATGATCTCTTGGTGGTTTAGACCATCCGGAGGTAGGTACTCCACTCTTCGTATTAGGGATTTGTGGTGGATGCACTGTCTCAAGAATAAGATCAAAATCAATCTACCCCACATTATCTTCAGTCAACTAGTTGATGTCATAAACATTGTTCCTTCAAAACATGTCGAAACATTAGTTTATGGATGTCTTCTTAGTAACCTCTTTATTAAACTTTGTCTAGACGTCTCTCTCGACAATCCTATCCCACTCCAAAACCAAATCAATCTTACTTCCTTGAAGAAAGCGGATTGGAAACAAGACGAGAAAACCGGTCTTTGGGTATTTCGACCCAGTAAGGAAACCCTAGGAGCTAGCTCTTCACGAGCTGCTCCTAGCTCTTCTCGTGCTCCTCCTCATCCTCCGACACCGGCTGCTGACAATGATCCTGAGTTTCAACAACTTATGCAAGATATCGACGATCACGTTCCAGAGGATGAGCCTGCACCAGAACCGGCACGGCAATAAGATCAAATGCCACCATATTTTTTGATCCTTCTTGGAGTCGTTTGATCTGAGTTTTTCCTCCATCGAGTCTCAGATTACTGAGCTTCAACGGGAGATGCATGAACATATGGACGCGCTCACTCTTGAAGTTCGAGCTCATTATCCTCCTCCTCCCGACCCTCCTATGGATTAGACCTTTTCCATGCTTTCTTGTTTTTAAAAAAACTTGGATTGATTTTGATGTTTCTGGATTGTTTGTTTTGGATTGTTTAATGTTTGAATTTGTTATGGTTTGGATGATTGTATTTTGAACTTAATATATATATATATATATTTGGTTTGGTTGAATTTTCTTATTTTTGCATCATTAGATATATATGACCAATTATGCCATTTCACATTTGTTTATGAATATTGATTATGGAACTAATGGCTAATCTCTCTTTTGATTGTGATCTTAGCAGCTTAAGCTATATATATATATATATATATATATATTTAATCAATTGGCTATGTTTTTCAAAACCTTGTTTACAAACGTTTTAAAAATCTTTTTGATTTAACAAAAAGGGGGAGAAATGTTAAGTGTTAAAATGTTTTAAAAGGGAGAAGTGTTATAGTAAGGGGGAGTAATTTTTCAAAATTGATTTCAAATTTTTAGAAAATCTTAAAACAACACAAATGTTTTGTTATATCAAAAAGGGAGAGTTTGTTGAAAACATTTTTGTGTTTCGATATAACAAATTAAGTTTAAATGAATTTTAAGATTTTACAAATGATTTTCTAAGTATATTAGATTTAATTAATCGAATATCAAATTATTACTCAAAGTCTTTCAAGTTCAAATTCAAACCTTACTAAATGTGCAAAATTGTGATTTATACTTAATATATTTTTGAAACAATTTTCACAAAGTATTTTGAACCAAAATCAAGTCTAAAATCAATTTTTCATAGTGATGCACCGATGCACCAATCCATGCATCGATGCATCATGAATTAAATTGAACATCGAATGTATTTCATGCATCGATGCACATACCATGCATCGATGCACTGAGGATTTTATGAAAACATTGAATGCATTTGATGAATCGTTGCACCAGCCATGCATCGATGCACTCTGACTATTTTGAAACATCAAATGCACTTGATGCATCGATGCACTCTTAGTGCACCGATGCACTAAGAGTCCAACGGTAAAAATATTTGAATTTTACACTGATGCACCATGGGTATGCATCGATGCACTGACGCTCCCAACTGAATTTATTAATTGTTTTCACACTTAAATGGCTCTATTGACTCCACTAAGCATCCCCAACGTTCAGAATCATTTGAAGATGTATTTAAACAAGTTTAGAAGTCATTGATCAATAACAAGAAATAACAATCAACTAGAATCAAGAGAGAATCAAAGAGAAAGCATCAAACCTCAAGTTTGAGCATTTCAAGCCTATTTTTCATTCAATATTCATTTTGCTTTCAAGAACACTACTTGTACTCAATTGTATTCATTTTTGAGTGTTCTTTTCTTTGTTCTAGAATTGTGCAAACATTATACCTTGTGAGGATTTCCTTGTAAGTTTGCAAATTTGTAATCTTCTCTTTGAGAAATAGTGTTCTCAAGAATTGGGGTATTTTTGAGAGAGTTGTAAGATTATCTCTTTGGCCTCAAAATAAAGAACAAATTAGTGAATTTGTTGGAAAATCCTTAGTGTGGATAGCTAAGGTAGTGGACGTAGACTTTGATTGAGAAAGTCGAACCACTCTAAATCGTTGTGCAATTACTTTCAATTTTCTGCAAAAGCTTCCACCAAAATTTTAATTGCCAATTCACTCCCTCTTGGTTGATTCTGTCGATCGATTAACACAACACAATTTCTCTTTAATTATCTAATCCAAAAATATTAGCGATTGTGTCTGAGTCAATATAGACAAATTGGCCTAAGAGATAATACTGAATACCTATGGTTTTAGTACGAGACTCATTTTAGACACACATTGGAATAGAAAATGTGGACTAGTTGATGATAAACGATATGTTTGAGCCGAAACAATTTATCAAATTTCCAAGAGCGAAGGGTAGGAAGATATTCAAATTTCATATCAACCATTGCTTGGATAGAGGGAATACGCTCTTCCCGGATTTTATATGACTGGAATAAATTAACTTACTGGTGGTAGAGATTTTCTCTACGACCAGGTTGGTTAAAACATGAATTTAAGATAGTCATTTTCGGTTTGTTTGGATTTGGATTAGGAGGAGGAATAGGAGGTCGGTTTTGAGGTTGATTTGAAGACCGACTAGAGGATAACCTAGGGCGTTTAGACATGATTAAAATCGGAATGGATAGGGTTACCTGTAATTTAAAAACACATGTATGCAATACAATCAATCCCAAAACTCAATACGAGTCCTCAATATTCAAGGTTCTCTAAAATATTCCTAATGGATAAATTTGAAAACTACGTTTGAAAAACAATGTTTGAAGAATCATAATACGTATAGTTTTCATGAAAACAACATAATTAAATGAAAAACAACAATTTTAAAATCAAAACAGTTTTTTATTTCGAAACTTAAAAAAATTGAAAAATAGTGTTGTTTTTGAAGAAATTAGTTGAATATTATAGTTCTAGACTACAATCTAACAAATGCCCGATATATAGTTCAACCTAGAACTAATCAAATCTAGTCCTAAGTTCAAAAATTAATAAAATAGTGATTTTAGAAAATTTACCTTGAATATTCGGATTTGAGAGATTAGATGGTGTTTGCACGATTTTAATGATCGAAGCAGGATTAGGAGTTCAAGGACGAATTAATTCTGACTAGATTTCATTGATTCGAGCAAGAATGGAGAGTAGTGGTTAAGAGGAGCAATACGACAGGAGTGTTTGGGTTTATGAGGGTTTGGCAAAATATGATATTTTAGGGATTTAAAGCCAAAAACCCGACGAGTGTATCGGTACACTATTGAGTGTATCGATACACATTCAAGGAATGCATCGGTACACTATCATAGTGTATCGATACATAGTGAGGGTGTATCGACACATAGGTATCGATACACTGTGCACAAAAATGTTAAAATTTGTATTTAAACACTCAAAATGGTAAATTAATTAGCTCTAGTGGTATTGGCAACTCATATATCAAAAATTAACAATGTTCAATCAATCAAATCTATCCTTAAATTTTATTTGAACATATTATTAATTTTCACTAAAGATCATAAACTCCCCCTAACTAATAGCAAAGAATGCAATCAAAAGTGTTATTTTTATAACCATTTTTCAATTCTAATTAAAAGTGCTAAAATTATTTTAAACACTAAGTCAAGGTAGGTTTGTTAAACCTAATTCTCTCCTAAGTGTCTAAAATCTTTCTTTATCTAAAGGTTTTGTAAAAATGTCCGCTAATTGGTACAAAGTATCAACAAATTCTAGAACTACATCTCTTTTAGTGACTTGATCTCTAATGAAATGATGTTTAATTTCAATGTGTTTAGTTCTAGTATTGGATGGGACTTTTAGTGAGACAAATAGCACTAGTATTGTCACAATTGATAGGTATGGTACCTACTTCAATTCCATAATCTAAAAGTTGTTGTTTCATCCATAAAACTTGTGCACAACAACTACCGGCTGAAATATATTATGCTTCAGTGGTAGATAATGCAACAATTTTGTTTCTTTGAAAATCATTAAATCAACATATTTCCTAGGAATTAACAAGTACCAGGGATGCTTTTCCTATCTATTTTGTATCCTCCATAATCCGCATCAGATAAGGCATGAAAGCTAAAGCTAGAGTCTCTAGGATACCAAAGTCCTAAACTAGGAGTGTCCTTAAGGTATCTAAAGATTCTCTTAATGGCTTTTAGATGTGATTCTTTATGACATTATTGAAATCTAGCACATAAGCAAGCACTAATGAAGACACTGAATTTCGACAATCAATATTATATAATATATTTTTATTTATAAACTATATTATATAATAAATATATATTTATATTTATTAATTTGGGTTGTATTTTACATTTACAGGCCCAACAGCAATGACCCAAATCCCACGTGACCCCAGGTGACCCAACAGCCCAAACTAGTATGGATTAGGGTTTGTGTAAACCCTAATCTCTCAACCTCTCATCCAGCCGCCAAGCATCTTGACCGTTGGATCAAGGTGTGATCCAACGGTCCACAACATGCAAAGGTTTCCAAAAACCCTAGCTTTCCATTATCTCATCCAACACCGCAATAAAGGAACTCCGTCCCAGCCGTGGACTCCTTGCCACACAGCCGTGTTTCATGCCGATTCTCTTGGCCTCCAACCGACGTAAGCATATGGAACTCCAACAACCCGAGTTCTCCGGCGCACGCATCACCAACAAGCACAACATCTAGTATTAATGTTTTAATCGAAATAAAACTCCTAAAAATAGGAGTAAGGTCTACTATAAATATATGTAATTGAACCCATTTGCAACTACGAATTTCATACGAAATAACAACAACAACATTCGAGCAAACTTGAGAGCAATCCAAGCACTTGCAACATTTCGAAAGAAGTAAAAAAGGGTAAAAAATCATACCTTTCGTGTTTCATTCTTGCGTGCATATTTACTTAACTGCTTTTGTTTTGAATAAAAACCAAAAAGGGTTCTTTGTCGAAGACCGAGGAGGGCTTCTTCCTTCGAGAAATTTACAGATCTAGCCCTCCCGAGGCATGTTTTCCAAAAAATGCTTCGATTTTTAAACTAAGGATATGAAAAGCTTTTGAAAAAAAAAATTGCCGCGCGGCGCCCCCATCGGTTTCTGGAAATAGCGGTGGCTGTTCTTTGTGAGAAAAAACAGTTGAGAGAAAATGAAGAATGGGGGAGGGGTTTTCTAATTTTTTAGAGAAGAAATAAAAGCTAAAAGATTTTTTTGACTTTATATTCGACCCATGGCCGATCCAATAACCCAACCCGTAACCATGTGACCCGCATGTTTTTGAGTAAATAAGGGCAAATCTTTCTTTGTCCCTCGACATTTTTAAATGCCCATATTAAACCCTAAAACGAATTCCCCTTTGTATTTTCATTTGAAATTTGACCTCACATTTTCATTCCTTTCATTTTAGTCCCTTTCCCCTGTAATTCTCTATTTCTTTTCAAATATTATAGTATATTTAATTACATATCTATATATATATTATTAGTATTATTTTTTCCTCTATTATTATTAATGCACATATTTTATTTTTCCTTATTAATTATCATTATTATTCTACGTTATTTATTTTTTATATTTATGTACGCATAGTTTTTTATACCCTATATATATATTTATTATTAATTTATATAGTTTTTAATTATTTTTGTTTGGTTATTTCTTTATTTAGGTACTATATCATATATATATATATATATATATATGTTTTTCTATTATTTTTCTATTTTCATTTATTATTATTATTATATCATACTATTTTTATTTTCATTTTTCTTTACTATATTTTTTATTTACTCTTTTGCCTTCAGTATTATTGTTATTTATATATTTTTTTATTACTATTATTATATGTTATATATTTTTCTTTATGTAAATTTCTTTTTATTTTTTTATCTTCTATTTTTTTGTATTGTTATTGTTATTATCTTCTTTATTTTATGCCTTTTATTTATATATATATTTCTTTATATTTGTTTTTGTGTCTCTTTAATTCTTATTTATCTTACTTACATTTTCTTTACCTGTTTTATTTTCTCCACTTTATCGCATTTATTTTTATTTCACCTTCTTTAATTGACTCGTTTTACTACCTTTTTATCTAACACAACTTTTTACTTTTAAATGGTACATCTTCAATTAATCAGAGGTAAGTAATTTAGGATCAAATTTTACCTTTCAATTTAAAATTACAACTTTCTTAATTAAAGATAACTGGAAATTGCGTAGTACCGAAAGGGCAGTTCAAGGGTGCTAATCCTTCCTTGACTGTAACCGACTCCCGAATCCAAAACATCTTTGGTAAGACGCAGATCATGTAAGAAATAAGGTATCCGGTCAACCCATTTTTAATAAAATAAATGATCGGTGGCGACTCCAATCTATTTTTCAAGTTGAAGCCCAATTCCGGAACACCAACCGAAAGACGGTTCCGACAACTAAACATAATGTTCGGTCTACTTGCGGTTAGATAAAGCAAAGAGCCAATCATAGACCTATATAATTTAACATCTACACATTTACCTCCTTCATCTTTGTAAAGCTTTGTAGATGAGCTCATTGGAGTGACTTGGGGTTTTCTATTTTTGAATCCAAACTTTTTGAGCACATCCTTGATATATTTTGCTTGATTGATGAAGATTCCATCTTTTCTTTGCTTGATTTGGAGTCCTATGAAAAATGAAAGTTCACCCATCATGCTCATCTCGAATTCACTCTGCATTAGCTTAGAAAATTCTTGGCAAAGAGCATCATTAGTAGAACCAAATATTATATCATCAACATAAATTTGAACTACTAATAAATCTTTACCTTTTCGCTTTAAAAATAATGTAGTGTCAACCTTCCCTTTTGAAAAACCTTTTTCGATTAAAAAATTTGACAATCTTTCATACCAAGCTCTAGGAGCTTGTTTTAAACCATATAAAGCTTTTGTTAATTTAAAAACATGATCTGAAAATTTTGAATCTTCAAAACCAGGAGGTAGTTACACATACACTTTTTCTTTTATAAAACCATTTAAAAATGCACTTTTAACATCCATTTGATATAATTTAAATTCATTGAAACATGCAAATGTTAATAACATTCTAATTGCTTCCATCCTAGCTACGAGAGATTATGTTTCATCATAATCTATGCCTTCTTGAGTATAGCCTTGAGTAACAAGTCTAGCATTGTTCCTCATTTATTACCACTTTCATCAAGCTTATTCCTAAATACCCATTTAGTACCTACAGTAGATTTATTACTAGGCCTTTCAACTAATGTCCATACTTTACTTCTCTCAAATTGATTTAACTCTTCTTGCATAGCCATTATCCAATTTTCATCTTTTAATGCTTCTTGGATATTCTTAGGCTCTATCTATGAGATAAATGCAACATTACATATATTTCTAAGAGAAGATCGAGTTGTTACCCCTTTTGATGGATCACCTATAATCTCACCATCCTTGACATAGTTGTACTCTCTTGGGTAAGATACTTCCCTTTCTTCAATGGTTGGATTCTCGAGAGGATCTTGAGTTTCCTCATCTTTCGTTTCTTCCTTTGATGATGGTTCTCCAACGTCATGTTCAACGTCATTTATGTTTATAATACCTACATCATCATTCAAACAAGAATTATTCCTCGGAAGGGGATTATCATCGAAAACATGTATAGACTCTTCTACAACTAAAATTCTTTTATTAAATACTCGTTAAGCTTTAGAATTTAAGGAATAACCCAGAAAAATTCCTTCATCACTTTTAGCATCAAATTTGCCAATATTGTCTTTACCGTTGTTTAAAACAAAACATTTACATCCAAAAGGATGAAAATAACTAATGTTAGGCTTTTATTTTTGAAAATTTCATATGGAGTTTTCTTTAAGATTGGCCTAATCATTACTCGATTTCCAACATAACAATCGTATTACCTATAGTACATATACCTTCAATGTAACCTTTTGAGTTGTCACCAAAGGTTACCACTCCTCCATTTTTTTCGTTAAGCTCTATAAGCCGGCTCTTGTCTTCGGTCATGTGTCTTGAGCATCCACTATCAAGGAACCATGAATTTAAACTTGTATTTTGTACCTTGTAGCCATGCTCATTTTCCTACAAACATATATTAATTTCTAATTTTTGGTACCCAAATTCTTTTGGGTCCATATTCATTAGTTTCTAAAATATTAGTCCCCTTGGGTATCCATTTGTGTAGGATATCTTTATCTTTAGTAGTAATGAGTTCTTTAGGAACCCATATACTTCTAACGATTTTTCTATTAGATGTTCTTTAGGGACCTCTATGATTGTAGTTTTTAAAACTTTTTTTTTAACAAAGTTGATTTTAAACTTTCTCCATTTTCAAAACGTTTCGTTCCAACTTTATTAAAAGAAACTTTAAGATCATCAATTTCTTTTTGATGATCGTCATGAACTCTTTAAGTAAATTATACAAATCAGAATTTTTCTTTTCAAAATCTTCTATTTTGATTTTCAATTCTTTAATTTTACCTTCAAGATCATTTTTGGTCTTGGATATGAGATTATTTTCGTTTTTCAATTTGAAATATCTTTCTTGTATTTTGAAAATAATTTCTCATAATCCGAAGCCAACCAATATATTCCTCTACTAACTCATCATAAGAATAATCTTCTAAATCAAATGAGCTAGAGGTTACCTGAGAATTTTTCCCGGTGGCCATCAAGCACATGTTCACTACTTCTTGTTCCTCTTCATTTGATGATTCATCATCATCACTCAAAGTAGCCACGTGTTCATTGTGCTTCTTTTGGATTGA
The DNA here is from genome assembly GCF_006381635.1 of Hibiscus syriacus. NCBI lineage: Eukaryota > Viridiplantae > Streptophyta > Magnoliopsida > Malvales > Malvaceae > Hibiscus > Hibiscus syriacus. Next base: position 708,530 of record NW_024062846.1, on the reverse strand, counting down.
CCCTTTTTCTTTAATTACGGGCAATCGTATTTGACATGCCCGGCTTTTTACATTCGTAGCAAATGATTGAGTCCTTCTCCTTTAGTTCATTTTTGAAGCCTTCATTTCTTTTGAATTTTATTCCTCTATTGGGCTTCATTAATTTTCTGAACCGTTTGACAAATAATGTCATTTCTTCATCATCGTCGTCATCATCATAATCACTCTCAACTTTTGTGGATTTGAGAGCAACTCCAACATTTTCTTCTTCTCCGTCTCTTTATTTGTCTCGTCTTTCTTCTCGAGGTCTACCTCATCTTGAATCATCATTTCGTGTGTGAGGAGAGAACTGATGAGTTCATCAAGAGTTAAAGACTTTAGATTTTTAGCTTCGATGATTATCGTCTTTTTAGATTGTCAATCTTTAGGAAGAGAATAAATTAACTTCCTCACAAGCTTCTCGTTTGGAATGATCTCTCCAAATGATTTGAGACCATTAACAATCACGGAAAATCTATCCATTATAGCTTTGATGTCTTCATCAGGTTTCATCCTAAAATTTTCATAGCTATGAGTTAGAAGACTAATTTTAGATTTATTTACCTCGTTTGTGCCTTCATGAGTGACTTGTTGTTTATCCCATATCTCCTTGGCGGTTGTACAAGATGAAACTTTTCCATATTCATCTGGTCCAAGAGCACAAAATATAATATGGATAGCCTTTGAGTTGAGCTGGAACATTCTTGTGTCTTCTTCACTCCACAATCTTGAATGAGTGAAGGTATGATGTATCCATATTCCACGATATTCCATGCACCCATGTCACTTGCTTGAATGAAGTACCTCATTATATTCTTCCAATAAGCATAATTAGCTCTATTGAAGAAAGGAGGCTTGTTGACGGGTATTGAATCAAGAACGAAGTCGAAGTTTGAAGTGGAGGCCATTGATGACTTGAATATCGATATAACTCTTCCTGAATCAACTCAAGAGGTGGTTAAACCTTCAAATGAGTGTAGCACTGATACCAATTGTTGAGTTAATCGATTGACGAATCGGCCAAGAGGAGGGGTGGATTGGCAATAAAAATTTCGATGGAAGCTTTTGCAGAAAATTGAAAATATTTGCACAACGATTTAAAATGGTTCAAATTTCTCAACCAAAGTCTACGTCCACTACCTTAGCTATCCACACTAAGGATTTTCCAACAAATTCACTAATTTGTTCTTTCTTTTGAAGAAAAAGAGTAACCTTACAACTCTCTCAAGAATTATATCCCAAATTCTTGAGAACACTCTCTCCCAAAGAGATAATACAAATTTCGCAAACTTACAGAAAAGCCTCACAAGGTAAGATGTTTGCACAATTCTAGAACAAAGAAAGAACACTCAAAGATGAATACAACTGAGCACAAATGGTTGATGTTGGTGTGTATCGATACATTCAAGAGTGTATTGGTACATCCCTTTGTAAAATTATTTTTGGCCCGATTATGGTTCAAATACTTTGTAAAATTGTTTCAAAAATATTTTAAGTCTAAAACACAATTTTAGAATTAAGTAAGGATCAAAATTGACCTTTGAAAAACTTGGAGTAATATTTTTGATATTCGAATAATTTACTCGAATATTTATTTTGAAATCGAATATAAAATCTTAAAATTCAATAGGACTTTATTTGTTATATCGAAACATCAAAATGTTTTCAACACAAAAGGATGACGACGTCTGACTAGGAAGATGACAAGGATGACATTGACAGTGATAGTTGTGGTCAGTAAGGATAATAGTGGTGGGTTAGGGTTAGGGATCTAGGATTTTTAGGGATTTAGGGCCTTTTGCAATTTAAGAGAAATTATAGTTATTTTTAAATATAATAATATTTTAATTCTTTTAAAAAAATAATTTTTTTCAAAATTACCAATATGTGACACGTGTCACTTAACGAAATTTTTTAACAGACGTTATGGTCGGGGCACCTAAAGTGGTAAAGTTTGTAATGTTAGACACATAGATGAATCGAAAAAAGTTTGGGAACCTATTTGGGAAAAGTGGTATAGTTTGGGCACTTCTTTTTGAATTAAGCCTTTCTAACAAAAATAATTAAAAAAATAGGATAAACTACACATTTAGTAGTTAAACCATCAGTTTTGGTCCTTTTTAGTACATACACTTTCAATTTTTTTCAAAGCCATACCTATCACTTAGTTTCCATTTCATTTTAGTACCCTGTCGTTAAAAACTTAACGCGTTTAGTACCTAAACTATCAATTTTGGTCCTTTTTAATACCTAAACTTTCAACCTTGTCAAAACTTAACATTAAATTTTAAATGGGGTATTAAAATGAAACAAAAATTAAAGTTTTTAAAAGCAGGGTACTAAAATGAAACAAAAACTAAACTTTAGATATGGTTTTGAAAAAATTGAAAGTTTAAGTACTAAAATGGATCAAAATTGATAGTTTAGCTACTAAACGTGTAATTTGTCCTAAAAATATGTTCTTCTCATACTTACAATGGTATTTACTAAGGTTTAAAATTCAGCATGGCTCTAACAATGGTAGGCTCGTACGATTCACAATATGCAGTTAGGTTTTAGAATGGATACTCAAGTTGTCCTCATTATAGCCTACTAAGGTGACTAAGATCCTCGACCTTCACCCTTTATAAGTTTATATTGATCAAGTTCAATAAGAGAAGATACATTTTTCTTATACGGAGGGTCAACTCACGAAGACTTAAGACATATGTGCTTCAAAAATAATTACTACGCATGTATGGAGGATAACCTCACGAAGGCATAATGTTTACTTTCACTTAAAAATATGAAGTCTAGGAAGAAAGCTCATGTTATAAAGATGCAATAATAACGAGACACACAAGAAATAATTTCAATAGAACAACCTTCATAATTTCTATATTATGAAAACTTTCTATTTCTAGAAGTCATCTATTTGTCAACACCTCTTTAAAATAAAAACTACGATTTAATTTTTTTCAAAACAGAAAATGCGAAATTAAAATTGAATCTCACTTCATATTCACAAATTTTTAAAAAATAAATCATCATGTAGATTTATTTGTGGTTTAAGTCTCAAAAATAAAAAGTTACAGTGGATTCGTCAAGTTATCAAAACTATTGTTAGGTGGTTTAAAAATAGACATGATGGATGGCTATATGTATTTTGAAAATGAGATTCGTTATAAGCCATTTTGGGCTAGGTATGACTGAATACATTCAAACTAGATCTACATTTTAAATCAGATAAAACATGATTCGTGAGTCGATTCCGTGTAGAGAATGTTAGAATAGCCCTCATAACGTTTAAAATTTGGTACTGAAGATGCTAAAATTTTTTTACTCATTTTATTATTATTATTATTATTATAATTATTATTATTATTATAATTATTATATATATTATTATTATTAAAAAATAATTACAAAACCTGGAGCCCAATAATCAGGCCCATATTACAAGCCCAAACCAGATAGAAACCCTAAAACATTTAGGGTTTCATTAGGGTTTTCTAACCCTAGCCCCGTGCGCCGCCGCCTCAAGGGTTTCCAGCCGCCTCTGAAGCCATTCCAGCTGCCGCCGCCTCCAGAAGTCCTCAGCCACCGCCGTTGGTTCCAGAAGGCCACACGTCCGCTGCCTACGCTCCACCAATGCCACGAAGCCACCCCGAAGAAGCCTCCAGAAGCTCTGCTGCCACAACCCCGACCGTCCACGTCGCCTCTATGGTGAGTCACCAGCATAGCTTTGGTGACTCACCGAACTTTTCACCCTTCAGACCGGTCCGATGGCCACACCGGTGATGGTCATCACCCCATCTGCGAAAAAAAAAGAACACAGAGCCAGAGAGACAAAAACCGAAAGCAAAGATACCAAAAAAGAGACCAAATCACAATAACCAGCAACCAAAAACAAAAGAAAAGGGAGGAGAAAAGCTTACCGAGGAAGCTACGACCACCGGACCTCTTCAAACGTCACCAAAACCTTCGAAAAACCGAAGGTATTTTTCTTAGATTTTCTCCGATCGGGAGCCATTTAGAAGAAAAAACCATCGAAACCGTCATTAGGACGGTCCGATCTATATTTTAGTATAAAAAAAAATTTCCGGCCACCGAAGGCGGTGGCCGGCGGTGGAAGTACGCCGCGGACGGCTGCCGGCCAACTAGCTTCTCTCTGTTTTAAGAGAAGCGAGAGAAAATTCTCTCTCTCAGAGAAGAGAGAGAGAAGGAAAAACGAGAAATGAAGTGGCCCTTCGGGCCAGCCGATTTTGGCTTTAAATAGCCCTTCCCGAACGACGTCGTTTCGGGGAGGGCTTTGTGTAATTTTTTAATTGTTAAATCTCGTCCGCCATCCCTCAAATATGTAAACTTTACATTTTAGTCACTAAATCAATTTATAATCCTTTTAATTTGTTTCTTTAATTTCAATTTTATTTATTTTAGTCCTTTATATTAAAATAATATATATAGGGTAAATAACAGATTTAATCCCTTAATTTTAATAATTAATATTTTAATCCCGAGTTTATATTTTTAAGTTATTTTAATCTGATATTCGAATTTTAGATAAGTTTTATTTTAGTCACTAAATTAATAAATAAGAAAATAGCATGTTTAATCCCTATAATTTTGATTAATTATGAATTAGATATTTAATTTTAATTTTACTATAATTTAGTCACAAATTTTAAATATTTTCATATAGTTCTAATTATATTTTTATTGTTTTAATTTTACTTGTTTATATATTTAAATTTTTTATTATTATGTAGTCATAATATATATATAATAAATAATAAGATATTTTAATAAATTATTTTAATATTTATTTTCAATATCGAAGAAAAGGGCAGTCTTAATACAACTGGATGTCCTATTCTGGTATTTTAAAATTAAATATTATAAAAATTTATTTAATTTTATTCAAATTAATATTTATTAATATCAAAGAAAAGAGCTGTCTTAAGGCACCTAGAAGTCCTTTTCCGATATTTTTATAAATAAATATTTTTATATAATTTTGAAATAATAGGATTATAAATTAAATATATTTTGAATTTTTAAATTTTAATAATAGAGACAATTTATAATTAAAAAGTACCAATTTTGGGCGTTGTAGGGGTGCTAATCCTTCCCTAAACGTAACCGACCACGAATCCCTTTTTATTATTAAAAAGAACGAATTTTTGGTTATAAACGCAGATCAGTTCATTTTTTAATTGATGTTTTCTTAAAACTCTTTTAAAAAATAATTTTTAGGTATTCGACCTACCTGACCCAAAAGGCCGATGGCGACTCCCAAATTATTTTCAAAACCATTTATTCAAATCAATTTTCCCGCCAAATAAATATTCCGTGCCCGGACGAAAACCGGTTACGACAGCTTGGCGACTCCACTGGGGACTGGTCAAACTTTAAAACCAATTATTAATTGTCTCTATCAATTAGAAAATTAAAAATTCATATATTTAATTTTTAATTCTTTCTTTCCAAATTTTTATATATATACTTATTTATTTTCATAATATTTATATGTTATTTAATGCTTTATTTTCAAATATTAAATTTTAGAGGTTTGAACATTTCTCCTCACACACAACACTTGCATTGCATAACATAAAGCTCTATAATTGAGTTTGTCCCTTTTAAGTGGGAGTGAAAGCGACGTCTTCGTGAGAATTTATTCTCCGTGTCAGACCTAGCAAGTAACTTTCGGGGTTCATATACTTTATGTCTTCGTGAGAATTTATTCTCCGTGTCAGGCATAGAGAAATGTATCCCCTCGAATTGAACTCGATCCACTTTAGTCTGTGATGGATTAGGATTGAGGGTTAACAGCCCAAGGGGGCACTAACAAGGACAATTCGGGTACCTTTATTCTTAGATCTAAAACCTTGCATATAATAAACCCTAGAAACCCTTCCGATCTGAAGCCATGCCGAAATTTTGTCCAAAATAGGTGTACACACAGGAGAAATGAATTTTAACTTTCCTTTTAATTTATTTATTTTCTTACTGATTAAATTACATGTATATTTAAATCATTTAAATTATGAAAAAGCATGTTTTAATAAAGATATTTAGGTAGATGTTATTATTAAATTTCTTTATTATGTAAACTAATTTCTTTTTGTGTGTTCTTTATTTTTTCTGTTTGTATAGCATCATACAGGATAAAAGGCATTGATCCTCGTGTTAATTGTCTCATTGGAAAGCCTTCATCCATGGATAAAAAGTGTTCAAATCAAATAATTCTAAACTCAGAAGTAAGACAGTGGGCTGAGGACTTACAAAGACAAGGAGGAGACAACCTGCAAGATGATTATGTATCGGACTTGGCCAGTTATGCTCCAGTTTCGTTAAAAAGAAATGACATGCAAGATTTGCGAAGCATTTGGGAAAGTTGGGACTCAAACAAAAAGTTGCAGTTTTATCAGACTTACGGAGACATCCCATATTTGCTCTATGTCGAAGTTGATGATGAATTACTCAGAGCCCTAATTCAATTCTGGAATCCAGGGTATAATTGCTTCACTCTCAATAAGGAGGACTTGGTCCCTACTATTGAAGAGTATACAACTTTGCTACATATAGAAGGGGTTTTGGAGAATCGAATTTATTCAAAGTCAATTAAAACTCAACCCTTTCGAGTTAAATTAGCAAAGATTGTCGGGGTACGAGAAGAATGGGTGGCATCCCGTACAAAACAAAAAGGCGAAAGCGAAGGCATTGCTTGGACCAACATTAAAGAACTTATTCAGAGTCATCCAGACACTAAAGTACGATTCGATCTATTTGCTCTGGGTATGTATGGTATGGTCATCTTCCCAAAAGTATTGGGATATGTTGAAGCTGCAGTGGTAGATTTGTTTGAACAGCTACCGAAAAAGATTAATCCTGTTTCTGCAATTCTAGCAGAGACTTTCAGATCGTTAAATGCTTGTAGAAAGCTAGGAGGTGGACGATTCTCAGGGTGTACCCAGTTGTTATATGTTTGGATCCGTAGCCATTTTTGGAGGACAGAAAAGGTTTTATACCGACGCTTTAATACGGATTACTCACCATTAAAAGAATTTCTGGAGCAAGAATGCCAAAGAAATTAAGAAAGATATGTGGATTAATGCCTTTCGAAATCTGCAAAGCAATGACATTGTTTGGCGAGCCCCATGGCAAATCCAAAGGGAATTCTTTTACAAATGTGGTGATTACAATTGGATAATGCTGCTCGGATTATGGGGAGGAATTGGATATGCACCACTTCTGGTCATAAGACAGTATGAAGGTCGTCAATTTGTACCTGTCACCGCTGGATTACATTCATCTGAGTTCGCATTTCACAGCAAAAATTATAAAAGAAATATCATGGAAGTCGTTACAGCTTGGAAAACAACTTTTTGTATCCGAGCTAAAGCAGCAAAAGAAATGCTAACTCCTGATTATGAGGAATGGAGATCTGTCAGGAAAAATGAAAATATTCCTCTACCAGATCAAAATGAGGATATCTCTATGGAAGATCGCATTAAGGTGGTTCCATCAGAGATTGAAATCCTGAGAGCTGAGTTTGAAGCAGAAATAGAAGGTTGGTCAAGAGAATTAGAGCAAATGAGACGAGATAAAGCTATGTTAGGTGTTGATATTGACTTTCATTCATCACAATGTGCAATATTGAGAGAAAACAAAGAAAAAGTTGATGGTGAATTTAGAGCATTAAAGAAAAATTACCAAGAGTTATATAAATCCCGGAAAGCATCAGGACCAAGCCAATCAACAGTACAAATGACCAGAGAATTGAACATCGAGAAAAGTCGAGTTGAAGATCTGAAAGGAAAGAATAGCCGTCTACTCAAAAGCCTTGAGAAAGGAAAGCAAAAAATGGAAGATTTTGAGGTTGACAGAAGAGAGCGAATTATAAAACACAAAGCTGAACACCGCGAGATCATGAATGAAATGCAAAGAGAAAGTGATCGAGCCAAAGATTTAGAAGAGATGAAGAATGACATCTTTGATAAATTTGAAGGTGAGAAAAATATCATGTTCAAGGGTTTTGAATCTGAAATAAACCAGTTGATTGCTGAACTTGAAGTCAGAGGCCAAAAGATTGAAGAGTTTAATATTGAAAAAGAAAAATGGGAGTTGGAAAGAAAGAATTTCAACACCAAACTTGAGGTAGAGCAAGAAGTGGCTAGCAATTGGATGCAAAGATGCAGAAACAAGAATGTTCAAATCCAGAAGCTTAATCAAAGAACGCAAGAAGCACGAACAAAACTTGAAGAAGATCTGGATCAGTCTAGAAACAAAAACTCAGAGTTTAACGCTTACATTTTGCAACTTGAAGAATCATTGTTTCAAGAAAAAGTTTGTCTAGGACCTAATGATCTCAAAGAAAGTAATGAGGAAAGTGATTCACTGCGAAGACGCATTAGAGATCTTGAAAAAACTCTGTACAATTGCCAAGTCAGAATCACTGAGTTAGAGCAAACTCTTGAAGGAACTAATGAACAATGGCAAAAGTCAACTGATTTCTATGTTGAAAGAAGTGAAGAAAGATGTAATATGGTGTTCGAGGTTATGGTACAAATGAGCGAAGTTGCTAGATATGTTGGGGAACTAGCTGTTGAAGCTAAAATAATTGAGCATCACGTTGATCCAGTTTCTAAGTTCGGAAAAAGGTGTCATGGTTAATGAAAGAAATTATAGAGCTTAATAGGAAGCTACGCCTTATGTAGTTATGAACTATTATAAAGAAACTTTTGTATGCCGATGAAAGTTGTTCTATGACAGTTAACTTTTTGGGATCAATATCTTTTTGCATACATGCATTTTGCATACATTCATTATTCATTTCATGATTTTCTTTATGAATATTTTTTTATTAAGATAAAATTCATTAATTAAAATTTGGAAAAAATAATATCAAAAGATTTTTCAATCGCAGTTATTCTGGCCAAAAGAGAAATACAACATCACTACGGTACTAGACAAGCTACTAAGAGAATTATGGAGGATAAAATACAACGTATTGAGGAACAACATAATAAAGAACAAGCAGAAATGAGAATGAAGCTAAAGAAAATTGAAGCCAGTATTGCAAATTCACAAGACAGCATGATTCAGAAAATAGAAGACATGTTTAAAAGGCAGGCTATCATTGGAAAAATGCATGAAAATCCTGTATCTTTCGACCAAGAACCTATGTATCCTCTAGGTTTTCCACCAGAACCAATTTATCACTCTGGTACTACACCTATACAAATCAATGCTCGCACATCCACTTTCAAGAAGCCAAACCACATGAAAATCGACAAGTGGATCCTGCATCTTCAAGCAAAAATCCACTTATATCAGATGTGAAAATAGGGGATTTTAATACTGAGCATTTAATCCCAGATTTGAATGAGCTGAATGAAAAAGAAAAAGTAAATGAAGAATTGACCAGATAGATCAAGAGCTTAGAAGAACGAATGAAATCCGTGGAAATAACTGAATCATTCTATGGGTTTGACGCTAGTGAGTTGAGTTTGGTTCCAGACCTAATCCTCCCCATCAAGTTCAAAGTTCCCGAATTTGATAGATATGATGGTACTACATGCCCTTCATCCCACATTACTATGTTTTGTCGCAGAATGGCAGGATATGTGAAAGACGAGAAATTGTTAATTCACTGCTTTCAAGATAGTTTGACAGAACCAGCTTTAAAATGGTATACTCAATTGACCAAAGCCAACATTAGATCCTAGAAAGATCTGGCTAAAGCATTCCTAGAGCCGTACCGCCATGTAACAGACATGGTCCCTGATAGATGGACTCTCCAAAATTTAGAGAAAAAGAATAACGAAACATTCAGACAGTATGCTCAGAGATGGCGTGACACAGCAGCCCAAGTTCAACCACCTTTGTCAGAGAAAGAGGCCACAATAATATTTGTCCATACATTGAAAGCTCCTTATTTAAATCATCTAATGGGGAATGCAACCAGAAATTTTGCAGATTTGGTCATTTCTGGGGAACTCATTGAAAATGTCTTGAAAAGTGGCAAAATTGAATCAAATGAGGGGTCTAGTTCCAAAAGACCTATGTACCAGAAAAAAGAGAATGAAGTCAACAATGCAAACTCTTACAACAAGGATTCATCGAAAAGTGTTACAATAACCCAACCAAGGGTTAAGAAAGAGGAAACAAACACTAATCGAGCAGAGTCCAGAGGATCTCGAAAGGAAAATGAAAGGTTGTCTTTTACACCTTTACCAGTACCATATGCTGAGATCTATGATTCACTGTTAAAAGCAGATATCATACGGCCCTATCCTTTGGTTCCTATGCAACCACCATTCCCTCCATGGTATGATGTAAAGGCAAACTATGTTTACCATGAAGGAATTACGGGTCATTCTATTGAAAACTGTTTGGCATTCAAAAGGGTGGTTCAAAATTTGATCAACACTGGAAAGTTGGAATTCAATTCACCATCTACATCAAATCATCCATTGCCAAATCATGGAGATAAAAACGTGAATGCAATTCAGGAAGAGAACAGAAAGAAAGCAAAAACTGACATTTCTGAAATTAAATCTCCTTTTGTTTGGGTATTTCAACAACTCTCTTTAACTGGTATAATTCCACAACAATTCAGGCCAAAGCATAATGAAGGCAAGAATTATTGTGAATATCATCAAGAGAAGGGGCATGAAATTCAACTATGTCCTGAGTTTAGGGATTTGGTGCAAAAATTGATGAACAACAGAGAAATAGAATTCTTTGAAGAAGAACCAGGGAAAAAAGAAGATGATGTTTTCTCATCAGAGGATTCTAAACCTAGTCAAAGAACAAATGATCATGTGATCATTAATGTGAAATCATCTACAGTAATCCCGGCACCAACAAAGTCGAAAGTAGTTATCACCACTCCTCTACCATTTTCATACAAGGATACCCGCAGGGTACCTTGGAATTATACTACCAATGTTTCAATGGAAGGAGGATCTGAAGAGAAAACACAGAGTCTGGATTCGACATCTGAAGCAGTGAGTGAAGTCGGATTCTTTACAAGAAGTGGGAGATGTTACTCTCCCGAAACATCTAATGCCTCAGAACAAGTGAAAGCAAAAGGAAAAGCCATGGTAATACCCCAGAAGGTATTTGATGATGAATCCCCTCCAGCATTCAATGAGCATGTGATAGAAAAACAAGCTCAAGAATTTTTGAAATTCCTGAAACATAGTGAGTATAGTGTGGTTGAACAACTACACAAACAACAAGCGAGAATTTCTATTCTTGATCTATTGATGAATTTAGAAGCACATAGAAATGCTTTGATGAAAATGCTCAATCAAACATTTATCCCTGAAGATATATCCCTCAATAAACTTGACAGAATTGTGGGACATATAGCCGCTGACAATTACATAACGTTCACGGATGATGAAATACCTGAAAGCGGAATGGGGTCAGTAAAAGCTTTGAATATCACGACACATTGTCATGGTCATGTGTTGCCAGGAGTATTGATTGACAATGGATCCGCTCTCAACTTGATGCCTCTAGTCACACTTCAAAGAATGCCTGTGGATAAATCACACATGAAGAGTTATCAGAATGTAGTGCGAGCCTTTGATGGTACTCAAAAAGAGGTGCTCGGGAAAATGGAAATACCGTTGTTAATTGGACCAGTCGTGTACAATATTGATTTTGTGGTGATGGACATCCACCCTACATATAATTGTTTATTAGGGAGGCCATGGATTCATTCAGCAGGAGCCGTTACTTCTTCATTGCATCAGAAATTGAAATTTGTTGTTGATGGACAACTAATATGTGTCGGAGCTGAAGAAGAAATCATTGCGTCTGTAACAAGTGATGTTCCATATATTGAAACCAATGATGATGCTCTTGAATGCTCTTTCCGAGCTCTTGAATTTGTAAATGCAACCTTTATTACAGAAGGAAGCAAAATTCCATATCCCAGATTATCTGATTGTACCAAGATGACGGTATGACAAACTTTAGGCATCAGAGCTAAAGCTGGGAAAGGTTTAGGAAAGAATCTTCAAGGGGTTTCAGTTCCTGTATGTATAAAGATGAAGAAAGATCGTTTTGGGCTTAGATTTAAGCCCAATTTTCAGCAAAAGAACAAAGAGATGAAAAGAAGATGTGAAGACAGAAAGGCAAGGTTGAAAGGGAAAGAAATCCTTTGGGAACACATGTTTTTCCCATAGTTGAAGACCACATTCAGATCAGGGGGAACAATTAATGTAGAACAACAGCTTGTTGAAGCCTTTAAAGAAGAAAAGTTGACGAAAGATCAAAACATAGTTGAAGAAGCTATGAATGGATTATTTATCAACATGATCATGAATGACAACAAGACTGGCAAATACTTGGATAGGATTCCCATGTTTTCCTGGAGAAACACTCAACAATTGGACCACTGAAGACCTTCTATAGTTTTTAATATTAACGCAGAGTAATATTCAGAACTAATCTTTATGTTTAGCTCAAAAGTATGAAAACTTTTTGTTATCTTGTAAAGGAAATTAGGTTAAATATAAGAAGTTGTCTTTAAAATTTTCAGATGGAAATATGTCCGACTTAAATTTGCAGGTATCACCATGTTAATAGCGTGTTTATTCCTAAATTTAATCAAGAGATAAATTTAGAGCAGCCCACATGTCTGGAAGAAATCAATGGGTGTGAGGATGAACTAGAATGTGATGTTCCTACTGAATTATTAAAATTGGTAGAAAAGAAGACAAACAAATTCTACCCCACAAAGAAAAGATTGAGACTGTGAATCTGGGAACAGATGAAGAAATAAAAGAGGTGAAAATTGGTACTACTCTGACAATCCAGATAAAACAAGAATTGATAAATCTCCTTCAAGAGTTCAAGGATATCTTCGCCTGGTCTTATCAAGATATGCCTGGTTTAAGCACAGATATAGTGACACACAAGCTTCCAATCAATCCAGAATATAAACCGGTCCAACAAAAGCTCAGACGAATGAGGCCAGAAATGTTGTTGCAAATCAAAGAAGAATTGATGAAACAGATCAATGCAGGTTTCCAACAGGCATCTAAATACCCAGAATGGGTAGCCAACATTGTTCCCGTACCAAAGAAAAATGGGAAAGTTCGAATGTGTGTGGATTACAGAGATCTCAACAAAGCTAGTCCGAAAGATAGCTTTCCATTACCCCACATAGACACATTGGTAGACAATACTGCAGGACACGCATGGTTTTCATTCATGGATGGCTTTTCAGGATATAATCAGATAAAAATGAATCCTGAAGACATGGAAAAAACAACATTTGTAACCATGTGGGGCACATTCTGTTATAAAGTGATGCTATTTGGATTGAAAAATGCAGGGGCAACGTATCAAAGAGCCATGGTAACTTTGTTTCATGACATGATGCACAAAGAGATTGAAGTATACGTGGATGACATGATTGCCAAATCCCGAACTGAAGAAGAACATATTCAAAATCTGAGAAAGCTTTTCCAGAGATTGAGGAAATATCAATTAAAGCTCAACCCCGCAAAATGCACTTTTGGGGTAACTTCTGGGAAACTTTTGGGATTTGTGGTCAGCAAAAAAGGAATCGAGATTGATCCAGATAAAGTAAAAGCAATTCAAGAGCTTCCACCACCTAATACAAAAAAAGAAGTTCGAGGCTTTTTGGGAAGATTAAATTATATATATCGGTTCATTTCTCAATTAACTGACAAATGTGATCCAGTGTTCAAATTACTTCGAAAGAACAATCCTGAAGTCTGGAATGAAGAATGTCAAGAAACTTTGGATATTATTAAGAAATATTTATCCAATGCCCCAATTTTAGTATCACCAATGCCTGATAGACCATTAATTCTCTATTTAACGCTCTTTGAAAATTCAACGGGATGTGTACTGGGACAGCATGATGAATCTGGAAGAAAAGAAAAAGCTATTTATTATCTGAGCAAGAAATTTACTGATTGTGAAATTCGATATCCACCAATACAAAAATTATGTTGTGCCTTGGTGTGGACTACTCGAAGACTCAGACAATATATGTTATACTATACTACTTGGTTGATATCCAAACTTGATCCTTTGAAATTCTTAATGGAATCACCAGCTTTGACAGGCAGAATGGCTAGATGGCAAATGTTATTATCTGAGTTTGATATTGTATATGTCAACCAAAAAGCGATAAAAGGAAGTGTCATAGCTGATTTTCTGGCCAGTCGTGTATCAAATGATTATCAGCCTTTGAGTTTCAATTTTCCTGATGAAGATTTGTTGTGCATATCCATGAATGAAGAAGTCAGAACAAATGATGCATCTTCATCTTGGAAGCTTTACTTTGACGGAGCATCCAATGCTTTGGGACGAGGAATCGGGGCAGTGTTAATTTCTCCAGGAAATATTTATTATCCCTTTACAAGTAGACTGGAGTTCTTTTGCACCAATAACATGGCGGAATACGAAGCTTGTGTTATGGGATTGAAAGTAGCTATAGAAAGAAAAATCAAATGTCTCAAAATATATGGAGATTCATCGTTAGTGGTGTATCAATTGCAAGGAGAATGGGAAACAAAAGATCCTAAATTGTTGGAATACCGAAATTTTACCCTCGAATTAGTGAAAGAATTTGAGAGAGTTACCTTCAATTATCTCCCTCGAGAAGAAAATCAAATGGCAGATGCTTTGGCTACATTAGCTGCTATGTTTCAGGCAACTAAGAAAGTTGATATGATGCCAATCAAAATGCAAGTATACAAAATTCCTGCACATTGTTATAGTGTGGAAGAAGAGGTAGATGGTAAACCATGGTATCATGATATTCTGCAATATATCAAAAATCAAAGTTATCCACAAAATGCATCTGAAATTGATAAAAGAACCTTGAGAAGAATGGCTGCTGGATATTTTCTTGATGGAGAGATTATGTATAGAAGAAGCAATGATCAAATGCTATTGAGATGTTTAAATACCAGCGAAGCTAGAAGCATCATTGAAGAAGTACACAATGGAATATGTGGAACACATGCAAATGGTCTTTCCATGGCCAGAAAAATAATGAGATATGGATACTATTGGGCTACCATGCACACAGATTGCATTGATTATGCAAGGAAATGTACCCCCATCTCCTTTACATGTAATGACAGTACCCTAGCCATTTTCTATGTGGGGAATAGATGTCATTGGAGCAATCACACCAAAAGCATCAAATGGACATTGTTTCATCCTTGTGGCAATTGATTATTTTACCAAATGGGTTGAAGCTGCTTCATATGCCAATATTAAGAGGTCTACAGTATGCAAATTCATAAAGAAAGAGATAGTTTGCCGGTATGGCCTACCAGAAAGGATTATTACAGATAATGCTCTGAACCTGAACAAAAAAATGATGACCGAACTTTGTGCACAATTCAAGATCAAACATGCAAACTCAGTGGCATATCGTCCAAAGATGAATGGGGCGGTTGAAGCAGCAAATAAGAACATCAAAAGAATCATTACAAAGACCACTGAAACTTACAAAGATTGGCACGAGAAGTTACCTTTTGCTTTATATGCATACCGAACTACTGTTTGAACATCTACTGGGGCAACACCGTTTTCTTTAGTCTACGGAATGGAAGCAGTCTTACCAATTGAAGTTGAGATTCCATCGCTTCAAATTTTGAGATAAACAAAATTGGATGAATCTGAATGGACCCAAGCTAGATTTGATCAATTGAACCTTATTGAGGAGAAAAGATTGAAAGCTATTTGCCATGGACAGATGTATCAGAAACGGATGATGAAGTCTCATGAAAAAAAGTACATCCAAGAGAATTCCAAGAGGGTGATCTAATACTAAAAAAAATCTTGCCTATACATAAAGATTTCCGTGGGAAATGGATGCCTAATTGGGAAGGGCCATACATTGTAAAAAAGGCCTTTTCCAGAGGAGCGTTGATCTTGGCAGAAATGGATGGAAAATTTTTGAGAAATCCAATAAACTCGGATTCTGTCAAGAAATATTATGCTTGAAGAAAAAAAAACAAAAAAAGAAAAAAGAAAGAAAAGAAAAAAGAGAAAAGAAAAAGAAAAAAAAAAAGAAAAAAGAGAAAAAAAGAAAGAAAAAAAAAAAAAGAAAAAAGAAAAGAAAAATGTGGTCAAGATGAAAACCCGCAAAGGGCATCTTGTAACCAAAGGAAGGATTTGAGTTGAAAACCTGAAAAGGCGGTTCAAATGCAGATTGATATTAGGCATCTGGCAATTAAATCCTCTTAAGATTTTGACAGTTTGGGAGAAACTTCACATCTACAAGCATTTTGACAACGTGTGAGATCTTCCAGACAAAAGCTTACATCATTACTCTAAATTATGTCAATTTGATTAATTTAGAAATACTTATGCTAATAATTTGTTGAATTTTTATCATTCTTATGCTTGCCATAACTTTGAGTACAATTTTATCTATTTATTAATAAATTCCAAGTTCAATTTATTTGAGATTTAATTTATTTTCGAAGATTCAATTTATAATTTTGAAATAAGTTAAAGATTTCTGAATATCACTTTATGTTAATACTTCTAAAAGCATGGAATACAAAGTAATCAAATCATCACCATCTTAAATCCATGAACAATAATGTTGTTATGCTGGATACAACCGACAACCAGGTCGAGACCGTTAAAACTACTCATCAATTGCTCCAACCGATCATCATTCAGTTCTTGCACATCTGTTTTCAAAAGTATGCCAAGATAATAAAAGGCAACTTCTGCATCATGGATCCCAGAGAAAAAAGACAGGACATTGATACCACCATGAAACATGTCTCTATACAGATCATTGTGTATGGTTTTTAGGGAAACCTAGAAGCATTTTCACCTCATCAGATTCAAGTTGAACAATTTTATTCTTTTCAACCCATACCAGATTCCATTTTCAGCACTCATCAAGAACATACTTCTGGACACTCAAATGTGACTCATTGTCATAAGCGCCAAGAGCCTTACAAATCCTTTCTGTCAATTTGGCAATTCCTGTACATGTTTATAAACAGTTCAACTTTGTTCTTGGATCCTAGGAAGGCCATCATTTCTTTGTCAATGGAAAAGCATCAGCACATGGAGGAAGCAGAATAAGAGAAAATCTGTTCTTAATTGGCAGAATTATGAATATAGCCCTTTTCAGTGTAGTAGCATGAAAATGCTTTGAATCTACAAATTCTGGCTCTACATCGAATAAGTACTGTGATATCCCAGTCCAAACATTAACTGGAACAAACATGTGAACTGGAATGCCATGTGCTATAGCATCTTCTGGAAGTGTTCTTTGAGTTATCTGATTGGTTTGATATAAAACCCAGAACCAATCATTGGAATTAAAAGATGAATTGCATGATCGTCTTCATTAAGAAGTTTCTTTTCAAGCTTCTTTTGCTTATTCCTTTCCCAAAAATCATAGCCCAAGTTTTGCCTTTTCTTGTAAGTGGGATCATCGCATAATGGCTTCCCATCTTTTACCGGAAGAAATGTGTCAGCAGCCTTAGCCATTTGAGCACATATAAAATCTGTCAATTCTGCAATTGATGAATCTGGACCACATCTCTCCATGGCTATTGAAGCTTCAGCCTCTGAGAATCCCATTTTTGTCAAGTATAACAGTTTATTCTCCTCATCAGAATCAGAATTCAAGATTTCTCGGTATTAAAAGAACTATCGATATCTGTGAAATCATCTTGAAAGGTTACTTCATAATCAGATGAGTTGTTATCAGAATCAACATGTTGCATGAATGCAAGCTTTTCAAAAGCCTATACTATTGAGTTTTATTCTCAAGAGGTTTTGTGACATTATATCTACATCTACATTTGTCAAAGATGATAGATTCTTTGATTTGAAGAAGAAAGATCTATTGGGTTTTACAACTGAAGAAATACTCAATTCACCAATATGAAATCAAATAACTTAACATTCATGCATCATATTTAGGTGTTTGCAAAAATAGGTTCATTTTCATTCATTTTCATCCATGTTAAATTTTTAACAGGAATTTCAAAGATTTTAGCAAAGATTTAAATCCATCATTCAATGGATCAACAGTGTCAGTTAGAGTTCATAATGAGAAGAACTCGTCTGAAAAAAGAAGAAGAAGTTCATAATAAGAAGAACTTGTTCAACTTTTGCTTGAATTCATCATTTGATGGATCAGCTTTGCCAGAGAAAGTTCATAATAAGAAGAACTCATCTGAAGAGAGAAGAAGAAGTTCATAATAAGAAGAACTTGTTCAACTTTTTCTTGAATTCATTATTTGATGGATCAACTTTGCCAGAGAAAGTTCATAATAAGAAGAACTCATCTGAACAAGGAAGAAGAAATTCATAATGAGAAGAATTTGTTCAACTTTTGCTTGAATTCATTATTTGATGGATCAGCTTTGCCAGAGAAAGTTCATAATGAGAAGAACTCATCTGAAGAAGGAAGAAGAAATTCATAATGAGAAGAATTTGTTCAACCTTTTGCTCAAATCCATCACTTGATGGATTAGCTTTGCCAGAGAAAGTTCATAATGAGAAGAACTCATCTGAAGAAGGAAGAAGAAATTCATAATGAGAAGAATTTGTTCAACCTTTTACTCAAATCCATCATTTGATGGATCATCTTCTCCAGAAAAAGTTCATAATGAGAAGAACTCATCTGAAGAAGGAAGAAGAAGTTCATAATGAAAAGAATTTGTTCAACCTTTTGTTTAAATTCATCATTTGATGGATCAGCATCCCCAGTGAAAGAGTTCATAATGAGAAGAACTCATCTGAAAAAGAAAGAAGAAGTTCATAATAAGAAGAACTTGTTCAACTTTTTGCTCAAATTCATCACTCGATAGATCAACTTTTCAGAAAGAGTTCATCTGAAAAAAGAAGAAGAAGTTCATAATGAGAAGAGCTTGTTCGACCTTTTGCATGAATCTATCATAAAATGAGATATATCATCATCAGCATTTCCAGAAAGAGTTCACAATGAGAAAAACTCATTTGAAGAAGAAGTTCACAATGAGAAGAGCTTGTTCAACCTTTGCTAGATTACATCACAGAAGGAGATAAATTATCATCCCTAGTGGAAAAGTTCATAATTAGAAGAACTAATCCCCAAAGAAGAAATTATTCGACATTGCTATTATAATCAAGTGAAGTCAAATGGATAAAAAAAATTTATCTTTTCGTCTTTGCCCTATTCTTGTTAATACAAGAATGAGCAAAGAGGGGCAGCTGAAGATACTAAAATTTTTTTACTCATTTTATTATTATTATTATTATTATTATTATTATAATTATTATATATTATTATTATTAAAAATAATTACAAAACCCAGAGCCCAATAATCAGGCCCATATTACAAGCCCAAACCAGATAGAAACCCTAAAACATTTAGGGTTTAGTTAGGGTTTTCTAACCCTAGCCCCGTACGCCGCCGCCTCTGAAGCCATTCCAGCTGCCGCCTCCAAAGTCCTAGCCACCGCCGTTGGTTCCAGAAGGCCACACGTCTGCTGCCTACGCTCCACCAATGCCACGAAGCCACCCCGAAGAAGCCTCCAGAAGCTCTGCTGCCACAACCCCGACCGTCCACGTCGCCTCTATGGTGAGTCACCAGCATAGCTTTGGTGACTCACCGAACTTTTCACCCTTTAGACCGGTCTGATGGCCACACCGGTGATGGCTATAAAGTCATCACCCCATCTGCGAAAAAAAAAAGAACACAGAGCCAGAGAGACAAAAACCGAAAGCAAAGATACCAAAAAAGAGACCAAATCACAATAACCAGCAACCAAAAACAAAAGAAAGGGAGGAGAAAAGCTTACCGAGGAAGCTACGACCACCGGACCTCTTCAAACGTCACCAAAACCTTCGAAAAACCGAAGGTATTTTTCTTATATTTGCTCCGATCGGGAGCCGTTTAGAAGAAAAAACCATCGGAACCGTCATTAGGACGGCTGCCGGCCGACTAGCTTCTCTCTGTTTTAGAGAGAAGCGAGAGAAAATTCTCTCTCAGAGAAGAGAGAGAGAAGGAAAAAACGAGAAATGAAGCTGGCCCTTCAGGCCAGCCGATTTTGGCTTTAAATAGCCCTTCCGGAACGACGTCGTTTCGGGGAGGGCTATTTGTGTAATTTTTTAATTGTTAAATCCCGTCCGTCATCCCTCAAATATGTAAACTTTACATTTTAGTCACTAAATCAATTTATAATCCTTTTAATTTTTTTCTTTAATTTCAATTTTATTTATTTTAGTCCTTTATATTAAAATAATATATATAGGGTAAATAACAAATTTAATCCCTTAATTTTAATAATTAATATTTTAATCCCGAGTTTATATTTTTAAGTTATTTTAATCTGATATTCGAATTTTAGATAAGTTTTATTTTAGTCACTAAATTAATAAATAAGAAAATAGCATGTTTAATCCCTATAATTTTGATTAATTATGAATTAGATATTTAATTTTAATTTTACTATAATTTAGTCACAAATTTTAAATATTTTCATATAGTTCTAATTATATTTTTATTGTTTTAATTTTACTTGTTATATATTTAAATATTTTTATTATTATGTAGTCATAATATATATATAATAAATAATAAGATATTTCAATAAATTATTTTAATATTTATTTTTCAATATCGAAGAAAAGGGCAGTCTTAATACAACTGGATGTCCTATTCTGGTATTTTAAAATTAAATATTATAAAAAATATTATTTAATTTTATTCAAATTAATATTTATTAATATCAAAGAAAAGAGCTGTCTTAAGGCACCTAGAAGTCCTTTTCGATATTTTTAAATAAATAAATATTTTTTATATAATTTTGAAATAATAGGATTATAAATTAAATATTTTGAATTTTTAAATTTTAATAATAGAGACAATTTATAATTAAAAAGTACCAATTTTGGGCGTTGTAGGGGTGCTAATCCTTCCCTAAACGTAACCGACCACGAATCCCTTTTTATTATTAAAAAGAACAAATTTTTGGTTATAAACGCAGATCAGTTCATTTTTTAATTGATGTTTTCTTAAAACTCTTTTAAAAAATAATTTTTAGGTATTCGACCTACCTGACCCAAAAGGCCGATGGCGACTCCCAAATTATTTTCAAAACCATTTATTCACATCAATTTTCCCGGCAAATAAATATTTCATGCCCGGACGAAAACCGGTTACGACAGGTACCTTTAAAATATATTATATTTGTTTTCTAGAAAATTACAAATATGAATTTAGCCTAGCTTTAATCTCATGTATAAATGTAATTTTTAAAGAAATATAATGGACCTCATTTGGAAGCAACAATATATGTTTGCATCCATTCAAAAAGGAGGCCACATTTTTTTGAAGAGGGCATAACTCAGAAGGTCGCAATTCAACTACTTAAGACACTACCTCCCTTAAATAATATAGCAAAATTACCTAAAAAATTACCTCAAATTTCTTTAAAAAATGAAAACAGATTTTTATATAATGCAATAAAAAACAAAGTACAGAAGGAACACATCATTAATAATTGCTATTAAAAATAAAGCAATAAATGACAAGGTTTGGAGAACTGACAAAAAAATCAAAGTGAAGCTTATTAATCAATTCCATATTATGATATAACCTAAAATTAATTATGAATTTTAAATCACATTTAATAATTATCTTCAATTTATATGTTAAACATAATTAACTAAAAACTTAACCTATATTCATTAACAATTTTCAAATTTTAGACAAAATTAAAATAAACTAAGAAATTAAAGCAAAATTTATTTATTAATCAGAAATTATGGATCAAATTGAATTAATCAAGAAATTTGTGTCAAATATCAATTAAGAACCAAATTGAGCCTTATTAATAATCAAAGCCCAAATTTTAATCAATTAAACTTTAATTAGGATATAAATGAAGCTAATCATGAAGTTAAGGTCTAGTTTATTATCACATTCTGATCTAGGGAACAAATTAAGAAAAAGAGAAAAATAAATGGGCAAAATTGCAAAATACCATAGAAGTTAGGGCCCAAATAAATTACAAGCAAAATAAGGACTGAAAATGAAATTTACCCACAAGCTTAAAAATGCATATATCATAGCGATATACAAGTTGGGTATTCGAGTGTATTGCTCAAAACATCATTTTGGGGTCCAAACAGGACTTCCAGAACAACATCATTTTGGAAGGCTTTATAAAGATTTTTTAAGCCTTTTTATATTTTCTTTCTTTTCTTAAGCTTATCTCTCTCATCAAAGTTATTTGCTCCTTTTTCTCACTAAAGTCGACGAGTTGTCTATCGTCGTTCACTGTATGTCGTTGTTGTTGTTCAATTATCATCATTACTAAAAAAATGTTGTTCTTTCCTAAAATTCACCAACAGATTCCTTTCAGTTTCCTAGTTCTTGCTCTAACGTCTTTGTAATTTCTTCTTAGGAAAGGTTGTACACTTGAGACTTTAGGGTATAAGTCTAAGTGTGTTGTAAGATTATACATTGTCCTAAAAGGTTAAAACAAATTAGAAAATTTGTTGAAATCCTTAGTGTGAAAGCTAAGGTAGTGGATGTAGACTTTGTTGAAGAAATTGAACTACTCTAAAATTACTTGTGTCAACTTTTAATTTTCTTGCAAAAAGCTTGCATCATTTTTCTAATTGCCAATTCGCCCCCTCTTGGCCATTCCATTGATTTGATTGACTCAAAAATTGGTATCAGGGCTAGACTCATTGGAAGGTTTTACCACTTCTTTAGGAGATCCTAAAAGATCCATGTCATCCATGGCCTCTTCACCATGCTTCGACGACATCAATGACTCCCAACCAATCAACAAGGATCCTTTCTTCAGTGGAGCCAACTATGCATATTAGAAGAATTGGGCGATACTTTTCATCTTAGCTAGTGATTTGGGAGTTTGGAGCATCATTTTGAGTGGACATTCTACTCCAACAAGGTCGATGATAGAATGAAGTGAAGAAAAGAGGAGATTGTTCCAACTCAATGAAAAGGCAATGCACATTCTATTTTGTGCACTTGGCCCCTATGAATACGAGAGAGTTTTATCTTGTTCTAATGCCAAAGAGATTCGGGAAAAACTTGAAGTTACATATGAAGGAACTAACGAGGTAAGAGAAACTAAAATTAGTTTTCTCAATCATAATTATGAAAACTTCAAAATGAGATCAGATGAGGATATTAAGAGCATGACTGATCAATTTTCGATTATTATCAATGGTCTAAAAGGCTTTGGAGAAATCGTTATTAATTAGAAGCTTGTTAGGAATATGATCTATAGTCTTCCAAGTCATGGCAATCCAAGAAGACTACCATTGTTGAAGCAAAGAATCTAAAGGCTCTCAATATAGATGAGCTCATTCGGTCTTTTCTTACTCATGAGATGATGGTTAAGGAAGAAGAATAAAAAAAAAAGATGGGAAAAAAAGGGAACTAGAAAAGAAGAAAATGTTAGTGTTGCTCTCAAGTTTACAAAAGAAGAGAATGCCTCAAATAAAGATGATGAAGATGAAGATGAAGAAATGACAATGTTTGCCAAAAGATTCAATAAGTTAATAAGGTCCAACAAAGGAAGGAGATTCCAAATGAAAGAGAGCTTTAAAAATGAATATAAGTAGAAGGATCTTATTATTTTCTATGAGTTCAAAAAGTCGGGCATGTAGAGTTTGAATGCCCACAATTGAAGAAGAAAGTATCATCCAAGAAGAAACCCAAGGCACATTTAGCTACACATAATGATGATGAGTCCTCCAATGATGAAGAGGAAGAAGTAGCCAACTTGTGTCTCATGGCCATAAAGGATATTTCTAAGGTAAGTTATAATTCATCTGTTTCAAATGATTATTCCTTTGATGAATTACAAGAGACTTATGATGAATTAGCCTTAGAATTTGAGAACATGATTTCAAAGTATAAGAAAAATATTTCAAAATTAAAAGATGAAAATGTTCTTCTTTCTAAGACTAATCTCTAACTTGAAAGTCAAGTCAAGAATATGCAAGTCAAACTTGAAGAGTGTGAAAAGAAAAATCAAGACTTGCATAACATACTTTTAAAAGTTCATGATGATCATCAAAAGAAGCTTGATGATCTTAAAGCTTCTTTTAACCATGTTGGGACAAAATGATTTGAAAAAGGTGAAAATTCAAAGCCCAACTATTTTAAAAATATATTTAATTATTACAAGCATAGAGGTCTCTGAAGAACCTCTTATAGAAAAGTTATTAAAAGCATATGGGTCCCCAAAGGACTCATTGCTACTAGTGATAAGGATATCCTTGAAAACGGATGCTAAAGTGGGACAAGATAATTGGGAATTAATATCAATTGACCCAAAAGAATTTGGGTACCAAAAATCAAAACTTAATCTATGTTTATAGTTGGAGCATCGCTACAAGGCACAAAAAAAGTTCAAACTCATGGTACCTTGATAGTGGATGCTGAAACATGAACGATGATAAGAGTCAGTTATTAGAGCTTAAAGCTAAAAGTGGAGGAGTAGTAACCTTTGGTGACACTAAAAGGGTCACATTGAAGGAATTGGTTCTACTGGTAATAACTCTTCCATACTTATTGAAAAAAATTTGTATGTTAATGGGATAAAGCATAATCTACTTAGTATTAGTTAATTATGTGTTAAGGGATACAATGTCTTGTTTGAGTCTAATGGTTGCAAAATTATTGACATTGCATGTAATAAGATTATGCTTGTTGGCCATAGGATAGGAAATATCTACATGGTACATTTAGATAATATTGATATTTCATATGTTTGTTTGGTTGCTAAGGATGAACATGATTGTTGGTTATGGCATAAGAAATTTGCACATTCTAGCGTGAATGTTTTACAAAAACTTGTTCAATGTAATCTAGTAAGAGGTTTTCCTAAGATCAAATTTGATATTGATAAAATTTGTAATGCATGTGTTAAGGGCAAACACAAAAGAACATCTTTGAAACATATTAATGATGTATCATCTAGTACAATATTACAATTGATCCATATAGATCTTGTTGGGCCTATTAGAACTACTAGCTTGGGTGGATAAAAATATGCATTTGTCTTGGAAGATGATTATTCTAGATACACATGGGTTCTTTTCTTAAGTACAAAAAATTTCATCATTCTCTAAATTAAACCAAAATGAAAAAGGTTACTCAATTTCAAGTGTTAGGAGTGACCATGAAACCAAATTTGAAAATCTTGGTTTTGGTGATTTTTGTAATTCTATTGGAATTAGCCATAATTTTTCAGCCCCTAGAACTCCTCAACAAAATAGATTTGTTGAGAGGAAAAATGGAACTTTAGAGGAAATGGCTAGGACCATGCTTTGTGAAAACAATTGGCCAAAGTATTTTTGCGCGAAAGCCACAAATATTGCTTGTTATGTGATAAATAGAGTAATGATTAATTATAATTTAAAGAAAACTCCATATGAACTTTTTCAAAAATAAAAAGCCTAACATTAGTTATTTTCATCCTTTTGGATGCAAGTGTTTTATTTTAAATAATGGAAAAGATAATATTGCAAAATTTGATGCAAAAAGTGATGAAGAATTTTTTCTCGATTATTCTTAAAATTCTTAAGCTTATCAAATCTTTAATAAAAGAACTCTGGTGGTAGAAGAGTCGATACATGTTTTTTATAATAATCCCCTTTCAATAAAAGATTCTTGTGTTGATGATGATGTATGTATCTTAAATTCAAAGGAAGTTGGTGAAACATCATTAAAAGAAATAAAGAACGAGGAAACTAAAGGTGCCCTCAAGAATCTAACTCTAGAGGAATGGGAGGTCTCATACCCAATGGAGTACAACTATGTCAAAGGTGGTGAAATTTTGGGGGATCCATCCAAATGGGTAACCACTAGATCTTCTCTTAAGTATATTTGTAATCATGTTTCATTTATCTTATGCATAGAGCCTAAGAATGTTAAAGAAAAATTAAATGATGAACATTAGATTATGGCTATACAATAACAGTTAAGTCAATTTAAGAGAAGTGAAGTATGGACATTGGTTTAAAGCCTAGTAATAAGTCTATTATAGGTAATAAATGGGTTTATGAAACAAAATAGATGAAAGTGGTAACAAAGTGAGAAATAAAGCTAGATTATTTACTCAAGAAAAAGGAATTGATTTTGATAAGACATATGTTATCGTAGCTAGAATGGAAGCCATTAGATTATTACTTGCATTTTCATGATTTAAGGATTTTAAGCTTTATCAAATGGATATCCAAAGTGATTTTATAAATGGTTTTATTAATGAACAAGTGTATGTTGAACAACCTCCCATTTTTAAAGATTCAAATTTTCCAAACCATGTTTTCAAAATTTCAAAAGCTTTATATGGTTTGAAAAAAGCTCCTATAGCTTTATATGAAATATTATCAAATTTTTTAGTTGAAAAATATTTTTCTAAAGGGAAGGTTGATACTACATTTTCATTAAAATAAAATAGAATGGCATGTTAGTAGTACAAATTTATGTTGATGACATTATGTTTGGTTCTACTAATGATCTTCTTTTCCAATAATTCTCTAAGTTGATGCAAGGTGAATTTGAGATGAGCATGATGGGAAACTCTCATTCTTTTTGGGACTCCAAATCAAGAAAATGAAGGATGGCATCTTCATCAATCAAGTTAAGTATATAAGGGAGATGCTCAAGAAATTTGACTTGGAGAATGTAAAACCTCAAGCCACTCTCATGAGCACTTCAACAAAGCTTGACAAATATGAGGAAGGTAAATGTGTAGATGTTAAATTATATAGGTCAATGATTAGTTCCTTGCTTTATCATACCGCAGTAGATAGGATATCATGTTTAGTGTTTGCTTGTGTGTTAGATATCAATCTTGTCCTAAGGAATCACATTTATATGCCATTAAGAGGATATTTAGATACCTTAGAGATCAAGTTTAGGACTTTGGTATCCTAGAGAGTCAAACTTTAGCTTGCATGCCTTCTAGGATGCGAATTTTGGAGGTTTCAAATTGGATAGAAAAAGTACCTTTGGTACATGTCAATTCATAGGAAATATACTAATTTCATGGTTTTCTAAGAAACAAAATAGTATTGCATCATCAACCATCGAGGCAGAATAAATTTCCGCCAGTAGTTATTATAGACAAGTTTTATGGATAAAAAACTTAAATACTATGGAATTGATGTTCGTACCATTCCAATTAAGTGTGACAATATTAGTGCAATTTGTCTCACTAAGAATCTCATCCAACACTCTATAACTAAACACATTGAAATTATGCATCATTTCATTAGAGATCAAGTCCTTAATTACGATGTAGTTCTAGAATATGCTGATACTTTGCATCGAATATCTGATATTTTTACCAAGCCTTTAGATAAAGAAAGATTTTGGACACTTGATAGAGAGTTAGGACTTTCTAGCATTCCCTAGTCCTAAGTCAATTTTTTTTAAATTTGTATGTTTTTAATTGAATTTTTGTCTTAAATTGATTATTATACATGTTGAGTGATTTTATATGGTTATCTAATGCATAAATTAAGGGGGAGATCAGAACTTTTCGAAATTCATTAAGTATGCCTAAAACCAAATTTTTCATAAAAATATTTTAGAAATTTTTTGAATTCATGCCATATATCTTTTATCACATTTTAGTATGATTCTAAAGTCCTTATAATATTCATGCATTGTAGACTCTTATTCCAGATGAACGTTTTGCTCAAAATTAGTCAATCCCTACCATTTAGAGCAAAAGTTTCGAAACCCCCTATTAGTGGTTTTGAAACAATTCGGGAAGAATGCAATTTGGGCTAATGGTTTCGAAATCCCACCTTAATGGTTTTGAAACCGGCTGGGCAGTAAGCCAATTTTGTGCTAAGGGTTTAAAAACCCCTGATATAGGTTTTGAAACCTCCCTTTAAAAATCACAGGCTTTGTACTTTTTATTTCAAAAACCCTTATTTATTTTCACTCCCACCATTCAGACTAAAATACCCAAACACCTCCTCTCACCATATCACTCGTCCACCATTCAAAGGATGTCTCAACCATTCTCCGATTGTTGATTTTTCTCTCTGACCGTCTCTTCTCACCCTCTTGGTCTTCCTATTCGTTCATTTCTTGGTAATTTCTTTAGAAACCCAAAGCTTTCTTTTTTAAAAATGTTCAATTCTTAAAATTTTATTCTTCACATAAATTTGTTATCACTTTGTCTTCAAAAACCTTTTTAAAACATATCATTTTCATCAAATTTCAAGGCTTATTAGTAAAAAATTCTTAATGGTAAAAAAATATTTTAGTTAGGGTTTCAAATTTTTTTATTTTATGCGAAAATTGATTAAATTTGTTTAAATTGTGTTGATATTTAGAATCATATATGTGTGTGTGTGTTTTATGCAGGACTTTACCACTCATTCATTTTCTCTAAAAACCCAAATCTCAACTTGCCCACCAAGTGTTTGTGAAAAGTCCCAAACGAAATTCACTCTCAAAACTCTTTTTTCCCTCCTTTCAATGGCATCTAAACGTCCTAGGTCTAGCCATTCTTTGGGTCAATCTTCGAATCCTCCAACTTTTGAAAGCCTATGTTTTCCCAATCCCAAAGCTCTTTCCCATTATCACAAACATTTTATTACTCGTTCTTCTTGCTCCAAACGTAGTTTTAATTTTGATTTTATGAGTTCGAGCAAATATCAATTTACTTTTTATCGTACTCTTCTTGATTGGAAATGGATTCCATTTCTCTCAATTGAGTAATCTTATCACCGTTAACTTGTTTGAACATTCTATTAAATCATTTATCATGGGTGTCAAAATTGAACTTACTCCAAAATCCATTGCAAAAAATTTAGAAATTCCTTTTGATGGCCTTATTAATGAGAATCAGAAAATTTCATTTGAAGATATTGAAAATGCTAATCCCACTCATCTTGCTTTTGAGGAATGTCTTTTACAACTTTTCATCACTTGGTTCCTCTATCCTTCGGGTGATCACTCTTATGTGTTCCTTAGATATTTGGTGACTTTATCATTTTCGCACTAAGGAACGTCCAATATTGCACAAATTTATTTTTCTTGAATTGGTGCACACCATCACTAAGGGATCGAATTTCACTTTTTTCTTTGCCTTATGATTGTCTCTTGAGCCACATTTTTCGTGCCCTCTAAATTAATACTTCTTTTGATCCTCTCATGCCCTTTTCGAGCTAACTTGATTATACCTCGATTAAGAAAATGGGGTTCAAATTTGAAAATGGAAATTGGGTTAAAAACCATTATGGCGCTCCTCTGGTTGATGATCTCGTTGCTCTTGTCGAGGATGCACCTGTCGATGTCTCTCTTTCTCTCCCTTCCGTCACCTTGGACTCTCTCTATGACTTCATGGTCACTCATCTTGATCATTTTGATCATTCTCTTGATGCCATGGATGCTAGTTTTGATGAAATGAGAGCTAGTATTCATACTTTGGAGACTCTCTTTTCGAGCTCGTATCTTCCTTCCAGTCTTTCTTCCTCATCTGATCCGGATATTAAGGATTGATTGTTTGCATCATTTCTTGGAATTTTAGGATGTTTTTATATATCATGTTATGATGGGTATCTTATGTTGCTAGTACTTTGGATATTTTCTAGTACTTGCTAAGTACATTGCATTGATAAATTTGGTGATTATTGGTTATCTTGATATTTGTTGGATATTTGTTATTGCGCTCTAATATTGATTTCTCTCTTGTAGTTAATTGATTTTGATCTAATAAAAAGGGGGATAAATTCTAGTCAAATTTGTTTTATAAAATTCTAAGATTTTCATTTTTGAAAAATTCACTCTTAAATTCCTTTTCAAAGGGGGAGAAAAATGAAAAAGTTTACTTATAAAAATTTTGATCTCTTCAAAAAAAAAATTGACAATTTTTTACAAAGTGGTTTTGTTCTATCAAAAATGGGGAGATTGATAAATGTATTTAAATGATTTTGATATAACAAATGACTAAATTGAAATTTTCGTAAAATTAATATTTTATTCGATTCAAGAATTATCAATTTAACAAAAATAAATTTTGAGGTTCAAAATGACAAATAAATTTGAAAATATTTATGAATTTTATAAAGTTTTAAAATACTTTTTAAACATGAAACAAGGTCATTTTATACAATTTTTGGGCTTGGTTTCAAAACTCCTCTTAGGAGGTTTCAAAACTCCTAAGCCAGTAGCTAAAAATGACTTAAGGTTTTGAAACCCCTGCCCAATGGTCAATTTTTTTAAAGACATGTTTCAAAACCTTTGTGTAGGATTGCATTCAATGCATGAATTTATTGCTCCAAATGGCTCCAAACTTCCTCTAACAACCCCAAACGGTTAGAAATCAATGAGAGCATATAAAAGGGGTCTTTAAATAGACAAGAAAAAGAAAAGAAAGCTATTCTAATAATCAAATAGCATTTAGAGCCAAATTTGTATTCAAAATTTGTCTTTCTTACATAGAACACTATTCTATTCTTTGTATTTTTCATTCTAGTGTTCTTGGGTGTGTGAGAGCTTCAATTTGCAAACGTATTATCTTGTGAGGATATTCAAAAGTTTGCTTCTTTGTAATTTCTTCTTAGGAAGGGTTTAACACTTACGACTTTGGGGTATAAGTCTAAGTGTGTTGTATGGTTACACCTTGTCCTAAAATGTTAGAACAAATTAGTGGATTTGTTAAAATCCTTAGTGTGGAAGCTAAGATAGTGGATGTATACTTCATTGAAGAATTTGAACTACTCTAAAATTACTTGTGTCAACTTTTCATTTTCTTGTAAAAAGCTTCCATCATTTTTCTAATTACCAATTCACCCCTCTCTTGGCCATTCCATTGATTTGATTGACTCAACATGAACACCCCTAAGTATAAAAATCCAACACAATAATCATATCTAAGATAATAAAACAAACGAAATTAAACTCTTAAATAATAAAAAATAGGTATAAAAAGAAATATTTTATTTGATAGATTAATCAATTGGGAAAGAGTTAAGGTCCGTCGCTACACTGTTTTTTTAAGACAGATTTTCGGTAAATTCTTGGTGCTCAAGATTGTTGCTCGTTTATCTCCCAAGATACAATAATTAGATGATCAGTGTATAGTAGCACAACTGTAGAGATCACGAGCTATACTCTTGCCTTTGTTTATCACCGAGAAACTAGAGGAGAAAAACTTGTAAACTTGTTGAAACTTGATGAAACTTGTCAACTTATGTTAAACAACAAGATTAGCACAATATTTATAGGGGATTCTAAAAGGAAAAAAATTAAGGTAAATAATCCTTTCTGAACTACAATATTGTATTCTAAACTAATATAAATTCATGATAATATATTTGTATCTTAATGAATATAAATTCATAAATAATATATTTGCATTTAATCAAATATAAATTTATAAATAATATATTCATATTTCAATCGAATATAAATTCATAAATAACATATTCAAATTTTAATTAAATTTAAATTCTTAAATATAGAACATTGTCCTATTAATATTTTGATTTTAAAGCATCCACATAATATCTTTTAAATTCAGGATATTCAAATAGACATGTCATATTTCAGGAAAATTCAATTATCAAATTCATAAATAAATTCAACATATTTTTCCAACAATACAATATTCTCAAGGTAATAAAATATTTCAATAATCTTATTTCTGAAGATAATCTTGCATTCTGTGAATCAATTGATTCGTTAAGGTTTACATACTGGATATAGACCTACTAACATGTAGTCTCTTATTTTCATGTTTACATTATAATTCTGAGTTGTATTATTTTGCTTTTATATATTGATTAACATCTGTTTTTGTCATGGCTGAGGGGGTAGAAGAGGAAGCAATCAAAAAAGATTCAAAGGCATGAATGGAAATTAAGGATAAATGTAGACTAGGGATTATAATTTTGGGGATTGAGAAAAATAAAATTGGGTGAAAGGGAATAATTGCGAGTTAAGAGGATTAGAGGGAATGAGTTACCTGAAGAGGATAATGGGCTAACCCATGAAGAGAGGACCATGCCAAATGAAGTTAGGAAGAACCCAACAAAGAAGCCCAATATTTATATTGTAGGAGAGGATCCAGTTGTGGAGTAATTTGTTACACTAGAGGACAACTCTATGACATCTGTAAGCAAATAAGTGGTGTTGTTTGTTAATAGGTCTAATATATGCAACGATTGTATGAAAAAAAAGGTTATGATGTTATTGAATGAAAGTTTCTCTTTTTCAGTCTTCTTTTATATCATAAATCTCTATTTCTCCTATTTTTGTTCCTAGTTTATGACAATTGGTATCCAGATCTCAGTATTTTGGATCCAAAAGTTATAAAATATTTAAGCTTGGAAAACCTAAGAAAATAAAAAATGGTGGAAACAAGTATGCAGAAGCAAATGAACCGATTATCGAATCCACACGAGAACCTATTCCAAAATGGTGGGAGGAGCAACAAGCAATTTGGAAGATCGTCTTGTAACATTGGAAGATCATTCTGTTGAAAATTGTGGTTGTCTCTAGAGGATTTTGCAACTAATATAAAAAAATATAGATGAAATTGAACAAGTTGCTCTTGTGAGCAGCCAGAAGATGGAGCCAAAACGACCGATAAGCAAACAGGTAAGACGCCTTTACAAATCACAGTGCTTGATGATCGTGAGAAATACTCTTATAAACCTGATGAGGCTTGAACCTTGGCTTCTAAGCCTACACCTCACTCAGTACACAATAACACAACCTATAATTCTTAGAAAATGAATATGGACAGTACCTCAAACAAACAAGTAGATCAGTTTATTCAGAAAAACCTATGGGTGACAATGCAAGGATTTTTGCTAACAGGCCAAAAATTGATCTACAGTTTTTTGATGGGATAAATCCAAGGAGTTGAGATAAAAAATGCCAAAAATATTTTAATATCTATGATATTCCTGATCATCAACAAGTGGAATTGGCTACCATGTACTTAACAGGAAGATCTAAAAGTTGGTTTGATTGCTATATAATGCATAAACATATGCTAACATGGAATGAGTTTAAAGCTGATTTATGCCATAGGTTTGGCGATGGATTACATATTGATGTTGTTGATGAATTTAGTAAATTAATGCAATGAGGTACAATGGAGGAATATCAGGAAAAGTTTAATGTTCTTATGCCTTTCATGATCAAGCAGAACCCTCTTTTAGGGGAAACTACTTTATTTATAGCTTTATCAGTGACCTACGAGAGGAACTCAAACATAGAGTCTGAGCACACGAACCCCGATTATTGGATACAATATACAAGCAAGCCAAACTACATGAACTTTCTTGGGGAATAAAAAATAAGAAGTTCAGGTACCCTATTCTAATTTTTCCAGTTTCTAGCCAAACTTCAAGGGGTAAGGGTTTAACATCCACATCTACTCTGAAGTCTATTCCTACACCTACAAATGTCAAACAAAGATTGTTTGATTACAAACGAGCTCACAATTTATGTTTTAAGTATGGCGAAAAATTTCAGCCTGGTCGTCAGTGTAA
Source organism: Hibiscus syriacus (assembly GCF_006381635.1). Taxonomy (NCBI): domain Eukaryota; kingdom Viridiplantae; phylum Streptophyta; class Magnoliopsida; order Malvales; family Malvaceae; genus Hibiscus; species Hibiscus syriacus. Next base: position 674,974 of record NW_024062846.1, on the reverse strand, counting down.
AGTGAAACAATTGAAATGTATGAAAGAATGAGAATTCACTGAGAATGTGAAGGACCACAATGAAAACCAAATAGATGCTTTTGAAGTTGAGCAGGGCACGATGATAACCCCGTAAAAAGGCTATAATTTGTGCATATAATACATTTATTCGTATTTGGCGATGTTTTGTTTTCTTTACTTTTATTTTTTGGAATTGATGCTGCTTGAGGAAGGTTGCTTCATTGTAGTGATGCGCATGTAGCTTAAGGAAAATTTATGGGAGAGGAAGATTAATCTGCAGCATAAGGGACAATATTTATGGGCGCACTAGAAGACAAAAGAAGAAGATATTTTATTTTGGTAGCCCACATGTGATACATGCCAGCTGACCCACACACGTGAAGGGTATATTCCCTCAGGACAACAGAGAGAATGAGGGAAAACCCTAGGAGCCCTCAATATATAAAGCAAAAATACACCACATTTATAGTGGAATGTGTGAGTAAAAAAAGAGAAAAAAAAGAGGCGACCACTCTTTAACCTTCTCTTCTCCTAAGAGGTGACATCCATTTTTGAAGTTCCAAGAGAATAAAGCTTGTTGGACTTTGAGAGAATCATCAATAGTTAGGGCGGTTCACGGTGTCCACTTCAGCTCTCGGCTTAGGAGTCTTCTTCCTTCCATTTTTTTTCTTTTATTTCCTTCATTTATTTCTAAAATGGGTTGTATTAAACGGATGATTATGGATGTTTGTTACCCAGTCATGAAGTAACTTAAGTTGGCTTGGGTTTATTTTAGATGAATTGTTTTACTTTTGATGAATGTCGTAGCATTTTTCAATTTACCTTCATGCTTTGTTTACTATTTTATTGCTTGGATATGTAAGAGCTTTCGAGAGATATCATTTATCTTTGTTTGTTTCTTGATATCGAGATATTTAAGCTTAGATCTACGTGAATAATGTGGTAGAACTATTAAGTATAACCTTAACTTACCTAAGAGATAAGGAATAAGTTTCAACGACTAAAAGGAGTGGAGCTTAAACGATAGTATCTTGCTAGGGTTTACGCTGAGAGGTATTGTTTTAGCATTATTCTGTCAGGTTTCTTGCTAGAGATAGTTTAGAAACATCTTAGAAAACTCTGTCAAGGATTGTGTGGACTGGAAAATTATTGGCATTCATTAAAGGTAAGACATAGGATTTCAAGATAAACCTATATGTTTAGTCTTATTGACAGTTTCTTTAGTGTGAGGTCCGATCGTGGTCTTGTTTCTCCATTGTTCCTCAATTTATATTATTGCTACAACATTTCATATTCATTATTTTCCACAACTTTTACCTAATTGAGACTTGTTACAACACCCAATCATTTATACCATTTTTACTTAGTTTGTCAATATTTTACATGCATAATGTTTACTTGAATTCCCTCAAATCCATGTGGAGATGATACTCACTCATCACTTTATTACTTGTTTGATTATGTATACTTGCACATATTTTTGTATCAAATTTAGTACACCCACACACGCAGCACACAATAGGGGGAAAACAAGAAATTTCTATTAATGCCCTTACAGACCAAGTTAGTTTTTCTACCTTGAGAATTCAGGGCACTGTGAAAGGTAATCCATTGAACATCCTGATAAACAGTGGAAGTACAAACAATTTATTACAACATCGTGGGCCAAAGAATGGGCAGAGGTGATCTCCACCATACCACTATCAATAATAGTAATCATTGGAGAGAAGCTTTATAGCATATTGAATAGCAAGTAGTTGCAATGAAAGATGCATGCACATTTATTTGAGCATGATGTTTGAGTACATCAGTTAAGAGGCAGTGATATGGTTTTAAGGGTGGACTAGATGCAGAAATACAATCGAATACTCATGGACTTCAATGCCTTTACTTTTTAGAAAGGGGGACAAGAAATTGTGTTGCAATGTGAGAAAAATAAACCAGCAATGAAGAGCATTTCTTAAAATAGATAGCAAAGAATGGTTGCTAAAGATTCTAAATTTTATGGGAAATTTATTTGGTGCTCACTTATGAAGAAGAATCAACCATTTCAGAAGAGTTGCAACAAGTGGTGGATAGTTTTGGACATGTATTTGCTAAACCAATAAGTATACCACCTGAGAGACATCAAGATCATGCTATAGTTCTCAAGGAAGGGTCACAACCTGTTAATCTCAGACCCTATCGGTTCCCCCATCACCAGAAGGCTGAAGTTGAAAGACAAGTGAAGGACATGCTTGTATCCTCCATTATTCAAACCAGCAAAAGTTCATTTGCTTTTCCTTATTTGCTGGTAAGGAAGAAAGATGGTTCATGGAGGATGTGTGTTGATTGTAGACAATTGAATACAATGACAGTGAAGAACAAATTTCCAATTCCATGGTAAAGGGTCTTTTGGATAAACTAGCATGATCTAAGTACTTTTCTAAGATTGATCTTAGATTAGGATATTGGCAGAAAAGAATAAGGAAGAAGGACATTGCGAAGATTGCCTTTAGAACCCACCATGGCCACTTTGAGTTAAAAGTGATGCCATTTTGTTTGACAAATGCACCAACAACTTTTCAATCTTTGATGAATGAGGTATTTGGACCATTTTTGAGAAAATTTGTTTTGGGTTTTTTAGGACATTCTCTTTTACAACAAAACATTGTATGAGCATGTCAACCATTTTGAAGCTATTTTTGGAGTACTTCAAAAGCACAACTTGTTTTTTTACAGAGGCAGGTGGATTATTTGGGGCACATCATTTCTACAGAGGGAGTTGCTACTGAATCTTCAAAAATTAAAGCAATGAACGAATGGAAATTTCCAAAGAATTTAAAATCTCTTCACGAATTTCTTAGGGTGAAAGGGTATTATAAAAAAATCATTCTCAATTATGGTGTCATTGGCAAACCTCTGACAGATACGCTGAAGAAAAATATTTTTTATTGACACTTGAGGCTATAGAGGTTTTTAAAATTTGAAGTTAGCCATTTGTAAGGCTCATATGATGTCCTTGCCTGATTTTAAAAAGCCCTTTTATTTAGAGGCATACGTCAGTTTTAAAGGGGTGGGAGTTTTTTTTTCCAAAGATGGGTGACCAGTGGCTTAATTAAGCAAGGCTTTAACTCCTAAGCATGTTGATTTATCAATCTATGAGAGGGAGCACCTAATTATTTTAATGGCAGTGTAAAAATGGAGGCATTATTTTGAAGGAATTACTTCTGTCATCAAAAATGACCTTAAGGCTCTAAAACATTTCTTAGAGCGAAGGCTGACTACTGTGGTTCAGAAGAAAGGATTGAAAAAACTGTTAGGCTTAGATTAAAACATTCAGTATAGAAAAAGAAATCATAATTTGGCTGCTGATGCACTATCTAGAAAATCTGAAAGATGAGTTACAACAAATGACTGCTACCACTATAATTCCACAATAAGTACAAGAGATTGAAAGCAGTTATGAAAAAGATGAATTTGCTCAAGAAAAAATTACAGCTTTGTATATTTCTAAAGATAAAACTGACAAATGGTCTTTTAGCAAATGAGTTTTGAGATTTAACAAGAAGGTTTATGAGGGGACAAAAGGTGAATTGAGAAAGCAGATTTTATTTATGTTGTATAAGTTTACTATTGGGGTCACTCATGGGTTCAAGTTACAATGTATAGAGTCCAATCTATTTTTTTGGCATGGGATGAAGAAACATATCAGAGAGTTTATTCAAAACTATGAAGTTTGTGAAATTACTAAAGTTGAACACACACATAAACAAGGTCCTCTACAACCTATATCTACTCCCCAACAAGCATGGGAGGTAATTTAGAGGGACTTTATTGAGGGTTTACCTCCTTCTAAGAAGTTTAGCAGCATATGGGTCATTGTAGACAGATTTACAAAATATGCTCACTTTCTTCCACTTGTTCACCCTTACACATGAACTGATTTAGCCAAGATTTATTTGGCTCAAGTCTATAAACTACATGATCAACCTAAAATAGCTATTTCAGACAGAGCCAAAATTTTCACTAGTGTTATCTAGAAAGAGTTCATGAAACAAACGAGAACAACAACCCTTTTTAGCACTGCCTACCATCTTGAGATAGATGTTCAGATTGAAAGAGTTAACCAGTGTGTTGAGAAATACCTGACAAGCATGTCTTTTCTTAAGCCTAAGGGTTGGGTTGATTGGTTACCTCAAGCAGAGTGGTAGTACAAGACCAACTTTCACACTACATTGGGCATAACTCTTTTGAAACTATGTATGGGTACAAACCCCAAGTTATATCTTAGGGAGTTAAGTCTACAGTCAACACAGTTTAGGAACTATTGGGTACCTGAGAAAACATGAATTTAGTTTTGAAAGAACAACCACTGAAGTCTCAAACACGCAAGAAATTTTATTCTGATAAAAAAAGAGTGATAAAGAATTTCAGGTAAGAGACAAAGTTTACCTTAAATTGCAAACATATCAGCATTCTTCTCTAGAACTTCGCATGAATTTGAAGCTCGCATCTCAATATTATGAACCTTACACAATCATCCAACGAGTAGGGTCAATAGTTTAAAAGTTAAAATTACCAGACCATTCATGAATCTATATTGTATTTCATGTCATCCTTTTAAAGAAGAAGAATGGGGAGCAGATGATTACCTCAGTGGATCTACCAGAAATAGGTACCGATGGTCAATTAAAGGTTTACCATGCAACAATTTTGGATAAACGCATAGTCAAGTGGAATAATCAAGCAGTGACACAATTCCTCGTCCAATGGACAAGCATGTGAAGACTTCTCGGTTCTTCAATCACAGTTTCCTGAATTTGGTCCATGGGGACAAGGATTGGCTGAAGGGGAGGTATTGTCATGGCTAAGGGGGAAGAAGAGGAAGCAATCAGAAAGGATTCGAATGCACGAATAAAAATTTGGGATAAATGCATACTAGGGATTACATTGTTAAATATTGAGAAAGAAATGAAATTGGGGAAAGGGGAAGAATCGGGAGTTAAGGGGACTGGAGGGAATGAGTTACCTGAAGAGGAAAATGGGCTAACACAAGAAGAGAGGACCAAGCCAAATGAAGTTAGAAAGAGCCCAATATCGATGTTATGAGAGAGGATCCAATTGCGGGGTAATATGTTACACTAGAGGACAACTCTAGAACGTTTGTAAGCAAATAAGTGGTGTGGTTTGTTAGTAGATCTAATATATGAAACGATTATATGAAAAATGAGGTTATGATGTTATTGAATGAAAGTTTCTCTTCTTGTGTCTTCCTTTCTATCCTAAATCCCTATTTCTCCTATTTTAGTTCTTAAGTTGTGACAATTTTTTGGTTATATTTTTTTCTATCTACTTCTCTTTTTAGATGATCACACTAGGCTTTCAAGATTACTCTATTATCCTTTCGCTTTTAGAATTGTTCTTATAATACACCAAATTTTGGCTAGTGACTAAAATGTAAGTTTTGAAAATTTAGGGGCTAAAGTATAAATTTTGTAAAAGTTTAGGGACAAAAAATGTAATTTTGAAAAGTAATATATTTTAGCCCATAAATAAACAGTTTGTCTTAAAACAAGGATTTTTATAGGAATCATATTTTCGGTACGATATTTGTGTTAAAAGTTATAAAGAGATAAAGTTCGATATTGAAATCGGATAATCGGGTCAAACCGAAAATTTACGAAAATTTGAAGGATCTTAGAAAATTGTTGGAAATATTATTTCTATAGTTTAGGTCAGAAAAGTTTAACTCAGACCATTGTAATTTTTCAAATTTGGTTTAACAAGGGAATTTTAGTGACTAAAATGCAATTTTTAAAAATTTCATGGCCAAAATTTTACATCTTTGACTATGAAATATTTTAATAGAAGATAATGCAATGACATTTGGATATTATTAAGGTTCATTAATGGTAAAACTAAAATTTCTCAAGAATTGAATTTTAAATTAAATTTAATTAGTTTAAATACCATGTGTATTATGAATTAATACTAGAATAATCAAGAGACAACAATTTTTCAGCCATTTTCTTTCATTTGGCTGAAACCACCAAGCTCACTAAGGTAGAAATTTTATTTTTATTTTTGAAGTCATACACTTGATTTTTGGATTAAGCTATTAGATAGAAAAATAACCTACATGAAATTCTCTATCATTTGGTACCAATATTTCATGGTAAGGGCGATTATGTGATGAGATTGAAAGTTAGGGTCTATATAGGGTTCATAGATTTTGAAGAATTGATGAAGGATTTTTATGTTTTTGATGTTAGTGATTAATTCTAAAGCATGTATGATGATTAAAATCATGTGTAAAGCCTTATGTTAGGCTTGACCAAATTAGGGTTTATGGAGATCGAATGGATTTTGATTTAATTTGATGTTAGGATGATTGGAAATGCATGAATTTAATGTTTGGAGGTTGTATTCATGCTTGAAATTGAATGAAAATCAAGCCCTAATTCACTTAGGGTATTCGGCCATTAGGGAAATTTAGGGGGAATGTTGAAATAATTCCTATGATCTTGTATTGATATTAGAAGCATTTCATGTGACTTGGAGATCAATTTGGACCAATTTGGAGCTCGAATAAGAAAAAGGGTTAATATACAAGTTTTGAGAATTATGGGACATTATTGCAAGAATTTCATATTTGAAGGGTTCAATGTTGATTTTTTATAGTTGAAATGCTGGAAATTTAAGTTAGAAAGTTTATTAGAACCAAATTGCAAGTTTGGTAAAGTTGAGGGTGGAATTCAAAAAGTCTCAATATCATAGGGACTTGATTTCAAGTTTATTAAATATAGAAGTATCATTTGGGTAATTATTGAAATGCTGGAAATTTTATTTAGTATGTTGATTTTTGGGTTTAATTATTAAGTTGAGATTTAATTGGAAGTTTATCAAGTTGTGAGGTTGAATTTGAAAAGTTTAAGAAAGTTTAGGATGAAATTTTAAGCTTTTGAATGTTTAAGTGTTGATTTGAATATTTTAGTAAGGTGATGGAAATTTTATGTGATTAATGTAAAATGATCATAATAGTAAAAAGCCATTATGAATTAAATGGGAAAGTTAATATGAATTCTAAAAAGAATTTATAATTTATGGCTTGATGGTGTAATTGGAAAAAATTAAAGGGTTCATTTGATAGTGGAAATAAATATACATGAGATTGACTAAGAATTTTGAGAAGTTTGAAATTTTCTATGGAAGTACGATTTAGTTGTATATCGATTTAAGTATCGGATTTATTTCTATTGAATTTTATATTTAATTTTAGATTATGTTAGTTTAATACTAACGTATAGTTTGAATATTTTATGTTATTATATAACTTCGTCAAACCACGGTAAATGTAGTGATTCAAGTAGCTTGAAAAGGGAGGAAAATATGTGGGATCGAGAAGAATATCGTGGAAAAGTTTCAATAGCAAGGCAAAGGTGAGTGAATTTAACTTGTATTTATGTTATCGAACAAACATTGGCTTGCGATGAGTCAGTGTCGAAGTTACGTTATGAAGTGACTCCTAGTGTATACAAAGTGTGATTCAAGCCCATATGTTCAATTGGTAAGCTAATGGAATTAGTGAATAAGTTAAGGATGCAAGTTGGTGAAATCTGCCTAGAAATTATGTTTTGAACAGTAAGTTTAGAAAAGCACCAGAAATTCTATAAAAAAATTGAAGTATGAATCTTATATCATTAGTTTATTATATAAGTCTAGTTTTGTTTAGAAAAAATAGAAACTTATTTCTAAGATTATACAAAAAGATATGAATTTTTAATTAGTGATAGGTCAGAAAACATGACAGTAGATTCTGCCTAAAACAGCTTCTGTCAATGAACTTTGAAAATTTGCTATAAATTGTACACCTGGAACTAGATGGAGTGTCTTATATGGTTAGATTCATATTTGAGTATAATTTTCAGTGGTACAAACGGAATAATTTTTCAATACGTATATTGATACAGAATAATTTTGCTTTGAAGGTAGTGCAAACTACCAGAATATTAAATTTTGATAAATTGTGTAATTAAAGCAATTTAAAGAAAAGGATTAAGCCTAAAGTTTGGTGAGGCTTATATTTTGATTTATAAGTAAAGTGTAAAATGATTGCAGTAGTTTATTTGATTAATCTCATTGAGGACGACTTGTGATAAGTCAACCTCGTATTATTTCAAAGTATGTTTTCTATTTTAAATTAGAATTATTTATATAATGTTCACATGAATATTTTATGAATGTTTAGGGTATGATTTGCCCAAATTATAATTTTTATGAGAATGATATTGAAAAAATGCTATTGATCGGAAACAATTTAATAAAATTATATGAGTTTAAAATAAAGCACATTGCATATTACATTGAGAGTCGTAGGTACAATTGCCATGTCATGAGGAGGAGTGATTAATATATTGTCGTGTTATCGGTGGGTACACTAGTATATTTCATATATGATTGCACTTTGTGTGCATATTATGATTTTGATGTGATAGCACTGTGTGTGCTTATGATATACTGTGGTGTTGCCCGTAGGTACACTAGTATATTTCAGATGTGATTGCACTTTGTGTCCATATTATGATTCTGATATGATAGCACTGTGTGTGCTAATATGTTCTGATTGAGATGATAGCACTGAAGTGCTTACTGCGTACATTCTTCTGACTCACGTACCTTGTATTCTCTTACATATACATTGGGCTATAAAAGTAAACTTGAAAGTGATGACAAAATATGAAAGAAATGAACATGGAATTGAAAAGAAAGTTCTGAAATATGCTTGAATGAAAATAACATAATTTGTTTATGATATTTGATAATGACTTACATGATTTATGATAAAATCATTAGATAATGTTTTTTCAGGTTTTCAAGATGAAAACAACATGAATAGCTTGGTTTGAAAGTTGTAATGTTTTTATTTAAATTACAGATTTATATTTATAATATTTTATGAAATTTATGTTTTATCTCATTTTAGTTATACTACTGACTCACTAAGTTTTACTTAGTGCGTGAAAAATTTTATGTGTAGGTTCGAGTAAAGAAAAAAAACGTGAAGTGAGGAGTTATCTGAGCATCTTATGAAAGTCAAACTTACCTACAGAATCAGTAAAACATCCTATCTTTGACTTATTAGTGGCATGTACATTAATACTTTATTGAATTTATTTAAAAAGGGTATATAATAGTAACTATGATTATTTTCTTTAGTTTTGACTAATTTTAGTATTTAATCGTATTTTTGAATGAATAATATAAATCTTATATTTTAAATGGTTTTTTAATTAAGAAATATTTAGGCAATGATATATAGTTATGATCAGCTCTGAACTGCCTACTTACTGACTGAAATTGAATTTGTTTGCATAGATTAAATATCCTTTTATGATTTTATATAAATAAGATAAAAGTTTTTATGTTTAAACAATGAAAGTTTAAAAAATAAACGAGATTTTAAGTTTTTATGCTCAACAAATAATTATCAAATGACGTGACATCATAACTCGTATATCGAGATAGATATGGATTATGAGGGTTATAGTTCTAGAATTCAAGATTGGTTTGAAACTAATGGGAACAAATTCTCAAACACGAATATTTTTTTTTCTAATTTTATATCTTTTATATTGTTAACATTATATTATAGATTATGACTAACTATTATTCCTTTGGTAGAACTTCGTCGTTTCATTATCATTTATCGACATTAATACTTCGGAAACATGCATATACATACATTTATTTATAACTCGCTAACTAATAAATTGAGAATAATATTTTGGAATAAATCGGGATTAATAAAGTGTTTTAATCTAAGTTTTCTTGAATTCCACGCGAAAGTTATCAAATCGTGATTGATGAATGTCGGAATCGTCTTTCGGTTGAATCCCGAAATTGGGCTTCGACTTGGATTAAACGAATTGGAGTCGTCACCGATCATTTATTTTAAAATAAATAGGTTGATCAGATACCCTATTTCAGTACTACGCAATTTTCAGTTGCCTTAAATTAAAAAAATTGTAGTTTAAATTAAAAGGTAAAAATACGATCACAATTACTTACCTTAGATAGTTTTAAAGTGTACCCTCAAGAGAGTCGAGAAACGTATTAGATAAAAAAAAATAAATATAATAAAGAAAATAAAAAAACGACTGAAATAAAAGAATAAAAAAACAGTAAAGATAAAAATGAATACGATAAGAAAAATAAAATGAAGAAAAATAATAATAATGATGATAATATATACATAAAAAACGAGTAAATAAAAAAATAAGAAGAAAATACAAATAAATAAAACAAACGTAAAGAAGATAAAAACATAAAGATAAGGAATAAAAATAAAAATGAAATAGAGGAAATAAGGGTAAATAGAAATAAATAAAATAGAATAATAATAATACTAAAAAATAATAAAAACAGTAAGTAAAGAATAATAAAAGAAAATAAAAATAGAAGGGTATAAGAATAATAAATAAAATATATGTATATATGTAATAATAAATATAATATTTGCAAAAATAAAAAATAAATGGAAAAAATGTATTTATATATAATAATAATACATATAGATAAATAATAGAGAAAACATATATAATAATAGTAGGGAAATGAAATAAAATAAGATAAAAATAATAATGAATATGCATATAAATAAAATGTTTTAAAAATAATAATAAATTTAAAAAAAGATAAAACAAAATAAAACATATAAAATATAATAATAATAATGAAGTATATATAATAATAATAGTAAGAAAAAAATAAAATATAAAAAAATTGAATTTTTAAAGCTCTTCCCCTCTTCTTTTCAAATGTCCGAACAATTTTCACAAAATAGTCTCGGGGTTCCGTAGATCTAAAAGTCAGTTTAAAAAAAATCCTCTCCGATCATCGGCCTTTTGAGTTTTTGTGGTTTTACAAATCGAAAGCAAGAAACAAACGACACATGCAAGCCTAACAATCGAAAAAGGTAAGGTTTTTTACCTTTGTTGCCTTCGAAACTTTGCAAAAAAAAATGCTTTGATTGCTCCAAATTTTCTGTTCTTATTTCGTCTATCAATTGTGTGTTACAATAGTGAGTTACAATAGCTATTTATAATGCTTATGGATCCTATTTTTAGGAGTTTGAATTATAGTAAAACTCTATCATATTTTTAGGAGTTTGAATCATAGTAAAACTCTATCCTATTTTTAGGAGTTTGAATCCTAATAAAACTCTAACGTTATGTTTATTTTCTAAATCACACTAAATCGGGGTTGTTGAGAGTGTTGTACCCGGACAAAAATGTGTGTTGACAATGAATATACTCAAAACAATTACTCAACAATTCTAACACTTAACTTAGTGTTTATTTATAAAATGTAAGTTTATTGATAGAAATAAAATTATTTAAATGTATTTGTTAAAAATTTGTGGAAATGTAATATTATTTTAAGAATAATATATTCTTTTGTTTAGTTTGTTTAGTTAAAATATAAAATTACAGTATTTTGTTGGAGAATTATTTGGATACATATATTTGAATAAAAATATTTTAATTATTACACTATCTAATTTTTGAAAAAAAATATTTAAAATATAATTAATATAATTAGTATATCAAACTTATATTTCTAAATAATTTTCATAAGTATTATATTTATTTATATAAAATATAATTTGAAAAAAAATAAAGATATCATTTTCAATGTATAAGATCTATTTTTTAATAACTCAAATTTAGATATTATTTTAAATAATTAAATTTTATAATAATATCATTTTTACCTTATAAAATTATAAATCATTAATATATTAAATATAAAATAATAAAATAATTTTAATTACTCAAATTTATTAATATTTTATTAATCAAACAATTTGTATATAATTATTTATATATAATTTTGAGTAAAGCACGAAAAATAAGAATAAAGAAGAATTCATATGAATAAATTTATTATTTTAGATGCATTCTTGTTCAACGTGGTGAGAAATGTAAAATACCTAAGAAATTTGAGATGATGGCATTCATATTATTTTAATAAAAATACTATTATTGATAATAAGTTATTATCTGATAATGATCTTTTTCGTAAACTAAACATAATAATACGATTCTAAAAAAAATTATTATCTCTAATAATGATTTTTTTCGCGAATCAAATGTCTATGATATATTCTATACTCTTTTTGTGATTGGAATCGATAAACAATCAAGTAGTAGCATTACTTGGAGCATCCTACATAAAATAACTGATTATATTTTTGAAACACGTTAATGATCAATATGATTATCAATATTTGACGATAACATCTAAATCAAAATATAAAAATATTATTGTCACGCTCATTTTTCGTATATTCACTCTCACCATAAGTGAAATCTACTTCGTTAGTATCATAAGAATCATCAAATCGTACAACTTGATCATCAGTTTTGTCATAGTAAACAGAACCAATATTTCCTAGGTTTGAATCAGAGCTTCTACAGGTAGTTCTGCTGTGCGGCGTTTAAAAAACGGCTAATATACGGTATGATCGATTAAATAAGTGACCGGTTAAAATTTAGATCGGTTATGTTATATTATTTAACCAGAAATATTATCAAGTACAATAACATATTAGGTAACGCTTATATAATGTAATAGATAGCGCTTATATAATAAAATAAGTATTTAACCAGAAATATTATCAAGTACAATAACATATTAGGTAGCGCTTATATAATGTAATAGGTAGCGCTTATATTGACCAATTTTATAAGTAAATCGGTATATTTATACCGGTAACATTGCAAATTTACCTATTACATTATAATTATCGGTTTCGATATTTTTTGGATCGATACTTTTTATAAATGTATCGACACTATATGCGTTCACCTTTTGTCACTTATAGACCGGTTTTATCATATTTTTACATGTTATATTATTATGGATCGATACATTTTTATAAAGTATCGATACTTTATTGGCGCTATAACTTCTTCTCTTATTAATTCCAAAAGTGTCGATACTTATAATAAATTATCGACACTTTCAACATATCCGGTAGCGCTTTACCTGTTTTGTTATTTCGAGACCGGTTTTGTCATATTGTTACATGTTATATTGTTATGGATCGATACATTTTTATAAAGTATCGACACTTTATTGACACTATAACTTCTTCTCTTTTAAATTCCAAAAGTGTCGATACTTATAATAAATTATCGACACTTTCAACATAACCGGTAGCGCTTTACCTGTTTTGTCATTTCGAGACCGGTTTTGTCATATTATTACCTGTTATATTGTTATGGATCGATACATTTTTATAAAGTATCGACACTTTATTGGCGCTATAACTTCTTCTCTTTTAAATTCCAAAAGTGTCGATACTTATAATAAATTATCGACACTTTCAACATAACCGGTAGCGCTTTACCTATGTTGTCATTTCCAGACCGGTTTTGTCATATTTTTACATGTTATATTGTTATGGATCGATACATTTTTATAAAGTAACGACACGTTATTGGCGCTATAACTTCTTCTCTTATTAATTCCAAAAGTCGATACTTATAATAAATTATCGACACTTTCAACATAACCGGTAGCGCTTTACCTGTTTTGTCATTTCGAGACCGGTTTTGTCATATTTTTACATGTTATATTGTTATAGATCGATATATTTTTATAAACTATCCACACTTTATTGGCGCTATAACTCTTCTCTTTTAAATTCCAAAAGTGTCGATACGTATAATAAATTATCGACACTTTCAACATAACCGGTAGCGCTTTTGTTGAGTTAATCGATCGACGGAATCCGCCAAGAGGGGGTGAATTGGCAATTAAAAATTTCGTGGAAGCTTTTGCAGAAAATTGAAAGTAATTGCACAGCGATTTACAGTGGTTCGACTTTCTCAAACAAAGTCTACGTCCACAACCTTAGCTATCCACACTAAGGATTTTCCAACAAATTCACTAATTTGTTTTTTCTTTTGAGGCCAAAGAGATAACCTTACAAAATCCCTCAAGAGTATACCCCAACTCTTGAGAACACTCTTTTTCCCAAAGAGAAGATTACAAATTTGCAAACTTACAAGAAAACCTCACAAGGTAAGATGTTTGCACAATTCTAGAACAAAGAAAAGAACACTCAAAGATAAATACAATTGAGTACAAAAGTGTTCTTGAAAACAAATGAATATTGGATGAAAAATAGGCTTGAAATGCTCAAACTTGAGGTTTGATGCTTTCTCTTTGATTCTCTCTTGATTTTAGTTGCTTGATGTTTCTTGTTGTTGATCAATGGCTTCAGAACTTGTTTAAATACCCCTTGAATCAATTCTGAACGTTGGTGATAATTAGTGGAGTCAATAGAGCCGTTTAAGTGTGAAAACAATTAATTTTTTCTAAGTGGAGCATCTCATGCATCGATGCATGATCAAGGATGCATCGGTGAATTCGTGTAAAATTCAAATATTTTGACCGTTGGAACACTTGATGCATCGGTGCACCAAGTGTGCATCGATGCATGAAATGCATTCGATGTTTGAAAATAGCCTGAGTGCATCGATGCATGGAGAATGCATCGGTGCATGGAATGCATTCGATGTTTCAATTAATTCACTAATGCATCGATGCATGGTTGATGCATCGGTGCATCACCTCAAATAATTGAATTTAGGCTTTGATTTTGGTTCAAAATACTTTGTGAAAATTGTTTTAAAAATAGTTTAAGTACAAATCACAATTTTACACATTTAGTAAGGTTTAAAATTGATCTTGAAAAACTTGGAGTAATAATTTGATATTCGGTTAATTGAATCGAATATAAAATTGTAAAATCATTTGTAAAATCTTAAAATTCATTTAACTTAATTTGTTATATCGAAATATCAAAAATGTTTTCAACAGCTTTACCTGTTTTGTCATTTCGAGACCGGTTTTGTCATATTTTTACCTGTTATATTGTTATGGATCGATGTATTTTTATAAAGTATCGACACTTTATTGACGATATAACTTCTTCTCTTTTAAAAAAGGTAAAATTTACCTGATATGTTGAAAGTGTCCATACTTTTTATAAAAATGATCCATACTTTTTTTAAAGTTGTGTAATTTATGTTTCAATTTTTTTTAATAGTGTTTCATGTTTTCCAACAATATTAATTTAATAATTTCATTTACACAAAAAATTATTTGATTGTTTGATATTTTATAAAATATTATTTAGAATTTAAATTTAACAATATGTTTAGGTAGAAAATGTATTGACACATATTTAGGTAGTTATTGTACATACCTAAATATGTACTGCGAATTTAATGTTGTACCCACCCTTTAATTACCATTACCAATACCACATCCTATTGAAAGCAGCACGACTGAAACATGTTCAACTGACCCTTCTCCTTAAGGTGTTTAATTAATGAATTCACCCTTTTAATGCTGCATCTTGTCGACACTTCTTACATTTTTTAACAATATATATTATAGTTCTTATATATTTTGTATCAACGTATTTACAAGTTTAATGAATACCTTATTTTCATGTGCTTTCCTCCGTTCTTTATATTCTTTACTATCATTCCTTGACTGTGTGATGTAAGGTTCCTTTTCAGCGTCACTCATCGAATTCCATTTGGACCTCACATCTTTTGTCACCTAATATTAAACATAAACGTTTCTTAATTAATAGATTAACACTAAATAATACTCAATGTTAATTTCATTTTACATACCGAACCGCTCTGTGTGCCATCTTCCTTCATCCTTTTGCATTCTGCCATACTGTCAACATTTAAAATTTATAATCAATTTAAAGTGTATCGATACTTTAATCCAATTACCATTTCAACAATAATAACAAAAAGACATTGATACTTACTAGAAGTACATATATCCACCCTTTGGTTGCTTTCGAGTCTCGACCTCAATTTCAAAGTCATATGCACCACCAACAATTTTCCAACCCATTGACTCCATTTTTCCTGGCCTTTATATATCAGTTTACGCAAATCAAATTATTTTGTTACATACACTTTATTCAATATACAAATATAGATAATTACTCTTGTGGTAAAACGGTTTTCTTCAAAAGAATTTGAATGGCCACTACAAAATGTGTCGGCACATTTATACAACCTATAATATCATTTTCTACCTATAATATTTAATAAAAGTATCGACATTTATATTTTTTCCTTGACTATCACTTTCTACCTGCAATCGGTTTCAAATGCTTCTTTACTCCAAAACCCCAAACAACACATAAAAACCCTATCGCGATTACTGTAATAATAAAAAATTAGGGTTTCGACAACATACTTTTCGATTCGACTGCAGCAACAAACAAACAAACTTCGCTTTAGAAACGCCTTCTGAAATGCAGCAACAATTACGCTTCGATTTCAAAAACTCGTCCGTTCTATCTATTTTCAGAGGATATTAGCTATGACCTTTATATTTTCATCGGATATGTTATTTATATTTAATCGATACAAATACAAAAGTGTCGATACTTTTATGTCAGGTGTCGATACTTTCGAAAGGATAATTACGTATTTCTTTGAAAGTATCGATAATTTATTACACGTACTTACGAAAGTATCGACACTTTTAATATATCCGGTATCATTTTACCGGTTTTATCATTTTGATACCAGTTTTATCATATTTTTACCTGTTATATCATTGTCTGATCGATACATTTTTTTAAAGTATCGACACTTTATAGGCGCTAAAATGCTTCTCTTTTAAATTCACAAAGTGTCGATCCTTATATAATGTTTCGACACTTTCAATATATCCGATAACGTTTTACCGGTTTCATCATTTTGATATCAGTTTTATCATATTTTTACCTGTTATATCTTTGTTGATCGATATATTATTTGAAAGCATCGACACTTTATAGGCGCTAAAACTACTTCTTTTTTAAATTAACGAAGTGTCGATCCTTATATTAAAGTATCGACATTTTAAATATATTCGGTACCGCTTTACCGGTTTTATCATTTCAATACTGGTCTTATCATAGTTTTTACATGTTATATCGTTGTGGATCGATACATTTTTAAGTTGGATCGACACGAACCGACAAGTTAAGTTTGCCGGTTGCATAATTTTTAATATTCTTCATGACTTAGACCTACTACATTATTATTAGTCAACATTTCCGGTAGCGCTAAACCGAATTTATTAAATATCTTTTAATATATCCGGTAACGCCGTATATTAGACGTATATTAACCCGCCGTTCCTGAGACATTCCCGAACTTCTATCTATTGATGCCTTGTTGCTTCCTTTATCCTTCAATAAGTTATCATCATTAAACAACCCAATTTAATTCAAAATGTTTTAGAATTTTTTTTCTTCGGTTGAACTTTCCATTTCTAGAGAAAACTTTCTCTGAAAACAAAAGACATTTAGAAGATCGAAGGCACGAAGGGCCTCGGCCCTGTTAAATTTGTATATTTAATATAATTTTGATCTAATAATATTTTGGTTTATGTAAAAATAAATATTTAAATTAAAAAATATAAAATTTTATTAAATATTTAATCAAGTAGGACCGAACTAAAGAACGATAACACCGTATTCTCAAATTTTTTGTCTAATAACAATTTAGGTCAATGTAAGTCTTAATATTACATTAATTAAGTATTATCTTGTGAATTTTGAGTTTTTTTTTATAAAACTAGGGTGAATACAATGTAATATATGTACAAAGACTCAACTATTTAATAATGAACGCTCATACCCCCACATGATCAATGCTCGAACTCGAGACCTCAATGATAACAACAATCCCTTAATCACTAAGGTTACTTAGTTAATGCTGAATTTTAAGTTTAAATACTTAATAAATCTTTATTTTTTTAAATAATCTAATATTTCGGCCAATATCAATATTTAATTCTGATTCCGTACATGAGCTAAACTAATAAGTTTGTTCATTTTCTTAGATGGTGATTTGAAATATAAAAATATAGAAATTATATATATTTCAAATAATTATATCCGTCTTTTCTATTAAAACGCAAATGCCAATATCTTTTTGGTAAGTGCGACTGGACGGTTGACAGCAAATATACACTAGGAACTAGTAAATAATAACTGCGTTTTCTTTAAGGAAACCCATAGAGAAACTACTCAAATGATTAACAAGGGTAGTCATGTCATTAGCTCCATTTTGTACAATTTATTTTAGGTAAAAAACATAAGAAGCCCCTACACTTAAAAATAAAATAAAAAAAAAACTAATGTGGTCTCATATTATTTTTTTCTCAATGCGACCCTTTAATTCAGAAAATAAACCTAATATGACCTTTTGTCCTCATATTATTTTTTCTCAATGTGACCCTTTAATTTAAAAAACAAATCCAATATGACCTTTTGACCAATATTTTCCATCGATGACTGTTACGGTGCTGACATGGCTGTAATACCCTCAGACTTATACGGATGACCATATCTGATCTGATATGTCATATTAGGGTTATCGAAGCGACACACAATAAAAATCAAGAAAACGTACAAATTTATCAAACACAATTTAAAATCGTAAAACAATTTATAAATAACAACATAAGTTCAAGAATCGTTCTAACGTTAAAACAGAATTCAATAATATACAATATCAAAACAAGTTTCAAACATTGATATAAAAACAAAATGTGACCTACATGCCCCTAATTATTTCGGTATCGTACTCATAAGCAACGCCGAAGGAACTCCCATTCTTTATGTCGATAACTGCACAAGATCGATTCATTTTTAACTTGAATTGGTAAGTAAAATAGTGAGCTTTGAAAAAGCTCAGTAATACATAACTATCAAATGATGTTAAAGGACAAACAAATATATAATAAAACATAAAACCTCCTTAGTGATCCGGGCATATATATGTTCTGGTGAAGAGTTAAAAATTCATTAAGTGATTCTTTGGGTAACAGTCAGGAAGCTTATTGTTCGGAGGAATCATCCAGAGAGACAAGTACAAATATCGAGTTTGAGAATCTAGTGTGTACCCTTAATGCAAAGAAGTGTACAAATAGTTTAAAACAATAATAATTTATTTCAGTAAAATAAAATTTTAAAATAATATAGATGCCCTCAAACCGAACACCGATATGCAGTTTCCCAGAACTGCATCCATAAGGACTTACCCTAGGCCTATTGGGCGTATGAGCAAACTTAAAAGAGTACCTTGGGCCTAAGAACCTACCAAGGGTCGCCTTAAGTCCATAAGGAATTGCAATACTGATCAGAGTTGAACCTTCAGAGACTCCACAACAGATCTCAAATAATACCCCAATATAAATCAGATTAAACAAGAAACAATAATATCAAAAATCACGAGCCAAATATATTTTGTATCAGAAAATAGGTCATAGATCACATTTTATTTTAAATAACAGAGTTACACTTTTTAAAATCAATGAAAATATATATGTGCACATGGAACACACTAGAGGATCCAATTATTGTTTGGAGACACTCGGTAGTTTTCAGGGAAGAAAAATATGAAACTTCTATAAATTGATCAAAATTTAGAAACGATATCCCTATTAAAAGGGTTAGATTACTAACAAATCTAATCAAACATTTAGAAATTGATTCTTCAATACCATTTAGGATTCAGGTGCATCAGGAAGGTATTCAGGAATCTTTACATCAGAACTATTTAAGATTCAGATATAACAAGAGTGATTTCATTATTCAGACTATCAGAGGAATTTTAGACATTTTTATTCTTGAAGAATTCTTCGTAACCTAACCCAATAAAGGTAATATGATGATTTGTAGTATTCAGGATTTATATCAAATTATCAGGATTTTGAGTCAAATCAAATTAAACAGATCCCAACACTACGATACTTGCCAATCTAGACCGAGATACTTCACGAATATTAACTCCTTAATATTGTTTGCACTACATAGTTTATCTGATCACCTTTAGAATCATCATTGAATGAATCTTGGGGAGATGAACATGTATTCTAATGGTATTTATTTTATTCATGTATTGCAACAATATTAAGAATGACCAACGTGCTTGGATCGTGCTCCATTACCTTTAGGAAAAGTACAACATTTAAGTTTATCGGTATTTTTAGAATTTATCTAAGGACATTCACTTATTCCAAATCACGGTCTTATGTGAGTCTTTTCATTACTTGAGGTTATTTTAGTTATTTTAGAGGTAGAG
Organism: Hibiscus syriacus; assembly: GCF_006381635.1. Lineage (NCBI taxonomy): Eukaryota > Viridiplantae > Streptophyta > Magnoliopsida > Malvales > Malvaceae > Hibiscus > Hibiscus syriacus. The sequence goes on along the minus strand of NW_024062846.1, from coordinate 654,800 downwards.
TTTATCTCTACCATTTCATTTAATCTAATCGTATACATTATTCCTAATAATTTAGTCTTCGGGTGTTTAATCAAAAAATTAGAATTTTGAGTCTTTTACCCTCTCGGAGGTTAGAAATTGATTACTAAAATTTTTATAAACATGTCAGAGATTTAACAAGTAAATTAGTAAGTTTATCGGGTTGAATGTGAGTTCTCAGATCAATTCCAATATCAAACTCAATTCATGTCCTTCTTTCTTAAAAGCATTTTCTTAAATTTTTATCCAAGTATTTCCCCTCATAATGCTTTTATCAAGAACGAATCAGAATTGAACTTTTCGAGGTTAAATGCTTTATCAAATAATCACTGAATCAATCTTCTAAATTTCTATACTAGTTATCAGAGTCTTAATCGACTTATTGTCCTCTAACCTTAATCAGTAAGGGTTTCAAATAATTAATATTAATCATATGCCTAAACATATTTATTATCGTATTGACCAATTACCAATATGTACCATAAAACATGCATAGGGTAGTAAAGTATTACCTCAATTTTTAAGTTACATCAGTTGACCATTTCAATTACATTTGATCACCATCAAACTTTAGTTCGATGTCCAATAATATCTTAAATACATAGCAAAATGAATTACATCATAAAGGAGACTTAAATGCGAAAATTTGATCAAATCAGAATATCAATAAAAATAACTTATCGGATTTGAATTTGACAAAACAGACCCAAAAAATAACTCAATATATCGAAAAACTCATAATATGACTTCAAAATAAAAGTCAACATTGGTTAGTAGTTATTACCAGTCAACGATCAACGCTGATCAATAGTTTATGGCTCACTCAGGCGTGGTTCGACTCAGCTAGGCTAGGCATGACTCGATCTGACGGCTCACAGTTCATTTTGAACTGGTTGCTGGAATTCCACAATTTTTTTTTTCAAAACTTTAGATCGAAAGGCCCGGGAATCCATTATCATCATTGTTTTGCGGTGGAGAATGATGAAGAAGGGATTTCAAGTACTCGAAACTTACCCAACGACGATAGGCGAGGCACAACGGTGAAGCAATGGTGGTGGAACAAACCAATTGGGTTTTGACCGATACTGAAAGAGGAACTCAACGACTAGGGTGGTGTTGTGAACAGACGTCGGGATAGGTCGAAGACGGTGAAAAATAGTATGGCTGACTTGTTTTTCCAGCAAAACTTTGGAACATTCTCCACGACGAACGATGATGTTTCACAACGAGGGGAAATTCGGGCTTTGGTCGCAGGATGGTGACGATCACGATGTCGGCGACAGTGCACACCACGGATGACAGGGGAAGGGTGGTCGACGGTGGAAATGACGATGGTGGGGAAAGCTTTAATGGTTTCTATGTGTTGGTTTTGCAATGTAATAGGAAAAGACGATTAAGGGGTTATAATTAGATCTAGATAAGTTATAAGGATATTCTTCTTATTTTAAGGCATAAATAGTGCCCTAGCTCAATGGTAGGGGCGTGGTTGGCCATGTTATAAGATGTGGGATCAAAACATATTAGCCATAAATTTTAACTAGATAAGGGTTTTTGGAGTGACCAAAACTTAACCAACGTCGATGGGCGAGGCACGATGAAAACACACAACGGTGGAACAAACCAATTGGGTTTTGACTGGAACTGTGCAAGAAACTCAATGAGGAGGGCGATGTGGTGAACAGACGGCGGGATCGATCGAAGACGTGAAGAGAATAGTGGGGATGGCTTATTTTTTTTGTGAAATTCTGGAACGTTCTCCTCCGCGAACGATAATGTTTCACAACGAGGGGAAAGTCAGTCTTTAGTCACGTGACAGTGGTAAGCAAGATGGTGGCGACGGTGCATAAAGGACGGTGGGGAAGAGTGATCAGTGGTAAAATAACGATGGGTAAGGAAAGGTTTAATGATTTCTAGGTGTTGGTTTTGCTTTCTAATTAGAGAGGGCGATTTGGGTGTTATAATCAATTATAAATAAGTTATAAGGATCTTATTATTGAAGTCATTAACATCGCCCTAGCTTAATGGTAAAGGTATGGTAGGCCATGCTATATGATGGGGTTCAAATCCGAATAGGCAGCAATTTTTTATTTCATAGCCTTTTGACTCTTAAAATAGAATGGGTAAAGTTGACCCAAGGTCCTGAATTGGTTTGAAATTTGCAAATTCACCCAAAGTTTCCAAAATCTAATTGTTTGGTCCCTAAAATAAATAATATTAATTAAAATATTTTTAAAAATTGGGTTATGACATGACAATTCACGATGCTGACGTGACAGCCCACGATAGCTAATGACATGGCGTATGACATGGAAGAAGAGTCAAATTGATTTTTTGATTTTGTTCGAGGGTCAAATTGATTTTTTTAAGTTCAAGGGCTTATTTAATTTTAAAAAAAAAATCTTTTAAATATAAAATTATTCAATTATTCAAACATAAATATAAAAATACTAAAAAAAAAATTATGAATTATTAAAAAAAATTGAATATTCATATTACAAATATTAAAATTATTATAAAAATAAATTTTTGAATATATATCATGGGTTATAAAATGATAACTATTATTAAAAAAATAAAAAACTGTTTTTAAAAATATATATTATACATAATATATACATGTAATATATAGGCATATATCAATACTTATATATTCTTAATAGATTAATCGAGACTTGCAAAATTTGAATTAGTCAGGACTTACAAATTTTGGATTAATTGAAATTTATTATGTTTTTTAATTATATTTATATTGAAACTTATATAATTATCTTTTAAATTAGTCGATACTTACAAAAACATAATTAGAAAAAAAACTAAGTTTTGACTAATCCAAAAATTTTAAATCCCGACTAATTTTAATTTTGTAATATTTGATTAATCCAATAACAATACTATGTATAAGCGTTGATAATATGCATATATGATATATATATATATATATATATATATATATATATATATATATATATTATGTAATATATATTTTTAAAAATATTTTAAATATTTTAATATTTATAAGTATTATTTATTACCTATTATGTATATTCAATTTTTTAAAAAAATTATACAAGTTTTAGTATTTTTAATATATATATATATATATATATATATATATATATATATATATATATATATTCAATTTTTTTAATAATTCATTTTTATTTTTTTAGTATTTCTATATCTAATTTTTTGAAATTAAATAATTTTATACTTATAATTTAAAATAAATCTTTATTTTAAAATAAACAAATAAGCCCTGTAAGTTAAAAAAAAACAATTTGGCCCTCGAACAAAACTAAAAAAGTCAATTTATCGTCTGTCATGTCATCAACCATTGTGGACTATCACATTAGCACCGTGAACTACTACGTCAACACCGTAACGGTCAACGTCGAAAATCTTGATCAAAGGGCCACATTGGATTTATTTTCTAAGTTGAAGGATCACATTAAGAGCAAATAATACGATGATTACATAATTCTTCTAGGATAAACTACAAAAATGGTCACTAATGGTTGAGTAAGTTTTCGTTTTCCCCACTGAAGTTTCAAAACTAACAAATTGACCACTAACGTTAGTGGGAAAAACACAGCCTTACTCAAACTTTAGTGACCATTTATATAGTTTACCCCTTGTTTTTAAATACCGGGCCTCTAATTTCCTTTTACCTTTATTTTATAATTTTTCTGAAATATCCAAAAATTTATTCGAATTAATCGCTCTAATTTTCTTTCCCACCAAAACGTTCCGTATAAATTCAATCAAAGATTAGTTTACAATAAAATTATAAGCCGGTTTCCAACACCATAACACCTGCCATCAAATGTATTATATCATAAATGCAAATGTATAAAACTAAAAGATGATCAAGCAAAGTCAAACAAGGCTTGGTTTCTTTTAAGATGATTCCTCAATGCATTTATTTCCCATAATGTTCATCTCATTATTTATTCTCCAGTATCTTGTATTTACCCTCATAAATACAGTACGATTTGACATTAAATTAATATTTGTAGTTAAAATATAAATTATATAAAACAAAAAAGATATTTTTATTAAAAAATTCATTTATTAGAAAAATATCCCCACCGGACATTATTTGGAAAAGTACTCCCAATATGCCCATGTAGGATTATCTCGCGTTATGCAGAACGCATAAATAGACCTTGCGTTTTCTAAGGCGCGAGACTCGTGACGTTGATGAACTTTTCAGATCACCTAATTTCATATTTGGATAAATGACCTCACGTTCTGCTCAACGCGAGGTCCTCGAGAAATTGAATCGTCTGATGACATTTATAAGTGGTGTAACATTGACATTTATCTTACAGTTGTGGCCAATATCAACACATACAAAATATTATAAGCGGGTTAAAATAGTGTTGAAAATGGATCCAAAGCTTGTTTTGTGCATGAAGATAAAATGATTTGATAGGTATATTCAAGGGGTATTTTCGGGTAGTTAATCTAATTTTTTTTTGTAATTTATAAGATTAGAGGTGTAATATTGTAACTTATCTTTCAATTGAGGATAATATCGGAACATAAAGACATTGTAAGCAAGGTAAATATCACTTTGTAAATACTTCCAAAGCTTGGTTTTGTGCATAAAGAATAAGCTAAAATGGCTTGATAGACATATTTGAGGAGTATTTTCGGGAAGTTAATTTGAAAAGTTTTGTAATTTATAAGATTAGAGGCGTAGTATTGGTACTTATATTTCACTTGAGGCTAGTATCGGCACATACGAGACTTTGTAAGCGGTGTAAAGATGACATTGAAAATGGTTCGAAACCAAAAGAAATTAAAAATAACTGATATATTTTGTTAATTACAAAAGTAGTACAATGTAAAAGCATAATTAATCGATACGAGGGTGTGACGATTAGGACATTTTTTCTTCATGTGTTCAGGATTCCAACATATTGTGAATAGTTTCGGTTGTCCATTTCATTTTTTATACTAGAAGTTTCCCAATAAGCCCTCCATACAAAATGTAAGGAAAAAAGATGTAGAAGACGAGTGGAGGTGTGACATTTTTCAAATCAACGTCACAAGTAAGAAGAAGATGATGGCTTTTTATAAACAGTGTGGGTTTGATGGAATGAGAAGTTTCTCGAAAAGGCCATGCTTGATGGAAGAAATGTGAAATATTTACCCATGATCTTGTAAGAGAAATTCAAAGTACCTTTCCCTTATAAAAGGTATACCCTTCTGGTGGTATAAATTATAACAATGAAATTGGTATAAGGATCTCTAGGTTTCGTACTAAGCCGTACCACCAGAAGATGGGCCACTTATAAGTAGAGACCTCGCGTTCAACATAGGATGCCACTAGAAGAGGATGTCTTTTATAAACAGGGTTACACTCGTATTGAAAATGAAGTTAAAATTGATACATACACGTTAATTATAATTAGGGTTCAAATCTTGGGCTCAAGTCACCAAAATATGGTGCTCATATAGGCATGGACCTCACGTTCTACAAAACGTAATGTCCATTGAGATTCCTGACATGGCAGGGACCTCGAAATATGCAGAACGTGAGGTCTACTGATGTGGCAGTACCCCTAGCTTACACATTTGATTTGACATGTCAATGGGCTTCACGTTCTGCAAGACACTAGTTTTGTTAAATTTTATCTTTATATACCTTACGACAATCATGTTGGATGGATAGCTTTATAAATAAAAAATATTTGATGGAATGATTTTCGGCAATTGTGTTCTATGTCGAATTTTATTTATACACTTCCTTCAAGACCAAGATATAGAAAGCTGAGTTATATGATTTGATTTCAACAGAGCTTAAAAAATGTACAACATGATAAATGTCGTCATTGGAAGTGAAAGTTATCAATAATGAGATCGACCTTGAAGCACATTACATGCTGATCTTATCAAATGCTACCCACATGTGGAAGATGTTTAGGGGTTATGCACGTGTCAGTGCTATGAACATCGAGTAACGTAGAAATAACTCCATATTTAGAAGACCAAGAGGACGAAGAGACAATTATGCTATGTTACACCCGTAAACGTCGGGAGAAAGAGCAAATAATTAAGGAACTGAACTTAACTAACATCATACTACGAAGAAACAAAAACAGAATCCTCTTCTATTCATTTCAACTAAATAAATTAATTTTTAAATTATTTAAATAAATTAATGCATTGTTAAAATCAAATTTAATAAAATATGATGGTTCCCAAAGTATATATACATCCAACCAAACAACTAATTGTCGTATTGTTGATGGATAATTTTAAAAAATTAATAGTATATTTGATTCGACTATTCAAATCGATCTGATCATTGGAACACTCTATTAAAAACAAAAAGTACAAGATTTGACATGGACATCGTGTTCTACAAAACGAGTTCCTTTGAGATTCCTAACGTGGCAGCAACACTAACCAACATGCTTATTGTTTTGACATGGCAAAGTATTTTTTTTATTACTAAATAAAAATTCAAACATTACTAAATAAAATAAAATTTGGGTTGACAATATTTACTTCATTAATGACTAAATAAAAATTAATACATATATTTAAAACATAAAAAGCTACATTTTTCATATACTATTTTTTTACTACAATCACAAACTACATAGTTGTATTTTTTATTTTATTTTTCATATTTTTCATTCATCTCTTGAATTCGTTCGCTACTTCGGATTGGTAAGTCTGCTACTTATTCTTCTTTCCATTTCATTTCTCTTATTCAATTTACTCTTATGATCCTCAACTATCGACTTTATTACCTCCTTTACCCACTCCTCCTCATCAGTAGAAGAGATTGAATCCTAATCATCGGAGTTGGAGTCAAAGTCAGAGTCAAAAGGCCCAAAAAATTTCAAAACCACAAAATTATTCCTACATATACATGATTTGAAATAAGTCAAAGAGATTGTGAAGAAAAAGACTTGTGGAGGGCCTTTATTTGTACAAGTCCTCTCAAGTTCGGAACTACAAGTGAATTGAAGTATTGTATCTTTTGTATCTTATTTTTCTGATTAACTAAATATATTTTTGCAAGTTCGATTAACTGAACATTACATAATTTTTCATTAATAAAAATATTTTGCAAGTTTGATTAACAAAATATAGAACTTGAGTTCGATCAATTAAAAAAACACTACAATAAAATTTTTAAAACATTACATAATTTTTCATTTCAAGTAAAAAAATAACTAATGATGCCTATGCCCACCGGTACCATACTGTGTGGACGAAGAGCTCGATGCAAATTCTTGCAAATCACTTCCTCCCATTCCTATTCATTATCATCATTATCAACGACATATGGAACTGGAGTACCACCACTGGAATTGGGACCGAGACCAGTGTATAATAGCTATGCGACGGCGTCTGGTCAACAATACCACTTTAGAAGTGTGTTGCAAATGATGCAAATTGAGATAATGGTGGCACAAACGCAGACAGAAATAAAAGATGATGTACTTGTACAGGTACATGAGGAGTATACAAAGGAGCAAGAAGAAAGGGACAAAACACATCGGTCAAAAAAACCTTCCGTTGGAAGTGGCATATGCTAAAATGATGCTTGAGTCCCCATGTGGTAAAATGAGGACTAGGTCGAGTGGTTGAATGTAGGTGGTGGCACCGATGTCTAATACTCTGCTGGTTACTGTCCAGGTGCCTGTGCCATTCCCGATAACGAGGTTGGATAGTGTTTTTTTCTTCTTTGGCTTGATTATCCTTCATCACCACCACATTGAGTCAGTAAAACTTACGCCGCGGGAAAATTAAGGAGGCACTTCAATTTCTCGTGCTCACTCCTCTTCGGCTAGTATGTGCGACATCCCATTTTGCTCGTACCATAGTATGTAATCATATAAAACACCGTGGTCGAGGATGGGTTAGGCAACAGGTCGTCTATCTAATCTTCTCTCCCACTCCGTTATGTACAATGCATGATGAGTCGCCAAATTAACACCCATCTCCCCTTGTCACGTTAAGCAATGCAACTCGTCCTAATCTAGTGGATATGGAAGAATCGATTGGAAACAGCTAAAATTTTGCAGCATGAGCTTGGTAGGATGCCACTCCACTATTTCATAAATGATCAGTGGGACTGATAACATCCAAATGTTCTCACTCGTCATTATGTCATCTGGAATACATATACCTATAGCACAATCAAGGTACGTCATCCACAAGAACTACACAATTTTTTAACTAAGTTAAATAAATAAACTTGATTTATAAAATAATTTTTAAATTAAAAATAAAATAAATAAATAAATATTATATCATCTCTCATCTTATTGATCAAGAGTCTATAATCTCGTTGAGTTTTAGGTAGATGGGTATGAGATAGATTAGTCATCCACCTATCATTCATACAAAAATTATTATTATTATTATTATTATTCATATTATAAACAAATTGTCATTATCGTTTTTTAGTGTGGAACAATTAAATATTGTTTTAAATACAGTTACGACTTTTAATTTTGGAAAATGGGTGATTTTGAATTAAATTGGATAGAGTCACCATCAACCTTTGGGTTAGGTAAGTCGAATACCTAAAAACATCTTTTAAAAACAATTTTAAGAAAAATCATTTTTTAAGACAAAAGTTGGTATGCGTTTACCAAAGATTCGATTAGAACGGGTTTGGGAGTCGGTTACACGTGGGGAAGGATTAGCACCCCCATAACGCCCAAAATTGGTATTGTTTCGCTTACACGTTGTCGTAATGGTGGAAATCCTGAATCAAATATCAAGTTAAAATATGATCCATTTATTGAATATTAATTAATTTGCTTCAAATTAATTAATCAGAGAAAAATCCTTAACACGATAAGAAATTTTAAAAACATGAAATTAAGGGAGTTAAATAGCAAAAAACATAAAATTAAATGACTAAGATAACAAAATAGAAATTCAGAGGGCTAAACCACAAATATATAAAAAATATAGCTAACATCAAAATATTAAACATTATAGGTACTAGCAATAAAAATAACCCAAAACTAATATAGAATACTAAAATAAAATAATCGGAAACATAAAAGATCAAATATTAACTAAACCAACACAAGGCAGTGACTAAAATAAAATAATTACACATATCGTGACTAAAGTCAAACATAAACAAAAATGGTATAATAAGTAAATTGATGACTAAAATATAAATGTGGAAAGATAAAGGCTCCAAACGAAATAATGTAAACTTTATTCCAATGATCGAATCTTAAGACTAAAATGGACCAAGGATCTAAATGGTTATTTAACCCTAAAATGGGTGACTAGAATAGAAATAAACGGTTAAATTAGAGGGACTTAATAAATAATTAACCCTAAACCTAATATATAACCTAAACTTAAACTAAACCCCACTGAATCTCTTTCTCTCCTTGTTTTCTCCTTGCGACCAAGAGAGTGGAGCTCTAACAAATAACACCAGCCACCACGCATAAACAAATGTCTGCTATGTTTCACCACCCGGTTAACTCCGATGAGAAACCAAATCGGCAGGTAAACTCACTCCTCCCTATCCCGTTCTATTTTTTTATATTTTTTTGAAATTTCGACACATACACAACATGCCATAAGTTGAAAAATGAAATTGAAAATACCTCAAATCATTGCCATTTATTTTTGTTTATTCAAAAAAAAATGAAGGAATGAAGACCCTTTGTTTACATTGCTTGATTACTGACTATTGAGAGCAGAACATCCATACTTCCCTTGTTTTTCTTCTTCAATCTAGTAAGAAGACTCCTCTATTGTTGATGAAATTCGTGTTCTCTTTTTCTAAACCCTCTGTTCTCCTCTTTTTTTTTAAATCTGAGATCCCCTCTGTTTGAATCCCCCTTTTTTCACACCGAATGATCCTCTTTATGTTTTTTCACTCACCTAATCTCCTTGTTTTTTTTGTTTTTTTTCAAACTTTATGGTGAGATGTTGATGTAGTAGGTTGGGTATAATTTTGCTTTTGACTTTAGCAGATGATTTGGTGTGGATTGGTTCTAACATGTCGTGGGATTATAGTGGCCGGTCAAAAATGAGTGTCTACAACTACCCCTCTTTGTACATTTTTGTGTTAACAAGAATAGGACAAAGACGAAAAAGATAACAAGTTTTTGTCTGATCCTCTTTTTTGTTTTGAGACTTGATAATGTTTGATTTGGAGGATGACACGGCTCATACGTGATGAAGAGTTCTGGTCGTCTAAGGGTTGACACGGCTCCTACGTGATGAGGAGATCAGGTCATGTGATGACACGATTCCTATGTGATGAGGATGACAAGTCATCTAAGGGTGATAACACGGTTCCTACGTGATGAGGACGGCTGGTTATTTGAGGTTAACTCGGCTCCTACGTGATGAGGAG